>NC_083897.1:128372051-129572051 GCF_032452875.1 Bos javanicus
CAAAGATATAGGCAAAATTGCCTATATAGAAATGGATAGGAATTCCCAGAGTGAGTGAAGACGGGAAAGAGAAGGGGAAGTAGAGAGTGAGAAAGCAAGGCAGCAACTAAGCAAGGACTAGAGTGAGTGTGAGGCTGAGAATGAGAGCGGGGTGAACAGGCAATCAGGTAGCAGGCTGGATACCTGAGAAATTCCTGGTGGTTGGCGGCAGGGGGCGGGGGGGTGCGGCTATGACTTTCAGAACAAGGTCATCTAGTACTTGGTATTTGCTGTAAATTTAGGCCTTTGGGGAATGTTTTCTGTTGAAACTGATGTGGCAATGAGACCAGAGACTCAGACATTTTTGAAATAGGAACATTTGACATTTACTAAAAAAATATCCATGTGAGAAGAAAGGAGGAGAACAAGTCCCAAGCCAGAGCCAAAGGTTAATTTGCCTGAGTTCTTAACATAAGGTTTACCATTACTCTTATTTATGAGTACAAAATTCAAGATGCCCACCCCGCCCCTCCCACTCCTTTCCAGAAATTGTTTTGGGATCCATAGGGAATGCAGACTCTTGTATTCATAAATGAATAGAGATGACTTTGAAAAGCAATTCAAGTATACATTTGGAAACAAAGGGAATCAAAGTAAATAGAATGACTGTTCACACGGAAAAATATTCAGGTGACTACTTAAAAAGAATTACTGTAGTCACTCAGAAGAACAGAGGAATCAAATGTTCAAAGAACAAAGCATTAAGGATCTCTTGTTACTTAGGATTTTAACTTTTTGGGACACATGACACAGAGTTCTTTAGCTTTTGGCATAGCTGATTTCCCTCAAGTGCATGAAGGATAAGGGGTTGTATTTCCCTCTTGGACTGAGAAGAGAAAACAGAACAGGAAGAAATGTGTGAGTGAGACTCAGCAAGAGCTGGAAATCTTACCGAGAAGTGGTCAGGAAATACAGGAAATCATGAGCTCCTAGGGATCTGCAGACATTTCGGGACAGCACTGAACTTGTCACAAAGTTTGGGGAGACCTGAGTTCCCTCCAAGCCACAAAACAGACCCAGGTGACAGTTATAAGAGAGTTCTAAGAGGGGATTAGAACCAGGGGTGCTATGGGTGTTCATTCCATGTTCTTTTCTGTGCATCTAGAATGGTACTTACCAGCTCTCTTTGGGAGAAATAAGGACAGAGTCACTTGAATCATCTGTGTTCTGGGGTTCAGATATGGAAACCAAGTGGAGATGGCAGGCTTTTTATAGCCTAGAGTCTGAAGAGTTTTAGAGTCTTCAGAGAAAAGTTTTGGTGATGCGCTTCAGGCTCTGGCTGGTGAGTGGATCCCTATTCTAGACATCGTGAACCTCTGGTCTCTAGGCTGGAAGATATTTTGAGAGTCATGGAATTCAGTCCTCTATTGTCCTGATTGTACAAATGAAGCTCAGAGAGGTGAAGTGACTTGGTCAAGGTCAAGAATTGGTTATGCAGCAAAGCTAGAAAGGGAATTCTGCTTTTAGACTCTCCATCTAGGGCTCTCCTGAGAAATAATTCCATGTATTTGTGGCAGATTATATTCAGTTCAGTCATTCAGTCGTGTCCAACTTTTTGCAACCCCATGGACTGCAGCACGCCTGGCTTCCCTGTCCATCACCAACTCCCAGAGCTTGTCAAACTCATGTCCATCAAGTCGGTAATGCCATCCAACCATCTTGTCCTCTGTTGTCCCCTTCTCCTCCTGCTGTCAGCCTTTCCAGAATCAGAGTCTTTTCTACTGAGTTAGCCCTTTGCATCAGGTGGCCAAAGTACTGGAGCTTTATCTATAGATTATATTGCTATCCCCCCCACCAAATACTTCTTTTTTTCTCTCTTCAGTACCCCTCGCCTGTGGTTTGTGAAATCTGTTTTCCTTTTTTACCTCAGCAGCCTGAGTGAATATGACATGGAGCAGAGCTGTGCTCGATGTGTAGTGTGAGTAGACATACCCTTTGCTGGCTGTCAGCCACTGAAATTTTGAAATGGTTATCACAGGCTAACTTAGCCATTCCTGAATTTCTATTGCCTTGTTAGCAGGCTATCTTGCAAGAGAGGCAATGTCTTATCCATCGGTCTGCCTGGAAACTATCAGTACACTTGCACTGTAAGTTATTAATTTGGAATGCTGCTACAAATTCACCTCCTGGGAGTCTGGGTTACATCTGAATGGATCTAATCAACCTGGTTAACTGAAACATCAGAGCCAGGAGTTTAGAAAAGAGACAGTGACCTTGAGGCCTTCCCTGAACATCCCTTCCTCCACTGGACAGAAAGCAAGTGGGGGAGGAAGTGAGGAGAAGGGGGCCAGGCCAAGAAAGGGATTTTGGGGGTGATGCAGATGATGAAATTTCCTAACTTCATACTTTTGTGAAGGGCCAGTCTTGAGACTTAGCTTTGTCCTTGAGCCTTAGGAAGTTCTTCCCTACCTGGTCCCATTCCATATGGCCCAACCTCTCACAGGAGGCCATTCCTCATTCCTAATCAGGGGCAGAAGGAAAATTTAAGGTGGTGGCTATCGGATTATATCCTAAATATTTAAGTTGCAATTTCCATCTTAGCAGTGCTTAACAAGGTCTTCATTCTATATAGCTCATTTTTTCATAATCAAATTTAAAGGTATCAAAGAGATTGACTTGGGTTATTCATTGGTTATTATTTATCACATTATGTCATTAATGTCACTGACTGTGTGTCATTAAACTGAATCAACTTAGAGTGAGGTAATGGTGGCCCCAGAACTGGATTAGGTCATTAGAGAGTCACCCCTTGGCAGAAAATATTGTATACCTGTCCCATGATTCACACATATCCAGAAGCAAATCCCAAACACCAGATTTAGGTGAAATACTGTTTTTGAGCTATTAGAATTTTGATATTCCCCTTGTCAGAGGCTGAGTTACCTAAAAGTGTTGCTAAAGTCAGAAGGTCATTCACGTTGATTATTACAGTCTGAAAACTCTAAATCATTAAAGAGACCTCATATTTTAACTCAAATTTTATATATTTTATGAAGTCATGAGTAACCTTTAAAAGGAGCCCTGAAGGAAATCTACATGCATAAAAATGAATTTCGTATTTAGTGCTTCATGGACAAGAAAGGCACAAAGCAATTAAAACAGATAGGAGCAGGCTTTGTGTTTCAAATATTGATACCTCATGACTCCAGTAGTTGAGACAAAAGGTATTTCATGTCAGCATTAGGCAGGCAGCCATAAAATCTGTCTGAAGTCACTGCATGAGAAACAAGATGTTTTATTTATGTATTGTCAAAGGTTCACAAAGACTCCATTATGTGGGAATGTTCGGTATAACCTAAGTGACAATTCCATTCTAACATATGCCATGTCTGATCTTGCCTGGCCCAGAGCAGCCCAGCCATGGGGACTGCTCTTTTGACAAATATTTGGATTAGACATTGCCCACTTAGGCTTCTTAGGAACACAGCGTGGTGCTGTCTAGATGGAGTAGTCCTCAGTGCCCGATGGGTGCCACCATGACCTACCACCACAGCACTGGGGAAAAGCACCAGACCCTGGGGACCAACGACAGAATGAATGACAGGCCTGGCATTCCTTCGGCATCCATGTGCTTCCTACCGCCATTGTGAGCTACGTTTTTGCAATGCTTAGTTCACACGACTGCAAAGTTTACATGGTAAGAGGCAGGGCAGTGGTGAAGAGCAAGGGTTTTGGGATCAGGCTGCCTTATTTCAAAACCTGTCTCTGCCACTTATTAGCTGGGTGACCTTGAGCAAGTTTCTTAACCTCTCTGTGTCTCAGTTCCCTTGTGTATAAAACGGGTGGGATCAGAACAGTACCTACTCACAGGGTTGTTAACGAGGATTACACGAGTGTGGGCATAGAAAGGCCATGGAACATGCTGTTCCTGGCTCCCAGTAAATGCTACCTAAGGGTCAGCTGTCACTGGTTAGCTGTCATGGACTCTGGGGACAGCTGCTGTGAGTTGGAATCGAATCTTTCAGGAGAGGGTCTGTCTGCTTTATCAGGAAATTCAGCTGCCAAGACACCTAGACAGCCTATCACAGGAACGAATTTGAGGCCCTGGCCTTCCCAGGGGTGCCTGAGGAGACCAGCAATTTAGGGGGAAGTTTCACAAAACTTCGTTGCTGGGTGGGGCTTGGCAGCCTCCGCATGGTAATGCCCCCCGGACCTGAGCAGAGCCAGGGCAGGAGTTCCTGACATTGATGCAAAGATGGACAGTGAACTGGTGTCAGCAGCTAAGCTCTGGAAAGGGCATGGTGATGGACTTCACCATTATTTCTCACACGAAGGGAGGAGTATTTCATGCACACAGTTTTAGGTTAAAAGGATTGTTCCAAAAACATCTGTCTGTGCTAAAGACCCTCAGCCAGGGACTTCCCTGCTGGCCCACTCCCCATGCTGCAGGTTCAGGTCTGATCCCAGGTCAGGGAACGAAATCCTGAATGCCGCAACTAAGAGCCCAAATACTGCAACTAAGATCCAGCATAGCCAAAAAAAAAAAAAAAAAAAAAGTGTTTACAAAGACCTTTAGTCCCACACAGGCCCTGAGCCATCTAACCGAGCGTTAGAAGCCCCATCACTGTTGGAAATGGGCATCTGGACTTGGTCTGGTTGCCCACGCCTGGTCTCCGGGATGCTGCTGGGTTGGGGGACCATGGTGCCCAGCATATTCCAGCAAGCTGCAGCCTCCTTGCCACGCGGTGGGAGATGCTATTGGTTGGTTATCCTATAACCATTCCTCTTTCTCCTTTGCCGACCTTACACTGTAGTAATGCACAATTAAATACCACGTGTCTCATGAGTTTGAGTAAACCCTGGGAATTGGTGATGGACAAGGAGGCCTGGTGTGCTGCAGTCCATGGGGTCACAAAGAATCAGGCACTACTGAGTGACTGAACTGAACTGATGATGGTGCCAGAGCCCAGCAGGAAGGAGAAAGACTCTTGTCTTTCCTGGCAGGGACTCGGCCATGAAAAGCCAGGAGACTTTTTGTTTGCAGCCCTCCCAGCTTCATTTCCCCTCTGTAAAGGTCTTCTCCTTCCCTTACTGGGGGTGGTGGAGGGAGCAAGGGGCGACTTGCAGGCTGCTCACATGGTTGCAGAGCCCAAATTGCAATTCTCTGCTGATCCTGGATACACCCATCGTCACTGGAGACACATCTGGCAGTCTATTTCAGGTCAACACTACAAAAACTATGTTTTTCAAAAGGATGATGAGAATTGTTGTAAAAAGTTTTATGACAATAAATGTGACAACCCATTAAAAAAAATAAGTCTCACGTGTCCTTGAGGGTAGTCATGTGACACAGCTCTGGCCAAGGGACATAAGGAGAACTTTCTGGAGAAATATTTTCCCCTGCTTTCTGCCTTTGGGGGCAGTTATATGAGGATATGATACTTATAGCTGTGGTGACCATTTTATCATTTTGTGACCATTAGACAGAAAGGCCAAGGGCGAAAAAGCCAATATGCGGAGGAATGGTAGAGTAGAAGGATAGAAAAAACCTGAAACATCTATGTCTGTGTTGAGATGTTGAACAAATCCTGGGACTACTTATCTCTGGACTCTTTTTCAAACAACAGATGCTCTTAAGGTAAGCCGCTGTTAGCTGTTTATCTGTCACTTATAACCAGAAGCATTTCCAAATGATACCATAACTCTTAACCTGTGTGTCTAGTTTATGTACCCAAACTACTTCTTTTCTCCTGATTTGCACCACTTTTGGCCCCAATTCAGGCCCTTGTTTGAAGAGGCAGAGCCTTCCCAGCTCTTACATTTCCCTCTCTCCAAGGTGCTGGAGTAGACTATCCTCAGCCACTGGCCAAGACCCAAGGATGTCTCGCTTGCCAGCACTCAGGTGGAGACTCAGGCTAGAGAATCTCACCATGGTGTCCCTTTCACTGAATCACACCCCTTCTGTGTTGTCCTTCTAGACCCAAGGCTTTACTATTATTTGGAACACTGTCGTTTGAACTACAGGTCACCCAAGGCAATGTCAGCTCCGTTGGTCCTAGCCTTGCCCAATTCTGCCTTTTGCAGGCCTCCTTGCTAGCCCTTTGGTTAAGGTGGCCTCCCAACATGGCTGACCGGTGGGCTCACACTGGCTGCGACTCACACAGCCTGGAAGGTTAAGGCCCAGAAATGGCTCTTCTCAGTGCTGAAAATGTGAGTTCTAGGTGCCTCACTCCTTAGAATTTCTGTTGCTGCTGCTGACGTCATTTTGACCTTGGCCAAGAAACCTGATCTCAGTCCCTGCACTGCATCTGTTCAGTGTGATATTTTGGAAAAGAGGCCTGGATTTCAAGATTGAGGAGGTGTTGGCTCTAGTCCGGTCTCTCCCACAAACAAACCAAAGTCAGCTGCTACTGCTCCTTTCTGGGCTTCTATTTCCATGTATAAAATAGAGCAGTGATCCTTTCCCTGTCACTGCTATTTACATATTTCAGGAAGTGAATTTTAAACTTGGAGACACAATAAAAATTATAGAGAACACTTTAAAGAATTATCTAGAACATTAATGCATATTTCCATAAGTACTCACAGTGTCTTTCTAAATTTGAGGTTTGGTGAATATAATGAAAATTTCACTGGAGCCCGTCTTAATTTTTTAAAAAGCCTATGAATTTTCCCCCAGGGTTTTCTAACACACCAGAAATAAATTACAGACAGGAGGGGCGCGGGCGGTGAAGCACTAAACAGTCATTCTTCCCAGCTGTAAAAACCTTGCTTTTCATGTGAATTAAGTCTTTGATCCCTACAAATCCATTTTGCTCTTGGACAAATTCCAGACACTGCCTTCTTGGGGAAGCACAGTGCCAGGGACAGAATGGCTGTTTGCGGATGGAGTTTCTCCTACGGCGGTGCTGATCTGAGAAAGCAGCCTGAGAAATGGGGGCGGGCGGAGGCATGAGCTCTGTGTTCCCACGTTTTGGCATCTGCAAGGTGCCTTATTCCTTTTTCAAAGGACTCTGCTGCTTCTCTCCTCTGTCTTAAAGGCAGGCCCTGACTCTTTTCCTTATGAGTAGATTTGTCTTTGTAATTCTGCAAGGCCATGGCAGTCCTGCTGAATAAACTCTGCTGGAAATGGTAAGGCCTTTAGTGGGTAGTCAATTCTATCCTTATGTAAGCTCATCTGTTTTGAATATCTGAGCATTTGCAGGTGCCAGCTACTGTCCTCAGATAGTAACTCATACTGTGCTGGTGATGGAGACTGCCTTTTTAAAAAAAAAATATGGTTTTAAAAATTACGTTTATATATAACATAATATTTGTTATGTTAGCCATTTGTAAGTGTACAATTCAGTGGCATTAATTATATCCACAATGCTGTGTGCCCATCACCATTAACTATACCCCAAGCTTTTTCATCATCCCCAATATAAACTCTGTACCCATTAAACTACTGCTTGTCATCCCTCCGTCCCTTCGGCCCCTGGTAACGTCTGCTCTGCTTTCTATGGATTTGCCTAGATATTTCGTGTAAGTGGAATCATACAGTATTGGTCTTTTGTGTCTGACTTCTTTCACTTAGCATAATATTTTCAAGGTTCCTCCACACTGCAGCATGCGTCAGAACTTCATTTGTTTTTATTTCTGGCTGTGTGGGTTTTCATCGCCGCGCAGGCTTTTCTTTAGCTGTGGCGTGTGAGCTTCTCATGGTGGTGGCTTCTCTTGTTGCGGAGCACGGGCTGTAGGTGTGCAGGCTCAGTAGTAGTGGTGCACGGGCTTAGCTGCTCTGTGGCATATGGTATCTTCTAGGACCAGAGATCAAACCCATGTCTCCTGCATTGGCAGGCAGATTCATTACCACTGAGCCACCAGGGAAGCCCAGAACTTCATTCCTTCTTATGGCTGAATAATGTTCCATTGTCTGGACAGACCACATTTTGTTTATCCATGCATCTGTTGATAGACACTTGGGTTGTTCCCACCTTTTGGATGTTACGAATAGTGCTGCTATGAGTATCTGTGTACCGAGATCTGAGTCCCTGCTTTCAGTTCTTTTGGATATATACCTAGGAGTGGGACTGCTGAGTTATATGGTTTTTACATGTGGATATGGTGTCCATAGAACCAACACAGGCAGTAAGGGTTGCTAAAACAAGGACCCATAGCTGCATCCCAGAGGGCTATGGCAAGGGCCATAGCCAAGTGCAAGGAGAAGAAAGGGTTGGAAGAGACAGACCCTATGGTTCTCCTATAAGGCTGTGAGATGCAGTCAGGCCCACAGTGAAGCCAGAAGCAGGAGCCTGGTAAACTGTCTGTTTGCAGAAAGATGGCAGGAGCTCTGGGAGGGTGGAACAGAGCAGACAGATGGGAAGACTGAGGAGCTAGGAGGGTGAGAGGCAGAGGGTCACAGGGTAGCCATGTAGTAAAGAGTCAGAAAACCCATGCGAAGCAAGTGGCAGGGAGAGTAAGGGTCAGGGGTCCAACTATCTATCCATGGAGCATTGTGGGCCCTAGAAACCAACAAGCCTTGATACTGTGGGCATTCCCCCAAGCTAGGAACCCTCTTCTATCCCTCCTGCTGATGCAGAGAGAAAAACCTGATGGCTCCTGGTTTGTGAGGGATGGTATCTGGATAAGGGCCATCTTATCCAAGCCTCTCAGTGGGAAAGGATCTTGAAGCACTTCCCTTTTGGAGACCAAAGTGAGCAGCTCAAGGCTCAGGACGATCCATCACACTGGACTATGATATGAGTAACTGTTACAGAACACTGCAGCTTTATTATAGGTCGCACCCAAGGGTAAAGATATGTACTGAGCAATGTTGTCTGCTAGGAGGCCGAGAAACACACATCTTAAATTTTAGGTGATGACTTACTCTTAACTACTTGGCTTAAAAATAACTGCCAAGGCCATTCCAGGCCACTACGGTCAGTAATTCCATGAGGGCACAGGCCAGGTGGCATCCTAATCCCCTGTCCCACGGGCTGCTGGGAAGGGAGTTCACGCTTATCTCCAGGTTTATCCCTCGAGCAGGGGCAACGATAGGACAGGTCATATTGTGAAGACAGCCAGAACAGCTGCCTGGGACACATCCTGTGCAGTGGGGGGATGTGAGCTCTCAGTCCTGAACTGTAGAGCTAGCCACATTCAGGCCTCCCCAGCGAGGCTACACAAATTGTAGACGGTACAAAATCTGCCGGGCTGGAAACCCCAAGCAGTTCTTGGTGTGGCCTTCTAGACCTAATTATTTCTGGAGTCAGAAGATGCAAAGCCCCATCGGGCCTAATCTGGAAGTCTTCATGGGACTAATTTATACTAAAAATAGCACACAGATATGATTAGGAAAGGTTCCTCTGCTGCGTCCCTGTGAAAGAGAATAGGACCAATGCTTCCAGAAAGCAGACAAACACCACTGAATTTGCACAATGCAGAACCCAAGCAGAGAGAATGTATGTTATGAGAGGATTTAGTTCTTTTTCCTCTCCTCAAGCACTGTTAAAATAGGCCTCAATAGTAACAGGCTCAGCTGGTCATTCTGACACTTGGAGAAAGTCCTGTGCTTTCTGACTTTGGATGTGTTTATTTAGGTCAGTCCCCTGCTTTGGTGGCTCAGACGAGAAAGAATCTGCCTGTAATGCAGGAGACCTGGGTTTGATCCCTGGGTTGGGAAGATCCCCTGGAGAGGGGCATGGCAATCCACTCCAGTATCCTGCCTGGAGAATCCCCATGGACAGAGGAGCCTGGTGGGCTACAGTCCACAGGGTCGCAAAGAGTCAGACGACTGAGCAACTAAGCACAGCACAGAACCTGCTTTGGTGGGGTCTCATAGCCTCCCCACTTGTGCAAATCTGAACTCCTCTAGGCTCAGAGATGCCTTTCCTGAAACTCTCCCTGGGATCGCTTGCTGCTCCCATAGTCCTCCATCTCCTCTGAAACCCTAAAGTTACTTTCCATATTCTGTTTTATTTGTGTACCTTAAAATCTCCTCTTACTCTATGGTCAACTTCTTGAGGTCACATGTTTTTTCATTTTTCCATTTCCACAGTGTGTCTTGCAGTTAAGATGCATGCAAGAGATATTTATAGAAGTATTTCATGAATAAACTCATGAATACAGAAGGAAATTATATTTAGCACAACTTATTAGAATCCCTATCCATAAAGTTGTGCTAGAATATTTTGGGAAAACATTCTTTGGTATCTGACTTAGATGTCCAGTGTTTCAATATATCTATTTTTTTCTTGTCTTTTTCTTAGTAGAATAAACACCATCTGCTGCACAGTATTACTTAACTAATTAATTAAATGATTAATTCATTTCTAAAGGCCCCGGCAGCCCTGTCTTCTTCAGACTGGCTAACTCCTATTCTTTTTGTCTTCCATTTTCCACTGCCTGTGCCTTAGTTTTCTTGGCAGTGAAATAGGTCTGTCTGTTACCTCACCGGGTTGTTGCTGTGAGGGCAAAATAAAACAGTGATGAGAGATGTTTGGAAAAGTGATCAGTGCCAGGTGAAGTGATACTGGACAGAGCTTTTCAAACTAGTCTGTAGAATGACACGTTTGACCATACGAGAGAAGACAGTGCTACAGAACAAGTTGTTGGTCATAATGAGCTCTGGGGTGACTGTGCACCGTGAGCGCCTAGTGGGGAGTGGGTGGAGAGCAGGACAAAGGACACTTCCTCCATTAATCACAGGAGTGAGAACAGAGCTCTTCTGTGCACCCACTTAATCAAAACAGCACACCTCCCCTCCAAAGCAGCCAATGCCTAACCCACATAAACGAGTTATTTCAAAGTCACAGGAGTTGCCTTACAGAACAAGACAGCCTATTAAAAATGAATAATGTGCATTTCTTCCTGGAAAGAACAAATCAATACCCCTCAGTGGGCCCAGTGCCACCTACCAGCTTCCACACGAGTATGCCTTTATCCAGAAGAAGGGTATGAAAAGGAAAGCTTTTCCTTCCCCTCCCTCAGGCTCATCAGTGAAAGCAGCTCACATCTCTCCCTTCAGAGGTGGAGTCTGAAGTAAAAGAAGTTTACCTTCCCCCAAGAGTACATTGTAAGTTTCAGCCATAATGGACACTCTGGGGACAAATATTTCCTCCTAAGCTCCATGGAACCTTTAGGCTCGGATTACTCAGAGAAGTACAGTTGTTCACTTTGTAGATTCAACTGCAACCCCTTTGCAGTTCAAGTCCGTCAAACAGATATTTATGTTTAGGCAAACACTTCTGAGTTTCTACTATGCATCAGCATGGTGCTAAATCTATGAATCGACACTTAATTCTCTCATTGTATAAACAAGGGAACTGACATCAGAGAGGTTAAGTTGTGTGCCCAAAGCCACACAGCTGGTAAGAGGGAGAGCTGGGTTTTGAACACCTGCATCTCTGTGGCTCCAGAAACCCTTTTTTAAACCATTAGACTCTACCATCATTTGCTGTGTGGCAAGCACTGTAGTATTTAGGACCCAGGAATGAATCAGATTTGCTTCTTGCTCCTAAATATCAGACACTGGCATATTATCTTGCATAAATAAGTAACTATTTATTTGGCTGCACCAGGTCTCAGTTGCGGCATATGGGATGTTTAGTTGTGGTATGTGAACTCTTAGTTGGGGCAATGTGGGATCTAGTTCCCTGCCTAGGGATTGAACTTGGGACCTCTGCATTGGGAGTGCAGAGTCCGAGCCACTGGACCACCAGGAAAGTCTCTATCTTACCTAACTTTAGCTTAGACTTTACTGGATATCATAACCCTGCGGGGAGGAAACTGAAGAGCCACAGAGCTGAAGGTCTTGCCCCAATAGGCTGAATAATTGACAGAGCAGAGTTTCAAATCCAGGCGATGTAATCTGGTTTCACAGCCCATGCCTGAGCACTGGGCTGCATTATTCCCTGCAAATATTTGTAAACAGATATTCACCCAAGGTTCGATCACTTCCTTAACTGAGGTAAGTAAATGTAGGGTGTAACATAACCATGGCCTGGACTGAAGAGCCAGGGACTCCAGATTCGGAGCTGAAATGCTGCCACCAAGAGAGGTGGCAGAGGTGAGAAGGGCGTTCCATGCCAGAGGCCCCAACAGGCAAGAAGGAGTATCTATGTCCCTCATACACCACGCCCAGACAGTGCGCACAGTCTCCTAGTACCAGTTCGGTTTGTCTTTTTTCAGTTTTTTTTTTTTTACTTTTTATTGTATGTACATATGGTAAAGTACTCTAATCTTACGTGTACAGCCTGATGAGTTTTTACATAGGTATACATGCCCAGAAACACCACCCAGAGCAAGATACAGAGTATATCCCGAGCCCTGGAAGACGCCTTCATGCCCTTTCCCAGTCAGTAAGCACTCTCCTCTTCTGAGATCATCAGTACTCTGACCTCTGTCACCTCTATTGGTTGGTTCTGCCAGTTCTTGCCTTTTACACAAACAATCATACAATGTGTGTGTTCCTTTGTGTCTGGCTCTGTGTGGTTGTGTGAAGCAGTCCTCAGTTCTTTCCACGGTGGTCTCGTTTCCACTGTATGAATACACCTCAATTTACTCATCCACGTTAATGGTCATGGATATTCTAGTTGTTTCTCGGTTTTGAATATTATGAATAAAAGCACCATGAACGTTCTTTCATGGGTCTTTTGGTGGACATCTGTTCTCATTTCACTTGAGTATTTAACAAAGAGTGGAGTTGCCAAACCGAAAGGGCTGTGTGGGTATGTGTGTGTACCTTTTGGCTACACACACACAGACATACACGTTTAGATTCCGTAGGTATGGCTAAAGTGTTTTCCAAAGTGATTCTATCAGTTTATACTCCTGTCAGCAGTGAATGAAAGTTCCAGTTATTCTAACCTTCTTACTCACATTTGATACAGTTCAATCTGACCATTCAAAAAACTGTATTTTGAAATAATGATTGATTGAAGGAACCACAATCAAGATACAGAAACGTTCCATCACCAAGAGGTTTCCCTCATGCTGTTCCTTTAAAGTTCTATCCTAACTAGCCCTAACCTTTCATAATCACTAATTGGCTCTGTCTCTATACTTCTGTCATATTGAGGATGTTACATAAATGTAATCGTACAGTCTGTGGCCTCTTGAGATTGTGCTTTTCACTCAGTGTGGTGTCCTTGACACGCATCCAGATTGCTGTGTAATCATGATGGTTCCTTTTTATTGCTGAGTGGGATTCCATAGTATGGATGTAGCAGTTTGTTTAACCATTCACTTATAATAGAACATCTTGGTTGATTCCAGTTTTGGACTGTTACTAATACAGTTACATAGATTTTTGTGTACTAATAAGTTTTCATTGTTCTATGATAGATGCCCAGAAGTAAGACTGTTGGGTCATAAGGTAAGTTTATGTTTAGTTTTTTAAGAAACTGAAACTATTTTTTAGGGTGGCTGTACCATTTCACATTCCCACCAAAAATGTAAGAGAGAGATCCAGTTACTCTACATTCTTTTGTTTTAAATTCCTTTTATTTACTTATTAATTTTTTTATTTGGCTGGGCTGGATCTTAGTTGTGGTGGGATCTTTGTTCTGGCATGTGGGATCTACTTCCCTGACCAGGGATGGAACCTGGGACCCCTGCATTGGGAGCTCAGTGCCTCATTCAATGGACCACCAGGGAAGAAGTCTCTACTCTACATTCTTGAAAGAAGTTGTCACTTTTTTTTTTGTTTTCTGTTTGTACTCTGTTTTTTTTTTCCTCCTGTCTTCCTACTTGAACATTGTTTAGAATTCCATTTTTATTTATTTGTGTTTTCATGATTAGTTTCTGTTTATTTGATTTATTGTTTCTGAGTCTCTCTCTGAATAAATGGCTGCTTGTTGCTATATTACATGTACATAACTCGCCACTGTCTACTAGTTTGAGCATCTTACAAATCCGAGTGAAGGGTACAAATCCAACTTCCTTTTATGTTCCTTTACCCTCTCCCATGGATAATATAATTGTCTTAAACATTTCCTATACATACATTGAGAACTCTTCCAGGTGGTATTATAATTTTTGCTTCAACTGTCAAACATAATTTAGAAAACTCAAGAAGGAAAGTCTGTTGCACTTACCCATGTTTTGATTCTCTCCATTATTCTTTCTTGCTCTCTGACGTTCCAAGATTTTCTTCTTTTAGCATTTCCTTTCTGTTTAGAGAATTTCCTTTAGCTATTATTTTAGCATAGGTCTGCTAGTGACAGATTCCCTTATATTTTCCTTCATCTGAGAATGTCTTTATTACGTTTTTTATTCTTAAAGGTTATTTTTACTGGATGTAGAATTCTGGTGGGCGGTCCTGTTCTTTTTTTCATTACTTCAGAAATTTTATGCCACGTCCTTCCAACCTCCTTAGTTCCTTAAGAGAAATCTGCTGTCATTTGAATAGTTTTCCCTTATAGGTAATGTGTCATTTCTCTCTCACCGCTTTCAAGATTTGTCCTTTGTCTTTTCAGGAGTTTGACCACGATTTATCTTTTACCGTTCTTTTTTTTTTTTTTTTCCTTGGCCATCCTGGGCAGCATGTGGGATCTTAGGTCCCCAACCAGATATCAAACCCAGGCCCTCCGCAGTAAAAGGAGGAGTCCTAACTACTAGGCCACCAGGGAATTCCCAATGATGATGTATCTTTGTGTGAAAGATCGCTTAGGTTTATCCCATTTGGAGTCTGCTCAGCTTCTTGAATCTTTTTGTGCCACTTGCCAAATTTGGAAACATTTTAGCCATTATTTCTTCAAATACTTTTTAGGCCTGACCCTCTTTTTCCTCTCATTTTGGGACTCTGATGACACAGATGTTAGATTATTTGTTACAGTCCCACAGGTCTCTGAGGTTCTGTTAATTTTTTTTCCCAGTCTACTCTGTTGTTGAGATTGGGTAATCTTTATTGTTCTGTCTGCCAGTTCACCAGTTTTCTTGTCCATCCTCTGCATTCTTCAGTTGAGCTCATTCATTTAATTTTTAATTTTGCCTATTGTATTTTCACTTGTAAAATTTCCATTAGATTCTTTATACCTTATATTATTTTGCTGAGACTTTCTGATTTTTAATTTAAGTGTGTTCATCATTGCCCACTGAAGCATTTTTATGATGGCTGCTTTAAAATCCTTGACAGATAATTCTAACATCTGCATCATCCCAGTGATGATGTCTATTATTGTCTTTTCTCATTAAAGTTGAGCTTTTCCCGTTCTTGGTGTGACATGTGATATTTGGTTGAAACCTGGACATATTTGATATTATGTTATGAGATACTGGATCTTATTTAAGGCTTCTGTTTTAGCTGACCTCTTTTGACGTCACTCTAGCAGGGAGGAGGGGTGTGTGTACTGCCTTCTTACTGCTAGGCATGGGGAGAAATCCAGGTTCTCCACTGGCCTCCACTGACATATGGGCAGGGAGGGCTTCTCGTGAGAGTTCAGGTTCCTTCCTTACTGGGCCTCTGTGAACTACCCTGGCTTAGAGGAACAGGGGTGCCTCTTTACTGCTCCCCACAAAGCTTCCACTGACAACATGGGCGGGAGGCCTTGTTACCACTGAATGGTGGCGAAAGTCTGTACTCTCTGCTAGGCCGCCTCTGACATCACTCCAATGGGAGAGAGGAGGGGTTCCTCCTTCCTTCCAGGTGGGAATGAAGTCCAGGTTTCCCGCATGGTCCCTGCTGACACCAGGAGGTGGGTGAACCATCTTCAGCCTGGAAGAGACGAAGGTCCCAGCTCCTGACTTGGTCACCCCTGCTAACACCCTTTTGGAGAGCTTTCAGTGCCTTGTGACAGCCTGGACAGTGTGCAAATATGGGTTTCCCATACTTTCCTTTGCTGATGAAAATGGCGGTGGTGGCTGCAGTCTTTCTATGGAGTTTACCTGGAGACAAATGGCCACTGTTGAAGTTTTCTGTCTTTCTAGGATGTCTCTTTTATGATCCTTTGGCTAAAGAGGGTAGGTTTTGGGTGTGGCGCTTTTTTGGGTCTGTGGCTGTTGGTGTTTCCACTTTGCCAGATTCTGCAGTACCTGGACTAGGATATTTGAGGCGAAATCAAAAGGCCGAGAAACCAAGAACTCACCACCGTGTTTTTATTCAGGGTCCAAACTCTAGCTTTTCTGACTTCTCTCTACCTTTCTGAGTCTTCTTGTGTTTATTTTACATATAATGTTCAGGGGTTTTTAAGCTTTACTTAGAAGGTGGGGTTTGTGGGGCTTTGAGGCATTACCTCAGGGACTTCCATGGTAAGGGGAGGGCATAGCAGACGGGGATGTGGAGTGGGAACTCCCTCATCTGTGATTTAATAGAGAAACCTCGCTTTCGTTGAGTCTATATATTGGGGTTCTATCTAAGATCTCAGGTACAAAAGGGTTCTGTTGCTTAAAAGAAGTTAGAAACTACTACTATAAACTACTGAAATGTCCTCAAATTCCAACATTTTGGCTTCCAAACGATGTCTCTCACTGTCTTTTACACCTGAAAGAAGTGCAAGAATCTTTTGGCAAAACCATGTGTTTATGTTTTTAATTTGGGCAACATGGTAGCCATAACCATACGCCATGGAAGCAAAGGGCCTAGGAAACTTCCAGATATTTGCACACCTAACACAGATGTTCCATTTTGCTGTCTTTTTTTTTTTCCAGCTAACGGGATAGGGAGAAGGATTTAGCCTCTGGGGTCTAAATGGCTATATTTGAGTCTTAACCAATTCCGAACTGTGTTATCTTATGTAAGTGATATCTTCTCAGAACCTCCATGTCCTCATCTGAAAATAGGGGTAATAAGGTCTAATTTATGCAAGTACTTGTTAAATAGGCCATATGAAAGATACTTAAAGAGCTGGTCTCTGCAATACTATCCAATACAGCAACCATGAGCCATGCAAGCATGCTGAGCATTTGAATTATGACTAGTGCCAGTGAGGAACTGAATTTCATTTGAATTCAAATTTAAAAACTTATACTTGATTCAGTTATTGGTAAACATTGTAGGATATTTGGAACAATTTGTGTGTGAGTATTCCCACCTCACACAAACTCAAAGGAACACCTTTGAGTATGGACCAGCTGTAAATGTTATGAAATCTAAACACAGGTCAAGTATTTCTGATGAAAACTGAGTGTCTGAATTGTGAGGTGCTCTAAATGCAAAACACATGGGATTTTGAAGACTTATGAAAAACAGTGTAAAATTATAATCCTTTTCAATATTTACTATATGTTGAAAGTAAAAGTATTTTACTAGATTAAATAAATATATTAAAATGAATTTCACCCAGTTCTTTTTATTTAAGGTGGCTTCTAAGAAATTTAAAATTACATAAGTGGCTTACATAAGTGGCTTACTTCAAATTTCTAGTGGTCATTTACATATAAAGTAGGTAAATTAACATCATATGCTTTTAACGTTGGTGAGAATGACTCCTTTAGATAGTTTTGTCTACTTAAGCTATTAAAATATATTTTATTAAACCACTGAGCATTTATGGAATGTACAGAATTTTTGCCTAAAGGTTAACTGACATGTTATGAGAGCTGTTCTCATTATTGGTGGGAAAGCAAATTGATGTAATCCTTACCAGATATCCTTCATTCATTTATTCAAGAAGTAATTTTTATATGTATGCATATATCCCTTCCCTCTTGGACCTCTACAAACTAACACAACATTGCAAAGCAATTATATTCCAATTAAAAATAACAATAACAAACAAAAAACCGAAGTAAATTTTGAGCTTCTTCTATGTGCCAGATGCTATGCTGTGTCTACAGACACAGAGGTAAGCGGATGGGCGATGCCTGCCCTTGTGGAAGTTACGGGCTCTAGGGAACATCTGTGTGAGGTGTGCGCATATACAGGGCTTTACTGAACACTTTGATTCATGGCATATGCTTATAGCTACTGTACTACCCAAAGTAAAAAGACACATGTTCCTGATAAAAAGATTTTCATAGTTCTTTCAAGTATGAAAGACAAAGAGATATAGATTGGAGGCCAAATTGTTAGAACTATTTGAGAAGTCAGTCATTTGAAAAATAATTCTAAGAATGGTCATTTAGTTATACTTGTGGTAGGTTCTACAAAGTAAAAAATGCACCTTTAAAACAATCCTTTAAAAAGTAAACATACCATTTTCACAGAAACTCCCCTATTAGGAATTTAACCTGGAGAAATAAATAAATAGCCATGGCCAAATGTATGTACAACAATGTTTCCCAAAATGTTTTTTTTGGCTGCACCACTTGACTTACCTCAACAGTGAATGCAGAATTCTAACCACTGGAATGCCAGGGAATTCCCACCTGAAGTGTTAAAATAGCGCAAATAACTAGAAATAACCAAAACAAATGGCTAACCAAATGAGATTGACTACTAAATAAGCCATTTGATGGAATACTATGCAGCCAGTAAAGCTCATGTTGAAAAAGGCATTTAATGACTTTAAAATGTGATCACAAAACAGTATGTATGTACACTATGATTCTGATTAATACAACATCAAATGCATAGAAGTACAGGAACAAACTTCACCAGCGTGCTAATAGTATTTATTTCTCTACTGGGGCTATGAGTGGTTTTTCTTTCATCTTTGGCAACTTCTACATTCTACAAGAAACATGAATTAGTTTACCATTCACAAAAAGATAAATAGAAAATTGTTTTAAGTGGGTTGATTGAATCATGCTGTATACATCATTTCATAGTTGCACTTCAGTGGGACACAAGACAGGAAATGAAACATGGGAGTGTTAGTCCTATAGGATTTAATAATTAATTTTTTAAAGTTCTGTTTCTTCTACATTTATTGCTTATTTGAAACAACATAAAGCAAGAGGAAATTTAAGGTAAATGGAAAAGTTACTAGCAACCTGAGTGGAACAGGAAATGATTTTTTTCTTCTGCGCTTGGATGTGTTATCATGAGCCAGATTTCTCTGCACAATTTACTTTCTCAGGAAATTTACTTTGTAAATTTAGATGCTTCATAAATTCACAATAAAGGCTTATAATCAAAGCTGGGTTTTGTTCTACTTCAGAGATTAAAGGTCCCCTTCAACAAATTGGAGATTACTTGGGGTTGATAAATAAGCTCCAAAATAAGAAGCAGTCTCTGTTTTTCACCATCCACCTGGTACCACCTGGCACAACCTATGTTTTTCAGGACCAAGATTTTGGTTCACCCCCATTTCACGTGTCCTTGTGCTGCTCCTCCCATTGTCCAAGCAAAAGACTGAACAGCTTGTTTAGAACAGAGATTTCACCACATCACGATCTCCTAATGCAACTGCCTGGAGGACTTTGTCTTAAGCAATGGTTCTGCTTCCTTTCCTCAGATAAAAATACTTGTATTTAAGCAGTGAACTAAAAGAGGTTGGTAACGGTGAAAGAGTGCCAGTGGGGGAAAGAGTGCCCAAGGAAACAGGGAAAGGGACTTCCCTGGTGGTCCAGTGGCTAAGACCCCACATTCCCAATGCAGGGGGGTTCAGGTTTGATCCCTGGTTAGGGAACTAAATCCCACGTGCTGCAACTAAGAGTTCACATGCCAAAACTAAAGATCAAAGATCTCACGTGCTACAACTAAGACCTGGGGCAGGGACTTTCCTGGTGGTCCAATGGCTAAGATTCAGCACTTGCAATACTGAGGGCCCGGGGTTCGATCCCTGGTCAGGGAACTAGATCCTGTATGCCACAGCTAAAGAGCCTGTGTGCTGCAATTAAACCTAGCACAGCCAAATAAATAAATATTAAAAAAAAATCAGGGAGAGAGAACTTACAGTAAGGACCAAGCCAAATCAATGCTCCTATCCAATGATAAACATTTCTAATTGCATGTCACGTGACCCAGGGTAGAGCGATAACTATGGTCCACTGGACTAGTGGATATGATTTTAAGGACATGTCCAGTGAATGGGAACAGGGATCACTGAGGGGAAGTCATGGGGTACTGGGCAAACAATAACACACTAATAATAGCAACTATATTAATTGAATACCTCCATTGAGCCAGACACTGGCTTAGGTATTTTAAACAAGTTATTTCATTTGCAAATTTATTCTCAAAACACTTACAAGGTGGGTATTATTTCCCTCTCTTTACCAATGAAGAAAGTGACATTCAGAAAGGTTATTAAATAATATTAATACTACTATTACTACTGCTACTACTGTGACTGCTGGTTAATTTGACTGAGCAATTTCTAGGTACCAGGCACATGCTCTGTAATTCTATCTCTCACTTAATCCTTGTATCCCACCTAATGAAGTAGGCAGCAGAGAACACCCCTAGTAACCTGAGATTCATATTTAGGTGTGTTTGACTTCAAAGTCCACTTCTTTTCATTACACCGTACAGTGTTCACCAAGTATTTTTAGAATGGTAATCTAATAACACAAACGAAGAATAACTGAAGAACAAAAGTAAGCTTGATTTTTCTCCTGGTTCTAAATTTGCTGTGGATTTCTTTGTGGAGGGGGGATTGCTAATATATGTGCCACTAATTTTCATCCTCCTCTTCGAGGACATGAAATTTGGGGGATGTGTGTTTGTTGAAATGTTTATTTCTACTCTATTCATTAAAGTAAGAACCCTTGGCTCATTCAGTGATGATTGTTGGAACTGATTCTCAATCTATTTCCATCCTGAGTCTCCCTGCCAACCCTGTCCCCAACAAACATTGACCTATGTCATTATTTTCCCTAAAAGTTTGTCCAAAGTCAAAGAGGAAATTAATTCCCACTCCAAATCAGGACACTAGAGATCATGATAAATGTCATGTGGTCTATTGGATTTGTCCCCAGTGAGGTAATCGGAATCCCCAGAGTTAGCCATATGCTCTCTTTGGCACATTGGTTCTGTTCATTTCTCTTGCAAATCCTGTAGATCAAATGCTTATAAAAATTGTTTTTTACCCCCCAAAACTAGACTACCCCAAGGCCAGCCTCAGCATACTTACACATTTAAAAGAAAAACCCAGTGTAATGCCAAAGCCTTCTGGAGTTATGCAGATCCAGATGATATGACCGATGAGAGGTTAATATCCAACATATACAAACAGCTCATATAGCTCAACATAAAAAAAACCAAACAACTTGATTTAAAAATGGGCAGAAGAGCTGAATAGGCATTTTTTTCAGAGGAAATACAGATGGCCAACAGACACATGAAAAGATGCTCAACATTGCTAATCATCAGGGAAATGCAAATCCAAACCACAAGGAGACGTCACCTCACATCTGTCAGAATGGCTATCATCAAAAACAACACAAATAACAAATGCTGACAAGGATGTGGAGAAAAGGGAACCCCAGGTGGCACTAGTGGTAAAGAGCCCGACTGGCAGGGCAGGTGACATAAGAAATGCGGGTTCAATCCCTGGGTCGGGAAGATCCCCTGGAGGAGGGTATGGCAACCCACTCCAGTACTCTTGCCTGGAGAATCCCATGGACAGAGGAGCCTGGAGGGCTGCAGTCCATAGGGTCATACAGAGTCGGGCACGACTGAACCGACTTAGCACACACACACGCCTACACGTTGGTGGGAATGTAAATTGGTGCAGTTACTGTGGAAAACTGTATGGTGGTTCCTTAAAAAACTAAAAATAGAACTACCACGCAATCCAGCAATTCCACTCTTGGGTATATATCTGAGAAAAAGCAAAAACACTAACTCGAAAAGATGCATGAACACCAATGCTCATAGCAGCATTATTTACAATTGCCAAAATATGAAGGCAACCTAAGTATCCATCAACAGATGAATGAATAAGAAGATGTCATATGGTACATGATATATATGTTGCATATATATATATATCATATACACACACAAATACTACTCAGCCATAAAAATTAATGAAATTTTGCCATTTGCAACAATATGAATGGACTTGGGGTATTATGCCAAAGGAAATAAGTCAGAGAGAGAAAGACAAATACTGTATGATATCACTTATAGTGGAATCTAAAAATACAACAGACTAGTTAATATAACAAAAAAGAAACAGGCCCACAGATACAGAGAACAAACTAGTGGTTACCAGTATGGAGGGGGGAGGGGCAGAATAGGGGTAAGGGAGTGGAGGTGCAAACTTCTGGGTGGAAGATAGCCCCAAGGATGTATTTCATCTTCTCATCCAGTTTTTGGATTAATATTTAGGTTTACTTTTCAAATTTTTAATTAATTAATTTTGCTTTCTGAAAATTCTATAACTAGAACCTAGAGAGTTTTTTCCCAGGCTTCTCCACTTGTAAAACTCCTACTCATCTTTCAGGACCCAGTTCAAAAAAAAATCATTTACCTCTTTTAAGTTTCATCTTAATCCCTTAAACAGACGGATGATACGCTCCTCAGTACCTCTACTGCTTTCCGTTCCTGCCTCTATCGTACCACCAGTCTGGTTAGCTGTATCTGTCTTCCTCACTATGAGGCCCTCAGGGATCAGAACACATCTTGTTTATTATTGCATCCCCAGGTCTAGTTCACTGCCCATTAGAGAGAACATCTTAGTGAAATATTTGTTAAAACAAATAGATTGAAATTTAGAACATCTGAGCAGTAAAGGATGGAATAAAAATGCTTTTTCTGGAGGAAGAGAGACCTTATGGAATGGGAAGAAAGAATTTGATGTATAAAATGGTCTTCAAGGATTGGGACTCATTTGACTGGAGTTTCACTTGAGAATTAAAATGTGTGTACACAAAAATCAGTGAAATAAACTAACCCAAGTTTGGTAAAATTTACATTTATGTTGTTTAGTCACTAAGTTGTGTCTGACTCTTTTGTAACCCTATGGACTGTAGCCCTCCAGGCTCCTCTGTCCATAGAATTTCCCAGGCAAGAATACTGGAGTGGGTTGCCATTTCCTCATCCAGGGTATCTTACCAACCCAGGGATTGAACCCACGTCTCCTGCATTGCAGATGGATTTTTTTTTACTACTGAGCCATGAAGGAACCCCCAGAGTTTACATTACCTGTTTGAAATCTACTGTGCTTATTTCCTGTATGATAAAATGGAAATTTTAAGCTGTTTCATCTAAGGGAGATACATAAAAACATTAAGAATGGAGAAAATATGAATATTCATGGGGGATTATCACTATATTAATAGAAAAATGAGTCAGGCCTAGATTTTGTTCAATCTAGGTCATAACTGCCCGCTGACATAAAATATGAGCTCTAAAGACAACTTCCATTAAAATTTTTATGAAAGCACATTATCCATCAAAATATTTTAATTAAAAGTCCTCAGAAAACACTTAGAGCAAATTCAGTTTTTTCCTCTTTCTTTTTTCTAGTGGGGTGGTCAGGAAGAAAGTAGGTCAGAAACAACTTGGGAGATGAAGGCCAACACATCTCACACCAGCCTCAGAAGTGCCAACTGCAATTACCATCTTGCAAACCACATAGCTCACACTGTGTTGGGCAAGTGATTTTCTACTGCTGAACTTTCATGTTACAAATTTGTGGGGAGTTTGGGTGTAAATGTTCCCTAAAATGCTTTCTTTTTCCTTTTCAAGGAGATTCTGGGCATCTGTCTAGTGTCTGACCCTGTTCCCAAGGACTGTGAGATAGATGATCTTGGACCCGGAAAGAAGCAGGGGGCACTGGGGCTTCCTGGGAGCCAAGTCATGGCATTCAACTTCAAAGAATGTGGCACAAACGTGTCACTTTTGTTGCGTGTGTACGTGTTTGTACGAGTTATTTAACAGTTTGTAAGAATGGCAAACTTAAAACTCAACATTCAGAAAACTAAGATCATGGCGTCTGGTCCCACCACTTCATGGCAAATAGATGAGGAAATAATGGAAACAGTGAGATACTTTATTTTCTTGGGCTCCAAAATCAATGCAGATGGTGACTGCAGCCATGAGATTAAAAGATGCTTGCTCCTTGGAAGAAAAGTTATGACCAACCTAGACAGCATATTAAAAAGCAGAGACATTACTTTGCCAACAAAGGTCCATCTAGTCAAAGCTATGTTTTTTCCAGTAGTCATGTATGGATGTGAGAGTTGGACCATAAAGAAAGTTGAGTGCCAAAGAATTGATGCTTTTGAACTGTGGTGTTGGAGAAGACTCTTGAGAGTCCCTTGGACTGCAAGGAGATCCAACCAGTCCATCCTAAAAGAAATCAGTCCTGAATATTCATTGGAAGGACTGATGCTGAAGCTGAAACTCCATACTCTGGCCACCTGATGCAAAGAACTGACTCCTGGAAGACCCTGATGCTGGGAAAGACTGAAGGCGGGAGGAGAAGGAGACGACAGAGGATGAGATGGATGGATGGCATCACCGACTCAATGGACATGAGTTTGAGCAAGCTCCAGGAGATGGTGATGGACAGGGAAGCCTGGCGTACTGCAGTCCATGGGGTCGCAAAGAGTGGGACTCAACTGAGCGACTGAACTAAACTGAAGAATGGCATGATACCTATTTTCTAAACTCTATCTTCACCAGGGCTTCTTAACCTGGAGTTCATTCAGGGGGCTTAAGGACTTACATTTTTCTTTTCACTATCCTCTAACTGAAATTTAGCATCTATTTCAATTATGAATATAGGTAGTGAACCATGGTGATATGAGGCATTGATCTGTAACTTTATCACCAATGGAACAGATATTTTCCAGGACATTACCATGTTGCCATATCATTTATGCTCATCACTTGGGAATTATGAGTTACCAGAACTACTTCTAGACTTCAGTTTTTAATGCACTAATAAACAAACACAAATATTATTATACCACAGATTGATTTTAAATATTTTTATACCTGTATTTCAATATAATTGGTTAGATTTATAGTACTATGTATTTTATTTTTTGCATTAAAAACCTTCTGAGAATGGACCTAATGGCTTTACTAGATGCAAAGGGATCCAAGGCACAAATAGCAGAATCTTTGGTCTATAGAAGGACTCAGCTTCCTCAAATAAAATACTGTCGATGCAGCTGTGGTAGACACCAGTGTGTTTGAAACTCTGTAAAGTCACAGAGCCCCATCTTCAAACAATAGCTCAAGAAGAAGGCCAATATACACAACAGATCAAAGCATGGATGCCCTGTTTGAAAGATCCTTAGCCCAAAGCCCCATCTTTGTGGCCTGTCATTTTGAAGACGACCCTGGGCAATGTTAGAAACTGGAAGCCCATGATAGACTGTGCCGGTAGCCTCAGATGGAGTCAGAAAGAGCAACAGAGAACAGAAGTCGGAGGGGAAAAAAAATAACAGAGGTGGAGGCAGGCCACTGTAGAAAGCAGACTACCAAAAGATAGAGGGAAAGACGGAGTCAAATTATCATGCCAGTGGCTAGAAGGGTATCTTTGATATATGGGAGACAGCTAGCTCTCCTTCCAGTTTTGGTATTAGTTGTAGAAGTCCAATACCTTTAGCATGAGAAGCCTGTTTGCTTGCTAGAGTCAAAGGAAAACGCATGAAAGTGTGGTCATGCTGCATGAGAGCAGACCAAAAAAAAAAAGGGGGGGGGCATTCTCTCAGACCCACAGCAGAGTTTCGGGGGAGGAGTCTTGGTGGAAACGATCACTGAAAAGACGCTCGTTGTAGGGCAACCTCTCCAAGCCTAGTGGGTGCTGTTGGTGTCCCTCACAGATCTCCTTTGCTGGTCAGTGCCCTAGTCTTCCAGCTGCAGTGAGTGTTGGGGACCCCGTCTCCAAAGAGTTGCTCTTGGCTCAAGAGTAGCTTCTCCCGCCCCCAACCTCCTAGGAAAAAAAAATAGGGGTGACAATGCTGACACCTTATTGGCATGGTGCCATGTGTACTCCAGAGCTTTCCACGGCATCAGGCTAAAGCTGGTCTCCAATTGAGACCACACTGATCTTTTCCTGTCCTGCTTCTCTCATGTCCCTTCTCCCCAGAGCACTCTCATCAGAACCACATGAACAAGAATCCCTGCCTCAGGTTCTGCATCCGGGGAACCCACACTAGGATTCCTCACCTCTCTCTCTCCCTCCCTCCGTCTCTCTCTCAACTCCTGAGGTTGGTTTTATTGAAGATAGGAGCACAAAACAAGAGGCATCATGACACAGACCCTGGGTTTCACTGGCTTCACAATTTGGCCCTGGATTTTGGGACAGGCATTCATCTCTTTTTGTACAATCAGTACTTTAGCCTAAAAGCTTGTCAGTTGCCTTGAAAAGCAAGTCTTTCCTACGCATGTCACAGATTTCCTCAGTATCTGATCTTATTAATGTGAAGTAGATACAGAATCTCTCCTTATGAGCTCTCCATCTTTAAAAGCAAGTAACTCCTACCTCTCAAATGTTGTAACTATTTTAAAAGATGATGGATCTGTTAGAAAGATGATCATTAAGTGTTTCTAAGAGCATTAAAAACCAACTTCCTCAACTCTTGAACGCCCAGTGTGTTTAAGTGACTATGGTTTGTTTTGGTTCCACTTCTAGCATGCAGAAGAAGAACAAAATGTGCCAGGATGTTGAGAGGCTCTATCAGAGAGGGTTAGTGTGGAGACTGGAGTCAGGCTGCCTAGGCATCACTCTTGCTCCGCCAATGACTAGCTCTGTGACCCTGAGCTATTAACTTAATTTCTTGGTGTCTCAGTTTCTACATTTATAAAATAGGGAAAATACTAGTATTACTTATTAGACTGCACAGTGGAATAAGGGATGTCACTAAAACACTTAACACACTCAATACAGAAGACATTAGTTATGTTTTAGTCATATTATGTGTACATTCTTTCCCACTTTACTCATGGCTTATGGATTAAATCATAGTCAAAGTTGCCAAATCCTTTTATCTCACAAAGTTGACTATTTTACTTTCATTAGGCTTCTTTTGGAGAAGGCAATGGCACCCCACTCCAGTACTCTTGCCTGGAAAATCCCATGGACGGAGGAGCCTGGTAGGCTGTAGTCCATGAGGTCACTAAGAGTCGGATACGACTGAGTGACTTCCCTTTGACTTTTCACTTTCATGCATTGGAGAAGGAAATGGCAACCCACTCCAGTGTTCTTGCCTGGAGAATCCCAGGGACGGGGAGCCTGGTGGGCTGCCGTCTATGGGGTCGCACAGAGTCGGACACGACTGAAGTGACTTAGCAGCAGGCTTCTTTTATTACCTTAAACTTATGTTTTAAGTAAGAATGTGAATAATTCACATTTGAGATTTTTTTGGTTTAGTGGAACAAAACTCAAGTACAAAGATGTGATGGGTCCTTGCGTATTAAATGTTCATCAAGAGAAAAACAATGAAACAAATTGAGATCATATATTAGAGGTAATTGTGCATATCCTGATTTAGAAAAACATTCGATAAGTATTATGGTTATTTGTATTTTGAAACTAACATCTTTTTATAGATATTGTGTATTTCAATCCAATGAGGGGTAAAGAAAGAACATATGTATCATTTTATAGTTACCAGAGAACTTTAATTTGGAAACCAGAAGTGAAAAATTGATAAAGCTGGGAAATAGCTGCTTTAGTAGAGGAATGAAAACGTGAACTGAATGTTATCAGATAGAGGAACAATAGTCTATGTAGAGCTGACTAGAGTTTTCTTCAGAGTGGTCTACAGAAGGAATGGGCCTAGGGAGAGGCCCTGTGACCCACAGTGGTACTGTTACAGGTGTGTAGATGCTGACTGAGAATTTGATGTGGATGCTACTGTATTAGATTCCTAGGGCTGCCATAACAAACACCCCAAATTGGATGGCTTAGGCACCAGGGACAGTTTCATGGGAGACAATTTTTCCACAGACTGGGATGAGGGGGATGGTTTTGGGATGATTCACATGTATTACATTGATTGTGCACTTTATTTCTATTTTTATTACATCAGTTTCACCTCAGCTCATCAAGCATCAGATTCCAGAGGTTGGGGACCCCTGGCTTAAACAGAAATTTATTATCTCATAGTTCTAGAGGCTAGAAGTGTTCAGATCATGGTGCGTGCAGAGTTGTTTCTGGGGGAGAATCTGTTCCATGCCTCTCCTCTAGCTCCTGGTGGTTTGCTGGCAGAATGTGGTTTTCCTGGGCTTGTAGATACATTCCCAGGATGCATCTTCACATGACCTTCATATTCACATGGCATTTTCCCTGTATGCATGTCTGTGCCCACATCTCCGCTTTGTATAAGAACACCAGTCATATTGGGTTAGAGGCCCACCCAACTCCATTATGACCTCATTTCTTCACTGATTACTTCTACAACGACCCCATTTCCAAATGAGGCCACATGCTGAAGTGCTGGGGCTTAGTACTTCAACATGCTTTGGGGAATGTAATTCCCCCAACAAATTTTGGGGGACACACAGTAAATCCATAACATCTAGTAATGGGAAAACTGTCAACTGTGGCTTTAAAGCCTGGCTATGCCCAAAAGTAGATGGCTAGTGGGTAAATACTTCTCTTCAGATTAAATGTGAACATAAAATATATTCAGAATCACCAAGAATCTTTTGATTATTTTTCTCTAATCAAACAGGATTCTTCCTTTTTTTGGTCTACTTTCCAGAATCTTCTCCTGTTGATATATGTTTCACTCTAAGGCCTTTCTTGGCCTAGGCTGCTTCTACATTTCTATTTTGGGACAATATCAGCCTTCAACAACAGGTGACCTAACACTTTCAAAATGACTCAATGAATGGTGACTAGAAGAATCTATTAGACGAGAAATTAGGGACTTGAGAGGGGGGTGATGTGTCCAACTGGCAATAACGAGGACTGAATATTAAGTATGACTATCTTTTAGGTTTTCAAAACTAATGCTTGCCTAGTTTTTATTTCTTCAGAGCCTCAGAAGTGATTTCCTAAGGTTTAGCTCAAATAAACCAAAGGCTTTTTTTCTTCTTAAAACCTTATTCAAATGTTAAAAGGTAGCAAACCCAGGGACTTCCCTGGTGGTCCAGTGGTTAGGATACTGCGCTTCCCCTGCAGGGAGCATGGGTTTGATTCCCAGTCAGGTAACTAAGATTCTGCATGCTGCTCATCATGGCCAATGCCAAAACCAAATGAAAAAAAAGATAGTAAATCTGTTGGTTTTAGATGGAGTGATGATTTTTACAGTATATATGAAATAATACTTGGCAGGGAAGAAGCAAGTTCATGCTGCCATCTTGGTTAGGTCACACGGCTGTGGCTGCAGGTTTTTGAGGATCACAAATGCCTATGTGGGATTAAACCAAGCCAATTAAAATCTTAGTTTCTCCAAGGGTTTTTTACTGCCGGATATTTATTATATTCAAAGATTAAATGATAGCCGAAACCAACCTTCGGTCTAATGCAGCTGTCCCAGAGTTATATTTCAGTGTTTGTGTGGGCTACATTCATAATACATTTTGTAAGAGCTTAATATAAATTCTTGGAACTCAGATAATACCTCTATGTCTATTAAAAGAAGTTAGAACTTCGGGATTTAAGATGAGGTTGCTTGGCAATAATAAAACAGAATAAAGCAAGTCACCTTAACACAAAGCAATGATTTCTTCTACAAAGCAGACTGTCACAACTGAAGGAAAAAAAGCTTTCCTTTTTAAAAGACTAGAAAGGCACAAGTTACCAAACTGCAGAATATACTTTTTCAGTAATAAAAGCAAAATTTTTTTCTAATAATTCAGTAAAATACAAAATAATAAAAATTATAATTTGTGTTAATCATGTTATATAATATACATTATATTTATATAGTAATATAATTAACAGTTGAGAATATACCATCATGCTTTTCACATGATTTTAAAGTATTTTTTGAATGAGGGTGGTTATTTTTATACATGAAAATAGTTATTCTCCACAGGGAAAAGATGACTCAGGAGACCTGAGTGACCCAGGGAACACTTGAATAACATTATACATCAGAAGATGGCACACTTTTGCTGTAAAGGACAGATAGCAAATTTGAACTGTGTCATTTCTATGAAAACTACTCCACTCTGCCTTTGTAGGGGAAAAGCAGCCATGGACAATATGTAATGAACAGGTGTGGCTGTAGTCCAAAAAAACTTTATTTATAAACATAGGCAGCAGGGCATAGTTTGCTAATTCCTGCTATATATCAATCACTCGGGAGAACATTTTCATCAAGTAATAAATAGTGAAAATCATATCATAGAATTCAGTGCTTTATAATCTTTCAAATAATTCTATATACATTTTTTCATTTGGATCGCACCAGATTTTAACTCTAATCCCAGCCCTGACGAGGAAAGCACTCATTGCATGAGAGTATCAGCTGTGAGTCCCTTGAGGACATGTTTCATATCTCATTCTTTGGTGCCTGGCAATGTATGTTGAATCAACTTAGTGCATTTTCTGTCACCTCAATGCATATACTGTGTTTGTCTGCCTACTTCATTTTCCCTGTCTCAATGATGCCCTTTACCTTTCCAAACAGCTGTTTCTTTGACCCTTGTACACTTTTGTAATCTTCCATATTTAAGCTGGAACATATTTATACATGTTCCTAAGGACGTTTCAGTTAACCTAAAGCATCAGGGTGGAGCAAAAGGCTTTTCCTCCTCTTATCTAACCTGCCTGTGCAGATGCACCTAACCAAGCATCCATCACTACACACACATAAAAAGGAAATAAAGACTATTCATTTGGGCACAGTAGACAGAGAAGGAAAAGACAGATTCCCTTATTCTCCTATTCCCTTGACCTTGAAAGCAAGGCAGGACACTTTTTCGGTCTGACCACACCTCTGAGATGCAAGAGGTGGGCAAGATGAGATGTTAGTGATCATTGTGACTGCTGCGAGCTCCCAGTTCAAGTCATTTATTTCTAAGCAGGACATATTTGAGCTTGCTAAATTGGATCTCAAAAGCATGATCTAAAAGAGAAGATATGTACTGCAGCAATTTCCCTAGGTACCTCTCTAGGCCTTTCTATTTTTTGCCTTTGTAGTAAATTGAAAAACATGTTGCGCTATATTGCATTGTCTCCAATTAAAAGGTAGTTTTAGGGCTCAGAATTTTCCTCTGAGTGCACACTGTTTTCACTGTGGTTAATTTATAATGGAGTCATAATTGTAATTTTGATTATTTTCTTTGGCCCTTGAGTTATTTAGAAGAGTATTTTACTTTATTTATTTTTTTAAGAGTATTTTATTTTATTTTTATTTTTTTTTGGCTGCACCATGCAGCTTGCAGGATCTTAGATCCCCAATCAGGGATTGAACCTGCACCCTACCCAGTGAAAGCACGGAGTCCTAACAGTTGGACTGCCAGGGAATTCCTTAGAAGAGTATTTTACTATTTATTTTCCTAACAGTTCTATTTCCTTCTTTGTATTGTTAATTTCTAGCTTTTCAGCATTCAGGTCAGAGATTTTAGAATACGTAATTTCTAAGTTTGGAGATTTAAGGTTTTCTTTGTCTCATAGGGCCTTAAGCACTTCTGTAAATATTTTGTGACAGTAAGAAATGGATGCTGAATTAAAAATTTATGTGTGTGTATATATATACACATATGATATATATATATATACATCATGTATTATATATTAAACATACATATCATGTATTACATATTATACATACATAATCACATATGTATGTACATCTATATATTCAATCAAGTTTAAACACTGTAATATTACAATCTTTTATATCCATTTTTAACTAGGTGGTTTTCCAAATTTCAAAGAGGTGTTTGTCAAAGCTTTTTTTTTTTGTATTTATAATACTCTTGGCTATCTGTATTTTGACAAAAAGTTGTCAGTACCTACAGGTTCATGATTGATATATTTTGGTGGCTTGTATTTATATTAAAACATACTCCTCAAAAAAAAACATACTCCTCATTTTTTAGAAATACTTTAAAAATTCTTATATATAATAAATGAATGAGAGAGGAAATAAAAACTGAAGAAACATATTAGGAACTTATTAACAATAAAACTAATATATATTCAGATGAAAATTTATCCTAGTCTCACTTGAAATTTACGACCAAAAACCTTAATTTGACCTCAAGAGCTGCCTCCCAGTCCAACTACATTTCCAAGAAATACCCTCTCCCTGTCTGAGAGGGCTGTTTTAAACCTTCTCAAAACTCCAAAACTTCTTCATTACATTTTACTGTCAGCTGCCAATCATGCTTCTTATTTCACTGAAAAATTATTCTCAATCAGAAGAGCCCATCCTTACCCTCCCCATGGCAAGTGGCCCATCCTGCTCACCTCTGCGTCCACAGGCTTCTGCTCTGGTCACACCCGTCAGCTGCCCCTGCTCCCATGCTGTCTCCGTAAATCGGATCCCCACCACTCGCGGCTGCTCTGGCTTAGTGCCCTGGTGACAAGTGTCCCCTCTCTTTCCTGCCTCATCAATGTTTCCCCCTCTGTGGGGTCATTCCAGTCTCAGCCCTGAAATATGTTGGATTATCTTTCATCTTAAAATAAGAGTCCTTCCTGTGACCACTTCCAGCCACTGGCCTCATTTTTCTGCCACCTGAAAAGTTAGCTACCCTGTCCATCTTGCCTTCCTCATCCCCCATGCTGTCTCTGAGCCGAGTTCAAGCAAGCGTTTGCTGTCACCTGCTCTGCTCTCAAGATTACCACGTTGCCAAAACCATTGGTTAACTCTTGGTTTCTCAGCAGTGTTTTGACCTGGTTGATCCCTCCTGCCTTCTGGAAACACTTCTTTCATTTGGGTTCTTGGACCTGTTTATCGCCCTCTTTTTAAAAAAAGTTGTGGTAAAACACAGAGAACAAAATTGACCTTCTTGACCATTTATAGAGGTACAGTTCAGTGGCATTAAGTCCATTCACATTGTTGAACTACCATCACCACCACCTGTCCACAGAACTCTTTTCATCTTGCAAAAGGGAAATTCTGTGAAACACTATGAAACACTAGCTGTCCCTGCCCCACTCCATCCTGAGTTTCTCCTTGACTTCTAAATGTTGTGTTCTAGAGCTCAGCCTTTTGAATTCATCTCTGCTCTAGTTACACTCCCTCTCTAGGAGGCCTCATCTGAACCCTGGTTTTAAATACCATCTCCACAATGCTGTTTAGTTGCTCAGTCGTGTCTGATTCATTTGTGACCCTGTGGATGTAGCCCGCCAGGCTCCTCTGTCCATGGGATTTCCCAGGCAAGAATATTGGGGTGGGTTGCCATTTCCTTCTCCAGGGGATCTTCCCAACCCAGGGATCGAACTCACATTTCCTGCATTGGTGGGCAGATTCTTTATTACTGAGCCACCTGGGAAGCCCATCATTTTCACAATGGTGACACCCCAAATTGGGATCACAGCTGGGACTTCTTCAATAAGTGGTGCTGGGAAAACTGGACAGCTACATGTAAGAAAATGAAATTAGAATACTTTCTAACACCATACACAAAAATAAATTCAAAATGGATTAAAGACCTAAACGTAAAGCCAGATACTACAAAACTCTTGGAGGGAAACAGGCAGATCATTCTTTGACATAAATTGCAGCAGTATCTTTTTGGATCTGTCTCCTAGAACAGTAAAAATAAAACCAAAAATAAACGAATGGGACCTAATCAAATATATAAGCTTTCGCACAGCAAAGGAAATCAAGAACAAAAGGAAAGGACAACCTATAGAATGGGAGAAAATATTTGCAAATAAAGCAACTGACAAGGGATTAATCTCCAAAATTAACAATAGTTCATACAGCTCAATATCAAAAAACAAACAATCCAATTGAAAAATGGGCAGAAGACCTAAATAGACATTTCTCCAAAGAAGAAATACAGGTAACCAATAGGCACATAAAAAGATGCTCAACATCACTAATTATTAAAGAAATGCAAATCAAAACTACTATGAGGCACCACCTCATACTAGTCAGAATAGCCATCATTAAAAAGTCTACAAATAGCAAATTCTGGAGAGGGTATGGAGAAAATGGAACTCTTCTACATTGATGGTGGGAATGTAAGTTGGTGCAGCCACTGTGGAAAACAGCTTGGAGTTTCCTCAGAAAACTAAAAATAGAATTGCCATATGATTCAGCAATCCCATTCCTGGGCAAATATCCAAACAAAACTATAATTCAAAAATATACATGCACCTCTATGTTCATAGCAGTGCTATTCACAATAGCCAAGACATGGAAACATCCTAAATGTCTGTCAACAGATGAATGGATAAAGATGTGGTACATACATACAATGGAATGCTACTCAGTCATTAAAAAGAACAAAATATAAAATAATTAAAAATAAAAAATACCAAAAAAATGGAGTAATGCCATTTGTAGCAACATGGATGGGTCCAGAGATTATCAAACTACATGAAGTAAGCCATACAGAAATACAAATACCATATGATATCACTCATATGTGGAATATAAAATATGACACAAATGTACCTACCTATTAAACAGAGACAGAATCATGGCATAGAGAAGAGACTGGTGGTGGCAAGAGGAAGGGGTTTGGGGGAGGGATGGAGTGGGAGACTGGGGTTAGCAGATGCAAGCTTTTACATACAGAATGGATAAACAATAGGTCTTACTGTATAACACAGAGAACTATACTCAATATCCTATGATAAACTATAATAGAAAAGAATACTTTAAAAAAGAATGTGTGTGTATAAATATATATGTATGTATAATTGAACCACTTTGTTGTACAGCAGTAATTAACATAACACTGTAAATCAGCTATATTTGAATTAAAAAAAAGAATGATTTGGCCTCAAATGTCAGTAGTGCCAGGTTGAGAAACCCTGGTATCGATGCAGCTCAGAAGTGTGTGTATGTGTGTTAATGTTCTGGGGGCAGCCCAGTGGGTAAACACCAGGCTCCCTGTCCTCTGGTAAGATAACTCTGAGGTGTGTTCTGTATAGTTTCTTGCAGGGTCCCCAGAAGGATTCAACCTCAGTTGCCCACAAAGGCAAATTGCCCACTATGGCATCCTTCATTGGCTTTTACAAGAGTCTTTCCATCTCATTCTCCCCACTCCCTTGTTCCTGTTCTTAAGGATTGCTTCCCAAATTAACTACCTGCCCACAAGTTCTCTGTGGGTGCTTTTAATAATCATATCTAAACCTGGTTCCCCAACTAGATTAGGTTTCTCTAACTTGAGTGCATCCACCCCCTTTGTAATAACTTTGTATTTAATATCAGTCTCCTTCACAGACTGTGAACTCTGTATGGATGGGTTCTATGAGTGTTTCATGTGTTTTCATGACTTACTGCAGTTTGAGGTGCGTGGTAGATGCTCAAAAATATTTGCTGTTAGGCTGAATGAATACATGAGTGAATTTAGGCTTTCTTCCTTTGGACTAGGAGCCTCTTTTATATGTTATTTTCTCCTTACTTTGAATGACTTAATGAGACAGCTGTGAAAACCTCCAGGAAGGATGGGAGGTCAGGCTGTGGGTGACTTGATGGCAATGTTTCTAAGGTTAATATGGAGCTATTTTGTCTGATTCTTCAGACCTGGGATTAGGATTTTAAACAGTATGAGAATATTCTCAATAGTTTTAATAAATCAAAGACTCATGGTCTACAAAGTAATAAAGAGGATTATCTCAAGACTTGCAGAAAATAAACTAGTTGGAAATGATGGGAGAGTTAATCACAGGAAAAGAAAAAAATACCATTGGTGCATCACCTACTACGTGCCTAGCCCTGTGCTCTGTTTCCACTAGCTCACTTCATTTTGCAGATGAAGAAATTATAATTCCGAGAGGGAAATGACAGAGCCCAAATTTGAACCTCAACTGGCCGCTGTCCAAGGTATTAATATTTTCTGTTACAGCACAGTGGGTGGAGGGTGTGGGTCCAGAGACTGCATAGATACGGAGCAAGTGTGGTGGTGGGGCAGCCATTGGGCAGAGTTTGGACATGACGCCCTTTTGGGTTCCTTACAGCATTAGGAATATCTTACTGCAGTGATTGCTGGCTCTCCATCTGGCCGTCTTTCTTTGCTCATCAGTTTCATTGCAGAGAGTGTAGGCATTTCCCCATAATTTCCTTTCCTCTTGTTACTTCTCATTAGCTAAGGCTCCACTGAGTAGATATTGAGTCCTTGACGTTTACTATATTTCATCTAACAAGCTACTGGTTGGACGACACACGGTTATCTTACGTACTCAAGAAAGAAAAAGCCCTGCTAATAAACATCATTATAAGATGCCATAAATTTTAACAAGTGCCAATTTCAGAGATGTTAAAATGTGAAAGAAGTGCGTCTTAGAATCCATGAACTCAAATTCCCATGAACAGACTCAGTTATCCTCAAAACAGGAGCAATCTTCCTAGCTTTCCCCTCTACGATCATCAACACACATTTAGTGAGTATCTGCTATGGAGAAGGCTTGGGGTCAGGTGGTTTGAAGGAAATACAAGATATCTGGAACCAGAGCCCCCAGTTATAATCATAGTAAGGCAGTTTTAAAGTACGACCTGAAATTTTGTGACAATCCTCCCACGCAGAGACAGAGGTCCATGTCTCCTGCCCCTGATCTGTATGGGGTTGTGACTGCTTCAGCCAGCAGTACAGCAGGAGTGAGGCTACATGACTTCCAAGGTTAGGTAATAAAAGGCCATGCAGCTTCTGTCCTTTTCCCTGGATTACCTGCTCTTGGAACCCTGAACCTCCAGGTTAAGAAGCCAACTAACCTGACGCTATCATCCTGCAGAGGCTACATGTGGATATTCTGGTTGACAGTCCCAACTAAGCCAGCCTTCCAGCCATCCCCGACAAAGGGCATCCAAGTGGGTCCCCTGGCCCCAGCTGGTCCAACTTCCAGAATGAGGGCAATTATTCCTTTTAAGAATCAAACAATCCTAAGTTATGTGTCACTAACATGTCCACATTTCTGTAGCTTTACATAGTAAATATTTCTCTCTCACTCATGTCATAACCTGGTGTGCGTCTGGTGATCCTTTTTCATCCTGTAGCGATGACATTTAGGACCAGTGGCTTCTAAGGTTGCTATGGAGGAGGAAGAAACCTTCCTGGATGGCACAAGATGTTTTAAAGGGTGAGGCCTGGAATGGCTCACAGAAGTGTTTCTCAAACTATCCAAGGACCAAGTTTTTAAAAAAGTTTAACCTATCATGGACCAATACTTTCACAAAAATGAATAACTAGAAAAAGGAAATGCTGCTTGGATGCAGTGGCAATGTCAAATTGCTGTCAAAGTCCCTAATTGCCTACTTTTACATTTCTGTATTCACTCACTGCAAACTGGTAACGTACAGTTTGCAAATGGGCACTACTGCATGGACCACAGTTTGAGGAGCGCTGATTTACAGTAACTGGGCCCACATCCTACTGGCCAGAACGTGGCCACATGACCCCAGTGCAAGCCTGGACCATATCATGTGCTGTGTGCCAGGAAGAGGAGACACTGGCTCAACTCACAGCATTGCCTCTGTGACCTGCTTTAAGTTCGAGTTTTACCCTCTTTCCCTCTAGGAGGATCCAAATGTTTACAAATTTATTGTCTCATTTATGTTTATGGTTCTCATTTAGAAACAAAAGCTTTGCAGAGCAGGAGGGAAAGGAGCTAGGAAATTGTCCTGCATAGTATGTCGTATCACTGTGATTCTCCCCAGTTTTACAGATCCTGATGATGGGTAAAATTCGAGCTGGGTAAAAATTGTGTTCAAGAGCACACAGGCAGCAGCCTGATGTTTCTGTAACATTCCAGATCACTGGTGCATATGCCAGGTGGCTACTGTTTCTGCTTCAGACTCTAGAGGAGGACTGTCCCTCCTCTACTACATGTCACCAAAGGGACTACAGTTACCTCATTTTTGAAAAAAAGCCAGCTTATCGAGGTTTTGTATGACAATGCAGGAAAATGTTAAGTCTAAATACTTCTGTAAACTGCCAAAACCCTGCAAAAATAGTCCATTTCAACACTCATTAGAAAATGACTAACAAGAAACAGAAGTGTTCAACATTGCAATCATATAACTTTATAAGATTGTTCCAAATAAATTAGGGTTTTTAGGGACTAGATGCCAATGTAGTTGAGAACAACTTTGATGAGGCCTATGTCCCATAATGGGGCTTCCTTCATAGCTCAGTTGGTAAAGAATCTGCCTGCAGTGCAGGAAACCCAGGTTCGATCCCTGGGTTGGGAAGATCCCCTGGAGAAGGAAATGGCAACCCACCTCAGTATTCTTGCCTGGAGAATTCCATGGACAGAGGAGCCTGGCAGGCTACAGTCCATGGGGTCGAAAGAGTCGGACACGACTTAGTGACTAAACCACCATAAACCATGTTCCATAATGGACTGCTGGGTTGGGGCAGATAATAACCAAGCTCAGCCCAGACGCCCTCCAGTCCTTTCCCAATTTGTTACCTGCTCTTGGCTTCAGTGGGCATTCGCTTCCATCATCCTAGCTCTGTTTTGGAGGCCTGCCCTAGAGCTTCTGGAGCAGCTGGTAAGGAGAGCCAGGGGCTTCCCCGATGGCTCAGTGGTAAAGAATTTGCCTGAAATTCAGGGGACATAGGAGACATGGGTTTGATCCTGGGGTCACGAAGATCCCCTGGAGAAGGACGTGGCAACCCACTCCAGTATTCTTGCCTGAAGAATCCCATGGACAGAGGAGCCTGGTGTGCTACAGTCCATGGAGTCTCAAGGAGTGGGACATGACTGAGGACACACACCCACAAGGAGAGCCAGAGTCCCTGGGAATTTGTGTGTCTGGGCAGCCCTTTCCCAATGATAAACAGGTACAAGAATATGACAGCCTCACTCCTTCTCCCGGGTTAGAGCAAAGCTTTATGGTGAAACTTATACTCTAGACTCCCCTGAAGGATCAGACAGAAGACAGCTTCTGTGGGGCTTGAGATTGCTCCAATGTTCCCCAGTTTTCCTGGGAACACTTTTTCTTTTTTAAAGATTATTTTTTTATGTGGACCATTTTTAAAGTCTGTATTGAATTTGTTATAATACTCTTTCTGTTTCTATGTTTCAGTTTTTTGGCCACGAGGCATGTAGCTCCCCAACTAGGGATGGAACCCGTGCCCCTGCATTGGGCGGCAAAGTCGCAGCCACCAGACTGCCAGGAAGTCCTGAAACACTTAGTCAATAAATCACTTGTGCACAAATCCTGATTTCAAGATCTGCTTCTGGGGGAAGCCCAACGGGAGATGTGTGTTCTTTAGTACAGTCACCATGTTGATGGATGGCTGTCTCTGAGGCAGTGAGGTTTCCAAACCCAACTGGACCCTGCACCTGCTAAGCAGTACTTTGAGCTTTTTGTTCATTACACCTGGTATCTATCCTCTGTAAGACCTTTGGAAAGTTGAGGCCGCCAGCAGGTGGCCTCGCTTCTCCCCATGCCTCCTCCTCCAAGTGCACAGACCCTCTTACAAACTTCTCAGTCTCAACCTTCCCTTTTAGCGCCTCCTCAGTGGGAAGAACATCTGTTCCCACCTCTAGAGGCAAGATTTCATCCCTTTGCTTGACCCTTGTCAACCTCTGCACCTTGGCTTCTAAACATGTTTAAATATTGCTCAGACTGAAACAAGATACAGCTGAAAAAATTCTCTCCATATTGGAGATCTCTAAAGCCAGCCACTATCCTTTTTCTCTGTTCTTCATCAAGGGTCTAGAAGAGATGAGTCCACTTGCTGCCTCAACCCTTCATGCTACAACCTGCAGTGATCTAGTTTTTGAAGCACCCCCTCAATCCATTGAAGCACTTCTCTGTGAGGCAAGAATGGCTTTCAATTCTTCATGCCCCATCTTAAGAGCTTGCTATGTGCCAAGCCTTGCGTCGAGTTCTTTAGATGTGAACCTCATTATTGAGGCTGCTACCTTCACTTGTCACCCACTGACCACATTCCTTCACACCTCATGATCCAAGTCTAAAACCTGGATTCCTCTTCTCCATTCTCCCACATCCAATCCGTAAGCAAGGACATATTTGACTCTACTACTAAAATACACTTTGAACCTCTCTTCTTGTCTTTATCTCCATCACCAACAGCTTTGTCCAGGCCACCATCATCTCTAGCCTTTTAAATATTCTCCCCTCTTCCTTGCTTATTCTATTACAGTTTATTCTCCACATAGCAGTGATATGAGCTCATCAAAGCTCAAACCAAACAACTACACTGCTTAAAACCTTCCAGTGGGGCTGCCCTTGTGGTCCAGTGGTTAAGAATCCACCTTCCAGTGCAGGGGATGTAGATTTGATACTTGGTTGGAGAACTCAGGGCCCACATGCTGCAGGGCAACCAAGCCTGCACACCATAATTTGAGAGCCTGTGCAACGCAATAAGAAAAACCAGCATACTGCAATGAAGACCCAGTGCAGCCAAAACAAAAACAAAAAACCTTCCAAGGATTCCTACTACACTAAGAAAACCAGCACCTGTTGCCAAAATGGCCTACAAAGGCCCTGCTGGCCTCTGCCTCTTTCTCACCTCATGTCATGCCACCTTCTCCATGTTTAGGCGGCACTGTTTTACTGAGAGTTCTGGAAACATACTTTCCCACCTCAGGGCCTTTGCACCTTCAGCTTCCTCTGCCTAAAGTGTTCTTTTCTCACCCTATCAATCTCAGTTCTTATTACAGAGATGCCACTCACCCTCTGCCCCAGTTTCTCTTCTTCAGTCTTTTGTTTTCATATTACTTAACAGGGGTTATCTTGTTTACTCAGCTTTGTCCACCACCGACTCCCTCTTGTAAGCTCTGCAGGCAGGAACATATGCTTACTCAGTTTTCTCCCCAGGGATGGTGGGGATAGGACAGTGCTGGTGCTTAGTAGAAGCATAGGACATTCAACACAAACATTCCTTCTCCGTTATTTCTGAGGCCCACCTGCACCTCATGCCTTTCCCACATGCCGCGGGGCAACTAAGCATGAGCACCAAAGAAGCACTTTGCGCTTCCTGTCACAATATGAAGCTTTCCCAGTGACCCCCTTGTGGTGGTTTGGGTTGCCTCAAATCTAGACGTGGAGACAAAGACCTGGACTTGTCTATTTGGTGGTCTGTTTGGGTGGTGATCCCAGAGAACATAAGTGAGGGATTGAAGTGAGACAGGGAAAGGAAAAAACCAGTAAGAGTGTAATAATGAGCGAGTCACTTGCTGCTGTGGACAACAGGGGCTCAGTCTTGCTGGGGACCTCTGGAAACTAGACCACATTTCACCATCATGCCCCCAGAGGATGGGGAGGTGGGGCATTTATCACCAACTGGCGTCTCCATTGGCTGAGGTTAGTCCCTAGGGGTGTCTGCTCCCCAGCAATTCTGGGTCACGGCTGTAGCACACCCAGGCAACCTGCCGTGGAGATGGAGAGAGCTCCAATGTAGAGAAGCAGAGAGATTCTGGCTTTTGAGGTGTGAAGCTGACAGTGTACTGAGGAATGTCTACAGCTGCAGAGCTCAGTGGGTACAGCAATATTGAGAAAGACATCAACGGTGTCTGCCACGCCTCCTCATGGCTTAAACTAGCTTACTTTGCGTTTCTGTCATTTCTGAATAAAGAAGCCCCGATTATGCAGCTTACCTCAGTTCTTTCCACAGAGGCAGCCACGTCCATGTTGGGTCAGCCTTGTGTACAAGGCACTGCTGCCAGGAGCACTTTCCTTCACATAAACAACAGGAGGAGCTACTGAGGGGTCACTGGGGGCAAAATTTATGGGATGACTGCAGGGCAAGGTGTCAAAAATGGCTCATTGTTGTTCATTCATGGAGTGACACCACCTAGTGTCTGGGGAAGAGCTCTGAACGCAGAGGAACATCCAAACATCTGGGGAAATATTAAGGTGCCTACCCTAATCTCAGGAAGTATGGGCTTTCCTTGTGGCTCAGCTGGTAAAGAATCAGCCTGCAATGTGGGAGACCTGGGTTCGATCCCTGGGATGGGAAGAACCCCTGGAGAAGGGAAAGGCTACCCACTCCAGTATTCTGGCCTGGAGAATTCCATGGACTATTATAGTCCATGGGGTCACAAAGAGTTGGACATGACTGACTGACTTTCACCCTAATCTCTTTCCCAGTGTATAAAGAATTCACTTTTGGTGCCACAAAACCTCAAAGTATGATGTCTAAACTGACTTTTGAAGACACAGTTCTTTTAAACAGCACATGAACAGAAGTTAATTGGTGAGCCCCAAACTGAGATGATCCACAATGATCTGCTGACTTCCTTAGCTACTGGAAAGTTGATTTTCTCTTTACTGACCTGAAATCAAGTATTGGGAATACATTCAGCTGCAGAGAACAGACATGCTACTTTAGGGGCTCATACAGACTGGAGCTTCTTCATCTTATGTAATGAGAGGACAGGTAGTAGATGGTTGCAGCTTGACTGGGCTGCCATGGACTCAGACATCCCTCACTTATAACTGGATGAATGATGAGTGAGTCCACTGCTTAATCCTTCTACTGAAGGGGAGTTCTGTGTAAAGGTAATTTTATTTTGTATTACTATGTTTAAAATTTTTTGGCTGCACCCTGTGGCCTGTGGGACCTTAGTTTTCCAACCAGGGATTGAACTCACTCCCCCTTCATTGGAAGGTGGAGTCTTAACCACTGGACTGCCAGAGAAGTTCCAAGGTAATTTTAGAGACTAGAGAAGTAAAAAAAGAAAAGAAAAGTAGTGCTAAAACTAATGAGCATATTTTTTAGGATTTGGCAATGTTCTCTTTAAAAAGTGTTTTGTCTGATACCTGGTCCTGGCCTTTGTCATACATAAAATAGATATTTTCTCTTTTGTTTTGTTCTGTTGCCTCACATATTGTAAGGCTATAGTCATTGCCATGAGTAGAGGCAATTGAGCAGAGAGAGACTCTGGGCCTTGGAAGCACACGAGTTTGTCAATCTGTGACCAGTTTTGACCTACAAAAAGGACGGTGTTTTATAGTTCATTGTAATCAGACTGAGTGCTGATTCTGAAGTAACTTTCTCAGCTCCTCGGTGACCAAGCGAGGACTCAAACACTGCTTGGCGCTTGTGCTGCCTCTCTCCAATTTTTTATTCAACACTCCCGGTCTTCTGGCCTCTGGGTAATAAAGCTAAAGATAGAAACTTTTCCTACTTTTCAAACTTGCCTGTGCCCCCTCAGAATTTGTGAGAAAACGCAGCCAGCATCTTCTGGAAGATGAGGAGGGCAGTAAGATTCCAGAGCCACCTTCCGGCTGACATTTGAGCCCTGCTTTCAGCACGGTCAAGCCTTTTGGAGGCAGCGTATGGCTTGTATCAAACTCTATATTTAGGAAGAACAACTGTGAACTATGACAGGAATTCTCTTTAACACTTATCCTTAAACCGAGTTCCCCTCCAGCCCCGAGCCGGGAGCAGCTCTCAGTACCGGGTGAAGCACAGATCGCTTGAGCTATTTCAGCCACATGAAAAGCATCGGAACCGAGATCACAGCTCAGAGGACACCCGGCGTCCCTTCCACTCACTGAGGAGCCTTGTTCTTGTACCTGGCTGCCTGGGACTTTCCTCAGGCAGGAAACAAGTGCATAAAGCAGGTAAGCAGGAGGACTCACCTTGGGCAACCGGGTTTTCTGAAAGAAATTCCCTGGCTACCTAACTTGAAGTGGCTACTTCTAACTTTGTAGGCTTGTATGTAACTAGAGAGTGTAACTTCCTTGTAAATTCACTCTCCATTGGTTATGTTGCTGCTTCTGTTTTCTAAATTGTTCGGAGGGTGGGGAGGTTGAAAGAATATTGAACTAAAAGTAGTTTTCATTGATAGTGACTTGAAGAAAATTTTCACGGTCCAGCTAAGATGACTCTGACCCTGAACACTGTCATTTTGATTCTTATGGCCAGGGTTCCAGTTGATCAGCTGCAGACCCGACTCAAGCTGTAAGCCTAGAAATAATTAGGAGAACTAAGGGCAGAGAAAAGCTATGATGCTAGCTCTTTGGTTTACCTGAACACAAATCATTGCCAGAGCTGTTAACACATTACAAGTTTAAAACGCTTTTCTCTTCTCCCTAAGTGCCAGGCTTGACCTCAGTGATAAAGTTGTATCAACTTATAGAACTGTTAATACTGTCTTTTCGAAAGCCACCCTTCAATCACAGGGTTCTCCAGACCCAGCAGAGAGGGCAGCAACCCTGTCTCTCTGTGTGGGCACCAGAGGCTGATGCGTGGCACGCGGACTGCCTCTTCCTCTCGGCACATCTCATGCACAGTTGAATAAAGAGTTAGTTTGGACAGCTGAACATCTTTCTGCACCCTTCTTGGGAATTATTTTTAGCTGCAGGACAGAAGATAATTCCCTGTGAGACTGAGCTGTAGCCACTTAATTGACCTTTAAAAAGAACAAAGCCCCCTCTCTCCATATATTGATTTATTTTCCTCTGACTCCCTTCTTCTTAAATTAGTGCTATTAATGTTGACAAATGTTGAGTACATGAAAGAGTCTTATTTAGAAGTCAGATATAGATGCTGTCCAATCAAATACCAGCTGAGGAATACTGTTCATGACTCAGCGTATAGACCATTAAAGATCCCCACAGACTTGCACAAGCGCCAGGAAAATTCAACCGTGCTAAACTGGCAAGCATTTCCATTATGATACAGGCTTTGTAAAAGTCCATACACTCCTGGTCAAACTGTCTGTGTTCTCCAACTGAAGCCAGAACTAGGAGACGCAGTAATAGAGGTACTCTAAAGAGTGTCTCCTTGGATGCAAAGCTGTGGTCCCGATGTGAGTGGAGTTGTACATCTAAGGCACAGCTCTCTTTTTGGGGGCCCGGGATGCAGCATGCAGAAACAGAAGGAAGGTGCATTCTACACCCTGCATCCCTAATGGAGGTGAATGCAGGGCCATGAAAGAGCCAGGGAACACTGTCTATTTTTATTCACCAGTGTGCTTTGCCCTGATTTCTCTGAGAATAATGAGGACAGCAGGATGGGCTGCAGAACTGATGAACACGAACGTTATCTGCCTGTTTGCAAGGAATTAGAGCTGGATCTGACCAACTTTCTAGAGGTGTCTCTCTCTCAGACTGACATATATGTTGAGAAGGAATCTGTATGCAAATAAGGTTATACCAAAGCTATATTGGAGACAAGGCCCGAGGAATAGCCATCCGTTAGGCTGAGGGGTCCACAACACACAACGAATCCAGTTTACCAAAAAACAAAATCAGTCTAATTAAAAAAAAAACCCATCCAGTACAAATGCAATCATTCATTGCCTTATTTTTTTCACATTTTAACTTGTTATTTTAACAACATAAATAAATTCCTAATCCCCACATTTCAAACTGACATACATTTTTTAAAGTTCTCAAGTGTTAATAGTTAAACTTTAATTGTACACCTATAGAGAATGCTATAGGATGAGATATTTAAAGTCCTGTGAGAATTATTGCTTTGCCTGACTTCTAATAGCTTTTGAGGAATAGAAACATTAAATATTAAACTACGAAGCTTTTCTTTTTGAAATTGAGCTTTGTGTCCTAGATCCAAAAATTTAAAATCCTTCATTGACTTTTTTACACTGCAGAAAAGATAGCAATCTATCTGAAACATATTACAGAGCAAAATGCATTCCTGATTGTTCGATTTGTGATAGCTCTTTAATTTTTTTAACCATATTGAAAATAATTCTACCTAGACCCTTATGCATGGTGGCTATATCTGTATATTACCAAAACATTCAGGTAGAACTTAAAAAAAAAAAAAACCCCATTGTTTTCAGGTATGTGATTCCAAAGACCATATAGTTGCATGTACTATTTACGAGAGTTTAAAAAATAATATAATGATTTAACTTCATATAATAGAGCCTAACACTTTGAAGATTTTTTTCAGAGTTCTCAGATCCTTTATTTCTAAAGTGTTGTGGGGCATCACTATCGCAATTCTTACTCTGTATTAAAACTGTATAGCAGTAAAGAACTAAAGGTCTCCAGCTAAAAGCAATGGCAATAAAACAATAAATACTTGCATCATGCCTTTATATACTTCACAAGGCATTTTCAGGGCCCTTATGTCATTTTGATTCTTACCACAACCTGTGAAGCAGGTAAAATTTAAAGAAGAGGAAATGGGCCCCAGGATGCTGACTGACATAGTTCAGGTGACATCGGACTTGTGGCAAATGCAGGCACTGCTGTGTTCAATTACTCACCAGTAACCCACACTCTTACATCAGTCAATTGAGGAAATGCTAATCAACCCAGTTTACAGTTTGGGGTTTAAAAAGCAGCATGTTTTTAATTCACTGAATTTCAAACTTTACCACTTTTCCCTGTCATATTTAATAGACCAAGCTAAGACAACACATGTACAGAGCTGGGCTGTTCCCTGCTCCCTGAACCCAGTAGACCACGACCACTAGTCACTGGGCTCAAAGTCAGGTCTTCAACTGAAAGAAAGCAAAGGTCCTTTCAGAAGGAAGCACTGCTTCACCTTGGGGATCTGACACCATCATGTAAGTCCTATGTGCTTCCAGAGAGTGTTTCATTAAAAGCAAAGAAGACAGAGGTGAAGCTTGCTTGCGAGCTGCTGGGTTTACAGAGCCCAGGCTCTGGACACACAGAGCAGGGAGATGCGGCCCCCAGGTCTCTGGTTGGAACAGATACATGCCCAGCAAGCAGAGAGCATCGCAGTAATAGGAATGAAGTATGGGCCATTTCTCCTTGGGTGTTTGACGCACGGGAGGCGCTCCCCATGGACTGACTGCACAGCCCTGGCAACAACTCAGTTCAGATCAAAAGTTCAGTTTCAACCAGAAAGCTTCCGAGGCCCCAAACAAAGGTGTTTTATTCCCACAACCTCTTTGCTTTGCCGTTCTGGGCAGGAGGGCAGGAGGGCAGGGAAGGAGATGATAGCGCCTTTCAAGTTTCTGATTGCCTATCAGGAGCATCAGGGGCAAGGCATCTCAGCATTTCTCCTCCTGAATGATTTATCCAGTGCTCTAGTGTTCCCTGTCCCTGAGGCCTGAGGAAGGAGAGTCTCTAAGTAACCGGAAACTGAGACTGAAAGAATATATGGCCAGTGAAAGGGGTGACTGCCCAGCTGAATCATGAGTCAAATTCAAATTTATCACTCCTGAGAATCTGAACGCCACCACCTCTAACAGTTTCTTACTTGTTTTTTTAGGGATAAGACCGCGTCAGTATGTCGAAACAGCCAGTTTCCAATGTCAGAGCCATCCAGGTGAGTAGACACATTTGCGTGTTCGCATCAGCAACTTCCAGCCTGTTTGCTTAATAAATCAGACTTGCTGTGATCGTTCACCCACCTGATGATTAACTTCACAGAGAGAAGAAAGACTTGTATAAGGTACAATTCAGGAAGAAAAAAGGCTGGTAATATACAGCTGAGAAGGGAGAAGCTGTTTCTGTGTAAATATGCATAATTGTAAGGGACTCAAAGTTTATGAATGAGAATTAAACGGCCTTCTACAAAAATGTAGTGCACATGTTTTTGATATGTTTTTTGATGTGTAAGTTTTTGATATGCTCATTGATAGAAATTTTAAAATTCCATTTTCATTTTTAGATCCATTGTCAACCCATCTGTTCAGAATACATGGTTCTTGAAAAACATCCTTTTCTTGTCAAGTGTTCTTCCCAAGGCTTGGGCGTTTATCTTTTAAAGTCTGTATTCTATTATGTCTCCTCATGCCCTCCCAGCAAACAAATTCTTTGATTGCTTCAACAGACTTAAGTGTTACCTACAATAAGGGGAGGGGGAAGCAGGCATTTTGGAGCCCAAACACAATTACAGAGAAAGCTTTTAGTATTTGTTTTGACTCAATACTAAATTTGTTATTTGTCTTAAGAGCTCAGTGTTTAACTCTCAAATGGCTCCAACCCTGAGATGCTGGGCACAATGCTTTATTGTGCAAAATTCCATCTTTCCTTTCCATCAAAATGGAGTTATCTGTACTTTCTCTAATGGAACTTTTAAACTTTTTTTTTTTCCTGGACTTTCATGAATACTGCAGAGCATATGGCAGCTCCTGAATACTTGGGGTCTGATGCACAATCACACATACACCTGTTCATAAGCAACTGACTGTATGTTGAAGGGACATGTATGTGGTCAGGTTGTGAGGTGAAGGATCCTAGCACACACAGGTGGTGGAAGTGGGTGGAGGGATGTATCTTTACCTGTCATGATAATGCATAGCCTTAAGTGGAGGGGGTCCTTAAGTGGCAAGATGTATAATAACCTCAGAAAACCTGTCACAGAACAAACCACCCAGGAAGGGCCTATCGGCCAGGAATCAACTTTGCATTGCCATGCTTGCCCTCCGGTGTACACCTGATGAGTCTCTGATGTACCCCACACTGGTAGTAGACTTCATTTTGCCTCCCAGGCCCATAGGCATCCTTGAGCCTTTGAACTGTCAGTGTTACCCAGTGTGTGTAGCTGTTACTGGTACAAGCTGTGAAGCCAGAGATTACTGGAGCTTCAACCCTTAATCCATTTTGTACTGTTTCCACATCTGTAAACAGGTAACAGCACTCACCTGCTGCACCTGGTGATGCTTAAAACACCTTCTGGGCTGCACACAGAAGATGCTTAAAACAGTATAGTAAGCCCTCCTTAAGGGTCAAACTGTTATTATAATAATCATTCAGGAATGCTCTATGCTCTACATTAAAGTGACAAAAAATAATACCATTTAATCACTGCACTTGAAGCTCTTGAAGTACTAAACAAAATTTCCTTTTTATTTTGCAGAACATAAAAACATAGTCTCTCAGTCTGCCTTTTCTTCTTTTCCTTTTACAGCTGAAAATGTGTTGATTTTTCTTCCTTAGTGCTTCCTAGCCTCCCTCAAATCTACAATGAAAACTCATCAGTATTCTATTAATTTTGACCTTGATATATTTTTAGGTCTGTAATATTTAAAAAAACTCTCATTGACTGTTCATAATAGCTGTTGTTATACTGCATTTTTAAAAAATCCATCTAGGATACGTGTATATGTACGGCTGAGTCCCTTCACTGTTCACCTGAAACTATCACAACACTGCTAATCAGCTATACTCCAATACAAAATGTTTTATGTGTTAAAAAATAAAAATAAAAATTAAAAAAATCCATCTACTCTACCAACAAAGGCAATACAGTACTTCCTTATGGATGTGGTATCACCTCTTTCAATGTATTTTATGCCAGACAGAAAGCCTAATTTAATGCCCCTTCAAATGAAATTTTATTTCTTGTGGTTAAATAGGATCTGCACTATCTGATATTTTCCTATCATCTCACATTAACCTAAAGTAGGGTCTATTAAATAAAATATGAAAATGTTTACACAGTACAAAATGCTTTATTGTAGGAACATTATCTAGGGTATGGTCTTATGCAGAACAAATAGAAACCTCAACTGATGAGGGAGTGCCCTCGTTGTATAAATACTAAAGATCTTAAATATTCTATTCAACACACTCTAGCCACTTCTTTTTATTAGGCTCTTATCTCTAATCCAGTTCAGCTGTCATATTCTGGGCGCATGCTTTGTTCCAGTCACTATACGAAGTGTCAGCTATGCAAAGATGAATTGAAACCTGATCCTGGAGTTTGAGGGGCTCATGGTCTCCAGGACTATGTGACTGGGCAACTTATTTCATCCTTTTTGTGCCTCGGTTTCCTCATCTGTCAAGTGGGGAATTCATCACATGTGAGCTCATAGGGTTGTTGTGAGGGTTAAATGAATCCATATGTGTAAATGCCTAGGTCAATCCATGGCTTATTGCAACTGCTCAATAAATATTAGCCATTATTATCAATCATCATCATTGTAATCATGTGGTTCCCAAAGTGTGTCTCTTGGAAGAGTTGTTTTGTGAGATGCTGTTAATTAAAAAGTTTCATGAAAAAGTGTTTGGAAACACTGCACTAAGCAAAGTTGAATAGGATCCTTACTGCAGGATTTTTCAGAGTCCATAACTTGCTAATAACTTTGCAATTTCCAAGAAGGCAGTGATATATGCAATACTTTTTAAACATATTGGACCTTTGAAATGAGTATCTTGTAGGATAGTATTTTTCAGTGCAAACTTCTAGAAGTAATGGCTAGATCTCTATTTTGTCTGGATTGAGCAAGTTGAAGCCACTGTCAACCATACTTCTAGCAGTCAGGCATAGGTAATTGAATTACTGTACCTATGTGCTTTAGACAACATGAGGCCAAATGGTTACAGATCTCTACCTGGCCATTCACTCACTCTGTGACCTTAGTTATCCTTAGTTTATCCTTCTGTAAAATAAGGACAATCATACTACTGAATGGGATTGTTATAATGAATACACAAAATAATGTACGGCAAGTGCCTGGTTTACAGCGCACAAAGTCCTTAAGAGATGGTTCTTCCAATTATCCAAGTAATGCATGGAATGGCCTTGCTTTCTCTTCAGCTGCTTCCATCTCCTCCCATGAGACCCACCCTTAGAGGACATGGATAGTTGTCTTTCACATTCACATTGAAGAAGAGACTGTGTTTGAATTATAAGAAGATTCTATCTAAGTCTACATTTCTTTCAACTGTATTAATGAAATCTCATTTATGCCAGGGGCATAAAAATATCCTGAATAAATCAGTTAATCCTTCCATAGCCTGGAGAGGGCCTTAGTCTTCCAAGCAGCTGATAAGGTTCTGGACTGGATGGTGGCCCACCTCTTCTGTAAAGAACCAAATAGTGAATACTTCAAGATTTACAGATCACTGGGTCTCTGTAGCACTACTCAACTCTACTGTGACAGCACAAAGGCAGCCATAGGCAATATACAAGTGAATGGGGGTGGCTATGTGTCAGTGAAAATTTCTTTGCAAAAACAGGTGGCAGGATGGATTTGGCCCATGGGCTGTCGTTTGCTGACCCTGGTTTTGTACTCTGTAGTCTGCTTCTTAAACCCCACTGTTGATGGGAATGGAGTTGCAACCAAGGTAACCTCAGCACACTAGGCACGGTGGATCTGACACTTTCAGATGAAAGAATGTGACGTGACAGGTGGTGGGGCAAGCTAGAGCTGCCGGGAAATCTAACCCCATCAGCGATCTGTTCACTAAGTCTAATGAGACCAAGTGACAATGACCACTGGCAGCACATGCCTGTCTTTCCCCTGCCTCCTGAACACACCCACTTTGGAAGGTATCATGGGGCCTCCCTGGAGCCTCAGCCCACTGAGAGCCAATGTTCTCTGGGTCATCAATGGCCCTTTTTCTCCATTGATGATCAAAGTGAGTAGAGTATTATTGTCCTTTCCCACGAGATCTGAGAGTTTCATGGTTGAACGGAAAAGAGTCCTGTATCCTAGTCATAGCTGGGCTCTGTGACTTCACGCCCCCATGGTCCTTGTGAGCTGCAAAGGGCATGGGGGCTGGGTGGGAGTGATGCTGCATTAAATGACCTGTAAGCCTCTGTCCAGCCTCTAACAGTCTACAAACTTTTTACTTTGGTCGAATTTACTTATATCCCTTTGTTGTATGCCAGTCTGCCTTAAATCACTTTGGAAGTCACACTTACAGGTTAATCATTACTACACAAAAACACTGAAAAACCTATTAGCTTAAAATAGTAATAGCTATTACCTTTCACAATTTGATCTTGACCATTACAGACACCATAAAGGACAACATTACAGATATTTCAGATATTTCAACATTACAGATAGTTATTAAAAGGACAGTATGGAGGTTCCTCAAAAAACTAAAAATAGAACTACCATATGATCTATGAACTTCTTGAGACTAATTTCTAAGGTTTATTATTAGGATGATTATAATAGTCACAGTTTCTTCCGGGTTTACTATGTACTTGGCACAATGCAATGGGATTTCCATGGATTGTAATGAAAGGTTTGGAGAAGCAAAAGCACTCACTCAGGATCACACAGCACGTGAGTTGAAGAGTCAGGAGCTGAACCCAACTTGCTTAATCCCAAAGCCCATGTCAGGAACCACCCTGCAAAACTGTCCAGTCTCATTGCTTACCATCTCCACCTTGGCACACAGAATAAGGATGGAGGGGTGGGAGCAGACTATCTGAAAGGTAATCATACTGACCAAGGCTACTGGAGAGAGAATTACCGTTTTATAGATGCTGAATCCTCCCTTTTAAAACCCTCAAACTGACATGCAGAACGGCTATCAGCATTTCAGCATAAGCAGCTAACAGTTTACACTGATTAAAGTCACCTTACATGTAAGTTGGCTAGGAGTGAAAAGTACAAAGTACAGTAACTCAGTGACAAACGTGGTCTGGAAATACAAATGACCATGGCCACTGAATCCTACCACTCTGCTTAATTGATTTAATCAAGCTGCTTGTGAAACTAGACCTAACTTTTTTATCATACATTTTAGAGGAATGATTGTATGAGCCTTGAATCATTAGTTGGTGTGTGGCCTCTTACCATGGGAAGTTTCCATTATCACCCAATCCATGTGTAGAACAGAATATCTTGATGCCCCTAGTTTTAGTACGTCTTTTCTTTCCCCATCCATTACCATTGCTCTTCCACGCTCCATTGCCCAGGGCATAAGGGCTCCATGGAAGAAGAAAACAGCCCGACAAAAAGAATTACAGACAGGTGTTAGGGACTCTAATCCCATTTACAATTTTCAGTTTAAAAAAAGATTTCAGGTATATGACAGTCCTTGGTACAAAGGAAGAGACTATCACCACCCATGGTTTGTCAGTTAATCAAATATATTTATGAAAGCTAAAAATAATAATGATGATACATACCTTTCTTTACTATTTTATTTAAATTTGTAAAAGAGAAAAAAACGAATTTTCATCTACCACGTTTTTCTTTTGACCTTGGATCTACTGTTCCTTTCTTAAGTAAACCACTGTAATCCATTGTTTATGATTTCCAATGCTGGTTTCTTTGAAGTGCAGCCAGAACTTAAAATGGAGCAATTTGACTCTAGAGCTACTTCCAGCTGGTGATCTTTGCTGCTCTGCCCAGGGCTCCATATTGGTGACATGAGGCAAACAGCCATATACTGACGAAAAGATGTCATTTTTTGAGGCTGACATTCACAAGTACATCAGAAACATAACCTACCTCCAACCAATTGTACACATTATCTTAATAGCTGTACAGTACATTCTTGATATCTGCTTTTCCCTGGATGACAAGACTACGGTTGAGTCACTCAGGAAATTATTGAAGAGAACAAAAAGTGTTGAGAACAGAGCGGGGAAAAAAACCTTTCAATTTGAAACATCATGAGTGAAGAACTGGGGCTGAGTGGGAGTTTCTCAAAATGGTGTTGAGTGGGAAAGTTTTGTGTATTCTGAATCCATTTCACATTTCAAGAATCTCTACAGACAAAGAAGTTATGTATTCCAGTGATATAGAATTTTATTTTAAAATGGGTTGAATATATTTTAGATGGTGTATGTATGTGTGTGTGTGTGTGTCTGTCTGTCTGACTTCCTAATTTGGGCTAATACATTAAATAAGAAATCTTAGTTTTTAGTTAGATATAGGTAAAACACATCTCTTTCTGAAATTCTGTGAAGATGCTAGAAATCTCAAAATGCCATACCCTGCTCCATTAGGGAAGGACTAGGATGTAAGAATAGGAAAGCTCAGGAAGAAATACTGCAAAATGCAACCCTGTAGGGGTTCTTCTACACGCGGGATGGGAGAAAGGCATGGGGGATGCTATAGATTCTGGCAGGAGCTGCTGGAAACTTCTGAAAATGAAAGCTAGAACCCACAGGGAGTCATCTGAAACAAATATGCAATGGGAGGAAACTCCCAAAGCCTGAACACTAAAAAGAGAGATGGAGTGGGGACCAAAAGGAGGGGGAGATCAGAGGACAATGGCTCTGGAAAGCAAAGTGGAGTGGGATTGTCAGTACTCAGTGGCTGGCAGCGATCAGAACCCAGCCCACTGGGTAAAGATGTCACTGCATTGTAAGTCACACAGGAGTGGCTTTGGAGGGAATACTGTTTCCAGAATTCTCGGGCTCAAAGCCCGGAGCCAAGCAGGAGAACAATACAAATAATTAAGGGACTGGTGGAATTAACTTACAGGGAATTCTTTCAGCTTTACTTTACCTGGTGAGATCAAGTGTAGTATTCATTTCACATCAGATAGGTCTATTATCAGGGAACTGTATCCTGTTCTGGCAAAAGATGATCTAGTAGATTTTTTCCATTCCCGACTTTGAGGATGTAACAAATTATGTATAGCTTGGGAAAGTGATGCAGTGGGTCTGCTGTGTCAGAGGCATATTTAAAAATATCTAAGATGAATGCACCTCAAGGACGGAAAAAATGCTAGAGAATGTGTTACAAAAGAAAAATAAAAGCCCACTTCCTTTACATTTATGCAGAATCTATATAAAGAAGGAAGTCCAACCTTATATCAACCCAAGGTCATTGATTTCTATGTTTATTTACTCTTTCATAAAAATGTAGCTCATATTCCAAACCCATTTTGAGTAGTGAATATGATGCTCAATTTGCAGATGGAAAAATCAAGTCATTGAGAAGGTATTCTGTTTGTGTTCAAACAGAGCAGGACACGGAAAGAAACAAGAACATGACAATTCTCCCACTGATGGAATAAAAACAGAGCGCTATAGCTCTATACATTTCTGTGAGATTCAAATTATAAGGAATTTTCCTATGGCTCTAATTTAGTCTATAATTTGTCACTCAGATATCACCACCCTACAATTATATTAACAAATCATCTCTAATTATTTACAAAGTGCTCTGCCGGCATTCCCTTGGTGTGTATATTAACGACTGGATACTTGACATGTTCATAGGCTGCTGTAGATCCTGTCAAAAAACCCATTTAGGTTCCTGGTTTTTTGAGTGATGCCTTAAAGATGAAAAAGCATCAAGCCAGTTAATTAATGGCTCATTTTTCAGTGTTCCTTTGACACCTATTCTAGAATTATCCATTTTTGTGCCCCTTTTCCAAGGCCATTCTCAAGGTGTGAGTTTGCAATTTTAGAGCTGGTTTAGAGAATGTGAGAGTGGTTAGAGTTAACTTTGGTCAAGTGAAAAGAGCTCTTTGGAGAGGAGTTTGATAGAGTGAAAAAGTCTGTCCCTAAGGTCAGGGAATGTGGATCTGGAATCCTGGCTTTTTCTTGAACTGTTTGTGTGACATTGAGTATGTCATCTAACCTCTGTGAGGCTCAATTTCTTTGTGAATAAAATGAAGCTGACAGTCTGAACCTCAGAAGTTTGTGGTAAGGATGAAAGTGTGACAACAACCTAGGCTGAATCTTGGGGTCTGGGGTGAATATGGCAGTGGGTGGGGGTGGGGAAGAGGCAGTCACTGTTCCACAGTATCACCGCCAGGTTAAGGTGAAAGCTAGTCCCAACCCAACTCTGCCACTTTGTCAGCACACATTTGTTAGCGAACAAGCAGAAACCATCTGCACAGTCTGTCTGTGAGCTGGGTGAAGCCTCGCCTCTCGTCCCTTTAAGTGCTCTGAGTGACTGCCAGTTTGCAGAAAAGATTCCTGTGGGGATTCTGTTGCCCCAGGCTGGCAGCTGTAAGCTGGAATTCCTCATTATCAATGGCTGGAGACAGGCCCATCTAGGGATCACTCTTCTGAGCTCTCAATCTAAAGATGCAAACTATAGGCATCAGATCCTTACACTCTGCTCAGCAGTATGGGAAAGTTCTCTCAAATATTTTAACCACTCTACATATTTTAACCTCCTCCACCTTCACCAAGAGAAGCCATTTCTAACATTCATTTCATTATCTCACCTATTTTTGACATTTCTGCAAACATTAAAGTCTCAGGCATTGGTGGAGACGAGGCTAACAGAAAACACTTGAAGCACCATCTGGAAAATGCGGTCTTAGTAATATTTTATTACCTAACCACCCCAGGAAGATGAACTCCCAGTTAGAGCAATGGTGTTTCCTACAACTGCAGTTTAAACCAATCTGTGTATATAAAATATCACACTGTCTATGCTAAAGTGGTTAAAAGTAAATTACAGACATCTTAACCATGGGCAGAGTGAACATTTTAAATGTACATCAATACTCATCCACTTAGGGATGATCCCTTCCAATGGTTATCAGATTGGGCCCCGAGTTCCTTGGAACTGCTCATGGCCCAGGGCTTGGGGGAAGGAGGTGGGATCTGGGCACCCCATCACCTTGGCCAGAGCAGGTCCATCTCCACTGGGTCTGCATTTTAGATAGTCTCACCATGCTTTACTTAAAAGAAGGGTTCCATGGACAAGAGGTTTGAAAACCACTCATGAAGCCTAATATTCTTATTAAACAAATGGGGAAGATATGACTCAGAGCAGTTGTCACTTTTCCAAGCAGAGAGTAGCTGTAGCCACTCCTAGCAGTGGGCTCTTTTTTTCTACCATAGGCCACCCATGGACCATGGAGAGGCCACATGCATTGCTAAAATCAATCTTTGAGCAAGAAAAGGTGGTATTTCCTGACCATGTGCTTTACTAAATACATTATCCTGGATGATTTTTACATGTTCCATTACTGAAAACCACAACCTACCGTAAAGCATACACACTTGATTAAATGGGTTAGCTTACTAATCTTATATTTCAGAAACAATTATGCTAACTTGAACTTCCTATTAGGAAGATGCCCTCTATAAATGCTTAATAAATGGGTAAGGATGGTGGTGATCTAATTAAACTTTTAGCCAGTTAACTTTTTTCCAAATAATCTCTATATCAACTTTTCCCCTCTTTCACCCAAACTGTAGTAATGGAAAGTTATTGGTTCAATATATATCATCCTCAGTGAGTCTTGTTTACATTGTTTTGATCTTATTTCAGGACCCTAATGATATTTCAACCAATCTAAGACACTGTCTATTGTAAAACACCAGTATTTTATGTCTTTCTAAGAAATAAAACCAATGCACCTATTAAAAATTAAGATACCATTGTCTGTAAGGCACTCTGATTTCAGAGATATTAAAAGAGGTGCATTTTGGAATTCATGAAGTATGCTACTGTATTTGCCACCATATAAGACATACTTTCCCCCTTGTCTTATGCTCCCCCTCCTCCCTTCTTAAGGTCACCTGACGCTTCCAGTAAGCAGAGAAATAGCATAGAAGGTTCAGCCTTAGTATTTGCAAAATACTTCCCTCTAAAATTGTGTTGTGATTATATTTGAACATATATGATACATACTGACCCCAAAAACTTCTTGGCATGTTTTTGCCCTAGGAAAGGTGATGGACCTCCCTGGATATGTACTACAAACACTTTTTAATCTGTTTCTTTTCTGTGGGATCAGCCTTATTCTAGTAGGGAAAAAAGTTTTAAAGCCTCTGTGTGGAAAAAGTCACACAGAACAGGACATAGATCCTCCATGTTGCATGAACATGGACACTGGATACTTTCTGTGTCTTGAGTTAAACATTCCCCTGGCAACAGAACTCATATCAGGCAGTTTCAAATACACTTCCTAATGATTCCGTTTGCTGTGGTACCAAAATTGTCTAAATTGAGTCATAAGGTAACAAAATATTTTGCTCCCTTTGCTCAGGCATCATTTTCATTCATAACATCAAAGTGCAACTTCAATTTTTCAAGCCCACATATCCAATTACTCATAAGGCAACACTTTTATCTCAAGTGAGAAAGAATACATTCTGCCTTAAAGAAAAGTCTTAATGCTTGTTTTATATGAGTGATACTCCTGGGTGAAAATGTTTTTGGTCTGCATTAAACATTCTTGCCTTTTGATAACAGATGAAATATGCACAAAATTCAAATTTACATATTCTTTCCCAAGTCTGAATTACTGTGTCATTTATTTTCCTTACATAATTTAATGTTTAGCATATTTAGTGTGTTCTAGAAAGTTTTTTATTGTTACTAATGGATGGAAATTAGTATGTCATCTTGAAGGAGAAGAATCCATGAACTGTGGTACCAATGAACTTGACTTTCCAGCACTTTCCTCATGCACTGATCCACACAGTGGTGCGTCAGGGAGAAGGTAAAAGAGTGTCAATTACAGAGACCTAAGGAAGTGTGAGAATAGCCATAGGACGTTACGGGAAGGAAGAGGCGGTTTAGGAGGTATCATTGCCCTCCTCCTGTGGTAAATCTGAAGGAAGCTGAAGGAGGACTAAGGTGTGGGATGGTTTGTGCAAATGCCATTGCCTCCTCTCCTAGAATTATGTGTTCCTTCCTCATCCCAGAGAGCAGAAAATATTAAGCACCCCAGGAGGGCAACAGCCAGAACAAACTGTCTTCCAATTCTTTCAGCCAGTAGGGAGCTGTGAAATCACTGCACAGACCTAAGGATGAGTACCACAAATGTGGAATAAATGGAAGTCAAATTATCCTTTGCATAGTTTTGTACTGTCATTATAGCAATTTTCTTGAGGTGAAAAGCTTTAAAGATGTACTTTTCAGATTTGTTTTGCCTGACAATGATTACTGTCTCAGAATGTTATTGCCTTTTTTTACTTCTCTTAAGCTAAATCTTCCCTGCTTTCTCTTTTAGGCAAATATCAATATCCCAATGGGAGCCTTTCGGCCAGGAGCTGGGCAACCCCCTAGAAGAAAAGAATGTACTCCGGAGATAGAGGAGGTGAGGAAAACTGAGCTGGTAGAACTCGGCACCATCTTCCTCCTCCAATATCCTGACTAGACAGGGCCCAGAGGCAAGGCGAGGGCCAGCTTTCCAGGACGAGGAGGGCACAAGTGGATGTGGGTCAAGGAGTCATCACATAGAACACACATTTCTTTGGCTTTCTTGCTCAGTCAGCCATTGAAACATACTGCCTCTCACTTCCCTTCAGCTGACTCTAAGTGCCTGGCCCAGGTACTTGGAAGATGCTGAGTTTGGCATCTAGTTTATTTATTCATTGTCTATGTCAGCTTGTGTGTCTGCTATGTGTGTGTGTTTGTGTCTGTGTACGTGTATATGTAGGGGGAAGTGGAACCTCTCAGATGCTCTTGATTCAGTAGTAGTCACGAGCTTGGTAAGTTTTCACTCCAAGCTTTTATTGAATCGAGCAGGATACACTTAGTACAGCTTCTGATGAGCAATGAACCCCAGTGGGAACACAGGTAATAAGCACATTAAATTACTTGCAGATTCAAACAGAAAGCCCCAATCCCTAGATATTTCCTTTGAAAAGAGAAACTTGCAAGGGAGTCTATCAATTTCTGAATTTTCCCCCTCCCTCTAATTCTTTATGTTTCCTCCAAATTCAAATACCCAGTCTTCTAAAATGGGGGCTAAAATTCATCATGGGTACAAAAAATAGAGAATAGTTCCCCATCCAAATGTTTATATTTTTCCTCAGTTGTGACTTTACTGATGAAACTTGGAAGGTCTGAGTCTGAAAAAAAAAAGTTAAGGTCTTGGAGCAATAAATAAAGTCACAGGGCACTGTAAACTGTATTTTGTTTTTTAAAAGGTGAAGAGTTCTTTCAAGTTTTAGGTGACCTTTTTGGTATTTGGTCCAAAAGAATCAGCATTTCAAAATTTCATAATAAAACTTTGGTTGTCCTGCATCTAACCTTTTGCTTTCTCATAAATAATTACTGATGTGGTCCTAAGTTAGTGGTTCCAGCCCCCTATAAAGAGAAAGATAATTTTTGAAAGGAGATAGAATCTTTGAGTGACATCACCAAGTTCTGGAATTTCAGTCACCCTTGATGAGTAACATTTTAAACATAAAAGCTGAAAAGATCCAGCCCTACTCTGATTTAATGGTAGATAATTTCAAGTTCTGCTGCTGCTAATCTGGCCACCAGTTAGCTCATGATCATGAACTCTCCTTTTGAACCTCTGTTTGCAAAATACGATCCCCCCCATTTCTCCAAGGGTCTCTGTAAGGAAAGAGTCAGTGATATAATGGACATGGCATAACCTAGCAGGTATTCAGTAAATTACTGTTCACTGACTGACTGAATTATCCAATTTTTATGAAGGACTCCTGGGCCTATTATTTTGCATGTTGTAAGAAAATAGCCCAGGGAGGTGGAAGGGAAGGCAGAAAGGCATTCTTCCCACATCTCCATTCATCTGTTTTTCTTAATTTCTTAATTAGTTCGGTTTTCTTCCTGTGCTTCCTCCTAAGCTGTGTCTGTCACTGTGTCTAGCAAACAGTTGCAAGGTAGCTTGACTCTCTTTTCTCACTAAACTGACTGATATGACAGTTGTTTTGGAGGCTTGCCCCTCATCTTCCTCTGTGGTAGACATGGCCCTCACTTCTTTACAGCTGGTACTCTCTCCACACGAGTGTCCCAGTTAGGAAATCTGCTTTTACTCTTGCCTTGTTTCCAGTCTGATGGTTCCAGCACATTCCAAAATAGCTAAAGCCTGATAACAGCCTGGGTTGTGAAAACCTATTTTATGACCAACCACATAAACGAATGGCCAACCGACATGCTTTGTGGGATAGAGGAAGCGAGGTATCCACAGAGATCTGGAGACCCCAGGAATGTTTCCTGAGTTGAGCTACATCTTTTTCGTGGGGCTCATGGATCAGGAGGCTGGCGAAGGGTGGTATCCCTTATTGTAAGAGCTCCTGGGATCTTCGGGAGGGGCGGTATCTGGGCTGAATGTTGGAGTAAGGTTCTCATGAAAACAGTATTGCAGGGGGAAAGTTAGGTGCTTGGCTTGGCTGCAAGGCCTGAGCCACCTCTTGTCACATAGTTTGAATGGGACAATGGAATCTGAATTCAACTAACCTGTACTGCCCCGCTTTTCTATTACTATCCAGTTTAAAACCTTGGAATTGCTCACTTTCTTAGATTTGGGATTCATTGCCTAGCTTTGCATTAAGATAACTACTGTCTAGAGTCGAGGACATAATATACTATCCCTGAACAGAACAGCCCATCTCTGTCACAGCCAGGAACTCCCCCATCTCAATCCTGCCACTACCTCAGATGTGAAGAAGAGGAGGGACCCTAGCAGGAAGCCAGGATGGCTCATGTGACAAGGCCTGTGAGCACTGGCTGGGCCTCCCATCCACCTAAGGTCTCTGTGAGCCCTTGCTCTGCTCGCAGAGCTGGAGCGTGCTCTCCATCTGCTCGGCCCAGCCAGAACTTGGCGTGCCCGACACAGAAGCCTTACAACCAGATCTTAAGAAGCTGGGCTGGTCTTTTGCCTAAAACAATGCAGTTGCTTGATTAAAGTGATTTGAAGGATACTGACAAGCCCCTACTCTGTCTCCCAAATCTTACTTTTGACTCAAATTCCATCATTATCAAGCCACAAAATAGCACATTGGGATTTTCTGTTCATTATTTCCCAATGCAAACACACTATTGAATTCTGGTCTCACTACTTCCTAGCTGTGAGGCCATGGGCAAGTTTCTTGCCCCTCCCCCCAGTTTTGTTCCTCAGTTTCCTCAACTGCAGAGCAGGGATAATAATGGTTGTGGATTGAAGATTGATGTGAGGATTGAATGTGTTAGTAGTGTGCTTGCTGTTATTTTTCAGTCTTCAGTGGTTGAGCATAATGAGCATATCAGGCTGTACTGTTGTACAAAAGAGAATTTAGGGGAAAACTCAGGGCACTTGGCAGTAAAAAGGAAGAGGAAGGTGAGATAGCTGGAAAATGGTTAATCATTTTGTTCAATTTTACAAATACTCTGTCACCCCCAAAAGGGACATTTCTGTTTGACAATAGCCATTCCTGAAACTGGGACTGGCCTGGGGGTTGATAAGCTGTCTCTTAAGTTTTATCTAAAACCAAAGAGTGTCCTCCATGTTCTTTCTCAATTCAAATATCTACTTAAAAAAGAAAAGAGAGCATACTCAGCCAAATGGCACCATCTGGACCCTGCTTGTTCATGCCTTAATGTATTATAATTCTTATGATAACAAATTCATAGAAAAAAATGGAATCTGATTCGCATTATCTTTTAAAAGATGAGAGAAGATTCAACTAAGAGTATGTACCACCACTAACCCCTTCCTGAGTCAATGTCTTAAAACCTACTTCTTAAATATATCCACTTATAACTTTCCATTATTTGTGACCCTACCAAATCAAGAGCTAAAAGTTTTACCTTGATAAATAAAAATCACAGTGCACTGAGGTTTTAATAAATTTCCAGGAAAATGCCTAATGTCCAATATTTTCATCCTTTAACTGTGTATGTTCACACAATAAATCTTTGCACACAGACACATAACTGCACACATCGGCTTTAGGTGTTAATTGTGGTAATATAGCACATTTTGAAATTATAAAGTGACTGTGACTTATCCGGGAACTTAACAGAAGGAATTAGAAATATTTTTTCTCCTTCATGTTTCTGTATTAAGCTCTATCCACCTAACAACCATGGGAATGTTTATAAGTGAGGAAACATTTTTCATCTCACCACTACACATATATTTTCTAAAAAGAACACCTTACAGCCTTGCTAAAAATTTCTTTTCAAAAGCCTAATGAACACGGTTTCAGAATACCTTGTCCTCTAGGTGGAGCTTTAACAGTTTTACCTACTGCTTCTAAATCTGCATTTATAAATGATGAATGTGTGCAAAGGATGCAAAGAAGCTGAGCCTATGGCTCTGTACAATGACTCAGGGAAACAACATTCTGTGGGTATTTACAAAGGTAGAGTTGACATTGCATGACTCTCATTTCGTGTGGGTGACATGTTAGCTATTTCATTAGCACTGTGCCAGAATCTAAGAAAATGACCAGAGGAAAAACCACTAGCCTATAGGAGAAGACAAGCACCTCACTATTTTATATTTCTATTCAGCCCTTTAAATAAACAATTTAAAAGCGTTTCTGTACATGCACCACGTAAGTGGTTGAAGTCTGGGAAACTTTCTTCCCTTTCCCTTTAGGGTTCAGACAACTCGAGAACTAGATGTAGGAGCCCGATGGGGGCTAAAGCACAGCCTGGGCTTTACTACCCGAGTTACAGGACTGGCTGGCACACGTACAGGACTGGCTGGCACACGTACGGCACAGGGCTTGAACCTGAGACAAGCGTGCTCTTTCTTATTCTTTTTCCCATAACTGAACCGGTTCACTCAGTTGCTGGCCCAGCAGGTGGAGCTCTGCCAGTCTCAGAGAGCCTATGTTAGTCTGGGCCTCCAAGAAGCAGACCCAAAGAGGAGATTCGACGGGCAAAGTATTTACTGGGGAAAACACCTGTCAGGAAACATGAGACCGTGATGCAGATGAAGGATCATGGAGCGGAGAGTGGGGCTGAAGTGACCTAGACAACAGTACTGTTCTCAGGAAAATTCTCGAGTCCTTCCCAGAGGAGGCCCAGGTCTCCCAGAAGCAAGCCCGCCTTCAGATCCTATGACGCTCAGCCATTGGCCACGAGCAGCCGTGGGAAGTGTGACCTCAGCATGGTGATGGGCAGATCTCAGGGCAAAGCAGCTGGGGCTGTCATTCAATTATCCTCCCTGCAGGAAACTGATCCGAGAGGCGTGCTCTTGTGGCTGCCACAGAGATCAAATGTTCCTCCAGCACCTCCAGTCCAGGGCCCCGGAGACTAGGCACCTCACCGCTAGCAAATAGGAGGAAGGAGCTATCCAGCAACCATCTGCACTACTTCGTTGGGGTCCTAGGAGTCACGAACAGCAATGGATCTTACTGTTTTACAGCCCCTGTAAATCTGTGTGTTTGGTGTATGTACACACAGGCATAGATTTGTCACTATGGGAAATTTTCAGGATTAATCAGCAAAACAGCTATCCACAAGTGTGCTTGTGCGCTTCTGTACCAGTAACTGGTGAAAGTCGCTCTGTAGTGTCCGACTCTTCACGATCCCATGGACTATACAGTCCATGGAATTCTCTAGGCCAGAATACTGGAGTGGGTAGCTTTTCCCTTCTCCAGGGGATCTTCCCAATCGAGGAATCGAACCCAGGTCTCCCACATTGCAGGCTGATTCTTTACCAGCTGAGCCACAAGGGAAGCCCAAGAATACTGGAGTGGGTAGCCTATCCCTTCGCCAGCGGATCTTCCCGACCCAGGAATCGAACTGGGGTCTCCTGCATTGCTGGCGGATTCTTTACTAACTGAGCTATCAGGGAAGCCCCTACCAGTAGTTGGAGGAGCCACCAAAACAAGTATAGAATGTGCTCCTGCTCTAAAGCCACAACAGAAAAACAGAAAACGTAAAATACTTTCCAAAGTAGGAGGGGCGAGCCCTCCTCTGCCGCTGCATCCTCTCCCATCCAGATATAAAGAGGCTTTGTTTATGTCAGTTTGTTTCTGTACCCCAGAAACATCATTGGAACAAAGGCTGGCAGCCAATATGCCCCAAACGAAAGAACAGAAAACTCCTGGACCAAGTCATTGTTAGAGGTGGCTACATTGTTAGAGGTCTACAAACTCTGCCTTTAAGGCATCTTATGATATTATGATGTGTGTGTGTGTATGTGTGTGTTTGTGTGTGTGTGTGGGCGTGCGTGACTGCATGCTCAGTGGCTCGGTTGTATCTGACTCTTTGCGACCCTATGGATTGTAGCCCACCAGGCTCCTCTATCCATGAGATTCTCCAGGCAAGAATTCCGGAGTGGGTTGCCATTTCCTCTTCCAGGGGATCTTCCTGACCCAGTGATTGAACCTGAGTCTATTGTGTCTCCTGCACTGGCAGGTGGATTCTTTGTTGTTGACAGTTGCTCAGTCATGTCTGACTCTTCGTGACCCCATGGACTGCAGCACACCAGGCTTCCCTGTCCCTCAGCATCTCCCAGAGTTTGCCCAAGTTCATGTACATTGAATTGGTGATGCCATCCAACCATCTCATCCTCTGTCACCCTCTTCTCCCTCTGCCTTCAATTTTCCCCAGCAAGGTGGTTTCTTTCCCACTAGATTAAATTTGGTTTTGTAAGACACTTCTCTTGAAAACATAAATCCTTTTCACTAGTGCTAATTTTTATGAATTATCAGACACTGTATCAGACACAGTACTCTTGTGTTTTCTAAGTCATGGGGAAATTACTTGTGTTTTTCTTCCAGCTTTATTCCTCCATAAATTGCACGAGATCTTCCTGAAACTCTGAGGGGATCACAACAGCACAAGAAGAAGTCAGTCTGCTAGAATTACACTGATGTTATTTTTGCTTTTTTTCGGCTTCATGTCCATGACCCAAAGAGACCATATGTCTTTTTCAGTGAGCTAAATTTTTCTCTTTTTATTTTTTCTTTAGGGTGCTCCTCCCACTTCGGACGAGGAGAAGAAGCCAATTCCAGGAGCTAAGAAACTTCCAGGACCTGCAGTCAACCTATCGGAGATCCAGAACATTAAAAGTGAACTGAAGTATGTCCCCAAAGCTGAACAGTAGTTGGAAGAAAAAAGGTGAGTGAAAAACTATTTCCTTTGTATCAAAAAGACCACTATAAAAATGGTTTATGAAACCCTTCCACAGAAGAAGCCTGGAATTCCAGAAGTGTTTACTAAGTATTGGCGCTCTCACGTTAGACCAGAGCTTCTGGCACAAAGGTTTTCCAGTATGTAAACAAAGCTTTGGGGCCTGTCTTATTCCCAGACCAGTCAGATGGCCACTGAGGATGTTGGCCTGCCTTCCCCTTCCTAGTCACCTTCTTAGTGAGACAGTCCCACACATGACAATGGCCACGCTACTTGTGTCACACTGATGCGGACTTACCAGGGCATTTACAAGTAACTTCGGCTGATAAGGTTCCTTTATAGTGGAGAGAGAGGAGCTGTTTCAAGTCAAAAGAACAGAACAGTATCCAGTGTTTTGAGCATAGTTATATGAAAGAATAAAGAAGTGAGAACAAAACACAATAGATTCTATGACCATAGAGTGAATCCAGGAACCTGGATGAGGAGAAAGTGACAGAAGCAGGAACTGATCTGAAGCCATACACACTCGGTATCCGTTACGCCAGGATGAGATGAACTGATGACTGTGTGTCATTGTACTCAGTACTGCTTGCGTTGCCAAGCTGAGATGAAATATTCCAGTATGTCTGGGATGAGGCAGCAGAAGTTTCTTGTGAGAAAGCCCCCAGAAGTGAAATGAACTTTTGGTAATATTTATTATCATCACCCAACTAAGGCTGTTCAGTTAGACACATGAATTTTTAATGCAAACTTTAAAGGGTTTTTGCTTTTATGAAATTCTTATTGACCTAAATTTAACCCCAGTTCCAGTTGCAGAAGAATTTGGTTTTGAAGATTCAAAGGAATGTGTTTTAAAATTAGTTCAGAGAGGATCCTGTGGTGTTATTCAGCAGTGAGATTGATTCTGTAGACTTGAATCTGTGGTTATGGTAATGGAGAACAATAGCAACTCAATAAAATACCAAAATGGTACCACAATAGCCAGAATACATTTTTTGTTACTTCATTATCTCAGAGAAGACCTTAATGATTCTTCCCTCCTGAAAAAATTCTAATAATGCAAAATCACTCAGAGAAGCCCATTTGTCCTTACTCTACAGGGGTAGAGTAAAACTTAAATTGTCCAGGTAGTTGATCTGAACTCCTGATGAAGACAGTCACTGTTTTGAGCCAAGGAGTGATCTTTATTTTTGTAGGAGAGGTAGTAAGCTGTTTTGATTTTGATGCATCAATTCTTCTGCAAATCTGTCAGATTTTGAGACTTCCATGGCCATGGTTTATGGTCACGGTTTACGGTCACAGAGGGAGAGGATTTCTTAACATTGATTGATTAGCTGGAATCATAAACAGTAAATACCCTGGACCAGCCATCATCTAGCTCCTCGCTGGTTGGATTTGATTTCCTCCTTTTTGGGCCACCCATTCATCACCTACCCTGTGTATTATTGTTCAGTGATTTAATCAAACAGGTCATTGTCTTAAAACTGAGTAACTCCACAGTACCAAACTATGAGGGCTTCCTAGGTGGCTCAGTGGTAAAGAATCTGCCTACCACTGCAGGAGAGAAGCGTTTGATCATTGGGTCTGGAAGATTCCCTGGAGAAGGAAATGGCAACCCACACTAGTATTCTTGCCTGGGAAATCCCATGGACAGACGAGCCTGGTATGCTACAGTCCATGGGGTCGCAAAGAGTTGGACACGACTGAGTGACTAAAACAACAACAGCCAAGCTATGAAAACCACAAGGCTCAAAGTCTAGGGTATAACTATTATAATACTCTAGACATAAGATAGAGGAGCACCTCCTTCTAGCTAAGATCAGCACTTCTTTTAGTGAGATTTCAGACTCGTTCCATGTCCTGTGTCATGGCTAGAATTATTCATGAATATAGATAAAAAACACTTTGGATAAGAATCATAAAGGCCAGTGACTAGCCATTTAGAGATCAACACAAAGAAATAGAGGAAAACAACAGAATGGGAAAGACTAGAGATCTCTTCAAGAAAATCAGAGATACCAAGGGAACATTTCATGCAAAGATGGGCTCAATAAAGGACAGAAATGGTATGGACCTAACAGAAGCAGAAGATATTAAGAAGAGGTGGCAAGAATACACAGAAGAACTGCACTAAAAAGAGCTTCATGACCCAGATAATCACGATGGTGTGATCACTCACCTAGAGCCAGACATCCTGGAATGTGAAGTCAGGTGGGCCTTAGAAAGCATCACTACGAACAAAGCTAGTGGAGGTGATGGAATTCCAGTTGAGCTATTTCAAATCCTGAAAGATGATGCTGTGAAAGTGCTGCACTCAATATGCCAGCAAATTTGGAAAACTCAGCAGTGGCCACAGGACTGGAAAAGGTCAGTTTTCATTCCAATCCCAAAGAAAGGCAATGCCAAAGAATGCTCAAACTACCACACAGTTGTACTCATCTCACACGCTAGCAAAGTAATGCTCAAAATTCTCAAGCCAGGCTTCAGCAATACATGAACCGTGAACTTCCTGATGTTCAAGCTGGTTTTAGAAAAGGCAGAGGAACCAGAGATCAAATTGCCAACATCCGCTGGATCAAGGAAAAAGCAAGAGAGTTACAGAAAAACATCTATTTCTGCTTTATTGACTATGCCAAAGCCTTTGACTGTGTGGATCGCAATAAACTGTGGAAAATTCTTCAAGAGATGGGAATACCAGACCACCTGACCTGCCTCCTGAGAAACCTGTATGCAGGTCAGGAAGCAACAGTTAGAACTGGACATGGAACAACAGACTGGTTCCAAATAGGAAAAGGAGTACGTCAAGGCTGTATATTGTCACCCTGTTTATTTAACTTATATGCAGAGTACATCATGAGAAACGCTGGGCTGGAAGAAGCACAAGCTGGAGTCAAGATTGTTGGGAGAAATATCAATAACCTCAGATATGCAGATGACACCACCCTTATTGCAGAAAGTGAAGAGGAACTAAAAAGCCTCTTGATGAAAGTGAAAGTGGAGAGTGAAAGAGTTGGCTTAAAGCTCAACATTCAGAAAACGAAGATCATGGCATCTGGTCCCATCACTTCATGGGAAATAGATGGGGAAACAGTGGAAACAGTGTCAGACTTTATTTTTCTGGGCTCCAAAATCACTGCAGATGGTGACTGCAGCCATGAAATTAAAAGACGCTTACTCCTTGGAAGGAAAGTTATGTCCAACCTAGACAGCATATTCAAAAGCAGAGACATTACTTTGCCAACAAAGGTTCGTCTAGTCAAGGCTATGGTTTTTCCTGTGGTTATGTATGGATTTGAGAGTTGGACTGTGAAGAAAACTGAGTGCCAAAGAATTGATGCTTTTGAACTGTGGTGTTGGAGAAGACTCTTGAGAGTCCCTTGGACTGCAAGGAGATCCAACCAGTCCATTCTGAAGGAGATCAGCCCTGGGATTTCTTTGGAAGGAATGATGCTAAAGCTGAAACTCCAGTACTTTGGCCACCTCATGCGAAGAGTTGACTCATTGGAAAAGACTCTGATACTGGGAGGGATTGTGGGCAGGAGGAGAAGGGGACGACAGAGGAAGAGATGGCTGGATGGCATCACTGACTCGATGGACGTGAGTCTGAGTGAACTCCGGGAGTTGGTGACGGGCAGGGAGGCCTGGCGTGCTGCAATTCATGGGGTCGCAAAGAGTTGGACACAACTGAGTGACTGAACTGAACTGAACTGAACTGAATCACAGCTTATGGCAAAGGACTTAGCCTTTAACCTCCTCAGAAACCAGAACCAGGCAACAAAGGGACAGCACATACTGAGTCAAGTCCACGAAAGACAGGAGAATCCCAAATGGGGCCCTAAGCCACGCTGGGGCAGGGGAAGGCAGGTATTCATTCCTGTATCTCTCAGGAGTCTCCTGGCTGCTATTCAAAGTGGCCAGAGGGTGATTTAAGCAAGCCTAGGAGTTAGATGAAGAGAAAGGAGCAGCAGCAATGCCTGAAAACCAAGGGCCCTCTTATGCTCACATACCTACTTGTTTGTTGCATGATCAGGAATCTCCAACCCCACGTCCCCTGTCAAAAGCCACTGTTAGCCTGTCTGTAGCTGAAGCAGATGCCACTTCAGAGTTCACGAATAGGGGTCTGGAAACCTGGAGGATTGCTAAGGGCTGTTGTCCAATAGACTCTGTGTCCACTTCTGCTCCCTCCCAACCCTCAGATCAGACCACAGGAGCCCAGTAAAGAACCTCTGTAACTAGCTTCTGTACTGTGGGCACTTCATTCTGCTCTACAAGATGAATAAATGTCAAACTTGGTCAGTGCTCTCAGGATACTTTTATTTTAATGGAAACATAAATACAAAATACTTCAAAAGATAGGTAACATTCAAGAATTAGATAGCCTCTCAGTGATTCAAGATATCCTGTGGCTTTATGACCCCCTATGACTAGTAGTCAGTAGAATAAAGTGAGGTTATGACTCACGAGAGGGGGAGACTCACAATGATTTGGCATCAGGGACAACTTCAAGGAGGTGGTAGGAATGGAATGATTTAAACAGAGGCTCAGAGATAATTTCTGAGTGTAGGGGTTGTCCAGAGCATCATTAGCGGACCAGCCTGCTGAGACCAAAGAGTTCTTCTAGGGCAATACTTCTTAGACTTTCAGGGCAGAGCAAAACAAGATCCTACAGCCCACCCACATCATCTCTTCTCTTTTTCCAGCAGTTAAAGAACTCAGTGATAACAAAGAATTAGAGAGGAACAAAATAAGTATCAAAGTAGTGGCAATGTAGCAATTAGGAGAAGAATGATTAACAAAGATAAACCCTAAGAAGAGTTCTACAATTATGTTAATGAACACAAAGATAGCAGCAATTGAAAGCCCTGGGAGCCATGAAGCACTAGAAAGAAATTGTCCTTCTGAAGTGGCAGGAACTCCTCCTCTCTGTGTTGGACATTGCAGCGTGGCCATGTGGTGTGTGACAGCCAGATCTGATGACAGCAGACAAAACCAGGGATTTAGAAAAATGCAAAATTTTAGTGATTCTTAATAACCCACTTAGCTTTTGGCCATGCATTTTCCTGACCCAGGGATAGAACCCCGGTCTCCCGCACTGCAGGCAGACTCTTTACCATCTGAGCCACCATGGAAGTTGGCCTGAACTGAGGGAAGCACTTGCATTTGGGAATCAGAGAGTCTTTTAAAGTCACCCAGCGGGCATTGGACCATACTTTAAGCAACATTGCTGTAGGGCAGTAAGTGAGAGTGAATTGGAATGATCCAGCCCCATGGTGTCAAGTTAGTCTCTATCCTGTACCCAATATTGACCAACCAGCCTTGATTCTAGAGTTTGTAGTTTTGAAAAGAGCCATTATCATGTGCCCTATTGGGGAGGCATGCCTTCTCCATCAAGTACTTTGTGGCAACTCTGGCATCACCTGTTTATGCTGTCACAATGCTTATCAGACTATTCATTTTATTTTTTTAATCTTCTTATTATGCTAGGATATAGCTTTTCAAAGGCCGGGGCCCACTGGATACATCTTGAGCATACATGCCTCATTACTGGTGCCCTGACCACAGCAAGTCCGTAGAAATGTGTTCTTACAGACTTTCCAGGTCCATGCACTCTCTGGGAGATTACTACTTAAAAGCAAGACTAGCTTTTCTGTCAAGGACTGAAGGTAACATTGTTGGCCACAATCAGTAAAGGTATCAGAAATTTGACTTTAATTTATTGATTATAATTTTATTCCTCTGGGAAACTGAAAACAATTAGGAAAAATGTCAAGATTGGCTCATTTTCCTCAAAGGGGGAGAAAAATATGTAAATCCAGAAGAAAATCATTTAATTTTCAAGAGTTCTTTGGATTTATTTTTCAAAGAACATCTATGTCCAGATAAGACATATTCACCAACCAGTCATCCGGAAAGATGCCATCTCTGCTCGAGGAGAACATAAGGCGTTCATTACTCCTAAATGTTAAGCACTACATACCACAGTTATTCTTGCTGATTCAAAGGCCCATTCTGAGAATGTTGGCAGAAGGGCAAATTGATGTACTCAGACACTTGATGAAGTATGTTTATCACTTAACAACAGACCCACAAAATACGTGAAACAAAAACTAACAGAATTGAAGGGAGAAACAGACAACTGAACAGTAACAGCAGGCAACTTCAGTACTCCACTTTCAACAATGGATAGAACAACTAGACAGAAGATCAACAAGGAAATTGTCTCAGGAAATTTGTTTGGGCTGGTATATAAGAAGACCATAGACTGGGTGCTTTATAAACAAGAGAAATTCATTTCTCACAGTTCTAGAGAGTGGGAAGTCCAAGATCAAGGCACTAGCAGATTTGGTATCTGGTGAGAACCTGCTTTCTGTTTCATAGATGGCCACCTCCCTGCGTTCTCACACAGCTGAAGGGGCAAGGAAGCTTTCTGTGGTTTCTTTCATAAGGGTGCTAATTCCATTCATGAGGGCTCCACCCTCATGACTTTTTCACCTCCCAAAGTTCCCACCTCCTAATATCATACAGTGGATTACTCTTCAAAATATGAATTTGGGGCAAGAGGACACAGACATTCAGTCTATAGCAGAAACAGAAAATGTGAGTAATGCTGTAAACTAACTAGGGAAACACTCCCCTCAACAACATCAGAGTACATATTCTTCTTAGGCACACATGTGACATAATGTCCAAGACTTGTTTCATGTTAGGCCTTAAAACAACTCTTAATAAATTTGAAAGGACTGAGATCATGGCAAATATGTTCTCAGACTACAGTGGAATGAAATTAGAAGTCAATAACAGAAGGAAATTTGGGACATTCACAAGGTGTACAACTTAAACAACATACTCTTAAATAACCAATGAGTCAAAGAAGAAATCACAAGAGAAATTAGAAAACACTTTGAGACAGTTGAAAATGAAAATAACAGACACCAAACTGTGGCATGCAGCAAAAGCAGTGTTTAGAGGAAATTAATAGCTGTTCAGATCAGTTCAGTCACTCAGTCGTGTCCGACTCTTTGCAACCCCATGAACCGCAGCACGCCAGGCCTCCCTGTCCATCACCAACTCCCGGAGTTTACCCAAACTCATGTCCATTGAGTCGGTGATGCCATCTAACCATCTTATCCTCTGTCATCCCCTTCTCCTCTTGCCTTCAATCTTTCCCAACATCAGGGTCTTTTCAAATGAGTCAGCTCTTCGCATCAGAGCTATTACATTTAATAGCTTTAAAGATCTATATTAAGAAAAGAGCAAAGATCTGAAATTAATGACCAGCCAGTAAAATCAATACTAGCAGCTCCATATTTGGGAACCATGCCCTTTATCATCTTAGAGTAAGCTTACCCCATTTCTACATAAATGGCAGATGATTCAACTGATGTCTGAATGGATATATCAGCCATTTCAAATGATAAAATGTAATACGTTTAAAAAATCTATTTGTATAAACACTGTCACAACATAATAGATGCTTGGAAATAAAAGTACTCACCTATAAAATTATCATTCAGTATAGTACTCACGTTGATATCTTCCCTTCCAGTTTTCCCCCTGGGTTTACATAGGAGAAGCAATATAACTAAAGCTGCTAACAATATGGGATTTGCAGTAACTACCTTCTACCTTTGCAACTTTGAGCTCTGTGTCTCTATTTTCCTGGTTTCATAAAAAGCAGAAAATGGCATCTTCCTCATAGGGTTTAGGATTAGGGAGACATGAAGGATTAGGAAGATGTATTTTAAAAAGCATATCTAGGCACAGCAACTGGGATGGGGTAATTATACACAAATGGGAACTACTTTTCCTTCATTTTTTTTTCTCAAATAGCATCATTCATAGCACATGTATGGTTTTGAATCTTTTTCCACTTCACATTTTCTCATAAGAATGTTTTTCCAGTTTTACTGAGAAAAAATTGACATACATCACTGGCCAAGTTTAAGGCATACAGCTTGATGGTTTGATTTACATATATTGCAAAATGACTATAGAAATAGGCTCAGCTCACATTATCTCATACAGATATAATGAAAAGAAAGAAGACAAGAACAAAAGATAAACATTTTTTTCTCCTTGTGATGAGACCTCACAATTTACTCTCTTAACAACTTTCCTAAATACCATACAGCACTGTTAATTATCGTTATCATGTTGTACGTTGTATCTCTAGTATTTACTGGGTTTGCCAAAAAGGTTGTCTGGGTTTTTTCATAAGATGTTACAGAAAAATCCGAATGAAAATTTTGGCCAGCCCAATATTTATCTTATAGCTGATAATTTGTACCTTTGGCCACCTTCCTCTAATTATTCTTCCCACCTTCTGCCTCTGGTAACAACATGTCTGACCTCTTTTTCTATGAGAGTGTATGTTTTAGGTTCTACATATAAGTGAGATTGTATAGTATCTATCTTTCTCTATCATAAAAATGTTTTATGCTGCTTGTAGCTTTTGGAATTAAGAGGATTTATTTTTCATAGTCTGACTTAATCATGTTTTCATAACCTTTTCCCTCTGCCAGAAGACAGAGGACTGATTTATTGTTTTACATAGAATGAAACTTAAAACAAAAACAAAAAACAAATCTAACAACTTCTCCAAATGTCTTCTCTGTGGTTTGCCTGAAATTTTTTGTCCTCAATTTTGACATGTTCCCTGCTTTGACCCAATTACAGATGCTCTATTCACTTTGTTTGAAGAAAATGGTTTTATGCTGAGATTTTTCACTCTCTAGTGGAGCCACATTTCTTTTGATTTGTGATGCTCTTTTTTTTTTCCTGCTCCCCAATTGCTGAGGATAAAGATGAGTTTGCAATGGTTTCGAACTGCAAGGTTTTATTCATTTGTTAACCTCCCTGGTAAAGCTTTTGTTCTAGGCCCTGGTTACAGCCTGTGTGGGTGTAAAGTACTCTTGAAGGTGAATGTGAGGAGCCTTTGAGCTGATGGTGACAGTTGCTTTAAGAGCCTCTCTACAGCAAACACACAGAAGCTATCTGGATGGTTTCTATTAAAACAGAGATCTGGAAGACCTAATGTGTGGATTCTCTGGAGGGATTTGGAATTGGTGAAAGCAGATCTGAGCCCTGAGAAGGGCATATCTGCTCTGGCCAGCTCACTAGAAGGCAGAGGTGACTCAGGATGTAGACGCTTGTAATCTGGGATGTAGATTTCCTTGGGCTAAAGGATGGTTACCACTGGCACTTGCCCTACTCCCAGTGCAACGGAACTCATTACTCTCTCTCCAGTGGTTCTGAGGATAGAGGGCAGTGTCTAGAGATAGTAATCGGTCACAACTTCAGAGAGGTATGGGCTGCCACTGGGGGACACGCCAGGGATGTTGGTCAATGTCCCACAATGCTCAGGACAGTCCCGCTCCCCAACAAAGAATTATCCAATCTTAAACGTTAGTTGTGCTGAGTGTAAGTAACTCTGATTGATCTACCTCAAAGACTGACATCAGGACCATCTTGCAAACATTCTTTTCCAAGCAGTCAATGCAATGCATTTTACAGAAATGAAAACATTAATAAAAAGAGAATAGTAATTAATGGCCCAATATTTATAATCAATTCATATTGATCAGAGACTTAGGAATCAAGCACTCTTAAATATTCTTTTGTTAATTGATAAACTAAGTATATTTATGGTATACATGGCATATTCCTGAATTACAGTATTTGGCCTTAAACATGACCAGTTTGGGTAGGTTACTTTTTCCTCTCAGATGTATCAGAAAGTAGTAGGTTATCTCAGTAGCTCATCAAGTCTTTTAAAATATGAATGTTAGGCATTAAGCATTAGTAATCATCAGCACTAATATCAATGTCATCATTTTTATTGTCATCATTACATTTATTATATACTTGTGATATGCCTGACACTGTGTCCTGTACTTCACATACATTATTTCATTTACTCCTTGTGCTGACTATACAGAGTATATGCTGTGATGCCCGTTTCATTTATGTGGGGGGAAGAAGGCTGTGATAGTTTGCCTAACTTGACCAAAGTCATACAGCTTGTAAGTCACAGAGGTCAGATATTACACTCCATAGCCAGTTCTTTTAATCACTAGCACCCACTGCATTCTTTAAAAATGTTCTTTTAGTTATAGTCTTCTGGGTTTTGCCAATATTTCACTGTGTTAGCTTGCAGGAAAAACAAGCAAAGGCTTAAAAAGGCTGCAGAAACTGTCATCTACACAAAGAGGTGACATCACAACTTTGACATGTTGGTTTATTTATTCATTCATTTGTTTGCTTGTTCATCCATCCATTCATGCATGCATTCAGTCAGTCAACAAGCATTTATTGAGCATAAAGCCTGCACCAGGCTCTGAGGATACCAGCTCTGGGGATTCAAATACGGATCAGGGAGTCTAGCCGGGGTCAGGTGAATGGGCAGAATACTGCCTAGAAGCATGAATCATTTGCTCTCTTTAAGGGTCATGGAAAACAGGAAGGGTTCCTTAATGTCTGTAAATATCAGAGCAAGCATGAGAGAAAGGCCAAGGAGGTGAAAGGCAAGGAAGGAAGGAGGGGAGGAAGAAGGAGAGGGGCGGTAGGGGCCGAGCCTGGGAGGCTGTGGCCCTGGCCTGGTGCTGACAAAGCTGCGGCTGGTCCGAGGAAGGCCAGGCCTCTGCAGAGCCCGCCTTTGCTCCTGGGCTGAGCAAGGGCTTGGCAGGATCTGTGTGTCATCAAGAGGCAGTCTCCTACCCATGAGGCCTTTTCTCTTTCATTCCTTCTCATGCTGTGTGCAGCCCACGCAGAAAACTGGGGAAGTGAATTCCGGGCTGTCTCAGCAGGCTCTGCTGCATCGTGACAACGCTGCTCGCTCTAACTCCCCCGACACATTGTGGCATTTGAGGAGGAGAAGGAGTCACACGAGACCTGCACATTTAACTTGTACTTCGCTCCACCTCTCCCTGCCCGGGGACTGATCAGTCCACACCCTCTGGTTTAGGGCTTTATGTGTAGGGTGAGGTGGTGGCTGCTTTAATCCCAGGCAGGTCAGGCAATTGGCTTCTCACCGAGGGACATTTCTATTAAGCTGCAGACAGATTGGAGTCGCTTTTGACCAGGCAGGTGGCACAAAGGCAGCTCAGAACAATTTCATCTTGACTGCTGGGAAAACAGGAGAAAGCAAGCCTGTCTTATCACCCAGAAGTCACTGGAAGCCTCTAGAAAGGACAGTGGCACTTCTTTCCACCCCAGAAGACCTGCCGTGAGTGTCAGAGGCACAACTGAATCCTGAACACATAATATACATTTTTCTGCCTTGCTTTTGCCTGACCCCTGATTTTAGATACAAGTGATAGGAATCATGGCTGCCCTTTCGTTCCAGAGGCAACAGATCCTGAAACCTTACCAAACAGGGTTATTCAATTCTGCATGTTCAAACATCCATTTATTCAGAATAGATTGAAGTTGATTTTCATTTCTGAATCATCTATATATGGGTTACCTGGAATTTACTTTAGCCAAATTAACCTTTTTCTTCATAAAGCAAGTTAATACCATGAGCTGGATTTGAATGGGAGGGAAGGATTAAAGGACTGGAATGAATTCACTCCTTTAGTAAGTGAACATCTGAGCATCTACTATATGCCAGGCACTGTGACACTAATGGTAGGTGATGCAAGACAGTGTCCCCTGAGAGACTCCCAGTCTAGTTGGGGACGAATGTAAAAGTGGACTTTAGCACATAATGGCTGCAGCAGGAAGAAAGAAACAAGTCGTGGCCTTTGAATACAAGTGACAGAGATTCCAGACAGGATGTTAGAAAACAGATATTCTATTGAAAGGAGGTTGAAGAGCAGATGCTTTAGAGGTGCTGCAGGCACAGGTTCATGCCCTGGCTTTGCTATTCTCTTGGTCTGTGATTTGGCTCATCATGGTTTCTTTTTCTGAAAAATGAGAGTAATACCTATCTCATGGGGGCAAGTTTTTTCACCATCCTAAAGGTCACTGAGCAATGTTTGGAGACTTTTTTGGATGTCACAATACAGGGTGGGTGCCATTGCCATCTAGTCGGTAGGGACCAGGGATGCCACCAAACATCCCCCCACAAGAAACTTCAGGAGTGTCGAGGCTGAGAGACACCAAGGTGCATACATAGTGTGTACACAGTAACAGCTATTATTATGATAGTATGCTACCATGAGAGGGAACTTAAGACACTGAGCACTGGACGTGCTGGATAGAGTGGGACACATTTGCGCTTCACTTCCGGCTGTGTCACGTAGTAAGTCTGTGACCTTGGGCAAGTTCCCGACCATTCCGAGCCACGTCTATAAATAGGAATGATTATCTCGATCATGAGAGGCAAACATAAAGAGAGTGAGTTGACTCAGATGGGGCACCGGGCACAAATCAGCATCCAGAAAACGTCATTCCCTTTTTTGTCCCCTCAAATTACCCATGCCCTTTGCTCCCCGTCCCTTTCTTCCAAGGCCAAGTGTCAGTTGGTTGGTTTTTACATGAAATTATCTCTAAAGAGGAGTTCTGCATATTTCCCCAGGGAATATGAAAAAGCTCACTGAAAAAGAAACCCCATTAATTGTTTGTGACTAATATGAGCTCACCGAGGCCCTTGTAAGCCCCTGGGAGGACTTGTGTCTCAGTGACCTCCTGAAATGATCTCTAATCTGCAAGTACCATCTTTCTCCAGAAGGAGGCACTGCAGTCCCATTTTTCAAAACCAGCAGCAGCTACTGTTTTCAAAGCCAGTAAAATTACCCACATTTTACTTGAGCACTTTCATTTGATTTTTGGAGACCTCAAGGGATTTCCACACCCTCCTTGGCCACTTTTTTTTTTAATTTTATTTTATTTTTAAACTTTACAATATTGTATTAGTTTTGCCAAATATCGAAATGAATCCGCCACAGGTATACCCGCGTTCCCCATCCTGAACCCTCCTCCCTCCTCCCTCCCCTACCCTCCCTCTGGGTCGTCCCAGTGCACCAGCCCCAAGCATCCAGTACCGTGCATCGAACCTGGACTGGCGACTCGTTTCATACATGATATTATACATGTTTCAATGCTATTCTCCCAAATCTCCCCACCCTCTCCCTCTCCCACAGAGTCCATAAGACTGATCTATACATCGGTGTCTCTTTTGCTGTCTCGTACACAGGGTTATTGTTACCATCTTTCTAAATTCCATATATATGCGTTAGTATACTGTATTGGTGTTTTTCTTTCTGGCTTACTTCACTCTGTATAATAGGTTCCAGTTTCATCCATCTCATTAGAACTGATTCAAACCAAATATGTCCAGTTTGCATTTCTGATCTTTCTCTGAAGAAAATCAGTTTAAGAAATATTTAGAGTCAACCTGCCATTCTCTTACTATCAAGGGAAAGGGAAACAATGCATTTCAGACACCATTTTACTGAGCATTTTGAATGGGCTTAATGGCCAAAAACAGGCATCTCATCTTTTTAGTAATCTTTTGTACACAGACTGTATACTATTGAAGTCTGGTCCAGAAACTAAAACAAGATCCATGTTGATCTAAACATCCAGAAGCAGCCCTGTGTCTTCTCTAGGACGTCCTCTCCTGGCTTATGCCCCATTCACATCCAGTCTCCTCCTCTAAGTATTCTCCAGGGGCGTTTTCTCCCTCTTTCTGATGATACTAAATTTGACAACTGAATCATTTCTGCTTTGCAACAAGAGTGAAACAGGTAGGCAGTCAGTACTAAATATAACTGCCACATAACATGGCAGTTTGGAGACTATGAAATGGCTACTTTAGGGGGTGTCAAGAACCAGGCAATGAGGAAATAAAGGCTCATTTGGAGTTTTATGGCAAGTTTTAAATCCCATGTTTTAACTGGAACCTACTTGCAGTAATAATATTAACAAGTTCTTGCACTTGATTTTTAAAAGTCCAGCCTACTTCTGTGTTTATTTTCTTCTGAGGCTCACAACAGTTCCATGAGACAGGCAGGACAGGAATTGAATTTGCAGTTCACTCTTATGTGACTTTCAGCTTCACTCAGGGTAGAAGACTGTGGGATGTATCATCAAGAGAGTTTGTTTTAAGACTAATTTTTGATTAAGTATAGTTAAGTCCATCTGTATCAATAGATGTAAGTGGGTAACTTAATCCTAGCTCTCTTTCTCTGCCAGTGAGAAAAGCTCTGGGTATAGGCAGAACCAACATCTGTCCTGTTCTGGTCCATTGCATGGGTTGAGATAGTACTTTTCATTTCAAATATATCAAAAAGGTAGGACCACCGTTCAGGGTGCAGCAGGTGCCGGGGGTGGGTGGGGTTAGTTACAACCCATGCAATGGGCCAGAACAGGACAGATGATGGTTTTGCCTATACCCAGAGGGACTTTTCTCACAGAGAAAAAGAGCTAGGATTAAGTTACCCACTTATATCTATAGATATATTTCAAAGGAAAAGCACTATCTCAATTTCCATCTCTGTTTACTGTTTTATTGCTGCCTAATTAAAAAAATACTGTATCATTTCTATATGTGTATATACACACACACACACACACACACACACACACAATGCACACACACATATTTGATTCTGGAATTTGAAAATCAGGTTGGGATGTCTTAATTTAAGAAAGACCAGGTGGCAAATAAATGGACCTGGGGAAAACTTCTCTTTAAGATACTCCCAGATCATCATCCTGAAGGTCAACTCTTCTGGAAAGCTCTCCATTGTCAGCAACAGCCAAGAAATGGCATCCGAGATCCCTTACAGGATTATATACAACATTCACTGCTGGTTATCTGTCAGGGGACAGACAGCCTGGGAGTCATTCTGAGCCAAATCCAATCCAATTAAGGGCCAATTATAGACCTGCTTCCATCGCCAGGACTAGGCTATACCACCAACTGAGCTGGTCTTAGAGCCCCTGGTTGGCAGGGAATCCCAGTGCACGGGAAGAGCACATGGCCTGGATAAGACAAAACAGCTGATAATGCCCAGAGACCAAAACAGATGGCATATGAAGCTGCATCAGAATGACCCCTGAGTCACCTCACCATCTCACTGCAACTCCATAACTAACTGCAGACTCTTGTTTTCTCCTGGGTGGTACCCTTCCTCACTAGGTGATGAAATCATAAAATGCCAAGAGGTGATGGGCAAGGCTTCAGTCCTGTACTCAGGGGCAACCTGCTGCAATCGTGCAATCTTGGCCACAGTGCTAACTAGAAATACAGTGCCTGGATACCCACATCACTGCTGACAACCTCACTGAACATGTAGGAGTTCAAATGCCAAGAAACTTGAGTTAGAAATTTGTGTTAGGTAAAAATAAAACTCTATTAAAAATCAAAACAACTGCAAATTTTGGCTGGCACTTCCAACCGACTGAGACAATTTCAGGTCCACATTCCAGCATCCACTAGTGTAGTTGTTTCTCCAGGCTGACTTTGTGTGTCTGATCTGCCAATCTGAGAAGCAAGCTCGTCTCTATATTTAACTGAGATCTTGAGGAGAGTGGGGACAAGGCAGCACCAAGGACAGCATCCTGTGGGCTATGGCTACAGAAACTCTTCAGTCTGGCCTAAAGCAGTGGTTCTCAAACTTTCTCAAACATCAGCACCATCTGGAGGGCTTCCTGAAACTTAGAATGCTGGGCCCCACCTCCAGACTTTCTGATTCTATAGGTCTGGGGTGGGCCTGAGAATTTGTATTTCTAACACGCTGGTGGTCTGGGGGCCACACTTTGAGAACCACTGACCTAGAGCCCTCAGTCTAGATTGTTTAGGTCTGGACATTCCAAATCCCCTAACTATTCCAGTATCTGGTCCACAGTTTTATAGCTAGTATCCAAAGGTATAGAAAGCAACTTGGCCACATTTCATTGCTGAAATTCAGATAACATGATGCGTTGATGAAGCAACAGTCATTAGTCCTTACAATAGTGCTTCCAAGGGTCAGGCACTGTCCCAAGTACTCTACCTCATAATTCTTAAATAAGTTACTATACATAAGAGCTGCATTTTACAGGTGAGAAAACCGAGGCACAGAGAAGCTACATAACTTGCCCAAGGTTGCACAGGATGCACTGTGTAAATTATGAGAGATAATCATAATATAATGCATGAGGAATAAGGCATCAACTTACCTACCAGTCACTTAATCTCACTGATACAATATTCATTTCTGTAACTGTTAAGTTTTAACCCTGATATAGTCCAAGGGTTGGCAAACCAGGGTCCAGGGAACAAATATAGCCCATTATCTGATTTTCAATTAAAACTTTTAATTAATTTTGAGATAATTTTATTTTATTTTTTTAAATTTTATTTTATTTTTAAACTTTACATAATTGTATTAGTTAATTTTGAGATAATTTTAGACTCGCATGCAGTTGTAACAAATAATACAGAGATCTCTGGATGCAGTGATTGGCAAGAAATAAGAGGAGTCACTTTTCCAATCTCTATAGAAATATTTCTAAGGAAGGCCTTGCCAAATTTCAGGTATATGCAGAGACCAAAAAGCCAGGTATGATCATCTTCATTCAAGCATACTGTTATGGATGTCCAGGCAGTGGGAATAAAACACAGAAGATGTTCTAAATTTGAACATCTTTCAAGTCCAATACAAAACAGGGCCAGGATCCCAGCTACCTGGCTGATTGATGGGCAGTTGTATAGCTTTTCTCAAATATTATGACATAAGAACTGAAGCCAGTTTCTGAACAACTGACTTATTTTTATTCTAGTTCCTTTAGTTTTGGGGTCAGGCAGCAGCAGGTTGCTGGGTACAGTTAGACCATCCTCAGTGCTGACTACACACTAGGATCACCTGGACTTGCCTGAGCCCCTCCCAAAAAATAAGGGAGGGTATGCTTCACAAGACCCCCAGCTGAGTCCAATGTGAAACTTGTGTCAGAGGGACTGGGTTAGAGAATGTTTCTCAGATCCTCCATGGACAAACCAAACTGAAATATTTCTTGTTTGGAAAAGTATCTCTTTCATTGAATGTGAAGATGGTTGCAATGAAAGTCTCTTAAATGTGGAAAACAGCCACACATTCTTTGAACGCCAGGCAGCATCTATATCCATTTATTCAGAGGGTGATCCCTGGTGAGCCACAACCTCTGTTTGGGATAGGACATGGGGAAGAGATACTGAAGTATCCAGACTACCACATGAGTTCAGAACAATAGCCATGTTGGGTTTAGAAGGGGCTGAAGATATGGTGGTTCCCACTAGTGAGTGTGCTATATGCCTTGTTAGTGTTGTGTGTCTATTCCAAGATACACAGAGTCATATCATCACAGGTAAGGGTGCCATCAATGTCTCTCAGTCTAACCAAGGTCCAGGCCGATATAAAGGGCCTGCTTTCCAGATATCTCCCACGCCCTGGAGAGTCACTTGAGTTTAACCATTAACTCAGCAACTTTGAACCCCTCTCCCAATTCATCTCAGACTAAAAACTGCTAGGGGTGCTGTTTCCTCCAGTTGCACCCTTTGGAATGACTCATTAAGAGCAGAGCCCAAATAAGTCCCCATTCCACTGAAGTTTGCTTTAACAAGTTGAGTGTCTAGATGTAAACACAATGTAAGTGGGGTTTGTATGATATGCTAAGGACTAATTGCTGCTTGCTGAACTATGGCACTGTAAGCTTTGGTTCAAGGCCAGCCAGCTGTGTTGGTCTGCTTCCACAAAGGGGAATCCATGAGTTCTTAGGATGGCAAGTCTCTAGAGACTGGCTACTTGTCTTTTTAGAAATGCCCAAAGCAATATGGTCTTATCCTGCAGCTAGGATCTGGTTTTTGAGATAAACAAAATGCCAACTTTGAGATTCCCATTAATAACCTCTACTCACTGACATATAAAATATAAGAGCTGGACTTGGCCCAAGGCAACTGTATTAGTTATATATTGCTGTATAACATGGAGAAGGAAATTGCAGCCTACTCCAGTATTCTTGCCTGGAGAATCCCAGGGACAGAGGAGCCTGGTGGGCTGCCATCTATAGGGTCGCAGAGTTGGACACGACTGAAGCGACTTAGCAGCAGCAGCTGTATAACAAAATTACCCCAAACCTAGCAGCTTAAAGCAAGAATACTATCTCAGAGTTTCTGTGGGTCAGGAGTTCACAAGTAGCCGAGCTGTGTGGTTCTGGCATCCCTGATGATGTTGCAGTCAAGATATTGGCTGGGACTGTAGTCATCTGAACCCTTGAGTAAGATTAGAAGATCCTCTTTTAAGATGGTGTACTCTCACCACTGGCTGATTGATGATGACAGTTATCAGGAGGTCTTGGTACCACTGGGCTGCTTGAGTGCCCTTACAACATGGCAGCTGGCTTCCCTCAGACCCAATGATCTAAAAGAGAGCAAGGTGGAAGCTGCAATGATTTTTAAGACCCAGTCTTGGAAGTCACACCCTGTCATTTCTGTAATATGCTACTGATTACACAAGTCAGCCCTACTCAATGTTGAATACTCAATATGAATAGCAGGTGGCAAGACTCACTGGGGTTCACCTGGGAGGATGCCTACCTCAGAAACCTAACCCCTACCCCTCTTTTCTTTTTTTTTTTTTTTTACATTTGACAGAACTGAGGTCTGGAGAAGTGAGGTTTTGCCCAGCGTCACATAGCGTTAACATCTCAGTGTTTGCTTTTCTTTCAACCCTACTGATCCCCATCATTCACAATTTCTTATATTTATTTAAAACACCAAATGTTGTTTATCTTTGGGGAGATTAGAAAGATTACTTCCAAATGTGAAGCCAGTTTCCCTGATGTTTTTAACAGCAGACGCTTTCATAAACCAGACAACATACAAGCAAAGCACAAACTCTGAGCACTAGGGAAAGGTCTCTCTTCACTTCCCTGAGTCATTAGGCAGCAGGCGCTCCAAAGGGAGGGAGGAGAAAGCAGAAACTCTTAGGTAGGGCAAATTCAGAAGTAAGCTAAAAAGTCAAGGTTGAAGGGATAAATCAGCTTGTGTACTGCTCCCTCTCCTCGGTTTGTTCTCATATTGTGATCGTGTTCCTATTCTCTTTCGATTTGGGAGGGTGAAAACAAAAACAGGAAAAAAGCAGAGAGTAACACCAGAAATCAGACTGATGGAAGGGTGATCCTCCTTAGAAGTTACTGTCTCATTAGTCCAAGAAGAAAGGCAGTGATCAACCAGAGAAGACTCCCTAGAAGAAACACAGAATTTTTCTTCTATAAAAATTTGTTTCTGAAAACACACACACACACATTTTTAAGCACAAAACTCAAAACTGCGATAAATACCATCAGCTCCTTTGTTTTCAGGGTCCTCTTTGAAACAGCCATCTTCTAAAAAGGACAGCAACCAGAAAGAAACCACTTCTATAATCTCTCTCCCTTTTCTAACAGTTAAAAAACAACAAGACCTGTCATCTCTGATCAACATAACTAGTCAGGAGACAGGACGACTTTCTCTCTGCCTGACCTATTTTGTCTAATGGGGTCCACTCTTTCACCCTCTGACAAGCCACCTTTTCTTCTGAGTTCCATTTATAGCAGGGCTGTATTAATGGTTAAATCATTAGGAACAAGTCCGTTTCCCTCCCAAGGCTTATTTCCTGTTCAATAAATTAAGCCATGAGATCGGAAGACTGTCCATTTCTGCTTTATTGAAGCTCAGATTCTTCCTAGCCCACAAACTACTGGGCACTGACAGGTGAGAGCCTGGCCGGCAGTCTGTGGTCATTTGTGATTTGTCTCATACTTTGTTCTCTGAGTAAAGTGGGAGGCCCTTGGGAACCTTCCTAAGCCCCTGCTGGAGTCTGAGACTGGAGCGGAGATGTTTCAGCACTTGGACAAGTGCTGTGAGTTTCTTAGATGTCTGACCCTTGTTGTTACCTTGAAAGAAGATTTGTGAGCTCCATTCACCCACCATGCTTGTTGCTGCCATGCACGTGACCTCTCTGAGCAATCAAAGCATTAGTGGCCCACAGCTCTCAGAGTGACCTGTGCCTTTCATTCCCTAAAGCCTTTTCTCCCTGGTTTTTCATCACCAGAGCCCTGCAGCAAACAGGATTTTTTTAAAAAAGTAAAAACACAAAGCGATAAACAGGCCGTCCTGACAAACAGCCCTTAGTGGCTCCTCACTGCTCCCAGGGCCTGCACTAACTGACTCAGGCTCACCAGGTTCTCCCAACAGGTATTTCTGCCCACCCAGGGCATCCCTTGCTCCAAGCCAGCTCATGGAGGTGCCAAGCTGAATCTAGGCTTTTATACATGCTCAGAGTATTATTTTCCAATTTCTCTCTTTCCCTTCCCATGAGCAGGCTAACTCTTACCCATCATTCAGGTCTCAGTTTAAATACGATTTGGGAAAAGCCTTTCCATAGCCCCTCAAACTGATAAAGCATCCACAGTTTTCTGTGTTGGTCCCCTCATGGCTGCACCCGTCACCATGGAGGAATGGATTGCCATCACTTACTTTATTGTCTGATTTTCCTTCTAGATGATCAGTGCCATGAAGGGGTATAACCTACCCATTGGTGTGTCCACAGTGCCAACCTAATACATTTTCTGGCATACAATATAACCAAAATAAAACCAGGCATCTGGTTTCCACCTTTAAGACCGTTTAAGTACAGTCTCCTCCAAAAGAAACATCAATTGATCACTGAAAGTGGTCTCAAAAAGGAATGCAAACCTTCACCTAAGATTAACATTGTAAAGTGACCTAAAAATTCTTGACCCATTATTAGTCTATGATTTCTTCTCATTCATTCTTTCCCCAGAGTCCAGTTATCCACTGATTGCCCCGGTCCTTCTTTTTTCTGTAATTTCAACTCAGTTCATTGCTTCCAATACTCCTCTCCACCCATTTAGTCCCCCAGGGGCAAAATGCCATCCCTTTCACTGAGAACTACTTCCTAAGACCCTTGATTCTCAAACTGTGCTCCATGGACCAACAGCAACAGCATCCCCTGTGAGGTTTGCTAGAAATGGACAGCCCTTGGCCCCCACCCCAGGTTTCCTGAGTCAGAATCTGCAGCTTAACAGGATCCTCAAGTGCTTCCTCTGGACATTAAAGTCTGAGAAGTGCTTCTAGGCCAGCGGTTCTCAACCTTGGCTGCACATCAGAGGCCCAGGAGATCCCACCCCCAGAGATGCTGGTGTCATAGTTGTGGGGCAGCCTGGACCTCGGAATTTTTAATAATTCCCCAGGTGATTCCGATGTGCAGCCAAATTTGAGCTCCTGTTCTGGGGGATTTAAAGAAACTCACCCCTACGCAACTTAGGGAGTGATTTTCCAAAACTTCTAAATAAAACCCCATATCTCCAAAGCAATGCTTTTCTTTTCATGAACATCTGTTTTTGACCTCTTGTCACTTTTAAGGTGATAAAATTAAGGACCTTTGATAATGGCTTCAAAAGGTAGGATTTGGCAAGGTCTGATGCTGTAAAGAGCAATATTGCATAGGAACCTGGAATGTCAAGTCCACGAATCAAGGCAAATTGGAAGTGGTCAAACAAGAGATGGTAAGAGTGAATGTAGACATTCTAGGAATCAGTGAACTAAAATGGACTGGAATGGGTGAATTTAACTCAGATGACCATTATATCTACTACTGCGGGCAGGAATCCCTCAGAAGAAATGGAGTAGCCATCATGGTCAACAAAAGAGTCCAAAATGCAGTACTTGGATGCAATCTCAAAAATGACAGAATGATCTCTGTTTGTTTCCAAGGCAAACCATTCAATATCACAGTAATCCAAGTCTATGCCCCAACCAGTAACGCTGAAGAAGCTGAAGTTGAATGGTTCTACAAAGACCTACAAGACCTTTTAGAACTAACACCCAAAAAGGATGTCCTTTTCATTATAGGGGACTGGAGTGCAAAAGTAGGAAGTCAAGAAACACCTGGAGTAACAGGTAAATTTGGCCTTGGAATACAGAATGAAGCAGGGCAAAGACTAATAAAGTTTTGCCAAGAAAATGCACTGGTTATAACAAACACCCTCTTCCAACAACACAAGAGAAGACTCTATACATGGACATCACCAGATGGTCAACACTGAAATAAGATTGATTATATTCTTTGCAGCCAAAGATGGAGAAGCTCTATACAGTCAGCAAAAACAAGACCAGGAGCTGACTGTGGCTCAGATCATGAACTCCTTATTGCCAAATTCAGACTTAAATTGAAGAAAGTAGGGAAAACCACTAGACCATTCAGGTATGACCTAAATCAAATCCTTTATGATTATACAGTGGAAGTGAGAAATAGATTTAAGAGCCTAGATCTGACAGATAGAGTGCCTGATGAACTATGAAATGAGCTTCATGACATTGTACAGAAGACAGGGATCAAGACCATCCCCATGGAAAAGAAATGCAAAAAGGCAAAATGGCTGCCTGGGGAGGCCTTACAAATAGCTGTGAAAAGAAGAGAAGTGAAAAGCAAAGGAGAAAAGGAAAGATATAAACATCTGAATGCAGAGTTCCAAAGAATAGCAAGAAGAGATAAGAAAGCCTTCCTCAGCGATCAGTGCAAAGAAATAGAGGAAAACAACAGAATGGGAAAGACTAGAGATCTCTTCAAGAAAATTAGAGATACCAAGGGAACATTTCATGCAAAGATGGGCTCGATAAAGGACAGAAATGGTATGGACCTAACAGAAGCAGAAGACATTAAGAAGAGGTGGCAAGAATACACAGAAGAGCTGTACAAGAAAGATCTTCACGACCCAGATAATCACGATGGTGTGATCACTGACCTAGAGCCAGACGTCCTGGAATGTGAAGTCAAATGGGCCTTAGAAAGCATCATTACGAACAAAGCTAGTGGAGGTGATGGAATTCCAGTTGAGCTGTTTCAAATCCTGAAAGATGATGCTGTGAAAGTGCTGCACTCAATATGCCAGCAAATTTGGAAAACTCAGCAGTGGCCACAGGACTGGAAAAGGTCAGTTTTCATTCCCATCCCAAAGAAAGGCAATGCCAAAGAATGCTCAAACTACCGCACAGTTGCACTCATCTCACACGCTAGTAAAGTAATGCTCAAAATTCTGCAAGCCAGGCTTCAGCAATATGTGAACCGTGAACTTCCTGATGTTCAAGCAGGTTTTAGAAAAGGCAGAGGAACCAGAGATCAAATTGCCAACATCTGCTGGATCATGGAAAAAGCAAGAGAGTTCCAGAAAAACATCTATTTCTGCCTTATTGACTATGCCAAAGCCTTTGACTGTGTGGATCACAATAAACTGTGGAAAATTCTGAAAGAGATGGGAATACCAGACCACCTGACCTGCCTCTTGAGAAACCTATATCCAGGTCAGGAAGCAACAGTTAGAACTGGACATGGAACAACAGACTGGTTCCAAATAGGAAAAGGAGTTCGTCAAGGCTGTATATTGTCACCCTGCTTATTTAACTTATATGCAGAGTACATCATGAGAAACACTGGCTGGAAGAAACACAAGCTGGAATCAAGACTGCCGGGAGAAATATCAATAACCTCAGATATGCAGATGACACCACCCTTATGGCAGAAAGTGAAGAGGAATTCAAAAGCCTCTTGATGATAGTGAAAGTGGAGAGTGAAAAAGTTGGCTTAAAGCTCAGCACTCAGAAAACGAAGATCATGGCATCCAGTCCCATCATTTCATGGGAAATAGATGGGGAAACAGTGGAAACAGTGTCAGACTTTATTTTTGGGGGCTCCAAAATCACTGCAGATGTTGACTTCAGCCATGAAATTAAAAGACACTTACTCCTTGGAAGGAAAGTTATGACCAACCTAGATAGCATATTCAAAAGCAGAGACATGACTTTGCCAACAAAGGTTCGTCTAGTCAAGGCTATGGTTTTTCCTGTGGTCATGTATGGATGTGAGAGTTGGACTGTGAAGAAGGCTGAGCACTGAAGAATTGATGCTTTTGAACTGTGGTGTTGGAGAAGACTCTTGAGAGTCCCTTGGACTGCAAGGAGATCCAACCAGTCCATTCTGAAGGCGACCAGCCCTGGGATTTCTTTGGAAGGAATGATGCTAAAGCTGAAACTCCAGTCTTTTGGCCACCTCATGCAAAGAGTTGACTCATTGGAAAAGACTCTGATGCTGGAAGGGATTGGGGGCAAGAGGAGAAGGGGACGACAGAGGATGAGATGGCTGGATGGCATCACTGACTCAATGGACCTGAGTCTCAGTGAACTCCGGGAGTTGGTGATGGACAGGGAGGCCTGGCGTGCTGCAGTTCATGGGGTCGCAAAGAGTCGGGCATGACTGAGCGACTGATCTGATCTGATCTCATTAAAAATAATGATTGGAATGATTTGGGGTGGGGGGGGGGAGGGAATGAAGGCATTAATTTAAGCTTGCTCGGAGAGCTTTTTATAGAAGAGTCACCAAAACATCCCTCAAAATCTTGCTAATTATAAAACAATTCTGTACTTGAAAAAGAAAACCCAAATAAATGGCAAACACTATTAAGAAAACTGTTTCCCATGAAACAGTACAATTGTATAAAGAGCCCATGCAAATTGGGAAGCAAAATATTAATACCTTAATAAATAAATAAAGGAACTGAACTCACAATTCACAAAAGCAGATGCAGAATTAATAGAGAAGCCATGAGAAAATGAGAACCTCATTAGTAATTAAACGGATATTCAATGAAAAAAGTTACTTGTAATATTCACAATAAGTAATGGGAAAATGATCATGAAACAGGGGCTTGTTCATATCCTCGACAGATAGTCTTCCGTAGAGCAAGTGCTATGCCAGCCTAGGTGACGAGGGTGTGGGCCTTAGTAAATGAAGAAAGTTCCAGCCATTGTGGATTATTATGTCCTCCAACCCAATTAGACCTTGATGGAAGCCATCCTAAAGAGAATATGTGGCAAAAGTTTTGCTTACTTAAGATAGCAAAATTCATTAAGAACCTAAGTGTCCAATAATAGGATTATGGTTAAGTCAGCTCTTGTATACCCACCTGATGGAATAGTACACATACTATCTGTGATGTGAAAGTGAAAGTGTCAGTTGCTCAGTTGTGTCAGACTCTTTGTAACCCCATGGACTGTATCCCGCCAGGCTCCTCTGTCCATGGGATTCTCCAGGCAAGAATATTGGAGTGGGTTGCCATTCCCTTCTCCAGGGGATCTTCCCAACCCAGGGATCAAACCTGCATTGCAGGCAGATTCTTTAGTGTCTAAGCCACAGGGAAGCCACCAGCTGTGACATAATGAATGATAAATAAAAAAAGAATAGAAACAGTAGAAAACTGGACAAATGATTCAGTAATCAAATTCTGAAATGCTACATGATATCATCTTCATACCGAATATATGCAATATATATTTGTACATTTAAAGCTCCAAGGTGCCCTAACACTAAGAAAATGGTTTATCTGTGTTTGATCCAGTAATCTCAATTTTTCTGACCATGGGAAGTTTTTTTCCCCCTTCCTTCCCTTTCTTTCAAAGGTGAAACTTGCTTTATTGTCTCTTGGAACTAATATTTCTCAAACAAATGAACAAAACCTTAATGATATACAAGCATATATGGTAGTACTTAAGAGCTACGCAAAAATAACAGCCATACATGGGTATATACATATGGAAAAAATTCATTAAGTTGTTCACTTATGATTTGTGCATTTTACTCAATGAAAATATTAACACTACTAAATTCAGAGAAGGCAAAAATATTTTTTAAAATGAAAATTAGGTATTCATTAGGACAAGTACTAGAATGTTAAGTCAAATTATTTTTACACTACAGGTACACTTATACATATCAGCTATTCATTTGAGGTGCCTCTAATACCATCAACATGTACAGACTGATTGTAGGGGCTAGGAGCTCCGGACAAGCATTTAATCTTGGACCAGCCATTAACTAGCTACATGACCTTGGACAAGTGATTCAAGCCCTCTGGAGTTCAATTTCCTAATTTCTAAAATGAGGAGGAATAAGAAAACTCAAGTTTCATCCATCTTTGAAAATAGGTTTACTATTTTGGAAGATTGCAAAGCTTTATAGCTATACTTTTGCTTGATGGTATACCAATATCCAGGTTTTCAAATTGAATACTGAGACTATGGACCACTCACTACCATCGTTACTATGAAAACAAACAAAACAAAATGTCAGTGAGCTTTAAGGGGATCTCTACCCTCTTCCCAGGATACTTTACTGGAGAGAGGGAGGGAGGCCTACATTTATTTCATATGTTCTGTTAACTTTATGTTAAGAAATTGCTTTTCCATTTGGATGTCCCAGGACCTCTGCCTGCCAGAGACCATGCCAGACAGTTCAAAGAGGATACTGGGCATTTCTGATGGAAGTGCCATTGTCCCTAAGTCTCAAATGCTCAGGCCTAAACAACATAGAAGGTTTGCCATCTTTGGAAACTTGAGAACCTCTTAAGACAGCAGTCTACTCGACTTTTTCACCACTTGGTCTTCCTCTGTGTGTTACTGATCCCTGCTTTACTCAGAAGTCTTGGGCCAGTGTTTTTCCAGTAAAATCTGTGGCCCCTTTAGAAACAGGGGGGTCTGTGCTCTGACAGATGGAGACACTGACTGCAAAGCCAAGAGCCACCAATGGTAACTAGTCCTGGATTATGCCCCTGATTCCACAAAGATCTCTACCAACAAGTTCAATATCATCTCAGCTGCCAGTTCCTGACTTGATATCGAAGCCAACAAACTCGCAGTATAATAGGATTAAAAAAAAAAAAAAAACACCTTTTTGAACTTATTTTTAATGAATTTCACCTGGACATGTACTTTGCCTTCTTAGCATCACTCAAATTCTTCACACCCAGCATGTACACTGCTTGACTGGATTTTAGGTGTAGAATCACACCCCCCAAATCCCCAAATGTCCTGCTCTTTGTGTCTTTCTCATCTCCCTTGTTTTTTTTTTTTTTAAACTAGTAATTAGTAGAAACATTTCAGTTTTTACTTTAGCCACCAAAGGCTTCGTGATGTACCAAAGCCAATTGGCGTGGCTATTTTGCAGTTTAAGGAAAAAGTTTTTACCGAGAGTTTTGTTTCTTTTACTTTATGAGTGGCTGGTGGAGATAAAGTTCTGGGTTTGGAGTGGCCCTGGTGCAGTTTCACACAGTGTGCTTCCTTTGTCCTTGACCTTGGTGTGGAGGGGCACTAAGAGTCGTGCTTGTAGCCGGCACCGCCTTCATCTCTGTGTGGTCACGATGGTCATGTGGGGCAACGCACATGAATGTGCTTTGTAAACTCGAGAGGACTCCACCAATGCCCTCTAACAAACTCCAAAGCTTCAACCAGTGTGCTCCGGGAGCCTGGTCGGCCACTCCATATGGAACTGGGTGGAACATGAGGCACGGCCTTTCTCTTGACGACATTTGAGTGTCACTGTGTTTATGGCTCTATGATTTAGCACCACGCAGGAGGAAGTTATCATTGCACCGCCCCCAGGTGTCTGGGTAAAGGACCAAATGCAGAGTGGTGTTGAGTGGACTCCATTTCCTAAATGATGTATGTGGGGCCGTGGCAAGTATGAGTAACACAGCTATAAATGGGTCATGGCAAGGCGTAAACATCACATGCCCTCAGCCTGGACTTAAGAGTGACACATGGGAGCTGTCTGGGGTATCACCCCTGCCACAGCCAAGGTGTGCTTTTCTCAGTGTGAACTTTTTTGCTTAGGGTAGAAAAGGGATGCCGGGTATCTGGAGAGTGACGTTTCCCACAGGGGGCCTTGCATTCCCCATCGTTCTCACCCATGTCCCCGGCAGGAGAACAGGACACAGGAGAATAGCTGACAGCTGTGGTCTAGGCGGCAAAGCAGTGTGGCCCGGGATACCGCCCAACACCCTTGCATTCCAGCACCCCGACAAACAAGTGTGCTTTACAGAAGGGGCAATTTTAGCTCTGGATCCCTTCCCATTGTTCTCAATTTTAAATGTGAGCCCTGACCCAGGTCTCTGAATTCTTGGATTCTGGTCACATAAAGGCATTCTGAGAACACTCGGAGTCCCACCAGGCCAAGGATGGAGACACTGGTCCTCTGGGGGCCCTGCACTCCTGGAAGGACCATTGTGACCTTGGCCATCAGCAATGTCCTGTGTCCAGGGCCGCTGGGCCCTCTCAGATTCTACTGGGGCCGGGGAAGGAGAGGAGAAGCTGAGGGAGGGCAGGGTGGTCTGTAGAATGACAACTCCAGTGACTCTTCTGCTCTGTCTGCTGCCTCCTGCCAGCTCCTTCTACAAGGAAGACCCAGGCTCACTTTGTAGATGAGACGAGGTGACTATGTCAAGTCATTGATTCCTGCATCCCCTTATGAAGCACAGTTAGCTTTTCTTAAATCTCAGTGGCCATGGTAGTCTGGGCAAACTGCGTCAAGGTTTCCTTATGTTTCCAAAACTGTCTTAAAGTCAGAGATGTCCACAAGCTGAACCCAGTCATGAGGGGCATCTTAGGGCTTTTAAGAAAACAGTTGCTGAAGGGTTGCTGCAAAAGGCTCATCCTCTATTTCTCAGGATAGCTATAATTCTAGCCCCATGAGACAGATATGTGAGGGTCAAAGTCCATCTTAAGCCTGTCTCAGAAACGGCTGCAGATGAGGCTTTATAGTCTGGACACTTGTTGGAGAGAAATGTCTCCTCATAGAACAAGCTTCGGTGACAATTTGCTATGAACCATCACCCTTTCCATGCTGTTCAGAGAAGCTCAAGGAATGAATGCCTCGGTTTCAAGGGCAGCTTGTGACGGGACTCTCCCTTGGCCAGAGAGACTGGCCATATGTCACCGAGCACAGTGACCACAGCAGTAACATGGCTTGGGCACACACTGGCCCTGATGGAGCTATGACTGGGGCCCAGGACAGGTGTGACAGCACAGTGGGGATACACTGCTGTGTCCTGCCTCTGTGGCCCCTCGCCCACTCCTGCGGCCTCACAAGTATTCCAGTGCCACTTCTTCTCCTGCTCTCAGCCCTCCAGTGCTCCAACTTGCTGGTCCCTAGACTTCTGCTTTGTGTCAGGTGCCAGGATAGGCAAGGGTGTGGAAAAACATGTCCTTCAGAAGGTCACAGCCTACAGGACGGCTATGGTGGGAATGAGATGAGGGGAGAGAGAGGATGTATAGGCAGCTCACTACAATGCAACCGATGATGTGGAGAGCCATGCGGGAGTGGGGGGACTTCAGTTAAGAGTTATCAGCCACTTAACTTCAGTTAAGAGGGAGAGGCCTGAAGGCTTGAATCATGTTATGTGAGCAGTAAGTGGCAACAAACTCAGTGCAGGGTGTGCAAGGGAGACTCAGACTGGCATGGGGGACCCCAGGTGACCCTGGGAAGCTGCTGGTCAACAAAGTGCATTTCAGCCAGGAAATCATGGACTGGGAAAGAGGAAGCATTTTGCTTTTTTCTGGTGAATGACCTACACTGAAAACTGAGTTGCTATGAAAAGGAAATAACTGCTATAAAAATACAGGAGCCAGTGGGGGTACCGTTTTCAGTTCTGTAGTCAATGATGCATTCCTACCTTCCCCTCCAGTTCTAGAACCATCCAAACCTTCCCTTTAAGGGAGTGCAAGGGGCCCAGAGCCAGGACACTGGAATTCAAATCCCTTTAACAGCTTTGAAACTTTGAGCTACTTGGTGCTTTGAACTTCTAGGTGTTTCATCCCAACAATGAGTATAATACAACCTGCATCATGGCTACACTACATAAATGTTAAAATGATGCCACGGGCTCTGTCATCTCTATAGAAATACACAGGAAAGCAAAGCTTTCTAAAAGACCTCTGCTGCAGAATTCTCCTTGGGGTTCACTGGCCACAGCTGGGTCCCACAGCTGCCCCAGGCTATAAGAGAGACCGAGAAAGGGAGTATTTGGCCACAAGTCTTCGTAGCAGAGAAAAGCAAAGGAGAAGGGGATTGTGAATGGACACAGAGAGAGCCAAGCCATAGTGACTGCCACAGCAGGTATAGTAGGGGCGGGGTGACCCTCCTACAGCTACTGGCAAAAAAAAACACAGAACAAAACTATAAAGATTCTATTTCTTAGAAAAGATTCAGCCTATCCACGTAAGTGAAACATGCAAGAAATGGCAGCAAAGAATAATGGAAAACAAAGCGGTGAATAATGTTCAACCATCCTGGCACTGCAAGTGCCTTTAAGAGAAAGGGCATTGTATCAGTTAGCTATGGCTGCATCACCAACCATCTCTGAATCTAATGGCTTAAACCAGAGGTCCCCCACCTTTCTGGCACCATGGACCAGTTTCGTGGAAGAGAATTTTTCCACAGATCAGGGGTGCGGGGGAAGGTTTGGGGATGATTCAAGTGCATTACATTGATTGTGCACTTTATTTCAATTATTATTACATCAGCTCCACCTCAGGCTCATCAGGCATTAAATCCTGGGGGTTGGGGACCCCTGGCCTAAAACAAAAGCATTTATTACTTTGGCTCATCTGTTTGTGGCTCAACTGACCTAGGCTGGGTATCGGTGTGAGCTGAGGGCTGTGCTCATGTTGCCCATCCTTCACTGGGGACCAGTAGGGGGCCTGGGCACACCCTCCTGGTGGCAATGGCAGATGTGCAAGAGAGCAAATCAAAACATGTGATCCCTCTCAAGGCGCAGGCTCAGAACCAGCGCACTTTTGTGTCATTCTCTTGACTGAAGCAAGTCACATGGCCAAGCTCAGGCATGAGGAATCCCATCCTCCTCACGGTGATATGAGGATGGATCTAATGTCGACTTTATACTCTAGAGCTTCAGAAGGAAGTCATCCTCATTTAGTTTGGAATCACTCAGATCCCTAGAGCCAGAACTGATGGTCACAGCTTCTATTCATAGTTCACTTTACCTTCACGGACTCAAGAGGTAAAGTTTTCAAGTGAAAATGAGGTTTTCAATTTCGACCTGTCCCTATCATATTGATTTACAAGCTGTCCCTAAAATATCTCACGGGCACTAACAGGTCCTTTGCTTTTTCCTTTGCAGGCTTGATGTGAAGAATTGAAGAGTAAGAGAATGGATTCAAACAAAAATGGCTCAATAAAAAGTTTTATATATTTGTATGAAGATTATGTACCTCCTGAATGCCTAAGACTCTAGCAGAAATGTCCTGTTTGTACATTTATATCTCTTCCTTCTAGTTGGCTGCACTACTTACTTTATTTTCACATTTGGCAACTTGCAGAGCAAATCGGTTCCAGAATTTACCACTTGGAAGGTGTGGTTTTGAGAAGGGATATGATTTTATAGAGAAGGATACAATGATATGCATAACAATGATTTTGATGGAAAGTTCTCTAAGCTACTTCCCACACTATTTTGGTCAATATTTGCAATGTATTTGAGTTCTTCACCTTCTAAATTATGTCAATAAACTTTTTATGAGTTCAAATAAATATTTGAGTAAATGTAAAATGTGACTCTAGACTACATTAATTTTCCTATGTTCAGATAGCTACATATTCCCCCACATGGAGAGAAACCAGATGTGAGCACCAACCGAATCCCACACCACCTAAATGGGAGCTTCTTATTCTGAATTATTGGGTACCACAGGTAAAGCTATGGCTGACTGATCATTGCAAAAGAAATATTGCCCGAGGAACTGGGCATCGCTGACATTCCTCCTTCAAGGACAACTTTTATGGTGAGTATATTTTACCTCCATAGAAGCTAAGAAACTCTCTTGGCCCAGATGGAGTAGAGTCCATTATAAGGCACAATAAAGTAAAGCTGAGAGATGAGAATGAAAGCAAGAGACTGCTCATAACTTAGCTGTCCAAAGAACATGAAATGAGTCTCCTACTGCTAAGATGGAGTCTCTATGAAACAATCACAAACCAAGAAGAATTGGTCATGCCCTGCTAGCATCTGCTGAGCTCCTCAGCTATCCCTGTAACTTCACAGTACAAATGAGGACCACAGGGACCACGTCCTTGAGCTCACACTGTTTCAGAGATAAGTGTGTCATTTACTTGGTATGCAGACACCCCAACACCATGACTTTTTTCATTGCTTCACTTCCTGCCATTTAAAAAATGTTGGATGTCCTTTTAAACATTCCAACTGTAAATTGGTCCTTAGCTTTTCTGTCTCATCAAGATTGGTTTCCAAAAGCAGGACTACCATTGCACCTATGTGACTGGCTGTAGATTAAGGCAGTGCATGATGAGTTTAGGTTTTCCTGAAGGGGCGCCCATCTATCTGGTCGTGGGTCCCAGATATCTCACTGGCCTGTGGGTTAGGCTGATGATCTAAATCTACTGTAGTCATACAGGGCGGGGAATATCAAGCAGAACAAAATACACCAGCTCATCATCTGCAGAACATTCCGCCCCTTCCTAATCAGGATAGTTGGGTAGAGTGACAAACTGTATCTCAGTTTTTCCTTTGTTTATCAGTTAGTTCAGTTGCTCAGTCATGTCCGACTTTTTGCAACCCCATGGACTGCAGCACACTAGGCTTCCCTGTCCATCACCAACTCCCGGAGCTTGCTCAAATTCGTGTCCATCGAGTTGGTGATGCCATCCAACCATCTCATCTTCTGTTGTCCCCTCCTCCTCCTGCCTTCAATCTTTCCCAGCATCAGGGTCTTTTCCAGTGAGTCAGTTCTTCTCATCAGGTGGCTAAAGTATTAAAGTTTCAGCTTCAGCATCAGTCCTTCCAATGAATATTCAGGACTGATTTCCTTTAGGATGGACTGGTTGGATCTCCTTGCAGTCCAAGGGACTCTCAAGAGTCTTCTTCAATACCACAGTTCAAAAGCATCAATTCTTCAGTGCTCAGCTTACTTTATAGTCCAACTCTCACATCCATACATGACTACTGGAAAAACCATAGCTTTAACTAGACAGACATTTGTTGGCAAAATAATATCTCTGCTTTTTAATATGCTTTCTAGGTTGGTCATAACTCTTCTTCCAAGGAGCAAGCGTCTTTTAATTTCATGGCTGCAGTCACCGTCTGCAGTGATTTTGGAGCCCAAGGAAATAAAGTCTGTCACTGTTTCCATTGTTATCCCATCTATTTGCCATGAAGTGATGGGACCAGATGCCATGATCTTAATTTTTTGAATGTTGAGCTTTAAGCCAACTTTTTCACTCTCCTCTTTCACTTTCATTAAGAGGCTCTTCAGTTCTTCTTTGCTTTCTGCCATAAGGGTGGTGTCATCTGCATATCAGGTTATTGATATTTCTCCCAGCAATCTTGATTCCAGCTTGTGCTTCATCCAGCCCAGCATTTCTCATGATGTACTCTGCATAGAAGTTAAATAAGCAGGGTGACAATATACAGCCTTGACATACTCCTTTCCCAATTTGGAACCAGTTTGCTGTTCCATGTCCAGTTCTAACTGTTGCTTCTTGCCCTGCATACAGATTTCTCAGGAGGCAGGTAAGGTGGTCTGGTATTTCCATCTCTATAAGAACTTTCCACAGTTTGTTGTGATCCACGTAGTCAAAGGCTTTGGCGTAGTCAATAAAGCAGAAATAGATGTTTTTATGGAACTCTCTCGCTTTTTCTATGATCCAACAGATGTTGGCAATTTGGTCTCTGGTTCCTCTGCCTTTTCTAAATCCAGCTTAAACATCTGGAAGTTCATGGTTCACATACTGTTGAAGCCTGGCTTGGAGAATTTTGCGCACTACTTTACTAGTGTGTGAGATGAGTGCAACTGTGTGGTAGTTTGCACATTCTTTGGCATTGCCTTTCTTTAGAATTGGAATGATCTGACCTTTTCCAGTCCTGTGGCCACTGATGAGTTTTCCAAATTTGCTGGCATATTGAGTGCAGCATTTTCACAGCATCATCTTTTAGGATTTGAAATAGTTTGTTTATATATATTAATAAATGATCCATGTTCAGTTTCAAAATTAAATTCAGGTTTAATGTGATAAAAGCCATCTTCATTATTTTAATGAGGTTTCCCAACTCAAATCTGCAGCATAACACAGATCTGAGTCATTAGGCATATTCAATGTATTTGTTTAATTTTTCACTTAATGGGTATTTTATTTTGTTAAGACTCAAATTCACTCTATGGGATCTAGCAAGTTCCATAGTCTATCAGTCATTGGACAGTACATATAATCTAGGGAAAGACAGATTTTATTTTCAGTGAAGTTATAATTTAAAAAAACTCACATGTATCATGCTAAATGGCTCTTTAAAAACTCATACATCACATTGAAACAGTGTGATTATTTATCTTACAGGTTTGTAAACAACTGCTTATTACGCAACTTATCCACGGGGGTGGAACAAGGTATTGATACAAGCAGTTGAAGATTTATTAGAAGAGAGAGAAACAATGCTGTTTCGAGGAATTAAGAGCAAGCATAGGGGCTTCCCTGGTGGCTCAGAAGCTAAAAAATCTGCCTGCCATGCAGGAGACCCAGGTTCAATTCCTGGGTTAGGAAGATCCCCATGAGAAGGAAATGGCAACACACTCCACTGTTCTTGCCTGGAAAATTCCATGGACACAGGAGCCTGGCGGGTTACAGTCCACGGGGTTGCACACAGTTGGACATGACTGAGGAACTGACACGTTCACTTTCTTTCATAGGGACAGTGGTGATTTTAGTGCCCGTGCTCTAAATGGTCCAACAGTGAGCGATTCTGTTGACAGGTGAGGATGTCTGAGGGGAAAATACAGTCCCTTCATCCATCTCAGCTGGCTGCTCACTGTGGGTGAGGCGGGGGGACACACATCTTCATCTAGAACATCCCCTTGCGTCTCGCCCCATGGCCCCTCCACTCCCCAATGGGATATTTGTGTTCTGTGCTCAAGACTGAGTGAGAGGAGAAGGCCCCTGCAGGGTCTGGGACCGCGTGGGACACCTGAAAAGCTCCTCTGTCTGGAGCAGAAGGCATCTGGAACAAGTGAGGCTCTCTGGAATCATCTCAAGCCCTCACTTCTTATGATTTCTACATTTTGAGAGCACAGATTGGAGGGTAAATAGCTTAGCTTCCAAGGTTACTTCCTGAGTAGCTGAACGACACACCAGAATTTTTGAAGTGAGGTCCAGGGCATGGAGAAGGAAATGGCAACCCACTCCAGTGTTCTTGCCTGGAGAATCCCAGGGATGGGGGAGCCTGGTGGGCTGCCGTCTATGGGGTCGCACAGAGTCAGACACAACTGATGCGACTTAGCAGCAGCAGCAGCAGCAGCCAGAGCATGGGGCATGATAATTACCCAAACAAATCCCTCATTTTGAACTAGAGTAGTTAGAGGATTTACACGAAGCCTCTTGTTAGCATTAGGTCCCTAGAAGGAGTGCCACTGATGTGGCCATGCCATTCTATGACATGCCCTCTCTTACATTCTTGGGCTCATGTAGAATTAGGTTCCCCGCTGCAAGATAAGATGTGGAAAAGTTCAGGCAGAATGAGAACAGAGCTTATTTGGTTTCAAGGACCACAGGTTGATCAATTAACACCAGTTTCCTTCGAAGGCGTGTGGCATTATCCCACTGCTTTGCAATCTTCAGCTTTGAAAAGAAACTTCATTTAACTTGGTAATTGATGCTCCCTTGGGATTTTAACCTGCTGCTGAATATATGCATCAATGGGGCCCACTGCTAGTTCCTTGCCTCACACAACATTACTGAAATTGCTGTGCTCCTCCAAAGGAGATGATATATTGCCCCAACGTTTGGATGCAATTGTGTATTCAGTCAACAAGCTACGCACGGTGCGACCTACTCAGGGTAACACCAGTTGCCAGCACGTTGCTGAGCAAATAAAACCCTTTGAGGTCATATACTGAGTTCATTTATTTCTCTAAGCGAATGACCAAACTTGTCAAAAAAAATGTATGTGCTGATTATAAAAGATGGGATTCAGTTGCAAAATAAGATCACAGCCATAACAACACCTTCACCTAAAAGGTGTTTTTCAAAAAAAGAAAAACAACCTTGATTAACTAATCGTTTTCAGATTCTGGGCTGCACTTGGCCTCATATCCCTCAACCCTATGCCTGTTTATTGCAGGAGAAAAGAACTCCCATAACATCTGACTTCGGTGCAAAATAATTCAGTGCCACACCAGACTAAGAGTGTGCACACTAGGAGATAACAGGGCTCTTTTTCTTATGACCTGCTTTTCCCCTCGTTCAGTGAGAATACTGTCAAGAAGCAGATTCCAGGGGGAATGAGGACTCTCCCCTTGGGCTTCAGATGCCTGCAGCTGAGCTGCAAAGCAAAAGGTGGTCTGCGCTCTAAAAATGTCATTTTGAACCTGATCATGAGTTGGGCAGAGTGATGGGGAGAGGAGGCACAAGTGGAATTTCACCCCGGTGGGCAGGCTGCTCTCAACAAACAGAAGAAGCTCTAGGCTTCTCTGCAAACCTTTCCTGCTCCCTAATATTGCTTAGGACTCTATGGTGCACTAGATGAGGGAGGGTCCTGGAGAAATTTCACATATGACATTCAATCCACCAGCCCACACAAGTCCTGCTGCCTCACAGCTGATGGCAGGCTTTAGGCAAAAACGAAACAAAACCCCACAAAAACAACCAAAAAAACAAAAACAGGGAAGGTTTTGAGGTTTATTTATAGCTTTGTTTTGCTCTGCTTTCTACTGTGTCTTCTGGCTCCAGCCACACACACACACACAAAGATCTTGGGGCTCAGCAGTTCTCACCCTCCTCGACCCACTTCTACGGGGCTGGACACCCACCAGGTCCTGGACATTTCTGCTCGGTATTGGCAATTAGGCCTTTGCCTAGTGTTCTAAAATCATCTGGGGGAACCCAACTTTATTATAATTTCTTGAAAATGGTATGTTGCATTTATTTAAACTTGCAGGCAAGGAAACAGGCATAGCCGTCTCTAGTGATTAATAACAACTGTGCATAGACCACGATTCTTTAAATCTCAAAACACTCCCCAAACACCCCATCCCCAACCTAGTATTTTCCAAATCTCAAAGTCATTGCCAGGCAGGCATCATGGTTGATGATAATGGTTGAGGAGGGAGAGGCAAGGTGCTCCACTTGGAATCCAGGCAAACCACACACACACCCACACCCACAGTGGGGAATTCACAAGGAGGAAATAAGAGATGTCCCTAAATGACAGACCCAGTTCGTACGTGGGTACTTAGTCTCAGTCATGTCTGATTCTTTGCAACCCCATAGACTGTAGCCCACCAGGCTTCTCTGTCCATGGGGTTTCCAAGACAAGGATACTGGAGTGGGTTATTTCATTTTCTAGGGGATCTTCGTGACCCAAGGATCAAACCTGCATCTCCTGCATTAGTAGGCGGATTCTTTACCTCTGAGCCACCTGGGAAGCCTGACAGGCCCAGTGGTAGACTCCAGACTCCGTAGTTAGATCCAGGTGAACTTCCGGGACCACTGACCTATAGATTCAACATTGTGACTCTACTTCACTCCTTGCTTATTTCCCTAGACTTCTCCCAACATATTTTCTTCACCAGTTTGGGAAAGGAACTCTCCCCTTTCTGTGGCTCTGGAATCTTCCCATCTGGATAACTGGACTCCAGCTGCAGATTCTAAACCAAAATGACTGTGGCATTAATTTCCTTGGAGAGCATGCTTCCACCAGAAGCTTTACAGTATCTGCCACCCTGGAGTCTTTCATTTCATTTAGCTCTGGATCTAAACAATAATGCCTATTGCTGGCTGGAAAATAAACCGTGGGAACTGGCATGTTTGTTTATGAGAGGTCACTGGGCACAGCACTGGCAGTGGCCTGGTATCCCCCAGACATTTCGTTTAGGGGCCAAGTGGAGGCGATGGTCTCTAATAGATGCACCATTAGGCCAGACCTACATCTGAAAGCTTTGTTGATTCAGATATTCAGTAATTAAGTTGTGGGCCAGCGAGCACATTATCTGCAATCAAACATGTCCCTGATCAGTGATTAGATGGGCAAACATGTGACCTCATTGTCTCCGCCAAAGGATGGTTATGTAACAGTCTCTCATCCTCGGAACCATGGTTATGTGCCAACTTTTCATCCCAGTCAATAAGCAGAAATCACTAGCTGTGGTTCTGGGATTCAGATTTTCAAAATGACTGCCTTCTCCTTTGGAAGCTTGATTGCCTTCGACCTGATTGTTGATGTACTAGGAACTCAACAGAGACCCAGACCCAAGGTCAGTGGGTCCAAGAAAGGTGGGAGCTGGGAAGAATGACTGGGAGGCCGGGGGCATGGCCCTAGTATCATATGACCTCACTCAAACAAAGACAGAGCACGTCTGCTTTTAAACTTCAGACTTCTCTTGCTGCATAAGAGGCAGTAAAGAGAAAGGTGTGTAGGAGGTAAAGGGCGAGAGAGAAAGAGAGCGAACATGAGAAAGGGAGAGAGGGGAAAGGAGGGGAGATTGAGTGTACTTGCTTTAGAGCCAAGGTCACGGAATAAGATTCCATGGCTTCTCTGTGGTCTGGCTGAGCAGCAGAAGCCGATCTCTTTCATGCACAATCGAACACTCATCATCTATTTTCTTCTGAAGGGTATTAAGGAGGATGTGTGAGACCTTCCAAGTGTATGTGGCAAAGCCAAGCAAGGACTAAAAGATAATCTGGCTTGAGGTGACCTGAGACATCTAAATGTCACATAGTCTCAAATGCACATGTGACCTGGAACTGCCCTGAGGTGACTCAGGCCCCAGTCCTTTCTTAATCCCTTATTTGCTCTCCTTACTCTAGCAAGATTAACTCAGCCCTAGCCCGCTGAGTGGCTCCCAAGCAGGCTTTTCTCCTGCTTTTAGCTTTCAGGGGCAAGTATCGAGGCTTTTGCACTGTTAAGAGCTTAGTCTCTGAACTCAGGCTGATTGGCATTTCAATCCTGGATGCTCTATCAGAAAGAGAAACAGTCACTTAAAATGCTGCATATGTTTTCAAAATAAAACCTACAACCCAATTAATAGGCAATGAGCCTCCATCCAGTACAGGGCCGGGCCCTGTGGGAGGAAACAGTACTGCAGTGTGGAGTCCCTTCCTTCACTCAGACACTTCCACAGTTTTGATGAGTATGGTTTAAGGATGACATTGACAAGGGCCATATTTGATGAGTATACGGAGAGAGAAAGTATAGGGAAAAAATTACCAACAATGACTTAAAATGAATCTACCTATCTAGTGATTTAAGTCATGCTTCAAGTCATTTTGATTTAATTTAAATCCCCCACAATCCAGATTCCTCAAGGGCAATAAGCACAGCAAGAAACATTTCTTTTTTGTTTGCTTCTGTGTTTTTTTTTTTTTTTAATTTTCCCAGAAGCAGACTCTGAGACAAGGATTTAAGTAAAGGTAGCTTTTTTTGGTGGGCTTCCCTGGAAGCTCAGTGGTAAAGAATCCACCTGCCAACACAAGAGACGCAGGTTTGATCCCTGAGTGGGGAAGATCCCCTGGAAAAGGAAATGGCAGTCCATTCCAGTATTCTTGTCTGGGAAATCCCATAGACAGAGGAGCCTGAGGGGTTATGGTCCCTGGGATGACAAAAGAGTTGCATGTGACTAAACAACAACAAGCTCATTTGGGTAGGGAAGGAAATATCAGCAGGGGCTGGGAAGATGAAATAAATAAGGCAGGAGAGGCAGCTGAAGAGACGTGGTGAAGCTAGTTCTAACAATGGGTAACTGGAGCTTACCCAGCGATGGGGAAGCTCTGGGAGTCTGAATAGAACACATGCTCCAGAGTGGTCTGAGCTCAAGGGAGAGAGCTGGGGTATTTATACACCACTTCCCATCCATCACTGATTGAGAGCTGCCTATTGGTGGTTGGATGGCATCATAGACACAATGGATGTGAGTTAGAGCAAACTCCAGGTGATAGTGAAAGACAGAGAAGCCTGGTGTACTGCAGCCCATGGGGTCACAAAGAGTTGGACATGACTTATGACTGATCAACAAAGAACAACTAAACACCAGCTGGCAAAGTACTGTTTGCAGACGGGGAAAGCACCCTCCCCACTACCAAGGAGCGTGGTGATTGGCAGCCTGGAAGCTGAGTCATGTAATGAGATGTGGGAGCCAGTAGGATATGGGTGAGGCACAGGTCCTGTTAGAGCTTCTATGTACAAAAGGACAAAAACGAAATTCTTACTGTAGACCACAAACATTTTCTATTGAAGATGTGACCAGCTAAATATACAAAATTGATTCAGGAAATGAATTATTCCTGGTATTTTCTCGTAACAAATGAAGGGGAAAATATCTTCTGGATAGCTAAGTCGCATCCTTGTTTCTTTTCCTACAAGGGTAACCATTTTGAAACAATATTGATGATGAAAATAAATTAACAACTAGAAATTCTACAGGGCATCCTATATAAATTTCACAAATACCCCCACTCCCCTATATTTTTCAAACTACATTTTCATCATAATGTTATAGCCATAAAGCCAGGGAAGTATCTATCTATAGTAATATCAGTTCAGTTGCTAAGTCGTGTCCGACTCTTTGCGACCCCATGAATCGCAGCACGCCAGGCCTCCCTGTCCATCACCAACTTCTGGAGTTCACTCAGACTCAGTCCATCGAGTCAGTGATGCCATCCAGCCATCTCATCCTCTGTCATCCCCTTCTGCTCCTGCCTCCAATCCCTCCCAGCATCAGAGTCTTTTCTAATGAGTCAACTCTTCGCATGAGGTGGTCAAAGTATTGGAGTTTCAGCTTTAGCATCAGTCCTTCCAAAGAACACCCAGGACTGATCTCCTTTAGAATGGACTGGGACCTCCTTGCAGTCCAAGGGACTCTCAAGAGTCTTCTCCAACACCACAGTTCAAAAGCATCAATTCTTCAGCACTCAGCTTTCTTCACAGTCCAACTCTCACATCCATACATGACCACTGGAAAAACCATAACCTTGACTAGATGGACGTTTGTTGGCAAAGTAATGCCTCTGCTTTTTAGTATGCTATCTAGGTTCATCATAACTTTCTGTCCAAGGAGTGAGTGTCTTTTAATTTCATGGCTGCAATCACCATCTACAGTGATTTTGGAGCCCCCAAAATACAGTCTGACAGCATTTCCACTGTTTACCCATCTATTACCCATGAAATGATGGGACCAGATGCCATGATCTTAGTTTTTTGAATGTTGAGCTTTAAGCCAACATTTTCACTCTCCTCTTTCACTTTTATCAAGAGGCTGGCTTGGAGAATTTTGAATATTACTTTCATCGAAGCATGGCTTGGAGAATTTTGAGCATTACTTTACTAGTGTGTGAGATGAGTGCAATTGTGCAGTAGTTTGAGCATTCTTTGGCATTGTCTTTATTTGGGATTGGAATGAAAACTGACCTTTTCCAGTCCTGTGGCCACTGCTGAGTTGTCCAAATTTGCTGACATATTGACTGCAGCACTTTCATAGCATCAACTTCCAGGATTTGAAATAGCTCAACTGGAATTCCATCACCTTCACTAACTTTGTTCGTAGTGATGTTTTCTAAGGCCCACTTGACTTCACATTCCAGGATGTCTGGCTCTAGGTCAGTGATCACACCATCGTGATTATCTGGGTCATGAAGATCTTTTTGTACAGTTCTTCTGTGTATTTTTGCCATCTCTTCTTAATATCTTCTGCTTCTTTTAGGTCCACATCATTTCTGTCCTTTATCGAACCCATCTTTGTATGAAATGTTCCCTTGGTATCTCTAATTTTCTTGAAGAGACCTCTAATCTTTCCCATTCTGTTGTTTTCCTCTATTTCTTTGCATTGATCGTTGAGGAAGGCTTTCTTATCTCTCCTTGGTATTCTTTGGAACTCTGCATTCAGGTGCTTATATCTTTCCTTTTCTCCTTTGCTTTTCGCTTCTCTTCTTTTCACAGCTATTTGTAAGGCCTCCCCAGACAGCCATTTTGCCCTTTTGCATTTCTTTTCCATGGGGATGGTCTTCATCCCTGTCTCCTGTACAATGTCACGAACCTCAGTCCATAGTTCATCAGGCACTCTGTCTATCAGATCTAGTCCCTTAAATCTATTTCTCACTTCCACTGTATAATCATAAGGGATTTGATTTAGGTCATACCTGAATGGTCTAGTGGTTTTCCCTATTTTCTTCAATTTAAGTCTGAATTTGGCAATAAGGAGTTCATGATCTGAGCCACAGTCACCTCCCGGTCTTGTTTTTGTTGACTATATAAGCTTCTCCATCTTTGGCTGCAAAGAATATAATCAATCTGATTTCGGTGTTGACCATCTGGTGATGTCCATGTGTAGAGTCTTCTCTTGTGTTGTTGGAAGAGGGTGTTTGCTATGACCAGTGCATTTTCTTGGCAAAACACTATTAGCCTTTGCCCTGCTTCATTCCTTTCCAAGGCCAAATTTGCCTGTTACTCCAGGTGTTTCCTGACTTCCTACTTTTGCATTCCAGTCCCCTATAATGAAAAGGCCATCTTTTTTGGGTGTTAGTTCTAAAAGGTCTTGGAGGTCTTCATAGAACTGTTCAATTTCAGCTTCTTCAGTGTTACTGATTGGGGCATAGACTTGGATTACTGTGATATTGAATGGTTTGCCCTGGAAACAAACAGAGATTAGTCGTTTTTGAGATTGCATCCAAGTACTGCATTTCGCACTCTTGTTGACCATGATGGCTACTCCATTTCTTCTAAGGGATTCCTGCCCACAGTAGTAGATATAATGGTAATCTGAGTTAAATTCACCCATTCCAGTCCATTTTAGTTCGCTGATTCCTAGAATGTCGACGTTCACTCTTGCCATCTCCTATTTGATCACTTCCAATTTGCCTTGATTCATGGACCTGACATTCCAGGTTCCTATGCAATATTGCTCTTTACAGCATTGGACCTTGCTTCTATCACCAGTCACATCCACAACTGGGTATTCTTTTTGCATTGGCTCCATCCCTTCATTCTTTTTGGAGTTATTTTTCCACTGATCTCCAGTAGCATATTGGGCATCTACCGACCTGGGGAATTCCTCTTTCAGTATCCTATCATTTTGCCTTTTCATACTGTTCATGGGGTTCTCAAGGCAAGAATACTAAAGTGGTTTGCCATTCCCTTCTCCAGTGGACCACATTCTGTCAGACCTCTCCACCATGACCCGCCTATCTTGGGTGGCCCCACAGGTATGGCTTAGTTTCACTGAGTTAGACAAGGCTGTGGTCCGTGTGATTAGATTGACTAGTTTTCTGTGATTATGGTTTGTGTGTCTGTCTCTGATGCCTCTCGCAAGACCTACTGTCTTACTTGGGTTTCTCTTACCTTGGATGTGGGGTATCTCTTCAGGACTGCTCCAGCAACGTGTAGCCGCTGCTCCTTACCTTGGAGGAGGGGTATCTCCTCACAGCTACCCCTCCTGACCTTGAACTTGGAGTAGCTCCTCTTGGCCCTCCTGCGCCCGCACAGCCGCCGCTCCTCGGGCGTGGGGTAGCTCCTCCCGGCCGCCGCCCCTGACCTCGGGCGTGGGGTAGCTCTTCCCGGCAGCCGCCCCTGGCCTCGGGGTTGTAGTAGCTCCTCCCGGCCGCTGCCCTTGGCCCTCGGGCGTGGGGTAGCTCCTCCCGGCCGCTGCCCCTGACCTCAGACGTGGGGTAGCTCCTCCTGGCCGCCGCCCCTAGTCTCGGGGTTGCAGTAGCTCCTCCCAGGCGCCGCCCCTGGCCTCGGGCATGGGGTAGCTCCTCCTGGCCGCGGCCCCTGGCCTCGGGCGTGGGGTAGCTCCTCCTGGCCGCCGCCCCTGGCCTCGGGCGTGGGGTAGCTCCTCCCGGCAGCCGCCCCTGGCCTCGGGGTTGCAGTAGCTCCTCCCGGCCGCTGCCCCTGGCCCTCGGGCATGGGGTAGCTCCTCCCGGCCGCCGCCCCTGACCTCGGACGTGGGGTAGGTCCTCCTGGCCGCTGCCCCTAGTCTCGGGGTTGCAGTAGCTCCTCCCGGCCGCTGCCCCTGGCCTCGCAATTGGGGTAGCTCCTCCCGGCCGCCGCCCCTGGCCTCGGGCATGGGGTAGCTCCTCCCGGCCGCCGCCCCTGACCTCGGACGTGGGGTAGCTCCTCCTGGCAGCCGGCCCTGGTCTCGGGGTTGCAGTAGCTCCTCCCGGCAACCGCCCCTGGCCTCGGGCGTGGGGTAGCTCCTCCCGGCCGCTGCCCCTGACCACGGACGTGGGGTAGCTCCTCCTGGCAGCCGCCCCTGGTCTCGGGGTTGCAGTAGCTCCTCCCAGCAACCGCCCCTGACCTCGGATGTGGGGTAGCTCCTCCTGGCCTCCGCCCCTGGTCTCGGGGTTTCAGTAGCTCCTCCTGGCCACCGCCCCGACCTCGGACGTGGGGTAGCTCCTCTCGGCCACGCTTATGCGTGGTCTGTTGCAGCCAGCTTATACAGTTATATATAAATAAATATACCTATACAAATATAAATATTACATGATTAATGAATCTTGCGCTCCATATACAATTAATATACAAGATTACTATCACTATGAGGGCTTGTTTTTTATTTCTAAAATAGATATGTTCCTAGAAAAAACTGTTGATCAGACCCAGATTTCCCTTTTCTATAAAAGCAGCATGTTTTCATCTATTAGGAGTTTTTGAAAGCTCCAATAAAATATCCTCATGGTTAAACCCCACGTCTCCAGAGCACCCGAGACTGTCAGTCTTGTTTATGTAAGCCATTGCAAACTGAACACAACTTGGGGCTTAAGTATCAGTTCAATAAGAAAGTACTCTTGAATGAATTGATAAAAAGAGCAAAAGAGAAAGAGAACTTGAACTTAAGGTGTAATCGATACCAATGATTTGGTAGCCTGCTAGGCTCTGCAGTGAAAATGGCAAATAGGGTAACAGCATCAAGAAGGAAGAGGAAATGAAAGCACCAGCAACAGAAATGCGGCTGAGTAAGTCACTATATGATGTCCTGAGATGCCCTGAGGTTGAAGGGTGGCAAACAAGTCTCTCCCATTGGGTGGATTCCCTGCCACGGTGAGTTGGGGGTGATTGCTGCTACTGCTAAGTCGCTTCAGTCGTGTCCGACTCTGTGCAACCCCATAGACAGCAGCCCACCAGGCTTCCCCGTCCCTGGGATTCTCCAGGCAAGAACACTGGAGAGGGTTGCCATTTCCTTCTGCAATGCATGAAAGTGAAAAGTGAAAGTGAAGTCGCTCAGTCGTGTCCGACTCTAGCGACCCCATGGACTGCAGCCTACCAGGCTCCTCCATCCATGGGATTTTCTAGGCAAAAGTACTGGAGTGGGGTGCCAATTGGAGCATAGAAAAGGGCAAAAGTAGTTTCACCACTATAAATGTAAAAATGTCTTGAAAGTGGCAGAGAGATCTAGGTGTCCACTGATATTCACTTTCCCTCTGCTTCCTCAGTAATAAAACCTCTGAATTATAACTAGCTGCACAACTACTCCTCTTTCAGCTCACAGTAGCCCTGTGACTAAATTCTGGCTAAAGGTCATTAAGCAAAACAGTGTATATAATTTGTGATGAGCGACCCTGAAGGTAGAGGTCAGCTACTTCTTTCTTTCCCTTTTCCTCTTTCTTCTAGCTGCAATGCAGATGTAATAGTTGGAGCGGGAGTGGCCACCTTGGACCATGAGGTGGAAGCTGTGTGTTATTAGGAAACTAGGTCCACAGAGCCACCACAGTAGACTTGGTTTGCTGACATTTCTGAGGGGAGAAAACAAAACCACTTCTTGTCCTTTGGGGGTTTTGTTACCCATCAGTACAGTTCAGTTCAGTCACTCAGTCATGTCCCAATCTTTGCGACCCCATGAATTGCAGCACGCCAGGCCTCCCTGTCCATCACCAACTCCTGGAGTCCACCCAAACCAATGTCCATTGAGTCGGTGATGCCATCCAGCCATCTCATCCTCTGTCATCCCCTTCTCCTACTGCCCTCAATCTTTCCCAGCATCAGGGTCTTTTCAAATGAATCAGCTCTTTGCATCAGGTGGCCAAAGTATTGGAGTTTCAGCTTCAACATCAGTCCTTCCAAAGAACACCCAGGACTGATCTCCTTTAGGATGGACTGGTTGGATCTCCTTGCAGTTCAAGAGACTCTCAGGAGTCTTCTCCAACACCACAGTTCAAAAGCATCAATCCTTCAGCGCTCAGCTCTCTTTATAGTCCAATTCTCACATCCATACATGACTACTGGAAAAAAAAACATAACCTTGACTAGACAGACCTTTGTTGGCAAAATAACATCTCTGCTTTTTAGTATGCTGTCTAGGTTGGTCATAACTTGCCTTCCAAGGAGTAAGCGTCTTTTAATTTCATGGCTGCAATCACCATCTGCAGTTATTTTGGAGCTCCAAAAAATAAAGTCTGACACTGTTTCCACTGTTTCCCCATCTATTTGCCATGAAGTGATGGGACCAGATGCCATGATCTTAGTTTTCTGAATGTTGAGCTTTAAGCCAACTTTTTCACTCTCCTCTTTCACTTTCATCAAGAGGCTCTTTAGTTCTTCACTTTCTGCCATAAGGGTGGTGTCATCTGCATATCTGAGGTTATTGATATTTCTCCCAGCAATCTTGATTCCAGCTTGTGCTTCCTCCAGCTCAGCATTTCTCATGATGTATTCTGCATATAAGTTAAATAAGCAGGGTGACAATATACAGCCTTGACATACTCCTTTTCCTATTTGGATCCAGTCTGTTGTTCCATGTCCAGTTCTAACTGTTGCTTCCTGACCTGCATACAGGTTTCTCAAGAGGCAGGTCAGGTGGTCTGGTATTCCCATCTCTTTCAGCATTTTCCACAGTTTATTGTGATCCACACAGTCAAAGGCTTTGGCATAGTCAATAAAGCAGAAATAGATGTTTTTCTGGAACTCTCTTGCTTTTTCCATGATCCAGCGGATGTTGGTAGTTTGATCTCTGGTTCCTCTGCCTTTCCTAAAACCAGCTTGAACATCTGGAAGTTCATGGTTCATGTATTGCTGAAGCCTGGCTTGGAGAATTTTGAGCATTACTTTACTAGCATGTGAGATGAGTGCAATTGTGTGGTAGTTTGAGCATTCTTTGGCATTGCCTTTCTTTGAGATGGGAATGAAAACTGACCTTTTCCAGTCCTGCGGCCACTGCTGAGTTTTCCAAATTTGCTGGCATGTTGAGTGCAGCACTTTCACAGCCTCATCTTTCAGGATTTTAAAGCTGAAGTTTATTTTGACTATTAAAACAGCTATTCAATGCAAATGAATATGAGATCTGTGAGTTATTTACTGGAAATAGATTTTCCTTTTTGATCAACAACCATATCCAGTTCTTCTGTTTAGAACTGCAGTCATTCTGAATCTCTCTCCGCCTACCTGCACAGAAAGGATGGATACTTGCTTCCATGGTGAGCTAGAGCATGGACACATGTGTGAAAGCAGGTCATTTGAGTATGGAAAAGGGACCAGTGAACAATTTAGAATTTATTTAGAAATCATTCTAGGTTAACAGTAGTAGCTCATCCAGTCTAATGGTGGCAGTGGCTGAGGCAAGGTTCAGGACAGGACAGTGGTAGGTGTCCTGACCAAACTTTTTTTTTTTCAGGTTTTAAAACTTTTTATTTGCATATTAAAAAAAATTGTGCATTCCAATAATTAAAATCATTTGAACAACAACAACAAAATAATGGCACTCTGATTAAACTGTATTTTACAGCCCGCAGAACACCCTGGACCAGCTTTTTACTCTAGATTTCACTGTCGTCCCACCCAGCTTCCTCCTTCACCAACATGCAAGTTCTTTTCCTTCCCTGCCAGCCACACAGGCAGATGGGAGAGGCAGGTGCAGCCTACGTTGTCAGTAGTTCTCCAGTCTTTGATGTGAAAATGGGTAGCACAGTCATTTAAACTCGATCCAACCTCTTTGCATCTTACAAAGTTAAACAGCTAAAAGAAGTAAAATAAGAAGGCAATGCTTGTGGAATGTACAGTGCATACTGGCGGCGCACACTTCATTACGACTCGCCTGCTTGCTTCTCCTGTTCAATCGTTTCTTTCGAAGGCAGTGGATTTTTCTCTTGCATTTCCGTTTTCTTCAATTTTGACTTATTGAACTTCTCAATCTCAGCCATATCAGGTTTGTCAGACATGGTTGCAGAGGGCGCGGAGCGAACTGCGAGCAAGTGAAGTCGGGTCTGCGCTGTGGCCACCGCCGAGTGCCCCTGAGTGCCACTTTTTTGTGGCGTGTTTTTCTGTCATGCTCACCTACTTTTCTCTTACTGTTTCTCCAAGCCGATTTCTCCAGCCTTCTAACTGAATATGTGAAATATCCAGCATCCTTCCAGTGATGGGTCAGTAGCTACTGCTTAGAATCATAAACTAGACTCACACAGAAACTGGTATTTGGGCATGAGTTTTAACAAATAGCCTTAGGGAAATGGAGGCTCTCTGAAGGGAGTTTTTTGTCCTCGTTGGGTCTGAAGGCAGTGTGAGGGGTGGGACTGTAGCAGCCACTGGCAAACTGGCAAACTATACATCTAGGGTCACCAGGAATAACATCCTCATTAAAGACACGCTCCTCCTCGGACTGCCACAGCTCTACTTGGCAGCATCGAGTGAAACCCTCCCTCGCAAAGGGGAATAATTTCTCTCCTGGTAGGAGAGACAAGGCAAGCAGCTTTAAGTGCCCATCTCTCCTACTCTCTCCTCATTCACATCCCCTACTATTATCTGCCTTAGGATCACCAGGACTCATCTCATTATGTCCAAAACACATTCATTCATCACAAGAAGCCCAGGCCGCCACACACTCTCATCCGTGCTTCAATCCCCTTGTAGCTTTGCATATCTCCTATTCAGGCCCCACCTCCAAGCCCTCCCCAACTCTCTGAGGTGCCCTCCATAACCCTAGCTGGTCATCAACAGAGCCCCTTTGGCTCAAGTCTCTTTTCTAAATGACCCCTCAGTTCAGGGTTCCCCAATGGAGCACAAGGCATGTTCCAACAGAAACTGTTAGAAAGCCTCAGAGCTTTTGCACGAGGACATCACTTCCTCTACAACCTTTTCAAATGGTGGCTGTTTTAGTTTTCAGTCCTATCTTTCATACAGTGTGGGGCATGGTGATTCCGGATCCAGCAGGCTAGCTCAAGAAGCTGATAGTCATTATAATAGTTTACTTGGTTGGTTGACTAAACTCTGGATTCAGTTGGGACTCATCTTGAATGAGGTTGAGATGCAAGGATCTGCAAGGATTCTAAAGATTTATGGACATAGTAAAGCTCAAGTTCATTCTTTTGTGTGTTTTCCACTAATATCACTTGAGAACCACTCAGAAGAGTCTTCCCCATGGCCTTAAGAAATCAGTTGGTGAGGAGTGTGCTCTTCTTAGAGCCAGATTGACTGACATGAGATCACATGTTGAAACAGGCTAGCTGATATCAATATGTCCTAAAATCAAGAGGTCAAGGGGCACTACTTAACAAGCAGCGAGATGACCATGGTTATTATGGGATTGATAGATCTGACTGGGATTGACCTTGAGATTGCCAGATCTGAAGATCATGGGTAGTCTATGGAGTCCCCATTTGACTTTGACAACAACAAACTCTGGTTAACAGAGATTAGACATGTGCCCCTAAATATAATGACTGAGTTGAGACCTCTCACCGAGGTCTAAAATCTGAGTCACCCAGCTCCCAGACCAGAGCTCCCTGAATGAAGGAGACTGCATGCACCAAGAAGGAACCCTGCAAAGACTTACCCAGTATCTCCTGGATCTTTCTAGCCCACTTTAGACAGACCTCATTGTTTACCACAGTAAATACACTCTGGGGAAAGGAAATCATATACATCTTTGGGGGTATTACTGGATGCTGAATCTAAGATAACACTAATTCCTGAGAACCTGGAAAGTTACTGTGGCTCATCAGTTCGACTTGTGGGAAGATAAAGGATTTTGGACAGGAGTCCAGCTCATGGTGATGCCTGTGGGACCCTGAACCCACCTCCAGGTTGTTTCTTCAGTTCCTGAATATTGATGAAATATATTCTCAGAAACTGTGGCAGATTTTATTTTCCAAAGAGAGCTGCAATGCTATTTCCCATCCCAATGTTCTCAAATGTGATACTGCAACTACCCCAGTAAGAGGTAGAGTCTGTTTCTCCACTGCCTTGAATCTGGGTTGGCCCAGTGACTACTCTGATCAATAAAATAGGGAAGAAGTGATGCCATACCAGTTCCTACGTGTACCTCTTAACTGGTCGGGCACTTCCTGCCTCTTGGAAGGCAGCTGCCCTGTCAGAAGAGCAACTACCTTGAGACCACCACACTGGGAGAAGCCCAAGTCAACACGAGGTGTCATGTGGAAAAAGACAGGTACAAGTCTGATTTGACTAACTGATTTGACAATGAGGATGGGCTTTCCCACTTACATGGTATGGCAGACACTTTAACTTGAATGGGCTAAAGCTGCAGTTTCAAGCTTTAAATAAAAAGATAATTAAAGCATGCGCCAATATAAAAACACTTTATAGTATAGCAACAAATAGAACTACATGCTAAAGTTTTCTAAGTTTAAAGGCTAAATGAGATGCCTGTTGGAGAAATAACACAACTATTAATTTTGCTTGTTGTTCTAAGTCATAATAATATATTTTTAGTACACTTTCAGAAATGGAGACAGTAAATGATGCAAAGTGTAGACAACAATTTCTCAAATCATATAGCTTTAAGCTTTTGCTTTTAACAAAATCGAAAATCCTATGAGCTGGGTGCTGGTAATTATCAAAAATAATTCTTGTTGATAGATCACCACATAACATTTAGCACATACTTGGAAAGAGTTCAACAAATTGAGTGTCATTGGGATAGCAAAATTCCTCCATGCCTATATACTTATATCAGCAAGATTCAGAACTCATATCTTTAACAATTAAAAAATAGGAACAAATTGTTTAATTGTTGCTGAACCCTGATTCATTCTAGTAATAAGTTGTGTTCATCTGTGGATGTATGAACTAATTTTTAAAAATCAGCCACTTCCATATTACCAAGAAATTAAATTATAATTAAATTTTGCTTTTGTGTCTTATTATTAACTTTTATATTTATGCTGTTTTGCACTAGTCAAGATTATCCATACACACACACAGAAAATTGAGGAAATAATCTTCCAGTATTTCAAAACTTATCTGATCTAGTAAAGCAGTTGTTAATGTCATTGATTAATGAGTGAAGCTTTGTTATGTATCTTCATTCTTCACTTCCATCTCACTTATTAATGCGAACAGAATGATAAACCAACATCCATGTCAGAACTACACTCATTAGTTAACTACTCAAGCAACTTCCTGACTGAATCAGACAATACCCAAGCCTTTATTTCTAGTCTGGTTTTGTCAAATCATGGTTGAATTGTGATCATAGGTTGGTAAAAACAACAACAGAAGACAAACAACAACTGCTCCATCACAAAACCCTCAGTTCAATCACTCAGTAGTGTCTGACTCTTCGCGACCCCATGGACCACAGCATGCCAGGCCTCCCTGTCCATCATCAACTCCCGGAGTCTACTCAAACTCATCTCCAGTGAGTTGGTGATGACATCCAATAATCTCATCCTCTGTCGTCCCCTTCTCCTCATGCCTTCAATCTTTCCCAGCATCAGGGTCTTTTCAAATGAGTCAGCTCTTCACATCAGGTGGCCAAAGTATTGGAGTTTCAGCTTCAACATCAGTCCTTCCAATGAACACCCAGGACTGATCCCCTTTACGATGGACTGAATGGATCTCCTTGCAGTCCAAGGGACTCTCAAGAGTCTTCTCCAACACCACAGTTCAAAAGCATCAATCCTTGGGTGCTCAGCTCTCTTTATAGCCCAACTCTCACAACCATACATGACCACTGGAAAAACCATAGCCTTGACTAGACGGACCTTTGTAGGTAAAGTAACATCTCTGCTTTTTAGTATGCTGTCTAGGTTGGTCATAACTTTCCTTCTAAGGAGTGAACGTCTTTTAATTTCATGGCTGCAGTCACCATCTGCAGTGATTTTGGAGCCCCAAAATATAAAGTCAACCACTATTTCCCCATCTATTTGCCATGAAGTGATGGGACCAGATGCCATGATCTTAGTTTTTTGAATGTTGAGTTTTTTTCACTCTCCTCTTTCACTTTCATCAAGAGGCTCTTTAGTTCTTCACTTTCTGCCATAAGGGTGGTGTCATCTGCATATCTGAGGTTATTGATATTTCTCCTGGCAATCTTGATTCTAGCTTGTGCTTTCTCTAGCTCAGCATTTCTCATGATGTACTCTGCATATAAGTTAAATAAGCACAGTGACAATATACAACCTTGACGTACTCCTTTCCCAATTTGGAACCAGTCTGTTGTTCCATGTCCAGTTCTAACTATTGCTTCCTGACCTGCATACAGATTTCTCAAGAGGCAGGTCAGGTGGTCTGGTATTCCCATCTCTTTCAGCATGTTCCACAGTTTATTGTGATCCACATAGTCAAAGGCTTTGGCATAGTCAATACAGCAGAAAGAGATGTTTTTCTGGAACTGTCTTGCTTTTTCGATGATCCAGCGGATGTTGGCAATTTGAATTGGTTCCTCTGCCTTTTCTAAAACCAGCTTGAACATCTGGAAGTTCATGGTTCATGTATTGCTGAATCCTGGCTTGGAGAATTTTAAGTATTACTTTACTAGCGTGTGAGATGAGTGCAATTGTGCTGTAGTTTGAGCATTCTTTGGCATTGCCTTTCTTTGGGATTGGAATGAAAATTGACCTTTTCCAGTCCTGTGGCCACTGCTGAGTTTTCCAAATCTGCTGGCATATTGAGTGCAGCACTTTCACAGCATCATGTTTTAGGATTTAAAATAGCTCAACTGGAATTCCGTCACCTCCACTAGCTTTGTTCGTAGTGATGCTTCCCAAACCCTCAACCTTTGACAATCAATTGGCTATGTGGAATTTATAATAAAGAACACTGTAGATTTTATTATTATTAAAGTATGTGCTAAACATCCTTTACATCAGTAAAATTTGTAATGAATATCTTTCTTTTTATAGATCTATTTAAACCTTACCAGCACACCACTGCAGTCAGCCCAGGTGGGGCAGAAGATAATGGGACCATGAAGGAGGAATGGCCAGGGGTAGTCATAAATACCGCCTCATCAGGTGCACAAACAAGGACCATACATTCTCTACAAAGATTCTCTTCCTCACTGTGCCACATGCTTATTTACACATCTTATTTTATTATTATTTTTTTACTTTTTGGCCGAACCCCATGGCATGTGGGATCTTAGTTCCCCAACCAGGGATAGAACCTGTACCCCTCCACCCTGCCACCTCCACCCACAGTGGAAGGTGGAGTCCCTATTTACATATTTTAAACTGATTGCCTTTTGTTTCCTTTTCCTTTACTTCACCATTGCACTGAGTATGATGGTGGTTGAGAAGGAATTATGAGAGAAACAGATATCCCTCAGATGCCCTGGGTGAGGGCTAGAAGAAGTGACTGATGAAATAGCTAGGATATTTTCTTTGGGAATAGAATATGTTGGATTATTTGAAGTGGCAACACTTAAAAAAACAGATGTATGAGAAGATGAGTCTTCTGAGATATTAGACAGCCAGAGGGGTAGACAGCTCCATCTACTTGGCACCCTTTTCTGTGTCAAGGAAACTACCCACAGTGTAAGTCTTGGAGGGAAGAACAGTCCTGCCTCCTACTGAGGAAACTCTATTATGTGCTTTTTCTGACCCTTGGTGGCTGGAATTTTTTGCATGTTATCTGAGCTGAGAAAAATGAAATTCCTCTACTTGGGATTTTGGATCTGGAGATACTAGTGAATAGTTCAGAAGTCTTGACATCTGCAACCATAGTAACTGGCCTCCACAGGTGAAAGTCAGGGGGTGGGTGGGCAACATCAGTGGTTCAGAGGTGACTTCTTTAATCAACTCTTCCTATGATGTAATCTTAGCAGTGGATCCAACTGCTTGGCTTCCCTAGTTAAGTACCCATTGTCAGAGCTGATTCTCCAATCATTGTTGTTGTTTAGTTGCCAAGTTGTGTCTGACTCTTTTGTGATCCCATGGACTATAGCCTGCCAGGCTCCTCTGTCCATGGGATTTCCCAGGCAAGAATACTGGAGCGGGTTGCCATTTCTTTCTCCAGGGGATATGCCCAACCCAGGGATCGAACCTGGATACCCTGCATTGGCAGGTGGATCTGAGCCATCAGAGAAGATCCAATTCTCCAAACCTTCCTGTTAATTCTGTGAGCTATTCAATAAATAACTGCAATAAGTATTTAAGGTGAACACAGTTGGTTTCTGTTGTTGGAGTTAATAAAATATGCCCAGAGGGGAGCCTTTTAAAGGATGTTGCCATGATTCTAAAATGCAGGCATTTCCTAATGAGACTCCTGGCTAGAAGTCTGTTGCTGGGAAATTGGAAGAGCATTAAGACTGTGGATATGCCTGGCTGTTCAGCCTAACATACACGGGAAATGACTGAGATAAATTGCTCAAAAGTCCCAACTGCCCTCACATCTATGACAGGAAAAAATGTCTTGATGATTGTCTTGATGATAGTTAAACTTCTCTTTTTCCAAGTATGCATTTCATTTTGAACATTTTTGGCAATAGTCATAGCTCTGTGTCATTTTTTTACAACAGGGCTGGCCAAGCATAATAATTTCTGATGCCCATTGGGATTCCCTTTATTATGTTTAGGAACTTTGTAGAAAGGAACATCATCTAAGTTGTCACCATCACAACTCATCTTTGGCAAGTCAACAGTCAGGCTAAATCTTCCACAAGTAAATTGACCACCTAACTTGATAGGTTTCTCATCTTTCAACTTGTGGTTTGTGTTAAGCAATTTTAGTAACATTGACTTTGATTGTTGCCCTGCCTGAGTTCTCTTCCAGAGGTTCTGGAGGAGAAACCACTTCTAGTCGTATCTAAGTCATTGGCAGAAGCCAGTTTATTACAGTTATAGGGTTGAGGTCTCCATGTCCTCGCTGACTGTCAACCAGCAACCTCTCTCAGCTTCTTGAGGCCATTTGCTTCCCTCACCATGCTGCTTTCTCCATCTTCATTCTGGTGATGGTGCAGCGTCTTTCTGCCTCAAGTCTAAGAAGCTTCTTTGTTTTTAACGATTCATGTGTTTAGATTGGACCCATCAAGAAAAGGGAAAGCTCCTACACTGTTGGTGTGAATGTAAGTTGGTACAGTCACTACGGAAAAAAAATATACAAGTTTCTTAAAAAACTAAAAATAGAGCTATGATATGACCCTATAATCCCATTCCCAAGCATATATCTGGAGAAAAACATGATCTGAAAGGATACATGCACCCCAAGTTTCTTTGCAGCACTGTTTATCATAGTGAAAACATGGAAGCAACCTAAATGTCCATCATCAGAGAAATGGATAAGGAAGATATGATACTGATACACACACAAACACACACACACACACAGTGGAATACTACTAAGTCATTGAAAAGAATGAAATAATGTCATTTGCAGCAACATGGATGGACCTATAGACTGTCATACTGAATGAACTAAGTCAGACTGAAAAGGAGCGATATCATATGACATCCCTTATATGCAGAATCTAAAAAGAAATGATACAAATGAACTTACAAAACAGGGACTCATAGATTTAGAGAAGGAATTTTTGATTGCCAGGGGGAAGGATCAGGGGAAGGGATAGTTAGGGAGTTTGGGATGGAAATATACAAACTTCTATATTAAATGGATAACCAACAAGGACCTACAGTATAGCACATGGAACTCTGCTCAATGTTATATGCAGCCTGGATGGGAGGGGAGTTTGGTGGAGAATGGATACATGTATATGTATGGTTGAGTCCCTTTGCTGTTCACCTAAAACTATCACAACACTGTTAAATGGCTATACCTCAATACAAAATATAAAGTTTTAAAAAATATTAAAAAATAAATAAATGGGTCCTAATCAAACTCAGAGTCTTTTGCAGAGGAAAGGAAACCATCAATGAAAGGAAAAGACAGCATATGGAATGGGAGAAAATATTTGCAAATGACACAGCTGACAAGAAGTTAATATCCGAAATACATAAACAGCTCATACAACTCAACATCAGAAAATCAAACAACCAAATCAGAAAATAGGCAGAAACAGACAGCCAAATAGACACTTCTCCAAAGAACACATACAGATGGCCAACAGGCATGTGAAAAAAAATGCTCCCTGTCACTTATTAGAGAAACGCAAGTCAAAATCATGATGAGGTATTATCTCACACCAGTCAAAATGGATATCATCACAAAGTCTACATATACTAAATGCTGGAGAGGATGTGGAGGAAAGGGAACCCTCCTACACTGTTGGTAGGAATGTAAATTGGTACAGCCACTATGGAAAAAAGTGTGCTCAGTTAAGTTCAGTCACTCAGTCATATCTGACTCTTTGTGACCCCATGGACTGCAGCATGTCAGGCTTCCCTGTCCATCACCAACTCCTGGAGTTTACTCAAACTCATGTCCATTGAGTCGGTGATGCCATCCAACCATCTCATTCTCTGTCGTCCCCTTCTCCTCCCACCTTCAATCTTTCCCATCATCAGGGTCTTTTCCAATGAGTCAATTCTTTGCATCAGGTGGCCAAAGTATTGGAGCTTCAGCATCAAAAAAGTGTGCAGGTTTCTTAAAAACTAAAAATAGAGCTACCATATGATCCAGCAATTCCACTTCTGGGTATCCCATTTCAGAAAAAGTGAAAACTCTATTTTGAAAATGTACATGCATCCCAATGTTCATAGTAGGACTATTCACAATAGCCAAGACATGGAAACAACCCAAGTACCCATCAACAAACAACTGGCTTAAGAAGATGTAGTGTATATATACACAATGAAATATTACTGAGGTACAAAAAGGATGACATATTGTCATTTGTAACAACATGGCTGGACCTAGAGAATATTATACCTAATGAAGTCAGTCAGAGAAAGACAAACAAAATATGATATCGCTTATATGTGGAATCCAAGAAATACAAAAGAATCTGTGTACAGAACAGAAGCAGGCTCAAAAACATAGAAAATAAACTTATGGCTACCAAAGGGGAGAGGGAAGGTGACACAGACCTATTAGAAGGATGGAATTAACAGATGCAAATTACTTATACAAAAATAGATAAGCAACAAGGATTTACTGTATAGCAAAGGGAATTATACTCAGTATCTTGTAATAACTGAATCACTTTGCTGTATACCCGAAACTAACACAATATTGTAAATCAACTATACTTCAATAAAAAAAATCTTTAGTTATTTGGGCTCCACGGGGTATTCGTAGGACAATGATCAACTTACAGAGTCCAAGAAAGTTGTATGGTGCTATGGACTAAATGTGTTCCTCCACAGTTCACGTGTTGAAGTCCCTAGGCCCCAGTGTGATGGTATTTGGAGGTGATTAGGTTAAGATGTCATGAGGGTAGAGCCCCATGATGAGATTAGTGCCCCCAAAAGAAGAGACCTCAGAGCTTCCTTTCTTCAGTTCGGTTCAGTTCAGTCACTCAGTCATGTCCGACTCTGCGACCCCATGAATTGCAGCACGCCAGACCACCCTGTCCATCACTAACTCCCAGAGTTCAATCAAACTCACATCCATCGAGTCAGTGATGCCATCCAGCCATCTCATCCTCTGTTGTCCCCTTCTCCTCCTGCCGCCAATCCCTCCCAGCATGAGTCTTTTCCAATGAGTCAACTCTTTGCATGAGGTGGCCAAAGTACTGGTGTTTCAGCTTTAGCATCATTCCTTCCAAAGAACACCCAGGGCTGATCTCCTTTAGAATTGACTGGTTGGTTATCCTTGCAGTCCAAGGGACTCTCAAGAGTCTTCTTCAACACCACAGTTCAAAAGCATCAGTTCTTCGGCACTCAGCTTTCTTCACAGTCCAACTCTCACATCCATACATGACCACTGGAAAAACCATAGCCTTGACTAGATGGACCTTTGTTGGCAAAGTACTGTCTCTGCTTTTGAATATGCTATCTAGGTTGGACATAACTTTCCTTCCAAGGAGTAAGCGTCTATTAATTTCATGGCTGCAATCACCATCTGCAGTGATTTTGGAGCTTCAAAAAATAAAGTCTGACACTGTTTCCACTGTTTCCCCATCTATTTGCCATGAAGTGAAGGGACCAGATGCCATGATCTTCATTTTCTGAATGTTGAGCTTTAAGCCAACTTTTTCACTCTCCTCTTTCACTTTCATCAAGAGGCTCTTTAGTTCCTCTTCACTTTCTGCCATAACGGTGGTGTCATCTGCATATCTGAGGTGATTGATATTTCTCCCAGCAATCTTGATTCCAGCTTGTGCTTCATCCAGCTCAGCATTTCTCATGATGTACTCTGCATATAAGTTAAATAAGCAGGGTGACAATATACAGCCTTAAAGTACTCCTTTTCCTATTTGGAATCAGTTTGTTGTTCCATGTCCAGTTCTAACTGTTGCTTCCTGACCTGGATATAGGTTTCTCAAGAGGCAGGTCAGGTGGTCTGGTATTCCCATCTCTTTCAGCATGTTCCACAGTTTATTGTGATCCACACAGTCAAAGGCTTTGGCATAGTCAATACAGCAGAAAGAGATGTTTTTCTGGAACTCTCTTGCTTTTTCGATGATCCAGCGGATGTTGGCAATTTGATCTCTGGTTCCACTGCCTTTCCTAAAACCAGCTTGAACATCTGGAAGTTCATGGTTCATGTATTGCTGAAGCCTGGCTTGGAGAATTTTGAGCATTACTTTACTAGCATGTGAGATGAGTGCAACTGTGCAGTAGTTTGAGCATTCTTTGGCATTGCCTTTCTTTGGGATGGGAATGAAAACTGACCTTTTCCAGTCCTGTGGCCACTGCTGAGTTTTCCAAATTTGCTGGCATATTGAATGCAGCACTTTCACAGCATCATCTTTTAGGATTTGAAACAGCTCAACTGGAATTCCATCACCTCCACTAGCTTTGTTCGTAATGATGCTTTCTAAGGCCCATTTGACTTCACATTCCAGGACGTCTGGCTCTAGGTCAGTGATCACACCATCGTGATTATCTGGGTCATGAAGATCTTTCTTGTACAGCTCTTCTGTGTATTCTTGCCACCTCTTCTTAATGTCTTCTGCTTCTGTTAGGTCCATACCATTTCTGTCCTTTATCGAGCCCATCTTTGCATGAAATGTTCCCTTGGTATCTCTAATTTTCTTGAAGAGATCTCTAGTCTTTCCCATTCTGTTGTTTTCCTCTATTTCTTTGCACTGATCGCTGAGGAAGGCTTTCTTATCTCTTCTTGCTATTCTTTGGAACTCTGCATTCAGATGCTTATATCTTTCCTTTTCTCCTTGCTTTTTGCTTCTCTTCTTTTCACAGCTATTTGTAAGGCCTCCCCAGGCAGCCATTTTGCCTTTTTGCATTTCTTTTCCATGGGGATGGTCTTGATCCCTGTGTCCTGTACAATGTCACGAACCTCCGTCCATAGTTCATCAGGCACTCTGTCTATCAGATCTAGTCCCTTAAATCTATTTCTCACTTCCACTGTATAATCATAAGGGATTTGATTTAGGTCATAGCTGAATGGTCTAGTGGTTTTCCCTATTTTCTTCAATTTAAGTCTGAATTTGGCAATAAGGAGTTCATGATCTGAGCCACAGTCACCTCCCGGTCTTGTTTTTGCTGACTGTATAAGTTTCTCCATCTTTGGCTGCAAGGAATATAATCAATCTGATTTCGGTGTTGACCATCTGGTGATATCCATGTGTAGAGTCTTCTCTTGTGTTGTTGGAAGAGGGTGTTTGCTATTACCAGTGCATTTTCTTGGCAAAACTCTATTCGCCTTTGCCCTGCTTCATTCTGTATTCCAAGGCCAAATTTGCCTGTTACCCCAGGTGCTTCTTGACTTCCTACTTTTGCATTCCAGTCCCCTATAATGAAAAGGACATCTTTTTCGGGTGTTAGTTCTAAAAGGTCTTGGAGGTCTTCATAGAACCATTCAACTTCAGCTTCTTCAGCACTACTGGTTGGGGCATAGACTTGGATTACTGTGATATTGAATGGTTTGCCTTGGAAACGAACAGAGATCGTTCTGTCGTTTTTGAGATTGCATCCAAGTACTGCATTTCGGACTCTTTTGTTGACCATGATGGCCACTCCATTTCTTCTAAGGGATTCCTGCCTGCAGTAGTAGATGCAATGGTCATCTGAGTTAAATTCACCCATTCCAGTCCATTTTAGTTCGCTGATTCCTAGAATGTCGACATTCACTCTTGTCATCTCCTGTTTGACCACTTCCAGTTTGTGTTGATTCATGGACCTAACATTCCAGGTTCCTATGCAGTATTGCTCTTTACAGCATTGGACCTAGCTTCTACCACCAGTCACATCCACAACTGTGAATTGTTTTTGCTTTGGCTCCATCCCTTCATTCTTTCTGGAGTTATTTCTCCACTGATCTCCAGTAGCATATTGGGCATATACCGACCTGGGGAGTTCCTCTTTCAGTATCCTATCATTTTGCCTTTTCATACTGTTTGTGGGGTTCTCAAGGCAAGAATACTGAAGTGGTTTGCCATTCCCTTCTCCAGTGGACCACATTCTGTCAGACCTCTCAACCATGACCCGCCTATCTTGGGTGGCCCCACATGGCATGGGTAGTTTCACTGAGTTAGACAAGGCCGTGGTCCGTGTGATTAGATTGACTAGTTTTCTGTGATTATGGTTTCAGTGTGTCTGTCCTCTGATGCCCTGTCGCAACACCTACCATCTTACTTCCTTTCTTAGCCACCTGAAAATTCAGCAAGACAGCCGTCTGTAAGCTAGGAAGAGAGTTCTCATCAGGAACCATGTTGGCTGGCACCTGATCTTGGACCTTCCACTCTCCTGAACTGTAAAAAATAAATGTCTGTAGTTTAAGCTACCCGGTCCACATTATTTTGTTACAGCAACTCCAGCTGACTAAGATAGCTGGGTAGCATTCTGCGTGCCACATTGTGAGGAGACAGTCAATGGTGTTTTCTTGCTTAGGTAAAACAATGAGCATCCTGAATAAAGCTTACGAAAGAATAAAATGTCTTTGCCTTACCAACTCTAGCCCCTTCCTGTCTCTCAGATGACCCAGAGCACAGAATCACCACTGAAGGTGGCTGCAGGGAAGACCGTCCCCACTTAGAGATGTTTGGATGTCTCTTCCCACATGTCTATGGCAGTGCTTTGCACTGTGGACGCTCTGTCCATTAGCTCTGCAGGGCTCAGACTTAAATAAACGTCCCTCTGGGTACAAAAGGGGGCCTCCCCCACCCTCAGCCATGAAAGGCAAAGTGCCCCAAGGCAGTGTTTCTCCAGCATCACTTCATTTTGGAATCACCCAGAGCACCTTTGAAAAGTGTCCATGCCCAAGCCCCATACTCAGAAGTCCAGGTTCAAATGATCAGAAGGGGACCTGACTATCAGTAGCTTTATAAAAATCTTCCCAGCTGCTTTTAATGTGCAGCCAGGTTTATGAAGCCCTGCTGTGAGGCAAAGGGCTGCAGGTTATCCCTGGGTGGCTCCGTCTAACAGATGAGTGAATCCCAGCTGTCAGGAATGATGACATTACCCATGTGGGGAGAACAGTGAGAAAGCAATAGTTGTCAAAGCCTGACATTTAGGCAGGGAGCACAAAATGTCTCAACATTTCCATTACTCTGCATGCAGCTCCTCTCTGAAGAGGAGGCATTAGCTGGAGATAGGAACTCTCGCGATGGTGTAAGGATGGCTTAGACATGAGTGATGTAATGAGACAGCAGCACACCATCACGCAGAGGGCATCCCTGAGCCATCAGCTGGGAACTGGGTCACCTGATTAATTAAAACAAGCTGACGTCATGGAAGAGACATTGACCACTGCCTCTGACACGGTCTGCTATGGGTAATTTGGTTAACTTTGTAAGGATTCACCCCAGTTACAAATAAGGACACCTACTGAAAGGGAATCATCACCTTCATGTCTCAAAAAAGGATAGCAATAATACCTGATATTCCTTAGGACTAAATGCCGTAACAATTTACTATAAACCATGAGGCTTAAAACAAGAAATTGTGTTCACTTACAGTTTTGTAGGTCAGGAGTCTACCACAGGTCTCAGCAGTCTAAAAAATCAAGGTGCTAGCAGGGCTCAGTTCCTTTCCAGAAGCTTTCAGGAAAAATCTGCTTGGAGCTCATTGAAGCCGGAGGCAGAATTCAGTTTCTGATGCTAGTAGGACTGAGGGTTCCATTTTCTCACTGGCTGTCAGTGGAGGGCTGTTGCCAGCGACTAGAGGCTGCCTGCATTCCTTGGCTGATGGGTCTCTTCCTCCGTCTTCAAAGCTAGTCATGTTGGATCAAGTCCTTCGACATGAGGGGTCCCCAACCTTCAGGATCTAATGCCTGATGATCTGAGGTGGAGCTGATGTAATAATAATAAAAGTAAAGGGCACAATCAATGTAATGTGCTTGAATCATCCCCAAACCATCCCCTCACCCCCAGTCAGTGTAAAAAACTGTCTTCCATGAAGCCGGTCTCTGGTGCCAAAAAGGTTGGGGACTGCTGCCCTACACTCTCTCTCTCCTGCCTTTTTTTCCATCAGTGTCTCTCTTTGACCTTCACTTCTGCCCCCCGTTCCACTTTTAAGGACCCATGTGACTACATCAGGCCCACCTGGGAATCTTTAATTCCATCTGCAAAGTTCCTTTGGCCACTTTAGGTAATGGAGTTGGGCAGGTTGCAGGGACTACGTTAAGATAGTCTGGGGCCACTGTTCTGCCCACCACACACCTCACTAGGCTCTTCTCCTACCCCTGTGGTAAGTTCAGTTCAGTTCAGTTGCTCAGTCATGTCCAACTCTTTGTGACCCCATGGACTGCAGCACACCAGGCCTCCCTATCCATCACCAACTCCCAGAGTTTACCTAAACTCATGTCCATTGAGTCGACGAAGCCATCCAACCATCTTATCCTCTGTCGTCCCCTTCTCCTCCTGCCTTCAATCTTTCCCAGCATCAGGGTCTTTTCAAATGAGTCAGCTCTTCGCATCAGGTGGCCAAAGTATTAGAGTTTCAGCTTCAACATCAGTCCTTCCAATGAACACCCAGGACTGACCCCCTTTGCGATGGACTGGTTGGATCTCCTTGCAGTCCAAGGGACTCTCAAGAGTCTTCTCCAACACCACAGTTCAAAAGCATCAATCCTTTGGCGCTCAGCTTTCTTTATAGTCGAACTCTCACATCCATACATGACTACTGGAAAAACCATAGCCTTGGCTAGATGGACCTTTGTAGGCAAATTAATGTCTCTGCTTTTTAATATGCTGTCTAGGTTGGTCATGACCTTCCCTCCAAGGAGTGAGCGTCTTTTAATTTCATGGCTGCAGTCACCATCTGCAGTGATTTTGGAGCCCAAAAATATAAAGTGGACCACTGTTTCCACTATTTCCCCATCTATTTGCCATGAAGTGATGGGACTGGATGCCATGATCTTAGTTTTCTGTGTGTTGAGCTTTAAGCCAACTTTTTCACTCTCCTCTTTCACTTTCATCAAGAGGCTCTTTAGTTCCTCTTCACTTTCTGCCATAACGGTGGTGTCATCTGCATATCTGAGGTTATTGATATTTCTCCTGGCAATCTTGATTCCAGCTTGTGCTTCATCCAGTCCAGCGTTTCTCATGATGTATTCTGCATATAAATTAAATAAGCAGGGTGACAACATACAGCCTTGACGTACTCCTTTTCCTATTTGGAACCAGTCTGTTGTTCCATGTCCAGTTCTAACTGTTGCTTCCTGACCTGGACATAGGTTTCTCAAGAGGCAGGTCAGGTGGTCTGATACTCCCATCTTTTGAAGAATTTTCCAGTTTATTGTGATCAACACAGTCAAAAGCTTTGGCATAGTCAATATAGCAGAAATAGACGTTTTTCTGGAACTCTCTTGCCTTTTCGATGATCCAGCGGATGTGGGCAATTTGATCTGTGGTAAGAGGTAATTTTTACTCATTCAGCCCAGTTGCTCTTCCTTTAATTCATTTTCATGTTAACTGTACTTGGGTCTTAGCCCTGGCCCCCTTTCTTCTCTCTCTAAACGTCCTCTGCAGGTGATCTCTTCCAGGTCCCTGGTTTTAAATAGTATCTGTATGCAACATTTCAAATTAATATCCTCTGTCTTCTGTGCCCCAGGATCTTTTCTCCAATGGTCTACTTGATAGCTAGGTGTTGCACATGAATCTTCAGAATTACCAAATTTTTGTTCTCCTGTCCCCACCTCCAACCTGTTTCACACACCTCTTCCTGTCTTCCTTATGACATTATCGCCTATTTGATCATGCCAAACACTTGGGATTCATCCTGTTTTCTTCCTTCTCCTTCGGCCACTTGCTCAATCATCCCCAAACCCTGTTGTATACCAGATCCTTTCTGTCACTTCCCCTTTACTCCACAGCACAGTAACTACTGAGCCAGGCAACCCTGATTTCACCATTAAACCTGCAGCTCCCTGCAGCAGCAAAATAGATCTTTTATAAGCTTTAATTGGAAGTAACAAAGCCAAAATACTAAGAGGTTATTTCTGGAGGGTGGAAATATGGGTGGATGTTATTTTCTTCCTGGTACTTTTTTGCACTTTAAACATTTCCATAGAAAACTCAAAACAAAATGTTCCGTAAAAACAAAAATAAGACATTACCTTCTCAGAAGGGTTCCCCTCCCCTTTCCCATCCCTACATTATTATCTCTAATAGCATCCTGTTATTTCCTCTCTTGGTCTTTATCACATTTTGCAGTGGTTTACATTTTGTTTTCTAGTTTTATTGTGTCTCTCTCTCACTAGCTGTAAGGCCATGAGGGCAGTACCATATTTATTGTGTTGATTACTCTAAACCTAGCGCCCAGGCCTGTGCCTGCCACATAGTAAAGGTTTAGTTCACCCAGGTGTCCTTCATTATCTAAATTCTCACTATCCAGTTATCCACTAAAATGACTTGCAAAAATTCCAGATTTATTACAAACCAGCCAACAAACACCAGAAAGCCTGTTTAAGGTGTATGTGAGCCCAGGTAAGAGAATGTAGATTGTGTTGCAGTCCTATTTCAATGGCTGCATGATACAGATTATTGTTAAGCTGCAAAGTTGTGTCCAACTCTTTGTGACCCCATGGACTGTAGCCTGCCAGGCTCCTCTGTCCATGGGATTCTCCAGGCAAGAATACTGAAGTGGGTTGCCATTTCCTTCTCCAGGGGCTCTTCCTGACCCAGGGATCGAACCCTCATCTCCTGCGTCTCCTGCACTGCAGGCGGATTCTTTACCAGTAAGCCATCTGGGAAGCCCCCTGATATGGATACTTGTTTAAGTGTATACCAATGTCCAGATGTCTAGATGATCAGCATTCCTAGTTATTTAGTGAAAATGTCTTCTCAGAAAGTAGTACTCATTCAGCTTCATGTTCATCATCATTTGGAGGAAAGGAAAGAGGATCCATGTACTGAATCTTTACAAGAAATCCCAGATCACACGCAGAAAATCATTGCTGCAGCCAAGGGAATGTGATTGTGACATCAAAGAAAGCACTGCACCCCAGAAATGCAGTGACACACCCTGTCTCATGCCACTGGGAGCTGTATAACCTTCAACAAAAACAATACAAACATGTTCATTTGTGAGCTTTCCCCACTACATGTTATCATCTATAGCTCCAAATGACGGCTCAGAGTCACAACCACTTCCAGAGTCTTACATGCCAATCAGACAGCCACCCCCCATTTCCTTGTTTGGATGTGTAGGATGTGATGCATCTACCATCCCACTCAGTCTTTCCCTCAACCCCAACCCTCAAAGGAGACTGAAGTTCCACCTCCTTCCTCTGGCCCAGCAGACTCTGCTTGGGCAACTCTTACGTTGATCACTAACCAGAACCTGAAAACTGCTCTATTATTTCATTTTATTTTTCTAAGCATAACTTTCATTCCCTATTTAAAGTATTTTGAACATATTATTTCCATTACAGTTATTTATTACATTATTTGAAAAGACCCAGATGCTGAAAAAGATTGATGGCAGAAGGAGATGACAGAGGGTGAGATGGTAGGATGGTGTCACTGATTCAATGGACATGAGTTTGAGCAAATTCTGGGAGACAGAGAAGCCTGGTGTGCTGCAGTTCATGGGGTCACAAAGAATCAGACATGACTTAGCCAATGAACAACAATAGTTATTTATGTTTCAGTTATACTCACTGAGTGTGGGAAAGATGAACTTCGTCTACTCCATAGTGTTCCTCCTGTCAGTGTTGTCCTGGACCAGCTATGTCAGTATCACCAGGAAGCTTGTTAGAAATGCTAGTTCTGGGATCTCTCTGGTGGTTCCATGGCTAAGACTCCACGCTCCCAATGCAGGGGGCCTGGGTTCAATCCCTGGTCATATAACTAGATCCCCCATGCCACAAAGAAGGCTGAAGATCCTATGTGCTGCAGGTAAGATCTGGCACAGTCAAATAAATAAATAAAAATAAATATTGAGAAAGAAATGCTAGCTCTTGGGTCCTAACCCAGACCTACTGAATCTGAAACTCTAGGTCCGAGGATCCCATGTTTCAACAGAGTCCTCAGATGATTCTGATGAGTGCCAAAGTTTGAAAAGCCCTGCTATACACTGGAGTATTATACACACAAAAAATCAGATAGTCGGTGTTTTGATGTTTTTACATTATGTAGGAATCCCTGGTGGATGCTTATAGAGGGCTTTAGGAGTATTTTAGTGATATTTAGGAAAATTGGTTGTAGAGTTTGGATGGGCTGGGGATACATTTTTTTTTTTTCATTTAAAATAACAGACTATCAGCTTCCTTTATCTGAAAAATTTGCTATCCAACATGCTTTCAGGGATGGATTAGATACAGATAGCAAGGGAGGTCTGCATTCAGAAAAGGAATATTGAGAGTTTGAGAGGCATATGCCAAGAATTCCTTCACAGCGTTTAGAGCCTGTCTGGGTGAAAGGCTGCCCCCTTCTTGCCTCCGCTAGTAAGTGCCTCGGGATAGAACATACACATGGGCCAAAATAGAGAAAGCATAAGGCAGTGGTAATAAATACTTGGGGAAATACGTGACAATTGTTTTAGGATTTTAGGGAAAAAAGGAGTTCAAGGAAACACTGAGGGAAAACTCAAGGCTATATGGAATGTCAGCTTGAATTCTCACTCCAAAAAGTAATGATGGAGAGAGAAAGGCAGTTTGCAACCAGAAACGATGTGAACCAGATTCTTCAAATAACTCATTTCTGCCAGTCACTGTCAACCATAGCTAGTCTAGGTCAGGTCTAAGGGAAAACTCTCTTCCTAGTGGAGCACCACTTGTCAATTTTCCAATGGCAGATGACCTTAACCAAATCTACACTCAAGCCTTGCTATTTCTCCCAACAGACATACAGCCATTTACTGATTATGTAAAGTTCAAAAGGAGCCAAACAGCAGAGTCTGATCCAAGAAGAGAGTTTTTTGTGGAGACAGGTGATCCGGAAAATCAGCTTTACCCTTCTGTTGCAAAGATACATAGTTCAACACATACAAATATTTCTCTTAACTCTGGGAAAATCTCTGTCAGAAAAACTTAAAAATGCCTATCCAGTCTAGGTAAACTACATCTGGTCTGAATACTCATGAAAGGACCCAGGAAATGAAACACCGAATGGAGGTATACAGAGAATTTCAGCAAGAATAATGCTTTTAATTGGGCATTTATAAACCATGGTCAGGGCATTTATTTCATGACCAAATGTGTGGCCTTAAATGGTTTTAGAATTCACTCAGCATAGACTGAGTTATTGGAGGAAATCAACAGTAACTTTAAAGCAAAGATTGTACTATTCAGCAAAGCTTGACTGCATCAATGCCTGTGAAGAATGAAGTGCAACACTCTTTGTGTATCTCTACCTGAAAAGTCTATCTGTTCTAGGGATTTTGGAAGTGGGTCGAGGTTAGTCCTGCCATAACAACAGAGATCATATGTCTTGATATTGACACCTTGCGATATTTCCACCAGATATTTACAATGGAGGCAACTGATTCTACAAAATTAATATGAAACTATATATTCTATAAAGCAGGCTTCCTTCGTGGTTTAATGGTAAAGAATCCTCCTGCCCATGCAGAAGACCCAGGTTTGATCCCTGGGTTGGGAAGACCCCCTGGAGAAGGAAATGGCAACCCACTCCAATATTCTTGCCTGGAGAATCCCATGGACAGAGGAGCCTGGCAGGCTACAGTTCATGGGGTTGCAAAAGATTCAGACACAACTTAGCAACTAAACAACAACAATTCTATAAAGCAACTTGTCCTTTCTTGACATAGTATACAATCATCATTTTGTTGTATTTAAACAAACATAACTCTATTCATAGGCACAGGATTTTTCTATCAGCACATTTACCCCTCAAATTATCACCCTTATTTGGATTATCTTCCATTTTCTTTCTGAAAACAAGTACATCTTCTCTTTCAAATTCCTTTAAAACTTTTTCTTAAAACTTTCCCACACTAAAGTTATCTGGCCTGGTCTTATCAGAAAATACTTATTGAATACAAGGGGAAGTTAGTCTCCGCAGCATGGAGGAAGGGAATGTGTATAAAGAGACTGTACTACTTTCTACTCCAAACCTGACTTGGGAGTAGAAGAATCAGATGAATTTTAAATTGACCTTGAGATGGAAATTTGAGAGTGAAGAGCACTGAGTATTTAAGCTGAATGAACACTGTTTTGATAAAAAAAAAAAAATGACTGGTCAAGATGTTTTAAAGGATCTGCTACCTAGTAGAGAAGGGGGAGGTAGTCATTGAACAAAACAAACAGACTCCTCAACAAACCAGTGCCATCTATTTAGAGGGTAAGGGAAGGCTTCTTGTGGGAAGCGGTACCTTAGTGCAGCTTACTGATAATTATGGTGGGGTTGGGTGGTTTAGTGTCATTGCTGAGGCACCAGAAACCATAAATGACTTTGTCAGCCATATTTAAGAGTATGGGCAATTTTTAGATCATGATTTCTGTAAGAGCTAGGCTACAATTTATCCTCCTCAATGAACCCATTGTGGAGTTAAGTGCAGAACAAGCAGGTAGCAAATGTTAGAGATGTCTTTGCTCCCAAATTGAATCCTAACATTTAGTTTTTTCATGGGTGAAATTTTACTCCCCTTACTAATTTTTTTTAGGGTTCAAGGAAGGCTATCTGAGATCTTTGCAAACTGGACATTAATTTGAAAAATAAAGTGGATGGCTTACTAACAGAGACTTCATAAACATTTGTCATATGAATGAAAGCATGAATAAATAGAAGGCTGTTTTAATAGTGCCACTAAGCCAAATCCATCTCTTGGTTTTACAAACATGAGTGGAGAAATCTCCATTATTTTGATTTTGATTTATGCCTGCAACACTGTGCTTATCGAAGCATGGCTCACATGCTCCAATAATGCATGCAGTTCATAAGAGATTAATAAACTATATCATATCAATGTCACTATAAGTTTGCATAATTGTATTGAATTTCTTCTTCTCACTAGGCCTGATATTCATAATTTCATCAGATTTGATACACTATTGATCTTCACAGCCTGGTTTGTGAAATTACCTCATCCTCTAAACAAATATTAATGAGCAATCTTTATCCCTTGAACCTGGAAGCATTGCTCAAACCCACAAAAACTAAAAATAGAGATCTGGCCTTTTAAGTACCATGAGCACCAGATGCAAGAAGGGAAGAAAACATCAGGCCCACGGCTGAGAAATTTTATATACATTTAAAAATAAAAACTGGAAAGGAGAAAATGTCAGAAGAGTGATTATTACACAAAGTTCCATTATGCGAGTTATTTATGGTGCTACCTCTAAAACTCCTGACCCTGGAATCAATTTCTAAATCAATTGGATACCAATCTCATCCCAGAGTGCAGTCCATACATTCTCATTCAGAACCAGCTGGTATCTTTCCATTGTTCTCCCATCATCCTCCTGTAGATTATATTTCTGGATGTGGAAAAAGGAAGAAGGGAATTGTCCTTTCTCATTTGCCTTCTGCTCAGGACAGTTTTTAAGAGACACTTATCAACCCCATGGTTCAAACCAGTTACCCATATAAATTATTGGTGATTTTTTTTCTTTTTTAAAAACTGTCTACTATGGAGACACTTAAATTATGTACCAAGCAGAACACTATAATAAACTCCCATGTACCCAGCCACTTAGTGTACCACTCCCAACTTGTGGCTGATCTTATTTTATGTATATATCTATCAGATCTCCCCTCCCATAAGAATTTGAAGTAAATGCCACTTCATTTATAAATATTTCAGAATGTAAAGGGCTCTTATCCTTGGATACAAAATTCACCACCCTTCTTTTCAATTCTCTCAGATGGTGATAACAGAAAGTTACCTGGTGGTGCTATTTAGGGAGTCTTCTCTTTGCAAGCTGCTTTGAAGGCACATATCTTGTCGCGCTCCCCATGTATCCCATTTCAGGAACTCTACTCTGACTTGCAGGCAGGAAAAATGATGACCCACATGCATCATTCAACCAGCTTCCCCTCTTCTGGTGTGTGACACAAGCATAAAGGACCCAAATGTCTTTCATTAACTATAAGTTTTTGCTTATTTTTTCCCCTAGGTATATTATTTCTATTATTGATTTCTGGTTTAAGCCACTGTAGTCAGAGAGTTTACTCTGTATGATTTCCACCCTTGATTTATTAAGACTTGTTTATGCCCTAGAATATAGACATATTTTGGTTAACATTCCATGAGATTTCCACAGATGTTCTGCAAATGTCAATTGGGTCATATTGGTTAATGGTGTGTTTAAATTATTTATATGTCTATTATTTTTTTCCTACTTGTTCTAGCAACTAATGTGAGAGAATTTTAAATTTATGCAACTAAGATTGTCCATCTATCTCTACTTTTAGTTCTGTTAAGTTTTCCTTTATATATTTTGGAACTATGTTATTAGAAGTTCATTCAGTTTTAAGGCCATTATGCTTTTCTGCTGAGTTGATTCTTACTAATATCATTATGGACCATCCTCTTTACTTCTGTTTATACTTTTTCCTTAGAGTCTACTTTGTCTGGAATTAATGTAGCCAGAGATTTTTCTTTTCAGTTATCTCTCATCCTTTTATTTTCAATTTTGCTGTGCCCTGATATTTAAAGTTTATCTTTTATAGAGCATATAATTGGGTGTTGGATTTTTCATCTGGGCTGTCCTTGTCTTTTCATTCTAGTGTTTAGTCTATTTACATTTAATGTAATTACAATACAGTTGGGTTTATGTCTACCAAGTTGATTCTATTCCCCAGCCTCCTTCACTGCCCCTAAACTCAGCAAAAGGCCTGTTGGAGAAAACTGGCTATATGTTTTGGGCTCCCTTTGATTCCAGTCAGTTGTGTGAGCCCACACAACTGTTAAAAGCTTCCCTCGTTGATTTTTATCCCTACACTGTCTCTCTGCATACAGTAGACCTGATTCTCAGTCCTTGTCCATACTTGGCGAATGCCCCCTGGGAAGAAAGCAGGTGCTGATTTCTGCTCATTTAGGAATGGTTCTTCCCTCTTTGGAATTTTATTAAATGAAAAAAAGAAGGAACAGAAAATAAATGAAATGTGGGGCAATTTAAACTAGTCTAAATTTCCATATATTCTATACCTATATTCACTAATTGTTTGACATCCTGCCACATGTGCTTAATCTTTACCCCATCCCTTCTCAACACACAGAAGTTTTACTTTGTTTTCTTTTTGCAAACAATGAAATAATGTGCATATATCATGGCATGTTACCTGTAAATGCTTCAGAATGTATCTGCTAAAAACAGACATTCTCTTGCATATCCACAAGACCACTGCCACACCCAAGAAATGCAATATTGCTCCAGTAATATTATCTAATACACATTTCATATTCAAACTTCTCCAATTGTCCTTGAAACGTAGTTGTATCTTTTAAAGAAAATCTAGGAACAAGTCTGCTGCTGCTGCTGCTGCTGCTGCTGCTGCTACTGAATCACTTCAGTCATGTCTGACTCTTTTGCAACCCTATGGACCACAGCCCGCCAGGCCTCTCTGTCCATGGGATTCTCCAGGCAAGAATACTGGAGTGGGTAGCCATTCCCTTCTCCAGGGAAACTTCCAAACCCAGAGATCAAACCTGTGTCTCTTAGGTCTCCTGCATTGTCAGGTAGGTTCTTTACCACTAGTGCCATGTGGGAAGCCCCAGGATCAAGTCTAGAATCACAAATTACATGTGGCTATCATATTTTTTTTAGTCTCCTTTAATCAAGAACAATCTCTCCATCTTTATTTTTCATGACTATTGAAATTTTGGATTTGTCTAAATATTTCCTCACTATTAGATATTGGTTAAACATTTTTGACAAGAATTCTACATATTTCTACTGTGTCCTTCCACTGAATCATATCAGGAGGAAGATGGTATCAGTTTGTCCCATTACTGGAGATGCTAAGTTTGATCATTTGTTTAAGGGGTGGGGGTCCACCATATCTCTCTACGGCAAATATATCTTTTTCCCCTTTGAAATTAATAAGTAATCTGGGAGGTGATACTTTGAGATTATATGAATATTCAGTTACCCACTAACCTTTCACCCATTGGTTTTAGTATTCATTGGTATGTTTGTTTTTTTTTTTTGCCTGAACCAGTCATTATGTTGTTGGTTGTGAAATGGTGATTTTCAAATTCTATCATTCCTTCTATATGTCTAAACTGACATTATTTTGTAAAGAAGTTTTCCTCATCCCACCTTTATCCTTGACTGTGGACTCACTGATTTCCTTTTGTTGTAATTCATTACTATCATTACTCATTGTGATCCTCAAGTTATCCCAAATTCAGCCAGTGGGAGTCCCTTCCAGCCAGCCCCATTGTCCTTTGGATGTGTCTCCATTGCTTGATCACTTCCCTGCTTTCTGAACGAGAAGATGCTCCAGGCTCACTTTATACCTGCCCCATGCCTGGAATCAGTCATTTCTCCAAAGAGAGCAGTAGTCTTCATAGTGGTGTCCAGCAGTCAGCAGTACACAAGGTATCAAAGCCCAGGGGAAGCACTAATGGTGTCTCTGTGGTTCCAGCTCTGAGGTGTGATATGAAGCATTTTCCTGGCTGCACAGCCTCCCAAACCTTATTTTCTGGCCCTACGGAGGATTTTATGAGCCACATAACACCAGTTAATCATTCCTTGTGCATTTAAGTAAGCCAGAGTGTCTGCTGCTTGCAGCCAAAAACTTTGATTGATATAAGCACCAAATGATTCACATAATAAGCCTGAACTCCCTGTTCTCTGGGTGGCAGTAGATAATCCAGAGCCTGTGTAAAAGTGTGATGTGATAATGGCTCATAAGAGCAGACTCGATAAAAATGAATTTAATAGCACTTTTCAGTTCCATGGTACTTTAAGCATCATCTTTAATACCCTTGACATGTTTGAGAGATGTATTATTTTACTCACTTGAAAGATGGGAATTTGAAATAAATGTTATAAGAATACATATTATAACTGAACCATGTGAAGACAAAGATGTACTGAAAACAAGTTTAAAAAAATATACCCAAATAAATTTTTTGGAAATCACTTCAAAAAATCAAATCAATGAGAGCATCCAAACGTTAGTATCTAAAGCTAGAAGTATCTTAAATTCAAGACAAACATTCTATCTCAGTAATTTACAGTCATTTATCTCTGGAGTTTTACACTGAATTCATGAGGAAACTCCAATAATAATTATAAGTGTTGTACTGAAAGAGGGATGGTATGGGGAGGGAGGTGGGAGGGGGTTCAGGATGGGGAACATGTATATACCCATGGCAGATTCATGTTGATGTATGGCAAAACCAATACAATATTGTAAAGTAATTAGCCTCCAATTAAAATAAATAAATTTAAATTAAAAAAAAGAAAATATAGTAAGAAGAGTCAGTAGTAAAAAGCAACTGTGTAAATTACTGAGACAGAATGTTAATTTTAAATAGCAGCGGTTTGTCATAGCCAATTGAACTAAAAATGTGATCCACATTAACTTCACTCTTGTTTTGTAAACTCCCCGTAACTACTCTTGACATTCTCACATGTTTGTCTTGGCTCAGTAATTCTCCATCAGGCTGAACTGCCCAGAGGTGGTATATATTAGTATATGTGAATTTAAGTGTATTAGTTATACTTGTGCTGTGTTATGTTGCTTCAGTCATGTCTGAATCTGTGACCCTATGGACTGTAGCTGTCCAGGCTCCTTTGTCCACAGGATTCTCCAGGAAAGGATACTGGAGTGGGTTGCCATGTCCTCCTCCAGGGGATCTTCCCAACCCAGGGATCAAACCTGCATCTCTCTCATGTCTCCTGCATTGGCAGGTGGATTCTTTACCTCTAGCGCCACCTGGGAAGCCCCATACTTGTTGGGGCTAACAAATTACTCCATGTCTTAGTGGCTTAAAACAACACATACTTCAGAGTGTGTGACCCCATTTCTGTGAGTCAGGAGCCCAGGATCTCTGCTTCAGGGATTTTCATGAGACTAATCAAGGTGCTGGTAGTCCAGGGTCTCAGTCTCATCTGAATGTTCAGCAGGGGAAGAACCTGGTTACAAGCTCACTCTGTGGTCATCAGAAGCATTCTGTTCCCTGCTGGCTGTTGGTTGGCACCTTTCTCAGCTTCTCCCACATGGTCACTTGCTACTTCAAAACATCCAAACTGAGATGTCAACAGAGTCTGTTAATAAGACAGAAGTCATAATCACTTGTCACCTAACCATCAAAGTGACATCCCATCACTTTTGTCATATTTTTCCAGTTGGAAACAATTTAGAGGCCCCACCCACATTCCAAGGGAGAGGACTGCACAAAGATATAAACACTAGGAGGTGGGGATCACTGAGAGCCATCTCAGAAAGCAGCCTAACAAACCAAAGACATAGTTCTGAACAGAGTGTCACAGTCCTTCAAAAGAGGCTATTCTTAGTTAGATGGGCTTGATGGTTTAGTTGCTAAGTCATGTCCAACTCTTGTGACCCCATTGATTGTAGCCTACCAGGCTCCTCTGTCCATGGAATTTTCCAGGCAAGAATACTGGAATGGGTTGCCATTTCCTTCTCCAGGAGATCTTCCCGACCCAGGGATTGAATCTGCATCCATGGCGTCTCCTGCATTGCAGGTGGATTCTTTACCAACTGAGCCACCAGGGCTTACTGTGATCCAAAGTTTCTCTGAGTCATTCTTTCTTGACTTTCTAAAAAGTGTGTGTTGTTGGACTGTGATTGATGGACATTTCTATTGTTTATTTTTGAGGGCAAATATTCTTAAAACACATTTTAATAAGGCAATCATCATCATTAGTTCAGGGACTAAATTTTATTCATCCCGGGACCATGTGTGCAGGGAGGCAGGGGGAAAAGATGTCCTCTATTTAGCTTGTGCTGCATGGTAAATATAAAATGTTCCTCAGTATTGTCACTGATGCCTCTGAGATTCCTTTCACCAACTCACCACCCCTGCTGTGCTTTTTATTTCCATATTTTTCTGTTACCTAGCACTTACTATAATTTATCCTGATGAAGGGCTTCGAACCTCATCAGAAACCTCCTTTATTAGGTAAACTGCTTGTGTTTACCCTTTGAAAGATTCCACATACTTTCCCTAAGCTATGTTTTTTCTTATGATCCTATTTTTCTTTAAAGAGACAAGCCCCACAGCAGTGAGTTATGGAAAGTACCAGAAGGAAAAGGAGGCTTTGGCCGCCAAAATCTTGAATGATTCCTTATTCAGTTGGTTGAGAAACATTAAGAGATAGGGGGAAATGGTAGAGAAACAAGTTCCCATCACCTTAAGGGAGCTGTCCCCCCTCTACCGCTAGCATGTGAGGGGCTAGTGGGAGAGGTGCTGAGGCGGCTGGAGGCAGGGACTTCAGTGACACACTGGATGGAGCAGGTGGAAAGCCTAGGACTCAGCACAGGACAAATGGAACATCAGAAACCCCTCCTAAGAGAAGTTCAGGGAGGAAAAGTCATTTGTAAGACTTTGCCCCTATTCAGCCATCAAAGAGTAGGATAAGGCTCTAAATTGCCAAGGAGAAAAGAATATACAACCATCAAACACTGGAAAGTGGGGAGAGGTGAGGGGTGGTGGGAAAGTATGAATTTCCTCATTGTTTGTAGCAAAGAGTCAGTACTGTCTAAACTGGGAGTTTCAACATTCCAACTCCAACCCCTTAACAACAGTTTAGAATCTTTTTTCCCCCTTAAACTCAAGAATGTCTTAGAAAATACTAGCCTGTGATGAAGAAAAATCATTAGGAGTTCTTCAGTTTCACATCAATTTCTTATTTTATGTGATATTCACATGAAATTAAAAACATTTAAAAGAAAATAGCACTTAGCTATTTTATTCTTACTTTAATTAAGAAATAGCATTTCTAAAAAGCTTCCCTCTCTGTATCTGTCATTATCTACTTATCTATCTTTTTGTATGAGCCCAGGTAGTTGGCTGGAACTCCCCTAATGTCAGCGATAAATGCTTCTGGATGGTGTTTGGTGGGTGACTGTTCACTTCTTTAACTTTGTACTTTTTTTTAAACTATTGGAATTCTTCAAAATAAGCATGCATTATGTTCACAGAAAGACTAATTTTTAAAATTAATTAATTTATTTTAATTGGGGGCTAATTACTCTAGCCCCAGCAAGACAGTAGGCACTGGAGTGGTGACTACGCAGCACTGGAGTTAATTTGAGGAGATACCCCATGTCCAAGGGCAAAGAAGAAGCCCCAGCAAGATGGTAGGAGGGGCAAAATTGCATTTAGAATCAAACCCCATACCCACCAGGGATGCTCAGAGGGCTCAAACATACCTTGTGCACACCAGGACCCAGAGACCCCCCCAGAGACTGAAATAGAACTGTCTTTCAGTGTCTCCTGAGGAGGTATGGGTCAGCAATGGTCTGCTAAAGGGGCAAGGGCTCTGGGTGCAGCAGACCTGGGTACGGTATAAGCCCTCTTGAAGGAGGTTGCTATTAACCCCAACATAGAGCCACCAGAACTTACACAGGACTGGGGAAACAGAAACTTGGAGGGCACAAACAGAACCTTGAGTGCACCAGGACCCAGGAGAAAGGGGCAGTGACCCCACAAGAAACTGACCCAGACTTGCCCATGAGTGTCCAGGAGTCTCCCGTGGAGGTGTGGGTCGGTGGTGGCCTGCTGCAGGGTTGGGAGCACTGAGTATAGCAGTGTGTACATGGGACATTTTGAAGGAGGTCACCATTACCCTCATTACCTCCACCATAGTTTGGCCTCAGGTCAAATAACAGGGAGGGAACACAGCCCTGCCCATCAACAGAAAACTGGATTAAAGATTTACTGAGCATGGCCCCGCCAATCAGAACAAGACCCAGTTTCTTCCTCAGTCAGTCTCTCCTGTCAGGAAGCTTCCATAAGCCCCTTGTCCTTATCCATCAGAGGGCAGACAGACTGAAAACCACAACCACAGAAAACCAACCAAAATGATCACATGGACCACAGCCTTGTCTACCTCAATGAAACTATGAGCCATGCCATGTAAGGCCACCCAAAACAGACGGGTCATGGTGGAGAGTTCTGACAAAACGTGGTCCACTGGAGAAGGGAATGGCAAACCACTTCAGTATTCTTGCCTTGATAACCCCATGAACAGTATGAAAAGGCAAAAAGATAGGACACTGAAAGATGAACTCCCCAGGTCCACAGGTGCCCAATAAGCTACTGGAGATCAGGGGAGAAATAACTCCACAAAGAATGAAGAGATGGAACCAAAGCAAAAACAAAACCGAGGTGTGGATGTGACTGGTGATGGAAATAAAGTCTTATGCTGTAAAGAGCAATACTGCATAGGAACCCGGAATGTTAGGTCCATGAATCAAGGCAAATTGGAAGTAGTCAAACAGGAGATGGGAAGAGTGAATATCAACATTTTAGGAATCAGTGAACTAAAATGGACTGGAATGGGTGAATTTAACTCAGATGACCATTATATCTACTACTGTGGGCAAGAATCCCTTAGAAGAAACGGAGTAGCCATCATAGTCAACGAAAGAGTTTGAAATGCAGTACTTGGATGCAATCTCAAGAACAACAGAATGATCTCTGTTCATTTCCAAGGCAAACCATTCAATATCACAGTAATCCAAGTCTATGCCCCAACCAGTAATGCTGAAGAAGCTGAAGTTGAATGGTTCTATTAAGACCTACAAGACATTCTAGAACTAACACCCCAAAAAGATGTCCTTTTCATTATAGGGGACTGGAATGCAAAAGTAGGAAGTCAAGAGATACCTTGAGTAACAGGCAAATTTGGCTTTGGAGTACAGGATGAAACAGGGCAAAGGCTAATAGAGTTTTGCCAAGAAAACACACTGGTAATAGCAAACACCCTCTTCCAACAACACAAGACTCTACACATGGACATTACTAGGTGGTCAATACCAAAATCAAACTGATTATATTCCTTGCAACCAAAGATGGAGAAGCCCTATACAGTCAGCAAAAACAAGACTGGGAGCTGATTGTGGCTCAGATCATGAACTTCTTATTGTCAAATTCAGACTTAAATTGAAGAAAGTAGGGAAAACTACTAGACCATTCAGGTATGACCTAAATCAAATCCCTTACGATTATACAGTGGAAGTGAGAAATAGATTCAAGGGATTAGATCTGATAGACAGAGTGCCTGATGAACTATGGATGGAGGTTTGTGACATGTACAGGACGCACGGATCAAGACCATCCCAAAGAAAAAGAAATGCAACAAGGCAAAATGGTTGTCTGAGGAGGCCTTACAAATAGCTGAGAAAAGAAGAGACGTGAAAGGAAAAAGAGAAAAGGAAAGATATACCCATTTGAATGCAGAGTTCCAAAGAATAGCAAGGGGGGATAAAAAAGACTTCCTCAGTGATCAGTGCAAAGAAATAGAGGAAAAAATAGAATGGGAAAGACTAGAGATCTCTTCAAGAAAATTAGAGATACCAAGGGAACATTTCATGCAAAATGGGCACAATAAAGGACAGAAATGGTATGGACCTAACAGAAGCAGAAGATTTTAAGAAGAGGTGGCAAGAATACACAGAAGAACTATACAAAAAAGATCTTCACAACCCAGATAATCATGATGGTGTGATCACTCACCTAGAGCCAGGTATCCTGGAATGCAAACTCAAGGGGCCTTAGGAAGCATCACTACAAACAAAGCTAGTTAAGGTGATGGAATTCTAGTTGAGCTATTTCACATCCTAAAAGATGATGCTGTGAAAGTGCTGCATTCAATATGCCAGCAAATTTGGAAAACTCAGCAGTGGCCACAGGACTGGAAAAGGTCAGTTTTTGTTCCAATCCCAAAGAAAGGCAATGCCAAAGAATGCTCAAACTACCACACAATTGCACTCATCTCACACACTAGCAAAGTGATGCTTAAACTTCTCCAAGCCAGGATTCAAAATTACGTGAACCATGAACTTCCAGATGTTCAAGCTGGATTTAGGAATGGCAGAGGAACCAGAGACTCAAATTGCCAACATTCATTGGATCATCAAAAAAGCAAGAGCATTCCAGAACATTTATTTCTGCTTTATTGACTACGCCAAAGCCTTTGACTCTGTAGATCACAACACTGTGGAAAATTCTTAAAAAGATGGGAATACCAGACTACCTGACCTGCCTCTTGAGAAATCTGTATACAGGTCAAGAAGCAACAGTAGAACTGGACATGGAACAAAAGACTGGTTCCAAATTGGGAAAGGAGTATGTCAAGGCCGTATAATGTCACCGTGCTTATTTACCTTATATGCAGAGTACATCATGAGAAATGCCAGGCTGGATGAAACATGCTGGAATCAAGACTGCCGGGAGAAATATCAATAACCTCAGATATGCAGGTAACACCACGCTTATGGCAGAAAGTGAAGAAGAACTAAAGAGCCTCTTGATGAAAGTGAAAGAGGACAGTGAAAAGGTTGGCTTAAAGCTCAAGATTCAGAAAACTAGATTATGGCATCTGGTCCCATCACTTCATGGCAAATAGAGGGGAAAAAGTGACAGACTTTATTTTTTTCTTATCCATTCGTCTGCTGATGGACATCTAGGTTGCTTCCATGTCCTGGTTATTATAAACAGTGCTGCAATGAACATTGGGGTACCCGTGTCTCTTTCGATTCTGGTTTCCTCAGTGTGTATGCCCAGCAGTGGGATTGCTGGGTCATATGGCAGTTCTATTTCCAGTTTTTTAAGGAATCTCCACACTGTTCTCCATAGTGGCTGTACTAGTTTGCATTCCCACCAACAGTGTAAGATGGTTCCCTTTTCTCCACACCCTCTCCAGCATGTATTGCTTGTAGACTTTTGGATCGCAGTCATTCTGATTGGCATGAAATGGTACCTCATTGTGGTTTTGATTTGCATTTCTCTGATAATGAGTGATGTTGAGCATCTTTTCATGTGTTTTTTAGCCTTCTGTATGTATTCTTTGGATAAATGTCTGTTTAGTTCTTTGGCCCCTTTCTTGATTGACTGGGTTGTTTATTTTTCTAGTATTGAGCTGCATGAGCTGCTTGTATATTTTTGAGATTAATTCTTTGTCATTTGCTTCATTTGCTATTATTTTCTCCCATTCTGAAGGCTGTCTTTTCACACTGCTTATAGTTTCCTTCGTTGTGCAAGAGTTTTTAAGTTTAATTAGGTCCCATTTGTTTATTTTTGCTTTTATTTCCATTACTCTGGGAGGTGGGTCATAGAGGATCTTGCTGTGCTTTATGTCAGACAGTGTTTTGCCTATGTTTTCCTCTAGGAGTTTTATAGTTTCTGGTCTTACATTTAGATCTTTAATCCATTTTAAATTTATTTTTGTGTATGGTGTTAGAAAGTGTTCTAGTTTCATTCTTTTACAAGTGGTTGGCCAGTTTTCTCAGCATCACTTATTAAAGAGATTGTCTTTTCTCCATTGTATATTCTTGCCTCCTTTGTCAAAGATAAGGTGTCCATAGGTGCATGGATTTATCTCTGGGCTTCCTATTTTGTTCCATTGATCTATATTTCTTTGTGCCAGTACCATACTGTCTTGATGACTGTGGCTTTGTAGTGGAGCCTGAAGTCAGGCAGGTTGATTCCTCCAATTCCATTCTTCTTTCTCAAAATGGCTTTGGGTATTCGAGGGTTTTTTTTTGTATTTGCATAGTTCAGTTCAGTTCAGTCGCTCAGTCGTGTCCGACTCTTTGCAACCCCATGAACCGCAGCATGCCAGGCCTCCCTGTCCATCACCAACTCCCAGAGTTCACCCAAACTCATGTCCATTGTGTTGGTGATGCCATCCAACTATCTCATCCTCTGTCATCCCCTTCTCCTCCTGCCCTCAATCTTTTCCAGAATCAGGGACTTTTCAAATGAATCAGCTCTCTGCATCAGGTGGCCAAAGTACTGGAGTTTCAGCTTCAATATCAGTCCCTCCAATGAACACCCAGGACTGATCTCCTTTAGTATGGACTGGTTGGATCTCCTTGCAGTCCAAGGGACTCTCAAGAGTCTTCTCCAACACCACAGTTCAAAAGCATCAATTCTTTGGTGCTCAGCTTTCTTTAGAGTCCAACTCTCACATCCATACATAGCAACTGGAAAAACCATAGCCTTGACTAGACGAACCTTCGTTGGCAAAGTAATGTCTCTGCTTTTTAATATGCTGTCTAGGTTGGTCATAACTTTCCTTCCAAGGAGTAAGCACCTTTTAATTTCATGGCTGCAATCAACATCTGCCGTGATTTTGGAGCCCAGAAAAATAAAGTCAGCCACCGTTTCTCAGTCTATTTGCCATGAAGTGATGGGACCGGATGCCATGATCTTAGTTTTCTGAATGTTGAGCTTTAAGCCAACTTTTTCACTCTCTTCTTTCACTTTCATCAAGAGGCTCTTTAGTTCTTCTTCATTTTCTGCTATAAGCGTGGTGTCATCTGCTTATCTGAGGTTATTGATATTTCTCCCGGCAATGTTGATTCCAGCTTGTGCTTCCTCCAGCCCAGCGTTTCTCACGATGTACTCTGCATCATACAGACTGTGAAATTATTTGTTCTAGTTCTGTGAAAAATACCATTGGTAGCTTGATAGGGATTGCATTGAATCTATAGATTGCTTTGGGTAGTTTACTCATTTTTACTCTATTGATTCTTCCAATACATGAACATGGTATGTTTCTCCATTTATTTGTGTCATCTTTGATTTCATTCATCAGTGTTTTATAATTTTCTACATATAGGTCTTTTGTTTCTTTAGGTAGATTTATTCCTAAGTATTTTATTCTTTTTATCTCAGTGGTGAATGGGATTGTTTCCTTAATTTCTTTCTGTTTTCTCATTGTTAGTGTATAGGAATGCAAGGGATTTCTGTGTGTTAATTTTATAGCCTGCAACTTTACTATATTCATTGATTAGCTCTAGTAATTTTCTGATGGTGGATTTAGGGTTTGAAAGACTATTTGAAAAAATATATATATAAAAAATCAGAAAGAAAGGAAGAAAACATACTGGTCAGAATGGCCATTATCAAAAAGCCTACAAACAATAAATGCTGGAGAGGGTATGGAGAAAAGGGGACTCTCCTACACTGTTGGTGGGAATGTAAATTGGTACAGCCACTATGGAAAACAGTATGGAGATCCCTTAAAAAGCTAAAAATAGAGCTGCCATATGATCCTATAATCCCACTCCTGGGCATATCCAATGAAAACCATACTTTGAAAGGATACATGCACCCCAATGTTCATAGCAGCACTATTTAGAATACCCAAGACATGAAAGCAAACATAAATGTCCATCAACAGAGGAATGGATAAAGAAGAAGTGGTACATATATACAATGGAATACTACCCAGCCATAAAAAATGAAATAATGCCATTTGCAGCAAAACGGGTGGACCTAGAGATTATCATACTATGTGAAGTAATTCAGACAAATACAAATATATATGATATCACTTACATGTGCATCTGAAAAATGATACATATGAACTTATTTACAAAAACAGAAACAGACTCACAGACATAGAGAACAAACTTGTTGGTTACCAAAGGGGAAACGTGCAGGGGAGGGATAAATTAGTAGGTTGGGATTAACATACACATACTACTATGTATAAAAGAGATAACCAACAAGGACCTACTGTACAGCATAGGGAACTCTAGTCAATAATCTGTGATAACCTATATGAGAAAAGAATCTGAAAATGAATGAATATATATATAAATCACTTTTTTGTATACCTGAAACTAACACAACATTGTAAATCAACCATACTCCAATAAAATTACAAAAAGCACCCCTCCTACACAAAACAAAAGAAAAAAGAAAGGAAGAGAGAGAAATAAGAAAAAGGAGAGAAGGAGGGAAGAAGGGGGAGACAGAAAGAAAAACCATGTAAATAAACAGGCCAAGATATCAATGGGAGTCTATTGTGGATGTGTAAACATGGACAATTTTTATTTTCTCCTTTATGAAACTTTGTTTTTTTTTAGTGTTTCAAAAACAGCTTTTTGTGCTGCAGAGGGTATGGGAGCTTTGGTGTATTTTCTCCCAAAGGAGAAGAGTAGGATCACTGTTAATTGAGGGGTTGTAAAGGGCTTTATTTTACAAAACAAGCCTCATAATGAAAGGCTGGTAGTGAGTCCATGGCACAGCTGCCTTTACTGAGAGAATCTCTGGGTAAGTTTGAGGGGATAAGGAGGTAGATAATTCACTGCTCCCATGGGTTGCTTCACACAACCCATGTGTCGGTGAATCACACATTGGGAACATGGCTGGCCCAGTGCACTTCCCTGGCAAGCAGCTGGCCACCTGGGGTGAGAACCCAGTGAAGCTCCAAGGATTTAAATGTATTGACTTAGAACTAGTCACATGGACGCGCTTCTATTTACCTGTGAAAATGTGGTAGCCTTAAGTTTTGTTTTTAGAGTTACCCTTTGAGGTACCTGCAAAACCTCAAGATGTTCAGATGTAAGCCATGTGTAAATTTTAAATATCCCTCTTGTAAAAACTAAGTAAATGCCAACTTAGAAGTTTGTGGTACTGTAACATTTTCTTTGGAGAAATGTTAAACTTATCATAAAAGGAATTCTTATGAGAAGAAAAAGCACAACTCCGTACTGTCTTTGGAAGGCCACTGAGAGCTGTGAGGGGGCTTTTGTCTTCAATAGATTTCAGGGCATAACAGTCTTGAGACAGGGCCCCTTCTGCATAGTTCCTGTTTCAACATGGAAGACATCACTTCACTATGGAAAAATACATCAGTTTAAAAAGTGACTGAAGTGCGTTACACAAATAGAAAATCCCAAGACTCACATCAAAGAAACAGCAGATTCATGACAGGAGATGAAGGACTGCATATATGACTGAAATGGTTTGGGAGTTCAAAATGTCACCAGAAGAGAGACCACTGAGGAGCTAGAGTGAGTCTTGGAAGCCATCGTTGGTGTCACCCCATCAGAATATTGGAGCTGGAAGAGCCTCCAGCAGAATGACAGAGGATAAGTCACTCCCAGTTGTACATGGAAGACCTTGAACAAAGGCAATGGCTATACTTTGGGCAAGGCCTTGTGGGAAATCTTGAGTTTCCATATAATGGATGACAAGTTTCCAAGTAGAAGAATAGCTCTCATTTCCTATTCTGTGGAAGAAACCTGTTGTGGTGATCCAGGTATCTGGCAGTTGTGAGAAACTCGGTCTCAGTTCTAAATGCACAAAAACCAGTGAAGCAAGACTTATTGGAATGGCTCTGAAGGCTGATGTCCTCTCTACTTTGAGGAGCTTAGGGACAGTCTGTCTCAAAAGGTCTAGTTAGCTCAAGAAAAGGACAGGCTGGTAGCAGCTACTGGGTCTGGAGGCTTCCCTTTTTAATAAAGCCACTCGTCCATCTAGGAGGTCTCCACTATGTTACACAGTTGCATCGATGTCTCCTGGCCTCCTGAACCTAGAACTACAGTATGTGGGGCATCTTGGTGGTGGGTCATTTGGTGGAACACTGGCCACGGTAAGCAGTGGGACAATGTGAGTTCTGGAGGATTGCACATTCTTTCCTTCTCCTCTTTTATACATTTTCCTTCAATAAATGCTATTTTTTTTTAACTTGCACCATGTGTCACTAATGGTGTGTGTCCTGACAGTCAGAAACTTGATTTTTATAATGAAGCTCATCTTATAGATACATGTATTCATATTATGAAGCAAATGGGGCTTGCTTATCTCAGTGTATAGTGATGTTCCATGTTGCCATCTAACAGCTTGCTTAAATTTACAACCAGACTGAAGTTTCATCTGATGAATAATCCAAGTAAAGCTGGTATATGATGACCTGGAGCAGGCACATAACTTGAAGCTTTCAAAGCTTTCTTTCTTTTATCAGAACATCTCCAGGCTGCTGCTGCTGCTGCTACGTCGCTTCAGTGGTGTCCAACTCTGTGTGACCCCAAAGACGGCAGCCCATCAGGCTTCCCCATCCCTGGGATTCTCCAGGCAAGAATACTGGAGTGGGTTGCCATTTCCTTCTCCAATGCATGAAAGTGAAAAGTGAAAATGAAGTCGCTCAGTCGTGTCCAACTCTTAGCGACCCCATGGACTGCAGCCCACCAGGCTCCTCTGCCCATGGGATTTTCCAGGCAAGAGTACTGGAGTGGGTTGCCATTGCCTTCTCCAGGCTAGTTGCTCACAAATATGATCAACTGAGTTTTCCCAAAGCTTAGTGAAAGAAACTGTCCCCAAATCTCATAACTCCACACTTTCTGATTTGTTACACCAATATCAAGGCCAAAGCTTTTGTTATTATTGATAATATTTTTAGCAAAATTGATCATTTTCTCCCCAATGTAAAAGTAATAGTTGTCATGGTAGAGAATTTGGAATATGCAGAAAGCTACAAAGAGAAAAAAAAATATCCCCTGTAATACTCCCCTGGATATAACTACTCTTCATTTGTTTTTTTTTTTAATCTTCATTTTAATGTATATCCTTACAGGGTTTTTTTTCGCTCTATATACATGTACAGATTTAGTTAGAATAATACTGCAGTTACTCTTTTGTAACCTTATTCTTTCACTTGATAATAATATATTCTGGGCATATTCCCATGTCATTAAATATTCTTCTAAAAATAATCTTAAAGGTGACCTAGTACTCTACCATTTGGATCTTTCTTGAATTTCAAATATTTGAAAAAACTAAATATAGAAGTGCCATATGATTCAGCAATCCCACGATTGGAAATATATCTGGAGAAAACTATAATTTGAAAAGATACCTGTACCTCAATATTCACAGCAGCACTATTTACAATATTACAAGACATGGAAGCAACCTAAATGTCTATTGACAGGAGTGGGTAAAGAATACGTGGTACATATATACAATGGAATAGTACTCAGCCTTAAAAAAGAACAAAATAATTCCATTTGCAGCAACATGGATGGATCTTGAGATTGTCATACTGAGTGAAGTCAGACAGAGAAAGATAAATATCATATATTTTTTATATGTGGAATCTAGAAAAATAGTACAAATAAACTTATTTATAAAACAGAAATAGAGTCACAGATGTAGAAAACAAACTCATGGTTCAGTTCAGTTCAGTCGCTCAGTCGTGTCCGACTCTTTGCGACCCCATGAATCGCAGCATGCCAGGCCTCCCTGTCCATCACCAACTCCCGGAGTTCACTGAGACTCACGTCCATCGAGTCAGTGATGCCATCCAGCCATCTCATCCTCTGTCGTCCCCTTCTCCTCCTGCCTCCAATCCCTCCCAGCATCAGGGTCTTTTCCAATGAGTCAACTCTTCGCATGAGGTGGCCAAAGTACTGGAGTTTCCAATGGGGAAAGAAGGGGATAAACTGGGAGACTGGGATTGACAATATATACACTACTATATGCAAAACAGATAGCTAATAAGGACATACTTATAGCACAGGTAACTCTACTCAGTACTCTGTAATGACCTATAGGGAAAAAGAATCTAAAAAACAGTAACAGTGGCCATATGTATATACATTGCTGATTCACCTTGCTGTACACCTGAAACTAAAGCAACATTGTAAATCAACTACACTCCAATAAGAATAAAAAAATTTTAAAAAGAGTGAAAAGTTATCTGAATATCCATAGAACAAGACTTGTTAAACTTTGCTATATTCATCTAAATACTGTAAAATACTATATAAACATTATAAAGGATATTTATAGCCATATACATTTACTTGGGAATATCCTCAAAACATATAGTTAAGAAAAATTTTGACTTTAAAACAGCATTTGTGGCATGATCCCATCAGTGTTAGTGGTTACTAAATGGAAAGATTTTTGGCATTTTTGCTTTGTTTATTATTCTTTTCTGTTCTGGTCAAGATTTTAAAATTTCCATCTTTATAAAAAGGTGAGAAAAGTTAACAACATAGTTTATTTAAGGGGAAAAATGTATGTTATGTTAGAAAAATGCAAACAGTATTTATTATATATTATTATGCAAGGAGGCAATTGTAAGAAATGTGGTGACCTGGGTTCGATCCCTGGGTTGGGAAAATCCCCTGGAGAAGGGAAAGGCTACCCATGCCAGTATTCTGGCCTGGAGAATTCCATGGACTGTATAGTCCATGGGATCACAAAGAGTCAGACACAATTGACTGACTTTCACTTTTCATACCCATAAGGACAGGAAGATGGCTGATCTCCTGCATAACCCTTAGTCTGAACACCAACACAGAGCATCATTATCAGGCCACCGTGGTATCAGGTACACCCTCCAATTAACAGTCACAGGCTTTTATGATGTGCTCTGCTTACAAGGCCAATTTGTAAAACTATTCAACATTTACTATTAAACATCTATACTACACAAACTTATTCATCATGGATTTTTGGCTGAAAGAATTGCTTTGCAAAAATCCCTTTCTGCTGTTTTCTTAAAATCCTAGAACACTACTGCAAGGATACCCTCGCTTGCCGCTATTTTTCAGAGTCCTATGATAGGGGCACTGGAAACCTGAATTCAGAGCCCTACTCCGCCCCTAAGTAAACATGAGTGCCTTTGAGCAAGTGTTATGGGGGGATCCAGAGTAAAATCCCATCATAGGTCATGAACCTACTGATTGATCTCCCATGTAATGATTTTTCCTTTCTATCAGAGTATAAATTACTAAAGAAAGGTGGCTTAAAAAGCCAATATATTGTACCAATCAATGCTTGCTATTAAATACCATAGTTCAAGGATTATTCTATGTTTTTCTGTAAAGTTCTTGAATATTTTCACAGAGGGAGAATTAACAATATATGTAAATTCTTCACTGAAAGTCATTTTCTCATGGTAGAGACGAACCTATTTGCAGGGCAGGAGTAGAAATGCAGACTTAAAAAGAATGGACTTGTGGACACAGGGGAGGAGGGGGACAAATTGGGAGAGCAGCACTGACATGTGTGACTACCATGTGTGAAATAGCTGGTGGGAAGCTGCGGTATAACTCAGGGAGCTCAGTTTGGTGCTCTGTGATGACCTAGATGGCACGCCACTCCAGTACTCTTGCCTGGAAAATCCCATGGACGGAGGAGCCTGGTGGGCTGCAGTCCATGGGGTCGCTAAGAGTCGGACACAACTGAGCAACTTCACTTTCACTTTTCACTTTCACACAATGGAGAGCGCAATGGTAACCCACTCCAGTGTTCTTGCCTGGAGAATCCCAGGGACGGTGGAGCCTGGTGGGCTGCCGTCTATGGGGTCGCACAGAGTCGGACACGACTGAAGCGACTTAGCAGCAGCAGATGACCTAGAAGGGTGGGAAGGAGGCTCAAGAGGGAGTGGATATGATATGCATATTTACAGCTGGTTCACAGGTGCACAGCAGAAACTAACAAACACTGTAAAGCAATTATACTCCAATAATTTTTTTAATTAAAAAATAAAATAATTTTTCCAGGACTATGTATATTTCCCTAATGTATTTAGGGAGAATATCTATCTATGCTTATTATCTACAATGTAGTCAGTGCTATTAACACAGCCCTCAGTCCTGTCCTGTGTATTCCTACAATGAGAAAGCTGAAACCGGGAGCCACACAAATTGTTCCAAGTCAAACGGTTTGAGGATGGTAGAGCCAGGATTTGAACCTGGGCACGCTGGCCCCAGAGCCCACTCTTTTAACTGTGTACAAAACGTATTTCTTTCTGTAGGTAAAAGCACAAACAGATGAGTTGCTGACAAAGTCACAACTGGTCACAAGGCTCAGAGGAATAAGAAGCCTCAATGAGAGGATAGGGACAGACTGGGATGAGAAACAAAGAGCAGGGCAGGGACCACACCCTCAGGAGTCTTACTGGGATAGGAATTGCCATCCTTCAGTTGGTCCACAGGGTCTACCTGGAGGGTGAGGGTTGGCAGATGCTAGATGACTGCTGGACTGCTGTCCTAGTGGACTGCACAGGAATGAAAGTGTGTTCCAACCTCCTTCAGCAGCAGTTAATTTGGTCCTCTGACCTGTCTGTTTATGGATCTTTGGGCACTGAGCAGCATCTTTGGGGTCACCAGTCTGTAGTTATGCAGCCCTGAGGACAAACCTATTCACTGCCTAGTGGGCAATAGGCCTAGTCAGCATTTCGTGTCAAGCACTACTTGGGTAAGAGGTGTCTGATCCTCACAATACCATCGATAGCTGATGCTCCTGGGACCACGGATATACCCATCCAGTCTTCTGTTGAAGTGGGAATGCTGGGGCTTCAGGACCTCCCTAGATGTACACAGATGTTGCTGACTTTCTGTTAGTTCAATGTAGGCAGGGTAGATGTGGTTAGTACCCACCCCCTCCCTTGGCCCCCTTTATCATCCTTGTGCCTACTTTTTCTGGTAGAGGTGCCTTTTTTGAATTTTGAGTTTTAAGCCAGCCTTTTCACTCTTCTCTTTCACCTTCATCAAGAGGCTCTTTAGTTCCTCTTTGTTTTCTGCCATAAGGGTGGTGTCACCTGCATTTCTGAGGTTATGATATTTCTCCTGGTAGTCTTGATTCTGCCTGTGCTTCATCCAGCCCAGCATTTTGCATGATGTACTCTGTATATAAGTTAAATAATCAGGGTGACAATATACAGCCTTGACATATTCCTTTTCCACTTTCTGATTTGAGTATTCAATCAAGTGTTGTTTGGGAAAATGCATTGATTACTGAATCATCTCATGCCACAGAGATCACTGTTAATATTGTCATCTTCTCTGGGATAGGGAAGGGCAAACAATTTATTTTAGAGTCATATGATGTATGGCAGAGCTACTAATTTTTCTTGTCTAAGTCTCCAACCTCTGACCTTTTGGAGCCAGTGGGCTTTCTCTTGTTTGGGGGGAAAATACTGACATTGTGTTTAGAACAAGTTGTTACCAAGAATAGTGAATTTGGGATGTATGATTCCCAAAATCGAGAATAGAGAATTATCATCAATTCTCTATTACAGTGTTCTCACACTTTCTTGTGCATCAGAATCACTGGGAGGGCTTGCTGTGAAGCAGATTACTGGGCCCATTTCTAGGGTTTCTGATGTATTAGGCTTGAGGCGAGGCCAAGAATTTACACTTCTTAACAGGTTGCCAGGTGATGCTGCAGGAGGACCACTGAAAACCACTGCTATTACATTTCCTGGCTGCTTGGCCTCTGGTATTATGAATTTTCAGAAGGTTTTAAGTTAAGGGAGGGAGAAGGAAGAGAAACTCAGATATATTTTGTATACTCAGGCTAGGAATTGTCATAGATACATAACCTAATTTTATTTTGACAGTGCTATGAAAGTAGAAGCAGTATCTTAAAAATAATAAAATGAGGGAGTTCCCTGGTGGTCCAGCGTATAAGGTTTGATGCTTTCACTGCCGTAGCCCTGAGTTCAATCCCTGGTTGAGGAACTAAAAAGACATTCACAGAATTTAAGTCACTTGTTTAAAGTCTAATGGGGCAAATCTGGAATTGGAGCACAGATCTGTCTGACCCCAAAGCCCAGTTCTTTTCTACCCACCACATTGCTTCTTTAGCTGTCAGTTGGCCCAGAATGCCAAAATCACTCATGATTAACACACACACACACACACACACACACACACACACACACCCTTGAAACTCTTTCACTCAAGCTACACAAAGATAAAATATGTTTTACGTCCACAAAAAATGGTCTTGCTAATCTGAGTGACATTAATATGGGATTTTTTTCTCTACTGAATGTCTGTTATTTTTTTTGTAATCATGTTTTCACAATTAGCTAAGTTAACGTGTCAATTTCTAATAATAGGCTCTCCATGGAAGTTTCCAGAAATCATGTGTTGGAAGGAAGCATATTGGGATTGAAAAGAGTCAGTAGTGATAGATGATAAAGAATTAACCTGCCAAGGGACTTCCCTGGCAGGTCAGTGGCTAAGACTCTATGCTCTCAATGCAGTGGGCAGAGGTTCCCTGATCAGGGAACTAGATCCCACATGCAGTAACTAAGACCCGTGTAGCCAAAAAAAAAAAAATACATATTAAAAAATTCTTAAAGAGAAGAGTTAACCTGACAAAACTATACCCTAAATATCAAACAGCACAGTTTAGAATGTTGTGGTTTTGAGAAAAAGTTCCCAATGTTATTACCACATAAATCCTTTTATTTTTTTCCCTCAAAAGTGCATTACAATGGATGGACCTTGAAAACATTATGCTAAGTCAAAGAAGTCAATCACCAGGAGACCATGTATTACATGATTCCATTTACATGAAATATCCAGAATCTATAGAGACACAAAATAGAGCAGTGGTTGCTTAGGGCTTGGGGGACAGGTGGTACAAGGAAGTGAGAATTAAAGAGCATGGGGTTTCTTTTCAAGGTTATGAAAATGTTCCAAAATGAGATTCTGGAGAATTTTGTACAACTCTGGAAATATGCTAAGAACCACTGAATTGTACATTCTGATCAAGTTAATTGTGTATTATATGGATAATATCTCAACAAAGCTGTTACCATTGCAGATTACATTTGCAAAAAAAGTGTAAGTGCCCATTATACATGGATGTTTTTAGTTGTGGAATTTTTTCAACAAATACAATTAGTTTAGAGGTGGGAACTACGGAATTTACATTTAGCTAGGTAGGGCCCATTCAGGGAATGTGGAGTGCCGTGGTTGACTAGCACTGCTACCTTGATGTGGGAAATGAGAAGGGTGCTAGGAGAACTTTAGTTCTAGGCTCTGTCACAGGAGGTGCAGATGTATGAAAGGGATGGTTGACAGCAGGTCACAGTCCTGACATGGGGTGAGGGGCTCAGAGAAAGGGCAGGGTCCCAACAGGCACACTGGAATGTGTAGCTGGGCCTTTAGTAGAAGCCTGGCCATACAAGGTGGGGTGTGGAGGAGCTGCTGGAGTACCTGGGGCCCTGTGTCCCAGGAGGAGGAGGAAGATTAGTGTGTCCAACTAGATGCCAAGAGCCATGTGGGGCTGGTCTTGGTAAAGGAATAGGGATATAGGACAGAGAGTTGGATGATATGGTCCAACCTTCTCTCAGTTGTGGGCCACCCATGGTGAGCCACTTGATTCCTAGGGATGTTAGTTCATGGCTGTATCAGGAAGTGTCTGCAACTGCAGCTGTGTGAAGGGAAGAAAGAGAAGCAGAAAGAAAGAAGTAATTGTCTTAAGTCAAGTCCCTCTTAACAACCCTTTACTCCTCCCACTGACAATGCCATTCCCTATATTTGTTCAACTCAACATTACTCATGCCAAAGACTATGACACGGAATGGACATAAAAAGATTAAGAAACAGTTCCCGGCCTCAAGAAGTCCATAGTCTAAAGGGGGAGGAAAACTTATAAGCTGATCATTTTCAACAGACCAATCACATCCTACTTAATATTGCCAAGAAATTAAAATATTGATACTTTCCATAAATGCTACTCAAAGGACAATAATGTTCTTGGATGGATTGACAGTTTTAATATATTTTCTAAAGAAGACCTTGTAGACACATCTAATAGGTAAATTTTCTCACTTAACACAGTTCATCATATCCTCAATGGCAAAATATGTTAAAGTGGCATGTTGGGCTGGCAATGAACAGGTACTTGTGTAAAACTGGATTTTTGATGTCAAGAGTTTAAAATCTTCCACACCATCTCTGTTCTCAAGTAAGTGTGACATTTTGCATTCAAACTGAATGCATGCTGATGGACAGAGCTGATGGGATGTGTGGTTCAATTTGGGGGTTGGAAATATGCTGTTTTAAAAACTGTGCTTAAACTTCATCACTCTGAAATTTGGTTTAAATCAACTGACTGTGCACTGCACTACTTTATTTTTATCATACACGAGGTCACATAATATAGGTCCAGACTCTGTAACTCAATATCCAAGTCACCCAGACAAACCGTACTCCCTCTGGGGCTCATCAGCCACATTTTTAAAAAGAAAAACAAGAAATTGGGGGAGGAAAGGGAAAGGGTTTGGCTAAATGATGTCAAATATCCCTTCTAGCAAAATTCTATCAGGTTGAGTAAAGCCCATTTAACTTCACCATACAGATCTGTGCATAGTGAACCAAGCTGGTATTTTATTTTTGAGCTAAGAATTTTAGTACTGAAGAAAAGAAAAGAAAAACCCAAACCAACCAGCATCCTCTCCTCCCCCAACCCATCTGTAGCTCTACATTAGGAATTCAAATTGCAGTATTTTTAGCCTCTGGAGTTTAAGCAAGCCCTTAACCTGAGCCCCTGCCTGCATTTTATAATTTGTCTAATTTAAGTCATACAACAGTTCCATCTTTGACAACAAAGCAAAATCATTTTACTTATTTTTATGTACTTCAAGAACTACTTCTAAGTGGAGACCTTGTAATACCAATGGCATACCAGGCAGAAAATGATAGAATTTTATCCTTCCTTGGCTTTTATTTTTTAATGAAATACAACCTCAACTGTAAGAAATGCAAGTCACTTCAAACGCATTCAAAAGGTTTGCTTAAAATAGATGACCAGAGAGGTTGTATTAGAAAACAGAAAAATCAATTCTAGATGAAAGCAAAACACACAGAATTTTCCAAATTGGCAAGAAAGGGCAGTTATATTAATCGTTTAGTTCTTTAACAGCAGGGTGCTGGAGATGGAGAAAGGCTTTCCTAATGTTTCAAGATTAGGGTGGTTTTAGCCATCATTTCTGGAGAAGGAAATGGCAACCCACTCCAGTGTTCTTGCCTGGAGAATCCTAGGGACGGTGGAGCCTGGTGGGCTGCCGTCTATGGGGTCGCACAGAGTTGGACACGACTGAAGCGACTTAGCAGCAGCAGCAGCCATCATTTCTGTGCTTGGTGCACCTTATAAAAATAACTTCCTGAGGAGGGGCGCTTTGAAACTGCAGCCTCTGCCAGCTTTTCAACCTTACTGCCCATTATCACATCACTGAGGACGGGGCGGACCTTAATTAGATCATAGCCTGGAAAGCCTGGAGCTTCCGTGGCGGCTCAGATGGTAAAGAATCTGCCCGCAGTGAGGGAGACCTGGGTTCGATCCCTGAGTCAGGAAGATCCCCTGGAGAAAGGAATGGCTACCCACTCCAGTATTCTTGCCTGGAGATTTCCATGGACGGAGGAACCCGGCGGGCTACAGTCCATGGGGTCACAAAGAGTCGGACACGACTGAGCGACTAATACACTGGAAAGTCGGGGAGAGAAACTGCAAAGCCTTATTTTCTTAAAGGAAGTGGTCATTCAAAAGCAGAAAACCCAAGTCACCTACAGTTTCTTCGTCCACTTTGCCAAGGGATGGGTGAGGCAGGGTTTAAGAACAGGAAGGAAGAACTCAGCCTGGGTCGGGGAGCGAGGTGGGCGCAAACTCCTGAAAGCGGAGTGTGAGACAAGCCAGGGAGACCTCGGGAAGGGCGCAGAGTAAGGCCCAGCATCACGCAAGGGTGAGTCCAGGTGAGGGGCGTGCTTCGGAGCGCCGCTGGCTGGGAGCCTGGATTCGCCCGGGCAAGATTCCGGCCAGCGGCTCCTCTGCGCGTAGCGGGCTCCTGGGTGTCAGCGCGCAAAATCGCCGCTTAATCCCCGCTCCCGAAGGATTAATTAGGGCCTCCTTAAGCAGAAAGCTGCGAGCCAGGGGCTTTTTTCCTAGCCACAGGAGCCCCGGGAAGGGGGTCGTCACTCCTCCAGTCCAGCCGGGCGCCCCTCCCCAGACACCACCAAGCACAGCGTCCCCGCGACTCGCGCCTCTCCGGTGAGCGCTCTTCGCACCCCCAGCCGGGTTACCGGGACCCCCTGGTGACCGGCGGCTTGACGGGTCACGAGAGTCATGTCCCAGGCCGGGCCGCTTCCTCCCGCGCCCTCGGTTCTCAGCCAGCAGCCGGGGAGCGGGGCGGGGCGCGCCAGGGAGGCCGAGGCCGCGCGCTATTCCTGTCACTGTGAGCTACTGGCATGTTATGTGTGGCGCCCAATCACGCCTGCGACCCGTCGCGCTGACCCGCGCCCCTCCTCCCTAATCCCCCAGGCTTTGATTTGATCCTCCGCGCGGAACAAGTTCACCCCCCCCCGCCCCTTAGTTAGTTGTCCCCAGCCCTCGCCGGTGCCCGCAGAACCCTCCTTGTCCACCCCCGGGAGGTCAGAGCCCTCGCCCCGCACTTCCCGGACAGCCCTCGTCCGGCCCCATCTGTGCATCTGGGCCGTCGGAGATCCAGCACGCCTCGGGAGTCAGTCCATCCGCAGCTCCGCCCTTCCAGGTGATGGTGCGCGGCCACTGCGGCCCCAGGCGCGCAGGTGTGGGTTCCCCAAACAGGGCCGGGGAGGGGGTTTTGGGCAACGCGCTGGCAGCCTCGGCAGCCGCCGAAACCGAACCCTGCAGCTCCCGGAAAACTCCAAACCCCGCGCTCTCCGCTACTAGGTGCTTCTGGAAATCGTTTCCCTACCACATTTGCCCTGAGAAGGGTACGGGCAGACCTGCGGACCTGTATGAAGGAGGCCTGGGCTTTAAGCTGAGCAGGCAAAAATGGACCCTTGCTAGGGGCTCTTCGGCTAGCGCGGGGGGCCCGGGGGCTCCGTGTCCCGGGATGCCTCCGGCCGCGCCTGGCTGGCCCCAGCCCCGGCCCGGCAGCTTCCCGCCCTGGGCATCATGAGTTACTTCCTGTCTTACTGCAAAGCTCATGGCGGCTCGCTGCTCACCGGCTACCAGGCGCTGCGCGCCGAGGGCTTCCTGTGCGACGTGACGCTGGAGGCGGAGGGCAGCGAGTTCCCGGCGCACAGGTCGCTCCTCGCGTGTTCCAGCGACTACTTCAGGGCTCTGTTCAAGAGTCACACCCGGGAATCCCAGGCGAGCGTGATCCACCTGCACGTGCCGTCGGCGGCGGGCCTGCAGCGCCTGCTGGACTTCATCTACACCGCCTGGCTGCCGCTCTCCATGGACACAGTGGAGGACACGCTGGAGGCCGCCAGCTACCTGCAGGTCACCGAGGCCCTGGGGCTTTGCGGCCGCTACCTGGAGCGCCAGCTGGCCCTGGAGAACTGCTGCTTCGCCGCCAACGTGGCGGCTCGCTTTGGCCTGGCGCACACGCTGAGCGCGGCCGAACGCTGCATCGTGACCCACCTGAGGGAGCTGCTGGCGCGGGGCGCGGGCCCGGCCGGCCTTCTGGAGCTCAACCCCGCGTCGCTGAGGGCCGTGCTGGGTGCCCCTGACGTGGCGCGGGTGCCTGAGGCCCGGCTGCTGGGCCTGGCGCTGGCCTGGCTGCGGCAGGAGCCTGAGGCCGAACGCCTGGCCCACTGCACCCAGCTACTCGAGCGGGTCCGCTTCGGCCTCGTGCCCGCCGACGTGCTGCGGCGCGTGTACTCGGGCTCCGGCCTCACCCTGCCCGCCCGGGTCAAGGGCCTCATCATCCAGGCCCTCAACTACCACACGTCGCCCTCCCGCCAGCCGCTCATGCAGGGCGAGCAGACCAGCGTCCGGAGCCCTCAAACACGCATCTTGTTGGTCGGGGGGCGCCGGGGGCGGGAGGTGGTGACTGAGGAAGTCGTGGTCCCCCCGCGGGCAGCCCGGGGCAGGGGCGCCGCGCCGGAGCCGGAGCCGGAGGAAGAGGAGGGAGAGGAGGAGGAGGAGGAGGAGGAAGAGGAGCAGGTGGAGGAGGAGGAGTGGGAGCTCACCCAGGACGTGGTGGCCTTTGACGTGTACAACCACCGCTGGCGCAGCCTCACGCGGCTGCCTGCTCAGCTGCTGGGGCACAGCGTGTGTGTCGCGGGCAACTTCCTGTTCGTCCTGGGCGGGGAGAGCCCGTCTGGCGGCGCCTGCTCGCCCCCAGCGGACGGCCCTATGGCTGTCGTGGCGCAAGTGCACCGTTACGACCCGCGCTTCCACGTGTGGACGACGGTGCCCCCTATGCGGGAAGCACGGGCCCATTTCTGGTGCGGCGCCGTGGGAGAGGGGCTCCTGGCCGTCGGGGGCCTGGGCGCGGGCGGCCAAGCGCTGGCTTCGGTGGAAATGTATGACCTGCGCCGGGACCGCTGGACGGCGGCCGGGGCGCTGCCGCGGGCTCTGCACGGCCACGCGGGCGCCGTCGGGGATCGCGGCGTCGTTTACATCTCCGGGGGCAAGGCGGGGAGAGGCGACGGCGGCGCGAGCAGCCTCCGGGACGTGTTCTCCCTGGCCCCCGGGGAGCAGACGTGGAGCAAGAGAGCGCCCATGGGCACAGCCCGCTTCGGGCACCACATGGCCGCCCTGCGCGGCGCGGTGTTCGCCTTTCTGGGGCGCTACGAGCCCTTCTCCGAGATCGAGCGCTACGACCCCGGCACCGACCAGTGGACTCGGCTGCGGCCGCTACCCTACGACCGCTTTTGCTATGGGCTGGCCTTGGTGGAGGAGACGGTGCTGCTACTGGGCGGCCTCAAGTGGCGAGACTCACGTCAGGTGCCCACCCGCAACGTGGTGGGCTATGACCTCGACCTGGACCGCTGGGAGGACATTGGCTGCGCGCTCCCCTGGGCCTGGAGCGGCCTGCAGTGCGCAGTGCTGCAGCTGGCAGAGGGTGGGGACGAGCAGAGGGAGGGAGAGCCGGGAGAGACACCGGATTTTGTTCTGGGCTTAATGGGTTAAGCAGCCTCGGGGCTAGGGAGGAGCAAGTCGTGGGCTTTTCCTAGACTTGGCCAAAGAGAAACATTTGCCCTTATTCTGAGAATGGGAGACAGGAGGGATCAAATTTAGGATATATGAATCATCTCCAGTGAGCTGGGCATTTCTAGAAATTCTCATGTTGGGCTAGAGATGGACTTTCAAAAATAAAATATGACCCCGTTTTCCCTCTTGTAGTTAAAAGTGTTTCCCAGGTTCTAAACAGTGATTATTTTTGTGCCAAACAGCCAAAAAACGTACAATAATAAGTTATATGCCAGACCAGAAAATTGTTAGGTATAATGACTGTAATGAATGGTTCTAGAAGATGGCATTATCTGAATAAATAGTGATGGGAAAGTGCCTTGGTTAAAAAACATGCAATCATTGTAAGGAGAACTATGATTTTATGATACAGAATCATGGTTATAGTTCTGCTTTGACGGTTTAATATACATACGGAACTGAGAAAAAAAAATCTACTAGAAAGCACTTTATTTTTGGAGAAAATAACCTAGGTTAAGTTTTTCTGTACTTCATCCTTACTTACCCTAGTCTGCTTTTGCTCTGACTTTTGGCAGCTTATTGGTTTTATTTGTGCAGCCCTTAGCCACAATAACTTCCCTGGTGGCTCAGATGGTAAAGTGTCTGTTTACAATGCGGGAGACCCGGGTTCGATCCCTGGGTTGGGAAGATCCCCTGGAGAAGGAAATGGCAATCCACTCCAGGACTATTGCCTGGAAAATCCCATGGACAGAGGAGCCTAGTAGGCTACAGTCCATGGGTCGCAAAGAGTCAAACACGACTCAGCGACTTCACTTTCACTTCACTTTAGCCATAATAATCCGGCTTCTCTGATTTAGTGGAACATTTAACGGGGCTTCCCAGGTGGCTCTAGTGCCTGCCAATGCTGGAGACATAAGAGAAGTGGTTCTATCCCTTGGTCCGGAAGATCCTTTGGAGGAGGAAATGGCAATCCACTCCAGTATTCTTGCCTGGAGAATCCCATGGACAGAGGAGCCTGGTGGGTTCCAGTCCATAGGGTCGCACAGAGTTGGACATGACTTTAGTGACTTAGCAGCAGCAGCAGCAGCTAACAAAACCCCTATTTCTTTTATCCTCTTTAAACGTTCATTCGGCAGATACGCTGTAGGTAATACTTGTAAAAAAAATTTTTTTTAAGTTTATTTTTGATGGTACCCTGCCTCCTAGACCTTCTACCCCACCTTCCCAAAAGAATCACAGAGAAAGGAAAGAGCAGCAGGTGAAATTTTAAAGTTTGTGTCAGGTAAATGGGAAACCAACTTGATTTTGCAGGATTTCAGAGAAGATTCTTGTATATACTGGACATTGCCTCTTCTGGCTTATACCACAGTGGAGTGACAAAGTTAAAACTTGTAACTGGGGGTGGTGGGGTGGCGTGTGATTCGGTCACAAAGAAATGTGATGTGGATTGCATGAATAAAATAGGTGCTTTATAAGGATTCATTAAGAGCTGAATTTATTTGACTTCAGTTTACAGTGCCGCCTCTCTCCTAGATTTGAAACTAATGCAATAAAATGTACAGATATATAGCGTTAAAGGTCTCTTTCATGCTAAGCTAGCCACGAGTCTTTTAAAATTCATTAGTTTACTTTTTACCATTTAAAACAACAGAGCCAACTTCACCAAAGTAAAAGCCGCTTAGTAGCAACACAGCTAGTCTTTCCATCAACTGCTCGCTGTTGACAGGGGCACAATCTGGCCACTGTATCCACGACACATCCATCAGGTACAGATATTTTTAAGTAAATGTACACATTTGGCCTAGTAAACATCAACAAGTCTAAACACCTGTAACAAGCACAATTCATTTTAGGACAAGAGGTTTCTTTTTTTTTTTTTTGCCTTTTTTTTTTTTTTTTAACATATACAAAATCCCACAAATTTAATGTGCGTCAATATCCATGCAGTAAATAAATGTTTTTACAAATAGGTTTTTTTAAATGATAAAAATATTACACTGGACCCCAAATTCCATACAAACATTAATACATGATTTCTCATCCACTTTGACTAAATATAGGATTACTGAAAATGTGCTGTAGAAAGGCCACTCTCCTGTACAGTTGTGCAAAGTCTGCAAAACGATAGTGATTCAGTGGTGGTTTCAAAAGCAAAGAAAAAGATCCTTGCTGTGGAGTTTTTACTTTCTTCTCTACAGCAAAAATAGTCACTGGCAGATATCTGAACGCTTAGAGATGAAAGTACATTCACTGAGCTGTACAGGCAACAGTATAAAGCTGATTAGAAGTAGATTTCAGGATATAGAATAGTAAAGGAGGGTCTCTTCCTCCTTCTAAAGAAAAAAAACAAAACCAAACCAAAACCCAGCAAATTGTGACTTGTACGTTATGCAGCCAGACACTAAAAAGCAGCACAGTCATTATCATGCTGTGATCACTTTTCAAAAATGAGATGCTTATAAATGGAAATATATGAAGAGGATTTTTTTCATAGACTTTATCCACTCTATAGAACAAATCATGAAACTAGGAAAAACCTCTCAAAATTGTTTCTATCATATAGTTCAATGTAATATCTCTCTGAATGACCATCATCTTCTTGCTCCTCAGGAGAGAGGTACATTTTTCGTTTTCAACATTGTTCTCTATATTAGAACACACATCAGCCTGAAACCAAACATATTTTACTTCCCTGCCTGAAGTATAATTACATAAGTTTCACTAACGGACTGGGGGAAAACTGGACACTAACTGGGAAGTTGATTCATTTCCGTTTATACCTTGTAGGTTTTTAGGAGTTGGAGTTTAAAAACATGAGTTTGGGCTGAAATTATATATATATATATGTTAGCTGCCTTTCTGGGTGAGTTAAGTGTGTTTTAAAAAATTCACTCTCAAATTCCTCTGTACACAATCAGCATTTCATCACTACAAAAATAAAGGAAGATTTAAACCAAGAAAATAAAGCAGCTCTATCTTCAATTTTGGTCTCAGTTACAAAAACATCTTACAAAGCTTTGCCCTGATACACCATTGAGTGTCCCCATGGATATGGAATAGTATTTCCATTAACCAGCTTTCACAAGTTAATAGACTATTAAGACGAATATTTGATACCTGAACTTTTCTTATGTTGATGCTCTTCTATTTTGCTTAACTCTTGTATGTATGCGCATCTACATTTCACAAAAATAAAACTACAGCATTAAACTTTGTGCAATGTTTAAGAAAATCCTTAGAACATTTTAATAAATATAAAAAAGGTTTAAATTCTTTCCCACCCACAAGGATGTCTGCACCTGAAAAAATGTGACTTAGTTTTGAAGTCTTGTTTATATAAAATTAAAGGGAGAAAAGATGACCTTAGATAGAAAACCGCCTTTTTGTGTTTTTTTTTTTCTACTTGAAGACCACCTGTCTTCAGGGTTGTTTGCAAAAGTTAATTTTAAATCATTGAAGACAGTTGATTTTGCACATGGTAAACATAAGCTGAGCACTAACTGCATATAAAATATACAAATGCTCATTAAAGACAGTGGTATTATGACCATATAGGGTTTGTTTCATATAATGGTAACATTAAAGTATAGCATGTCAACGTGTCCCACACGTTGATATAAAAACTACCTTATATACTTGTTCAAAGTACCAGAAGGTACCAAATGGCCAGACGGCACAATACACTTACACATGCGTTTCAATGTATGAATGAGTGTGTGTGAGAGAGGAAGTGATTACATCTACTTCAGAAGAAATGCTTAATGGGTCATTTGAGGTGGTATTTTGACAGATATCCAAGAAAAGATCGAGGTACATCTGCTTCCACTGCTGGAATTCTTTCGATGTCAAGTCTGGATTGTCTAGTACTTTATCGATAATGGCTACTTCCCCTTCTCTGGCCTGAAAAATAAAAGGATTCAAGAGTTACAAAAGGGACAATTTTCTTCAGATTTTAACTAAAGAGTTAACAGGCAAAAGCCCAGAAGAAACAGCTCTGTTATACTCAAACTCAGGCTTCCCTGGTAGCTCAGATGGTAAAGTGTCTGCCTGCAATGTGGGAGACCTGGGTTCGATCCCTGGGTCGGGAAGATCCCCTGGAGAAGGAAATGGCAACCCACTCCAGTACTCTTACCTGGAAAATTCCATGGATGGAGGAGACTGGTAGGCTACAGTCCATGGGATTGCAGAGTCGGACATGACTGAACAACTTCACTGGTTCACTGGATACTCAAACTCACTATTTAGACTCAAATCCTCAGGTACTTTTTTCTACATGTAGGCACCCTGGTTTATTTTTCCTTTGGACCCTATCCTGTTTCCCATCTCTGCCTATGGAAACTTTTCCTCATCCTTTAATGTCCAGTTCATACGCCTCTCATTTCTTCAAGCCTTCCTTAAACAACTGAAAAAATGTTTTCTCCTTCATTTCTATAAGTCCCCATAACATTTGATCACTGCTGTTGAGTGGGCTTACCCCATTGTGTCTTGGGTTACTTTTGCATTGTCCTATTTCCTCCTGCTAGATGCTCAGTTGGTAGTTTGGACCTGAATGAGAATGGGGGCTCGGTGAAGTGGGAGGTAGTAAGGATATCTCTGGACCTTAGCTGGGCACCAGAATTATTCCTATGTATATTAAAGCTCTTTAAAAATTCTGGTCTTAGTTATCAAAAGGTCATTACGTTGTCCCATGGATTTGCAACACCATTCACATGAATATCAACTGAGAGCTAACTGACTATGAGAACTTGGCTGCTGGCTACCAGAAGTTTTTTCAAATCATGCATTTCCTATTTTGTTATCTCTTTGGTTGTTGTTTAGTTGCTAAGTCATATTCAACTCTTTTGTGACCCCGTGAACTGTAGCCCACCAGGCTCTTTTTTCCATGGAATCTCCCAGGCAAGAATACTGGAGTGGTAGCCATTTCCTTTTCCAGGGTATCTTCTCGACCCAGGGATCGAACCTGTCTCCTGCACTGGAAGGTGGATTGTTTACCACTATGCCAAAGCCTTTGACTGTGTGGATCACAATAAACTATGGAAAATTCTTCAAGAGATGGGAATACCAGACCACCTGATCTGTCTCTTGAGAAATCTGTATGCAGGTCAGGAGGCAACAGTTAGAACTGGACATAGAACAACAGACTGGTTCCAAATAGGAAAAGGAGTTCGTCAAGGCTGTATATTGTCACCCTGTTTATTTAACTTATATGCAGAGTACATCATGAGAAACGCTGGACTGGAAGAAACACAAGCTGGAATCAAGATTGCCGGGAGAAATATCAATAACCTCAGATATGCAGATGACACCACCCTTATGGCAGAAAGTGAAGAGGAACTAAAAAGCCTCTCGATGAAAGTGAAAGTGGAGAGTGAAAAGGTTGGCTTAAAGCTCAACATTCAGAAAACGAAGATCATGGCATCCGGTCCCATCACTTCATGGGAAATAGAAGGGGAAACAGTGGAAACAGTGTCAGACTTTATTTTTCTGGGCTCCAAAATCACGGCAGATGGTGACTGCAGCCATGAAATTAAAAGACGCTTACTCCTTGGAAGGAAAGTTGTGACCAACCTAGATAGCATATTCAAAAGCAGAGACATTACTTTGCCAACAAAGGTCCGTCTAGTCAAGGCTATGGTTTTTCCTGTGGTCATGTATGGATGTGAGAGTTGGACTGTGAAGAAGGCTGAGCGCCAAAGAATTGATGCTTCTGAACTGTGGTGTTGGAGAAGACTCTTGAGAGTCCCTTGGACTGCAAGGAGGTCCAACCCGTCCATTCTGAAGGAGATCAGCCCTGGGTGTTCTTTGGAAGGAATGATGCTAAAACTGAAACTCCAGTACTTTGGCCACCTCATGCAAAGAGTTGACTCATTGGAAAAGACTCTGATGCTGGGAGGGATTAGGGGCAAGAGAAAGGGGACGACAGAGGATGAGATGGCTGGATGGCATCACTGACTCGATGGACGTGAGTCTCAGTGAACTCCGGGAGTTGGTGATGGACAGGGAGGCCTGGCGTGCTGCGATTCATGGGGTCGCAAAGAGTTGGACACGACTGAGCGACTGATCTGATCTGAACCACTAGAGAAGTCCAGGATCTCTTTGGTACTCTGTCTCAAAATTATGAAACCTCAGCAGTAGACTATGGATCTGAAATATTTTCCAAACGAACTCTCTGACCTTTTATTTCTTGAAATGACTGCATCACAAACTTGGTATGACAGTTCTTTTCTGGTTTTGAGTTTTTCAGGGTGCATGGTCTGATTAGGGAGAGTATGTATGGCAGGCTCTCTCCACTGAGACACACAGTGAGGGGGCTGACTTTTCTGGCTCCTTCTTCAACTTCCTGCCTGTTTCCCTTTCCTCACCACCTCCTCCCCAATCTGGGGGTGGCATAAGAAGACTGGAGACAATGTAAGTGCTTATGGAAATGTGTAAGAAAAAAGTAACACGTGAGTTGGGAACTGCTAATGTATACAGCACAATTATAAAATTTCCACACGGGATATGAAACAATGTGGCTTCACTCCAAATGTGCTACAAGAGATATTCATAAAATATCTCAAACCCTTTTAGCACCCACCCCTGCATGAATGCTGTGCTCTTTTAATAACTGTATCAATTCTACAACATGGCATATTTATCTTAGGAAAACAAAAGACTGAGGAATAACACTAGCCCTACATTTTTGGGAAAAAAAAAATTACATCCTGTTTTCTGCTAGAACTAAGTCACATAATGTGTAGTCTGTGCATGCTCTGAGATGTTAATATAAAGCTAAGATTATTTCCTTTTGGCCAAATACACTTATTACATTTGTTCTATTTATCCCCCTCCCATTTTGTCCCTTAGAGTATCTGATAATCGATTTTTTCAGGAATGAATCTCTTAAAACGAATGTCTCCTTCCATTTCATATCTTACCTTTAAAGTGCTTTTGAGAATTCTCAGCCTGTGTAGTTTTTCATTCATCACAGGATCATTACATCTCTTTATAAAGGATAGTTTGTATTCCATCTTGGTTGAAATGCGATGTTCTCCCAGAGGCGACAGACTGGCTTGTTCCAATGCCCTGTATAAATCTTGCAAAGAGTCTCCTAACTTTTCTTCCCTACTTTCACCTGCAATGTCCAAAAAAAAAAAAAAACCAGAGAAATATGAATCCAGTGTAATACAGTGATTTGACACTCCAAAAATCTACTAAACAAACAAACAAAAAATATCTGAGAAACGGAATAATGAATGATAGGGAAAACACTATTACATTAAAAAAAAAGAAAAACAACCCATCAAACCCACAGTTGCTAGTTATACTGGGTAAGACTAGCTACAGGCAGCCAATTGTTTTAGAATAATTAATAGGATGCTTTAATAAAATACTCTTAATAAATAGCAAATCACTGTACATATCTTGAGTCCATTAAATTCAAAGAATTACAGTACAAAAGGTACACAACACAGAAACAATTCTGAACATAATTTAACATTTTAAAACAGTAATGAATATCCCTTATCATTATACTGATAAGCATAGATGTGCTAAGTAACAGAGCTCTCCTGGTTTAACAACACTGAATGAACTGATGTTTACATTTTTCTAGAATTCATAAGATGGAATGGCATTCGCTGGAGTATATATGATTGTAAAAATCTTCCAAAAGTATGCTGTAGAGGATTATTAGGTTTCATGTGACTGCCATAGTAATGCCTGCCACACTGTAAATACAGTAAATGATCATCAATAATAATGCTTTAATTAGAATGACATGTGGGAATGTTTATATGCAAATATAAGTAAAAATATGGCATGTATTGAAGGAAGCTACTTAACATTTGAAAGACCAAGGAAGAAAACACTCCAATTAAATATTTTTGAGGAAAAAAAAAAAGGTCTGGTTCAGGAAAGCATCTTGAATCTATTTGAGCAAATCAAACTACCATATTATTCTTGAATTGTCTGACTACTGATGTATTTTTCTCAATGATAAACAAAGATTAACTTGGATTTTGCTTGGATTGGCAGATAGGATTAGGGTTATATTACATTTCCTTTAATAGAGAGCCAAAGAGTCCTATTTGAGGAATGCTAATTACATTGGCCCAAAAAGTAAATATGGAATATCATTCATTCCACCATGGTCCATGTGAATATTTTAGGCTTTCTGACACATTTTTTTTTAAAGACACCCTAATTGGTAATAATGTAAACATTTATATGTGTCAGGAACTAGGGTAAATGCTTAACATGCATGATCTCATTTAATCCTCATAGCAGTACTAGGAGTAGATCTATTTGATTTTCATTTTCTAGCAGGGAAGTACCTTGCTCAAGGTCACATTTACTAAGTGGTGGAGTTGGAATTCCAACTGAGCAGTGTGGCTCCAGAATTCATGATTTTAGTAAGAATTCTAGACTGCCAGTTTTGTCAGGAATCATTTGAACTGTGTATTAAACAGGAGGTGTTAATGAATTTGTGAGATGCTTGAAATACAGCATTGAAAAAAACTTTTTTAGAGTGTACCTAAAACTTCCCCCAAAGCCCACAAACACAGTACCTTAACTTGAAGGGATCACCTTTAGGATGAAAAAGTGACTTCATTTAAGTTTCATATTCAATTTTTACTTTCCTGCTAAGGTTAGCAACTATTGGTAAGTGTGATTATTGAGTTCTCTCATTAGAAAGTCCTTTGTTATCAGCACCTGCTACCACTATTCCTCTACAACAAACTTTAACTTTCTAATCATATATCTAAGTTAGAGCTATAATCTAAAAGTACAAAAAAAGGAAACAGCTTTTTAATTTTCTGTTGCCTCATCCTTCAATGTTTGCAGCACCTAGAGGATTCTGAGGGGTGGGTGGGGGTACAGAGGACTGTAAAAAGAGCAACTAGCTGCCTTGTAGGCTAAGGTTGAAATGAGATAAGGAATTTTAAACAGAATGGTTTGGAGCCAGGAAGGCAAAAAATCATAAGGTTATTCAGTGTAAAACTAAATGGAGTTGTAAAAACAAGGATACATTTGAACAGCATAATTCCATTTCATAAAATCATAGGCCAGGAAAGAACCCTGAGGAATTATTTAGTAGTTATCATTATTTTTGCTTCAAGGCAAGACTGCATCTTAAACCAGAAAAATTTCATAAAGCAGAGGGTGGGGGAGAAATTGGAGCCCTAACAGATGTGAATTATAGTAGTCTAGGTATCATGAAGCCTAATGTATTATTTGCTTTTCAGTTCTTAAAGGAAGGTAAAGAAAAAAGGAATTCAAATAATAGTTTTAGGATTCAAGGGAGGCAGAAACATTTCCACATAGTAAATTTTTAAGATAACCTTCTTCCATATTACCTAACACTGTAAGGAGTATATATTTTGTTGAAAAAACATTCTTACCCAGTTTTCTTTCTCCTCAATTCTTATAGTTTGTGGAATACTGAGTCACATGCTGGATTATAAAATAAAATTTCAATGTAGTTTTATTTCAAGAATGGTAAAGATTTAATATAAAAAATGACAAACATGACTTAACACTGAAAGCTTTTTTTTTCTTCTTCTTGCCATTAAGGGAGGGGGGAGGTGGAACACGTTCAACCAAAGTACAACATATAATTCTACAAAGAATCTGGTTTGACAGCTGTAAGGAGAATCAAGCATGGATTTATCTCTGGGCAGCACATATGAACAGGGAATCACAAGGAGACAGAACACAGAAACATTTCCAAGCTATGAATGGAATAGAGATATTAAAGATAAGTCAGGCCTCCTTCCCCCACCCCTACACACCACACACATATGTGACACAAGACACAGTCGTGGGGTGCGGAGGATGAAGGATTGAGATGCCAGGCTCCTACAAAATGCCACCAAGTACTAAACATTTTAAGACTAGACAAAGAGTCCCTTTATTTTCAGAGGAAGGGGGTGAGGGCCGGAGTCACATTTGAAATCTGATTCACTGTGCTCAACAGTCAAAACAACACAGAACTCAACATTCAAGACAAAAACAGACCTTTATTTTCTTTTATTATTTTCAAACTGGTTTCCTTGATTTTTTTTTTTTTTTCTTAGATGAATACCAATTAACTCAATCGGGGCTACCGCTGCAACTGAAAATGTGAAAGCACCTTTACTTCTTCTTTTTGCCCTCTTCTTCTTTGTCTCCTCTTCTGGTTTCTCTTTTAAACCCTTGCTTTTCTTCTCCTAGAAGAGGCTTGCTTTGGAAGAGGAGGCAAGCACTTGGTGAGGTCTGCTTCCTGATTGACTTTCTTTCAATGTGCCAGTTCAGTCATGGGAACACTGGCCCCAAGCCCAGCTCTTTCGGAATTTGAATGGATGGTTTCTGAAAGTTGGTAAAGTGTAGAAAACCACATGCAAACCACAGGACATATAGAGGAACCTTCTGTGATTCCTCAAGAGGAAGTGTATCCCTGATACAATGAAATTTAAATTTGTATCAAATTGATTCGGAAATTCTGGGCCTATGCAGGAATAAATTTGCCATCAAATCACATTTACATTTACAACATGTAAATCAGTCCTGTGTCAGATGACACACTTTTCTATTTCAATTTTATTAAAGTGAAGAGAACATATAAAGTTCTCTTTCCTATATAAAATTTCATTGATAGATTTGAGGATCCCAATGAAGTTATGGATAACTTGTATTCTGAGCCAAGGGAGGACTCGTTTCTGGCTGTGTCATAGTGGCAGGGCTAGAAGAAGATCCTCTTTATCGTTTCATTTATACTCTAGCTACACCATGAAACACTGTGACTCTAAGAAATGCACTGAGCATCAATATAGTTGTGTCTGGCTCCTTCAGGTTGCATATGACCTCCAGGCAGTAATAAAAGCTCAAAGAAAAGATTAGCCAATAGAAAATAATAGTTGGTTGGAACTTTCTTGAAAAGGCTTATTAGCAGATGATAACGCATTCCTCAAACACCGCAGGATGTTTGGTTGACCTATTTCCTTACATTCATGCCCAGTGTTTTTAAACCTGTTCGATTGTATACCCTTTTCAGTTAAAACACTTTTGTTGATAAATATTCAATATATGTATTACTCTATATTAATAGATAGATAGAAGAGATATTCGAGAAAATGAGATATGAAACCTGAGGAGAAATCCCAATGTTTTTTCGTTCTGCACCTCACTCCATGTGCACCTCTAGAGACCCAGACTGCGACTTTCCCTGAGTGCTTATGCCTTGCTCTCTTTGCATTTCCCAATCTTCTACAGGACATGGTGTCTGATGAACCCAATGTTTAAACTGAGTGATGATTTTCTTCACTTTAGACACCAAGTACTCCAAAGAGGACTCTGTATCAGTCTGAGTAATTTTTTTATACCAGTCTCTTGTGTAATGTCGTTCATGTTTCTTTGGTGAAAATTAAGAGCAGAGTTTACAAGTGTGGCGACCTAAAATGTTATTCTGGTGTCCTCGCTGTTTCCCTGCCTCTGCAATGACAATGTGGAAGGAGAGTAAAAAATGAAAACAAAACAAAACAAAACGAGTATACGAACTAGGCTCTTAAAGAATCAAGTCAGCAATGAATAATCAGTTCTTGTACATGTTTTGGAAGGGAACTGTGCTCTTTTAAAATAGGATAATGATGTCCTCATGGAAACAGTTGTTCCTTCCACAACACAACTGGGTAATGAGCATAGAAAGCTGGAAAAGACTAAGTCACAAGTGGGGGAGAAGGCTGGACATAGTAGCATTAGTCACCAGTCAAATGTGAGAGGTATTCGTTCTTGTACGGTCGCGGAGTGCTCTAAGGCTTCCAGGCGAATGGCATCAAGTATGTGGAGCACTATTCTCACCATGAAAGGCAATTAGCATTTGCATTTAGACACAGGACTGTTTTCTGTGAATACTAATTTACCAGTGCACCATAATGAACAACTTATTTCTATGTAAGGTGCCAAAGTTTTAATGGGTTTAATGGAGATAGGTTCAATATCTGTAGGTTTTTTTGCTAAAGATGATTATGCATTCAGGAGTTTACACTATAATCTGAATTGTTTTATAATGAAAGATTAGTTCTTTTAATTCATGTTTTTATATAAGTCAACTAGCTATGCCTTGTAAAACTGGGGGGAGGACAGTTTGTTATAAAGCATACGATTTTACAACTTGGCTTTTACTTGTTACTCTGTAATCAACTACCCTTCTTAGAATTAATTGGTTTGTTTTATTTTAGGCAAAATAACAATAATTTGTCTGATGAAAAAAATTGAGGGGGAAAAAAAGTCCTTTTTTTGAAAGGACAGCTTGAGTGAGTCCACCAATATTGCTAAGTGAATTTTTAAGGAATATGTGAAACCCATCCCTGTACGAATGACCTTGTGCTTCACCAAAATTAAGTACAGCCATATCAGTGTTTGTAAATCCCTTCTGCACAAAAGTAAAGCTGACTTCCACAAAGAGGTGACACCACAGACAGAGCTGAAGCTTATTCTACATTTCATTCTCGAAGCAGGTAATTTCTGCCGAATTATGTGGTTTAATGCCACAACTATGAAAGTGGTTGTATTTTCAGGGTATTACGGTTGTTTTTATGACAAATAGTTCAGATGGCAAAATCTTGGTGTCCTTGGCATTGATTTATTGACCCAAAGGGAAGGTTCTTTGAAGGAGAATTGCAAACATAAATAACAGATTCTACATTTACCCAGCGAATTTAGAAAATTTATATAAAGATATGGAGGTCAAGGTACCTGGTTCTTAGGAAGGAATTCATAAAGGATACAGTTTAAAAACAAAGCTAAAAGATGATTATTAAAAAATTAATGTGGAGTCATCATATTCCTTAATGAGAAAAAACTAAAATTCTTCATATCATAAAATTTTACTATGACTTAAACAGGGAGAATGACTCAAGACAATCCCACGAATATTTAAAACCAACATAATGCTTTTTGATGCATTTCTATATACCAGAACCATCATTTTTATATATACTTAAAAAAACACATTAAAATGGTTAGAGCACAGAGGCAACTGTAAGGCATATCAATGTGATTTTATTCACAACACAAATTCCATTTGTGAGAAAGAAGCATAGATTACTCCTCTTTAGAAAGATATTTACTATCAAGCATACTTAGCAAATTATTTAGCTATCTAAAAAGATCTGATACCAATTGGTCATATTTTTATTTTTATGTAATTTATATTTTTACAAGTATTCACATTATGCAATACCACACACTGCGGCGACAGGAAGAAAAAAAAACATTTCCAAATACAATGTTAAATTATCTGTTCATTGCACAGTATGAAATATCCATTAATTAGCATTAAAATTATTACAGAGTATCTTATCCAACTAAATAAAGGAAATTTCACATCCACTACAGAAGAAAAATAAGCAATATTGAGCCATAAGGGACCCAGTTACATAGTATTAAATAATATCTGAAACTATTTTGAAAGACAACCAGACAAAATACTTTTTCCAAAGTGAAAACCACAGCCTATAGATTTGGAAAATTTTACAGAAAAGAATAGCTCATGCCTGTCCTATGAGGCAACACCATTTGTATACAAGTGCCAAGAAGTAAGGAGAAAGTTAGGATTTTAGCTGAGGAATCTACTAAAGCCTGGCATGTGGCATTTTCTTCATTAGTGCCACTGAAAGCAGTCTCTGTGTTGCACCTGAATACACTTTATAATAGAATAAACATAGTAAGTTTCAGAGCAGGTTGTAGATACCTTGCCTTAATAGATTACACTTAATGTAGTACAATACAGCACGTCAAATTTTAAAAATGCAAAAATACACTTAACACACAGAATTCGCTTTCTCTGCTTTGCCTTCAAGAGGCCACTTAAGAGTCCATTGAACAGCCAGGGTTTTCTAGTTATTGGAGCTGATCCCTCTCCTTTCCTGTGACAGGAGAACACAACTGAGCCCTTCCCCAGTCAGTACCCTTTGCCTCTGTTCACCCACAGAAACAGCAGTTTTCTGTCACTGTGCTCCATCTTGACTGGCTTTGATCTTATGCTAGTCCCAGTGAAGAAAGCTTGCATTCTTCTTAAGAGTGGCCTGCCCCTCTTAATATCCCTTTAGGGAGGCCCCCAATCCAAAACACTTGATGATCTAAGCTTTTAAAAGTCTGTTTTCTGTTATAAACAGCAAGGTCGAGGCCATTTTAGTTGCTTGCAAGAGGTTGATGTTAAGTCTGCGTCGTGCCGACTCTCTCCGATCTAAATTCTCTAAACATTAGCTTATCAATCTGTGAGTCCAATGGGTTGAGTGCCAACAGAAGTGGATCCGATTTGGCATGGAGAGGTTCTACCAACTCTCGCAGTGTATTAGCCTAATATGATAAAGCAGTGATACAATATGATGAAAGACCTGCGAGTGCCATTATTTCCAAAGCATATTAGTATTTGTATTAGAAATACCATCATGCAATACCCATGAAGAGAAAAGAGAAAAATATGGCTAGAATTGCATATGGTTTTAATACCATAATGTCTTTGTGTTGGCATGCAAGTCTACTTGGCCAAAAATGGGACTTTATTTTAAGCTTGGTTATCTCGAATTGCCAATCTTATGTATATAAAATAATACACAGCACAGATATATCTTTTCTCACCTCTATATTTGTACATGCGTATCTGTAATTTTAATCAGAAAGTTTATGTTAAAAGTATTCTCCATACACATATAAAATGATTAATCTTCTAAAAAAATAAACTGTAGTTCTATACAAGATCTTTCCTCAAATTCATCCAATCAAGAAGTATGAGGAAAACTTTTCTGGTCCACCTTCTAACTAACTAACCCGACTCACATGCTACCACGTGCTGAGTGGTGAGAGAAAAGCCCAGCTAGTGTGGCTCCAAGGAAGTGGTCGAATGCAGACCAATACAAAGTGAACAGAGGTGAAAAGCTCTCACACGGTCAACGTGATGAAAGGGTGACTTGACACCCGAGCACAAGCCACATTCTTAGGAATTAAGAAACTAGAAGAGACTAAAGTTTCTGAATGACTTGGAAAACTCAGAACAAGTGGGCTAAAAATAAACTGTAGTCTCTTTTAGTTCATTTTATTTTGGATTTTGAGGAGTTCAAATATTACCACTAGGCACCAATCAGCAGTTTTTTTTTTTTTCTTTATAACCTAGGGCAGATCTTTATTTGCTACATCCTTTAGTACCTTTTGAGTTATATCAAGAAGAAGGAACAAACTGGGAGAGGGAACAGAGACAGCATGTTGTTCACTACTAGCTCCTTTATAAAATGGGAAGGGAGTGTGTTGCCCACAGCACAGTATTTAGAAAATAGGATGCAGTATGGTTCAGAAATCAGCAGATCTAATTTTTGTTTATCATATCATAACCTTCTTTTGCAGAAAAGGGGCTGGGAACTAAATAATCTTCATAGGTAGGTCAAATGAAAGAAAAGACAACACCTTATTTTTTTTTTAAGAAAATTATAATACTGTAATGCGAACTCTGGATTCTACCACTGTTTCATAAGGTCATAGAACTTCAAACGGTAAAGTCAGAGGCAATCTAATGCTTGGCACAAGGTCATCCTTAAATTTAAACTGTTTCTAATTTATCTATGCAACTCAAATATTTCCCCTCAAAAACAATTTACACGAATGCTTTAATTTCTAGTGAACTCAACCCATCCTAAATCTGAACTAGAGCCTTGGTAATCAAGTCACATCTTAGTTACATTTAAGACACCATTTAATTAGGATTGGGAAATTCTACTTCAAGAGACTGGAAATACCTCCTCAGTTGAGGCCTTGCCAACATGCAGGATGGTGGTGGGTGGATCACTATTTCAAAGTGACTACAGCTATTTCCAGGGCTTCCCAGGTAGCTCAGCGGTAAAGAATCTGCCTGCAGTGCAGGAGACACAGGAGATGTGGGTTTGATCCCTGGGTGGGGAAGATTCCCCGGAGGAGGAAATGGCAACCTACTCCAGTATTCTTGCCTGGAAAATTCTGTGGACAGAGGAGCCCAGCAGTCTACAGTCCATGGGGTTGCAAAGGGTCAGACACGACTGAAGCGACTTAGCATGCTCAGCTATTTCCAAGTCTGTATATACTAACATAAGAGAAGGTAACTCTCTGGCAAGGTGTCTCTTCAACTAGTAGTGGTCAGCTTACCAAATCTCAGGGTAGAGGTCTGTTAAATACAGATTACTGGGCCCTTCCCTTACTCTACTCAATCAAAATTTCTGGGTATGGAACTCTGGAATCTGCATTTTAAGCATGCAACCCAGGTGATTCTTGTTGCCCACTGCAGTTTGAGACCTCGTGCACTGGGCCAGTCACACTGTGATGGGCTACACTGTGGGGAGGGCTGGTTGAGTGATGCCAACTTTTGTACTGCACATATAAGGAGTTTTTACGTCACAAGCTTTGTAGTTGGACACATCACACAGAGTTTTATTTTCAGTCCTGTCACCAGTATAACACTGTATTATGTAACTCAAATAATCTCAAGATTTTTGCCAAGGAATCTGATGGAAATACCCTGGTCTACTGAGAATATGGCAAAATGAGAGATTGTGGTATATTGCTTGAATAAATTCTTTAAAGATATACTTTTAGGTAAGCATTAAATAGCTCCTCTTTATTTTTGAGGCAAACAGAACAAATAAACAGATACTTCCAGACTCAAGCCTGCTGAATCTATGTCTTGGGGTGTGCATTCTGAATCTCAAGTATGAACAGCATTGGCAGTCAGATATGATGGACTGGTATATGGCTAATTTACATGAAACCTCTAAAACATAAAAACATATTTCATAAAGATACTGTTCTATGAAAGCCTAACTTCTGCAAATCTCATATCTATGTGTCTTCAACTTTTTGCAAGTCCCTTTCTGGGTCTCAATATTCCTTTTCCCCTCCCTTTGTATTTTCATCAGGCATTCTCACTCTGCCTATTTCTGTGCTGTGCTTAGTCACTCAGTTGTGTCCGACTCTGTGAGACCCTATGGACTTGTAGCCCGCCAGGCTCCTCTGTCTATGGGATTCTCCAGGCAAGAATACTGGAGCAGAGAGCCATTTCTGACATCTCCAAACTGACAATTTTACCCCTACTCAAATCCCATGGACAGAGGAGCCTGGCGGGCTACAGTCCATGGGGTTGCAAAAGAGTCAGACACAAACTTAGGGACTAAACAACAACAAAATTTTGTGCCTGTTTATTTATTTTTTTTAAGGACAAGTGGAAATTGCGTGTTTCTAAAAAAACAAACAAACAAAAAAAACCCCAAAACTTAAATTGTATGGCTCTTGATTGTTTTTATTCTTTTGGTCGATATCCCAACTATAAAAAATATTCCATTCCCTACTTCCTGCTCTTAAAATATACTTCACTATTTAACAAGCTTTTAATCAAGTACATTTTGAAACAACAGCAATATTTCTATCCTAGCCCAAGAAAATCAGTAATGTTTCTGTTTGGCATATTACTTAAATAATTATTGAGCTGCCATTCATCACTGAAACCTTTGATTGTGAGGCCACCAGCCCAGCTGGGTAGAAAGAGAAAGATCCTACTTCCCTGTTACTAAACCCCTCGAGATGTGAATGGTGTACCCAGATGTAATGCCATGTTGTGTATAGGATGACTTATTCCAGTGTGGATCCACTTCTCATGCCAGCTCTTTACAGACTGAATCTATGTAGGATATGGTGAGAAAAATATTTCTTTTCCTTTTTGTTTTATGAATTTAAAACTCTTTCCATGCAAATTATAAGCAGAAATAGAAATTCTAGAAGTAACTTTTAGAAATGTAATCAGGCTAATAGATTATAAGGTAAGGATAGAGGTACAAACATTTGCAAGAGAATGATTCAGTTTGAATACAAAATAGGTAAAAAATAAATCTTTTACTTAATGAATGAAACAGAAGGAAATACATAAAAATGGAAATAAGAAGTGCTTAAGCCAGAACAGCACTTTCAAAGATTTTTACTTCTGAGTTATGAGAGAAAACTGGTTCCACATACTCACTTCCATTATCGGTGAGCCTGAGGGCAAATTTAAGGGCAAAGCCACTGACAACTGGTCTTAAGCTGCTTGCAGATAACAAGGCAGGCATCCAAGCCTATCAATAGTAACACATGTGGAGCTCCTGGGAGAGTACAGATTGCTGTGAGCTTTTGAAAAAGATCTGATTTATTACGATGATCAGGATCTCTCTCTTCTTCTAAATGTATATGTTCACATTTAAGTTTTTCTTTTTGTAAAACAGGAATATCTAACACCATGAGTTGATAGTCAGTGATAATTTTTCTCAATGAAAGTCTTGGAAAAAGTGGGCTGAAACCTTGATTCAGAATGTTCAAACCAAGAGAGAGACTTATTTGTGGCTTGAGTAGTAGCTGTTCAAATTTTGAGGGTCTATTTCCTTGTAAAGATAAAGCTCAAACAGACATAATATCAGATTTTAAAAAATTTGTTTGTTTGCTTATTTTTAATACCATGGGGGAGGGACTAGAAAGTCTTTTATTTTATGAATGATGAAGTATTCTTTTTCAAAATAAAGTGATAAATAGCAAAAAGTAATATAGTTTGTGCTTATACGTCTAATACTTATGGATATCTTTAATTAGAAATTTCAGGTATAATAAAAATATTTGATGAACCTAGCCACAAACAAAACAGATAAGGAAATACTGTTTCCAGATTAGAATGTTACTCTAACAATTCCATTCTCTGTGTATAATTCACAAGAGACAGAATATTTCCTTATGAAGTGGTATCTCATCTTAAACTATTTACCACTATACTATGACCTTAAAGTGCATTTAGGACTTATGGGTATATCACATATTACTTTTACTGTCTGCATTAAAACCACTACCTGAAATAAAGGTACACCTGAAGTATCCTTTAAATTAAGCTTATATATTAGTAACAACTGAAAAGGTCTTTTATATTTAATAGTCACAGAAGTACTTATTATGTTAATTCAATTTAGCCTGAGTTTATATTCAATGAATAGCCTATAGATATATTAGAAAAATGTACTATGGAATTCGGCCACATTATATTGTCATTCCAAATGTCATATTTCAGATTTTAAAACAGAAAATGGGAGGAATTCATTTTTATAGACATGCATTGTTCAATACGGATTTAATGGGTGCCTATGTATATATATATATGTGTATACTACATCAAATGTTAGGGGTAAATATACAAAGATGATAGTCTGACCTCAAAGAGTTAATGGCATAGCTGTATAACCCCTTCCCCATTTTTGTCTTATAATTTTATAATTAAGGATTATCAGTAAAATAAAGCTTTACTTTACTAGTATAAATATATATATACATATACACAGATACAACTATATGACTATAATGTAATTATAAAATTATCCTAACAATGTATATTATATGAATATATTAATTTAAATGGATTAATATATTTGGAATACATAGAAAATAATAAATTTTAGGGCAAATTTAAAGAATACCACTAAAATATTAATATATGTGTGTATATACATATATATATATGATATAAAACAGCTGAGTTCTGGTGCTTACAATAGACTTGAAAACTGAAGGGGACTGGAACAGAATAGAGAACCCAGAAATAAACCCATGCGCCTATGGTCTATTATCCAAAGGAATTAAGAATATATAATAGAGAAAAGATAGTCTCTTCAACAAGCAGTACTGGGAAAACTGGACAGCTAAATGTAAAAGAATGAAATTAGAACATTCTTTAACACCATATACAAAAATAAACTCAAGGTGGATTAAAGACCCGAATATAATACTGGAATCCATAAAACTCCAAAGAAAACACAGGCAGAACACTCTTAGATATAAATAAGAGCAATTTTTTGGAGATCAGTAAAGCGAAGGAAACAAAAGCAAAAATAAACAAACGGGACCTAATTAAACTTAAAAGTATTTGCATAGCAAATGAAACCATTGACAAAATGAAAAGAACCTACGGAATGGGAGAAAATATTGGATTGGTTCATTTGGGTTTTTCATATGTAGTTACTGAAAAAAACAGAATGAACTTTTTGGCCAGACCAATATTTGCAAAGGGTTTACCTGTGATAAGGTGTAAATATCAAAAATACATAAGCAGCTCATACAACTCAACATCAAACAAACAAACTGAGTAAAAAATGGGGAGAATATCTGAATAGACATTTCTCCAGTGAGGACATGCAGATGGCCAACAGGCACATGAATAGATGCTCAACACCGCTAACCACCAGGGAAATACAAATCAATACCACAATAAAATATCACCTCATACCAGACAGAATGGCTATCATCATAGAGAAAACAAATAACAAATGTTGGTGAGAATGTGGAGGAAAGGGAAGCTTTGTTAGTGGGAATGTAAATTGACATAGCCACTATGGAAAACACTATGGTAGTTTCTCAAAAAACTAAAATTAGAACTATTATACGACCCAGCAATTCCACTCCTGGGTATATATCCAAAGAAAACAAAAAATACTATTTCAAAAAGATACATGCACCCCAGTGTTCATAGCAGCTTTATTTACAAGTGCCAAGATATGGAAGCAAGTGTCTATCAACAGATGAATGGATACGAAGATGTGGCATATAATGGAATGAATGGACTTGGAGGCATTATGCTAAGTCAAATAAGTCAGACAGAGTATGACAAATAGTTTAAAATATCATTTATATGTGCAATCCAAAAAATACAAAATACATATTTTGTATATAATATAAAACAAAGAAACATAGTCACAGATACAGAGAACAAACTAGTGATTACCAGTAGGGAGAGAAGGAAGAAGGGGCAATATAGGGGTGGGGGATTAACAGGTACAAACTACTATGTATAAAATAAATGAGGATATATTGTACCACACAGGGAATATAGCCAATATTTTATAATAACTATAAATAGAGTATAACCTTTAAAAATTGTGAATCACTATACTGTGTACATCTGTAACATATAATATTGTACATCAACTACACTTCAATGAAAAATAAACAACAACAAAAAACCTTTAAAAAAAAACTTGAAAGGAATCACAATATGCCACCTTAAAATATACCACTCTGGCCTAAGGATTATTTTGAACTGAAGGTAATTAAGAAACAGTAGACACAGAAAGACCTTTGGCCATCCCTCTAACTGCCATAAAGCAGGACGTATGTTTCCCACTCAGAAACTGTTCATCCTCTCCTCTTGCATTCCGGGAGAACAATGCTTAACACTGAAGACAGAAAGTTGGCATCAAGATGGGTCTGCACAAACAAAATCTTACTAAAATAGCCCTTATCTTCTGTTAGTTTCCCCATATATAAACTTTTCCAAAATTTACCACTTTAGAAATCCAAACCCCCTTTCTGTTTTTTTGTCACTTCTCCGTAATTTACCATGCTTTGTTAAAATGGTATATAAACCTCGGATCAAAGTGCTTCTTTGGGTCTTCATTTCTTTCCTTTGAAGGCCTCCATGCACATAAAAATTAAATTAACACAATAAAATTTGTATATCTTTTCTCTGGTTAATCTGTCATTTGTTAGTTTAATTCACAGGTTCCAGGTAAATAACCTAACAGAGCAGAGGAAATGTTTCTTTATTTCCCTATAAAACACTTAAATCAAGCCTTAAGCCATTCTATTCTAAGTCATATATATTTTAAAATATTTATACTAAAAATATTTAAATATGAAGTACATGTATTTCATCAAGTTATTTTGAGATAATTTTCAGCAACATGGATAGATGGCAGTTTATTGGCTCTTGCAACCTATTTTATGATTATTTATTTTAAAGTAATCTTTTTACAATTATCATTTCCAAAAGAGGTAAGAGAGCTAAAGACTTTTTTATTCTCCAATAATGCAGAGATGAATGATGTATATTTTTAATTTATGAAAACTTGAAATGGCAACCCACTCCAGTACTCTTGCCTGGAGAATCCCATGGAGGGAGCAGCCTGGTAGGCTACAGTCCATGGGGTCGCAAAGAGTCGGACATGACTGAGCGAGTTCACTTTCACTTTCAGCACCTTACATGGTTATATTGAGTTGGCTAAAAAGTTTGTTCTTATGGACTTCTGTAAGAGCTTACAGAAAACCCTAAATGAACTTTCTGGCCAACCCAATAATAAAAGGATGAAATTCAATAGATGATATTCAGTCTGGATGATAATCAGTGTGAACCGCAACTCAGTGCTGAGAACTGCCAATGGGGTGCACAGGTATATCCTATGTGACAGAACACTTCATCTGTGACTATGTCTAGTCTGCCAAAATGAAAAGGTAAATTGGGACTAGCTACATTTCAGTCATTTTCTTGACTATTTATTTCAATGGATTACTCTTTGGTCCTTCCAACCCTATTAGGACATTCTCTTTCCTAGTGATAAGCAATGAAAAAAGCAATTCCAATGTTATCTGAACCTTGAATCACTTATGAGACTAGATGGTAAAAAAGTCTTCAGAACACTGATTATACTTCCATGACTCAAATTATTTCATTTGCCTGTTGCACTTGACTTGAATTCTACAAACTGGACATTCTGATGGAATAACAGGTAAAGGTATCTCTACCTGGGGGGCTTGGAGTTGTAAAGACACATTTCATATGCTGAGTCCATCAGAACTTTCTCAAAGTAAACAAAGGTCTTTTTGCCTTATGTCCTCTTCTAAGGTGCTGAGCAGCAAACATGATCTAGGATCAGTAAATTTTGAGCTGATACAAACTGTGCTTTTATTGCCCAGCTTGCTATTAAGGTAGACTAAAAGTAGACAATGGCATAACTTCTTAATTCTTGAAAATTTTATCTAAAATAAAGACTTAATGTACATTTTTTTTTTCAAATTAACAGTAACATAGATCTTATTGAACTTCTGCTCTATAAAGTTCCAGCCTATTCTTATTCTCACACTAGAGTCATATACTACCCTCAAAGTATGGCCATACTGATTTTGGTGAGATTACTTAAAAAAAAAATATCATTCAGTATCAGCTCCAGTATCATGATACCATCCAGACTAAATGAGGGGGAAAATAGAGGGACTGATCTGTAGAAGTGAGTGAAATAATAAATTCTCTTCAGTAAGAGTACCATAATGGGTGCATGTGTGTAGGTTGGGAATAGTAATAAAAGGAGTGATTCTTATGCTAAAAATTTTAAGATATTACTTTCTCTCATGCTATAACACTGTTTATGACTATAGAAACTTGAAATGGACTTCTGCTTACTTTTCCTGGCTGAACTTATATTACCAAAAATTTGCAATACTGATTTCCCCCTTCAATAACTTCTAAATGTTAATACCTTGTTACTAACCTCCTTGGCATACCAGCCTGACATTTGGGATCATTTGCTCATTAGCAACTTTGGCAAGAAGTTACTTTGGGGGCTCCGCCAACTGAATTTCTTAGCAATAAAGACAACCAAAAATACCTTTCCCAGCAAAGCAAGTGACAGAAAAAGTAAAAAGAAAATTCAAAAGGTGTTTGTAATAGTCTAAAATTTTATGTAAACAGTTACTTATCAGAATTCATATTTTTCTTACCTCAAACCAGTTATAAATCTAATCTCTCACCCTAATCAATAATATTTTCAGATTCTATTTTTCAATATATAATAATTACATCAGAGACTATTCTCATAAATCCCCATTGTTAGGGTTATCTGCATACAATGACATTTAAACTATTACATTTTCAGGTATTTAAAATATATTGTGTACATGATAAGAATGAAAACTATTTTGGTAAAAACCACAATAAAATCATGTCTATTAGAAAAATAGCATGGATGTAAACAAATTAGCATGAACATTCATCTTAGCAAAAAACTCAGAGGAGAATAACGAATGTTTATACTCGGTCTTAGTTGTTTTGAAATGATTAGTTATTACATTTTGAACCAATGAACTCATTTTACTTTTGGGATAGAAAACTATGGAATCTAAGAACATATTTTTAAATAAAATACCCTATTATATATGTTTCATTTTTTCCACCCCTGACAAAATTGTAGAGCATTGCCCTTTCAAAAACAGTAAGTTTTACTAAAGCGTTAGAGATATGCTGACTCTCAGTGTTTTTATGGAAAAATACAAATGACTTTATAGCTATTGCAAAAGGTTTCCAGCTATATCTGTGCTTAACATTTATCATCACATGTTGAATTTCACATTTTCAAATGTAATTATAGAAAACTAGAATCATACAAGGAGTTCATTAGGGTGGGAGCTTGTTTTGCAAAATTCAAACGTTTGAAATGTCAAAAGATTCTCCATATTGTACAACTTAATTTATATTCAAATATAGCAATGAATCACTCACTTCCTGCTAGTGAAAACAAGAAATCCAATTATATTAACAAATTTGGTTTCCATTTGTAAATTAGTTAACTTATAGCAACTTTATGGTACTAGCTTATGCATAGTATCTTTTAAAAATTAAGGACAATTTCATATTTAATTGAAGTCAGGCTTTTTTGTAATTCCTATTTAGCATATTTATATTAAACAAGGGCCAAGCTGTCTTCTCTAAGGTGAAAAAAAGAAAAAAAAACACAACCATCAAACTAGATTTGTGAATTTGTAAGCATGTGCAAATCAAGGGGAGACTTTGGAATTCTCAAGTTCCACTTAAGACTTTCTTACTATCTCTTCTGACTGGCCCCATTTTTGAGGGAGGGTGAGGAGACACTGATAGCAGCTAGGGTGTAATTAGTATCTTCCTATTAAATGTGAGGGGCCTTCCCAGGTGGCACGGTGGGTAAAGAATCTGCTTGCAATGCAGGAGACACAACTTCTATCCCTGGGTCGGGAAGATCCCCTGGAGGAGGGCATGGCAACCCACTCTAGTATTCTTGCCTGGAGAATCCCATGGATAGAGGAGCCAGGTGGGTTACAGTCCATGGGGTTGCAAAGAGTCGGACATGACTGAAGTGATTGAGCATGCATGTATCAAATGTGATCACCAAAGAACTCTGCAGAACTTTGGCCCTTTTTGTGATATTAACATATATATTTGTGATATTAACATATGTATAAAAGAATACATTCTTACTATAATAAAATTAAAAAAGAGAACACATTATAATAAGTTGTACTGGTGTGTATGATCTTTTATAGCTAGTTGATCTGCTCTATCCGGATATTCTAAAACTGGATTTACAGTGATACATTACACCAATCCTTTCTTTTAAACCCATGCATAGTTATGATCAAGGTTCTAGAATAAGTTTTCTCATACTGATTTTATTGCGAGCAAGTGCAGAACTAATCCAAATGACACCAATAATAGATTTAGAACAAAGTTAGACAACCCAAAACCAAAATTAAAAGCAGCACTTTAAGACCACTATGAACAGTACATTAAGTATGTATACTACCATTTAGGAAAACTATCACATAATTTGAAAGAAACATTACTTCATACTAATTGACTAAGTGGAGTATATATCATAAATATACACAAAACCAGAACTTGACCAAGGAAAATGTCATGATGACATTTTCTTTCTCCTTATTGTAAATCTTCAGCACAGCACTAGAAAGTCTGTTTTCTCTTTGCAGAAAATCAATAAATACTTCAAAAGCAGAAACAGGAACTCTTCTTTAACAAAACAATACTTTAATTATAGAAGGCCTTGGGAACCAAGGCCTTAGTTTTAGCCATACTAGGAATGGTTTCAGATCTTAGTCACATGGGCAGATCTGGTCTCCATGGTGATGCGAAAGTCAGCCTGAGAAGTGGAAAGAACTGTGGTACATTGCTCCCCATAGAAACAGACAAGCTGAAATCAAATGCAGCTTCTGTATTTAGCATCGCCAAAGCCTGAAGCTCCAGTGAAATGGTACCTTACTTCGGGAGTTACCATGGCAATCTGCTAAGAAAGGCAGGTTACAGATATCCACATCGTTTACTACTAAAACATCAAACCAAATGCCAGAGCACATAGGTTAAAAGTAACAATTTATTCACTAGTTCTGAATTTGGTTTTCTTAAATTGGGTTTAGAAGTTTAATAGTGGCACTGTTGTTCTTACAAAATTCATATAATCTAATTCCTGCAATGATGAGACCTGGGTTCAATCCCTGGGTTGGGAAGATAGCCTGGAGAAGGGAATGGCTACCCACTCCAGTATTCTTACCTGGAGAATTTCATGGACAGAAGAGACTGGCGGGCTACAGTCCATGGGGTCGCAAAGAGTTGGACATGACTGGGTGACTGACACTTTTCTTTTTCAAGGAGCATTTTTTTTAAAAGATTTTTTAATCTTAAGAAATAGCCTGAACAACTTCTACTCTCCTTCAATTTCGTGTAAACATTCTGAAGGCAAATTAATTATGATACTAACATTTGTGTTCTACTTTCTACTTTCTAAAGTGCTTTTTAAAAATGCAATATCTCAAAAGATGTGGAAAATAGAGAATTTCACTAGAGTTCACTTTGGTAATGAATTTTTCATGCTACCGACTGCAAAGTACAAGTGAGAAATCTGAAGTTGGAAACACATGGAAGTGCAAATGTTGTACTCTCTTATAGTGCCTTTCAGGGCACATGAATCAACTTTTCAGGTGTGCAAGAGGTGATACGAAGATACGTTTTATCATGAAAGAAAACATAGTCATCTACAGTACATCAGATTTGGTACCTGGAAATATGAGTGGCATCTTCCCATTTTACTTCTAAATCTGTTGCTTCTCTATCCCCTGTACCAATCAAAAGATTAAAAAAAATAAACAAAAAGATCTTTAGCTGACACCAAAAAAAAAAAAAAAAAGGGCAGAAAGATTTGGATTATTTCAAAGAAGATGAATAAAGCAGAACTTGGAAGGGAAAACTGAAGTAACTTTGTCCACCACGTGAAATACTTTTCAAATTCATCTCAACATAATTCTTCGGAAGTAGTTCTTTTTTTTTAAATATACCAATACTAACTTGATACAAATTAGCTATGAAAGGAATCATGTCAAAGTTTAAAATACTAGGAGTTTTGACTCAACTGGGGGAATTGTTTCACTATTTATACATATCAAGGTACATGATTTTTGGATACTGATTAGTTAAAATTGGAAAGTGCACCAATTACAATTTTTAGTAATAAAGAGCCAAGTGGTGTGCAGGGCTTTGATTTATTCTTTTGAAAGAGCGTATTAATGGTGATACTGACTTGCTATATTAAAACTTAAACATTTTAGTTTCTTTTATATGGGTCTAATATACATACAGATAAAGGAAACATCTTGCTAAATTTTAACCTCAATTACAATGATAGATCTGAGGGGCAATATGTGGTTGTGAGCATTCATTCTGCTGTTAGAAAGTTTTAGACTGAATCTCAGATGTGCTATTAACTACCAAGGAGTCCTGATCATGCTATTAAATCAGTTTCCTCATCTAGAGGATGAGGGTAATAACAGTATTTATCTCCCAGGATTGTTGTGATGATTAAATAGGTTATATATTGTGCAAGAACCTTAGAATAGTTAGCACTCATTAAAAGTCTTAGCAATTATTTGTGATAAGATAATGTGTTCAACAAGCATACAAGATTTAAACAAAATACACCCTATTATAAATGTGTTGGTTTTACCTTAGGGAAGGCAACTCCATTACAGTATTTTTTCCATGTGGAAAAATATCTCTTCTCTCTACATGAGAGAAGAATGAAAAATTCAGATTTATGGACATGCCTAACTTTGTAGATTGCATTTCAAGTCCAGACTATGTAGCATACCTTTACAGAAAAGATAAACCACTGAAATGCCTTTCATTCAACAGACAGGTATAGTCCATAGGAAAGGTGAAGAGAGTTTTCCTAAGACAGTAGTGAAAGTAAAAGACCACGTACGGAAACGGCACCCCACTCCCGTGTTCTTGACTGCAGAATCCCAGGGACGGGGGAGCCTGGTGGGCTGCCGTCTGTGGGGTTGCACAGTGTCGGACACGACTGAAGTGACTTAGCAGCAGCAGCAACACATAATTCAGTCATTCTATTCAGAATGTCTTTGATAACATTATTCAAAGACTGACCATTAAAGATGTTGTAAACCTGACTGAAATGAATTAAGATTTACTTAGAATGGAGGTAGCAAGTTAGAACATCTTCAGTTTTCACTTCCTTACAGTTCAAGTTATGCTCATTAAATATATTTCATTACACAACTGAAATATATAATAAATCATATTAATACAAATGGGATTTTTATTTCCCTTATCAATGTGTGTCTCCCACTTGCCATTTGACAGCTTATTTGACACACTAATGTGGCTAAATGTCCAAAATTAATTTTTTTCTTTAAGATACAAACATAAAAGAGGGATATTGAAGAGTTATTTTGAAATCAGTGCCCTCTGTGTGGGATTTTTACTGTCAAATCCAAAAGCATCACATATTTCAGCTTGCCATTATGGTGAACCATATCACCTCTGATGTATTATACAGCTCTCCATGACTACAGCTTCCTCTCCTTCTATTTCTTCTACTATGTCTAATCTTTGAGCTAATTAAGAACACAACTTCCTCCTGCATTCACTTCCTCATCCAGCGTGAACCACTCTAACTAGAACTCTCAATCTCCTTACCCTCTTGGATAGGTACTAACCATACACTTTCAAGTATTCAACTTCTGCTTTCTTATTCCTACCTAGCCACTGGGCATTACTAGAAGACACTGTATGTCCATGCTGAGTTGGCACCATTCTAAATTCGGGTATTCTGACTTTTCATCATCAAGGATCACTTGGCAGATCTCTTATTAGTGCCTGGTTAGTTCAATTTCCAGTTCCCCATTGAGATGCTCCAAGTTTCCATTAGATTCTTCAAGTCCTACTCTCTACCTATGGATCTTCCTTTGAACAGATAACTACTTGCTTCCGCATTTGTAGAGGGGATAAAGTAACTCTCATTTGGACTGTTCAGTTTCCTAACTTGTCTCCCCATCACTTGTATGCTCTCACACCAATACATCTTCTGTACTTTTATACAGGAGAGTGACCTTTCTGAAACATGTCTGATTACAAGCACTTTCCTACTGAGATCTCCAAATGCTCTCCATCATGCTTTTTTGGGATACAATCCAAACTTCTGGGCATGGAATACCAAGACTTATAATTTAGTTCTTCAACAATTTTTGTCTCATCTCTACTCTTCCATATTATATGCTGTATTTTCTTAATTGTCATTTTTCTTCATTTCTACCATTGCTGATGCTATTTTTTTTTTTAATCACAAAGAACCACTTTTCTTTTCCTCCTGGTGAAATTAAGCTTAAAAGTCACATCCTCTGTGACCTCTTGTCTAATTTCACAAGGTAGAAATAATCAAGACCTCTTAACTACTTTCGTGAAACTTAACATGCTCCATCTTTTAAAAGACTTAATATACTGTAATGTTACATGTGGATGCTTTTCTCTCCTATTTGATGGCAAACTTACTGATTGATTTTTAAAAATCTTTGTTTTTCCCACACTTAGGAGAGTGCATATTCAAGACATTGTGGTTGCTCCATAGATATTACTTAAATTGAATTAAGTCACTAAAATAATTTTATTTTAACATCTAAATATATGAGGTGCAGGGCTTCCCAGGTGGCTCAGTGGTAAAGAATCCACCTGTCAATGCTGAGAGGTGAGTTTGATCCCTGGGTTGGGAATATCCTTTGGAGAAGGAAATGGCAATTCATTCCGGTATTCTTGCCTGTGAAATCTAACAGACAGGAGCCTGGATGGCTACATACAGTCCATTAGGTTGCAAAAGAATTGGACATGACTTAGTGATTAAACAATAACAAACATGAGGTACAAGCTGAATAAAGTATTCTATTATACAACTGGATAAAGTGCTTTACTTCACTAGACCTTCCATTTTACTAAGAAGATCTACTTCAAGTCTTTAATGTGAACTATGTGGCAGAGGGGAAAACCTTAGGAAGATAGGTCGCTGAGGTCAAAGAATGCTATTTATGGCACTGCTATGTCAAAAAAGAATGATCTAGACCTTATATGAAGTGATAGCCTAACCACTGCTAAAGGGTGTTTCCTTGAATGACCTAGATTGTCAAGTTATTCACATGTCATTCACATTCAGAGTAGATGAGGTGAGTCAAAATTTTACTAAGATTCAGGACAAGCTTTTAATTATAAATATAGTATATAAATACATTCTCGAAAGGTCCTCTGTTGATTAGAAGGAACTACTGCAAAAAAATCTTATTAACACCTTGCTAACTTGGAGAGTTGACTCATTGGAAAAGACTCTGATGCTGGGAGGGATTGGGGGCAGGAGAAGGGGACGACAGAGGATGAGATGGTTGGATGGCATCACTGACTCGATGGACGTGAGTCTGAGTGAACTCCGGGAGTTGGTGATGGATAGGGAGGCCTGGCGTGCTGCAATTCATGGGATCGCAAAGAGTCGGACACGACTGAGCGACTGATGTGATCTGAACTTGGAGAGATGCTGGAAGGCGTTGCAGCCTTGAGGTTTATTGCTATGTGCAAAACAGTCATTTCAGACGATTTTGAACGATTAGGTTTCTATACCACGTGGCTAAGGCAAAATAAGACACCATTACAACATATCCATTTCTGTCCTTTATTGTGCCCTTCTTTGCAAGAGATGTTCCCTTGATATCTCTAATTTTCTTGAAGAGATCTCTAGTCTTTTCCATTCTAGTGTTTCCCTCTATTTCTTTGCATTGATCATGGAGGAAAGCTTTCTTATCCCTTCTTGCTATTCTCTGGAACTCTGCATTCAGATGGGTATATCCTTCCTTTTCTCCTTTGCCTTTTGCTTCTCTCCTTTTCTCAGCTATTTGTAAGGCCTCCCCAGACAACTATTTTGCCTTTTTTTTTTTCCCCTTGGGGATGGTCTTAATCACTGCCTCCTGTACAATGTCATGAACCTCCATCCATAGTTCTTCAGGCACTTTATCAGATCGAATCCCTTGAATCTGTCATTTCCACTGTATGATCGTAAGGGATTTGACTTAGGTCATACCTGATCTAGTGGTTTCCCCTACTTTCTTCAATTTAAGTCTGAATTTGGCAATAAGGAGTTCATGATCTGAGCCACAGTCAGTTCCTGGTCTTGTTTTTGCTGACTGTATAGAGCTTCTCCATCTTCGGCTGCAAAGAATATAATCAATCTGATTTCAGTGTTGACCATCTGGTGATGTCCATGTGTAGAGTAGTCTCTTGTGTTGGAAGAGTGTTTGCTATGATCAGTGTGTTTTCTTTGCAAAACTGTTAGCCTTTGCCCTGCTTCATTTTGTATCCCAAGGCCAAACTTGCCTGCTACTCCAGGCAAGTATCTCTTGACTTCCTACTTTTGCATTCCAGTATCTATGTTCAAGAGTTTGCTCACATTCGAGTCCATTGAGTCGGTGATGCTATATGACCATCTCATTCTCTGCTGCCCCGTTCTCCTTGTGCCTTCAATCTTTTCCAGCATCAGGGTCTTTTCTAATGAGTTGGCTCTTCTCATTAGGTATCCAAAGTATTGGAACTTCAGCTTCAGCATCAGTCCTTCTAATTAATACTCAGGGTTGATTTCCTTTTGGATTGACTAGTTTGATCTTCTTGCTGTCCAAGGGACTCTGAAGAGTCTTTTCCAACACCACAGTTTGAAGGCATCAATTCTTCGGCACTCAGCCTTCTTTAAGGTCCAACTCTCACATCTGTACATGACTACTGGAAAAATCATAGCTTTGACTATATGGACCTTTGTTGGCAAAGTACAATCTCTGCTTTTTAATATGCTGTCTAGGTTTGTCATAGCTTTTCTTCAAAGGACGAAGTGTCTTTTAATTTCAAGACTGCAGTCACCGTGGGCAGTCATTTTGGAGCTCAAGGAAATAAAATGTCACTGTTTCCACTTTTTCCCCTTCTACTTGCCATGAAGTGATGGCAACAGATGCCATGATCTTGGTTCTTTTAATGTTGAGTTTCAAGCCAGCTTTTCCACTCTCCTCTTTCACTTTCGTCAAGAGGCTCTTTAGTTCCTCTTCACTTTCTGCCATTAGAGTGGTATCATTTGCATATCTGAGGTTATTGATATTTCTCCTGGCAATCTTGATCCAACTTGTGATTCATCCAACCCAGCATTTCACAAGATGGACTCTGCACAGAAGTTGAATAAGCAGGGTGACAATATACAGCCTTTTCATACTCCATTTCTAATTTTGAACCAGTCCATTGTTTCATGTCTGGTTCTAACTGTTGCTTCTTGACCTGCATACAGATTTCTCAGTAAACAGGTAAGGTGGTCTGCTATTCCCATCTCTTCAAGTATTTCCCAAAGTTTGATGTAATTCACACAGTGAAAGGCTTTAGTGTAGTCAATGAAGCAGATGTTTTCCTGGAATTCCCTTGCTTTCTCTGATCCAACGTATTTTGGTAATTTGATTTCTGGTTCCTCTGCCTTTTCTAAACCCAGCTTGTACATCTGGAAGTTCTTGGTTCACATACTGTTGAAGCCTAGCTTGAAGGATTTTGCGCATTACCTTACTAGCTTGTGAAATGAGCACAACTGTATGGTAGTTTGCACAGTCTTTGGTATTGCCCTTCTTTGCGACTGGAATAAAAATTGACCTTTTCCAGTCCTGTGGCCATTACTGAAGTTTTCCAAATTTGCTGACATATTGAGTGCAGCACTTTAACAGCATCATCTTTTAGGATTTGAAATAGCTCAGCTGGAATTCCATCACCTACATTAGCTTTTTTTGTAGTAATACTTCCTTAGGCTCACTTGCCTTCACACTCCACGTTGTCTGCCTCTAGGTGAGTGACCATACCATTGTGGTTATCCAGATCATTAAGATCTTTTTTTGTATAGTTCGTCTGTGTATTCTTACCACCTCTTCTTAATCTCTTCTACTTCTGTTAGGTCCTTACTATTTCATCTTGACTATCTTTACATGAAATGTTCCCTTGATATCTCCAATTTTCTTGAAGAGATCTCCCGTCTTTCCCATTCTATTGTTTTCCTCTATTTCTTTGCATTGTTCATTGAAGAAGGCCTTCTTATCTCTCCTTGTTATTCTCTGGAACTCTGCATTCAGTTGGATATATCTTCCCTTTTCTCTGTTGCCTTTTGCTTCTCTTCTTTCTTCAGCTATTTGTAAAATTTCCTCAGATGACCACTTTGCCTTCTTGCATTTCTTTTTCTTGGGATAGTTTTGGTCACTGCCTCCTGGACATAAGTTCTTCAGGCACTTTGTCTACCAGATCTAATCCCTTGAATTTGTTTGTTACCTGCACTGTATAATCATCAGGGATCTGATTTAGGTATTCTTTAGCCATAAGAATTATAACTTCATAGACACAATTTTTATCATTTCAACTCCACTAAACTCAATTGCAGATACAATAAAATATTCTTGAGCTTTTAGTCACTGGTCAAATATATGACCTGTAAAGACATCATTTATGACTGCTTTTATGGTTTACCTTTCAGATGATAATTAAGTGCTGCTTAACTTGGTAGTAGTGAAGTCGCTCAGTCGTGTCTGACTCTTTGCAACCCCATGGACTGTAGCCTACCAGGCTCCTCAGTCCATGGAGTTTTCCAGGCAAGAGTACTGAAGTGGGTTGCCATTTCCTTCTCCAGGGGATCTTCCCAACTCAGGGATCGAACCCAGGTCTCCTGCACTGCAGGCAGACGCTTTATTGTCTGAGCCACCAAAAACTAAGTAAAACAAACTGCATTATATCCCTTTTCCTTCTTTTTCTTTTTAAAACTTAAGAGTGTGAAATAGGATAGCTCTGCATTTCATGAAAATAGTTTAACTGGCTTAAAGTCCCTAGTTTGATGTCAATCATCTCAATATACTAAAAAGATAGCTCTGAATGTCAGTAATGCACAGGACTTCCCTATACATTTCAGAAACTGAAGACTGATTTGAATTCACCAGTGGAAATATTACTGATGCTTAAACAGTGTGTCATTCATAGTCTGGTTTTCTCATTATTATTTTTGGGGTATATTTATTAAACTCTGAAAGCCTGAAAGTCACTGATAAATTGCTCAAAATAGTAAGTGGAATTGCTAAATTTTAGCTGGAATTATAGAACAGTTATTCCTTTTTTTATTCTCCATATTATATTAATTGGAAACCAATTTGGGGACACCCATGTCTCTTCTTCTAACAGCATGCAGTATTTTGTAAGCTATTATATAAATCCCCCCAAAAGTTTTATTTACTATCTGTATAGTCTTGGTTCTATGACAGTGAAGCATATGTTGTTAATATAAACCTTATTTAATACACATATGCTCAGTGAACTATTAGCAAAGTAATTTTTGAAGGGCTAAATCTAGTGTGTGTGTTTGTTCATTTATTTTTACCATCAGTTGTATTAACTATTCAGATAGGAGAGAGAGATCACTAACTATGTATGACAGTATCAAAGTACATAGACAGTGTAGCTCAACTCTACTTTTCATTAAACCACACATGAGATCTTACCATATATTCTCTAAAAACCATAATAAAAGAGACGATCGCCAAGAAATATCCTTGTCTTTTATAGATAGGCAGCATATATCTTATTATAGCAAGTTAATTCAATAAACAGAAGTATGAAAGTGTCACCCATAAATTATTTAGACCAGAAATTGGTAGTATAGTTTTTTTTATTACCAAGATATTATCATTTTATATAAAAGGTCTTAACATGAAGAGATTTGAATGCAGCTTGTTTCTACAATTTGAAGCTACAGTTGATAGACAGAAAATGTGACGTAGATTACAGTGAAGAAATGCTAATTCTTGAAAGTGAAAGTGAAGTCGCTCAGTCGTGTCTGACTCTTTGTGACCCCATGGACTGTAGCCTATCAGGCTCCTCCGTCCATGGGATTTTCCAGGCAAGAGTGCTGGAGTGGATTGCCATTTCCTTCTCCAGGGGACCTTCCCGACCCAGGAATCGAACCTGGGTCTCCTGCATTGCAGGCAGACGCTTTACCGTCTGAGCCACCAGGGAAGCCAAGAAATGCTGAGTCTTAGGAACCACTGAATGAGGCTGACCAAGGAATATGGCTGATCAGGGATAGCACTCTGGGTTAAAAAAAAAGTTACCAGAAATCTCTGGTATTCTTATTTCCTTACTCTTGCTAGATTCTATTAATGGCCAAGGTCTGTGTGGTTCTAATACTGTATCTTGGCACATTCTGGTATTGAGAGATGTAAGAATAAAAGATCTTACAAACTGTCCTAATGAAGTAATCTAGTTTTTATAACTCCAGTTGTGCAATTTGCAGAATACAAAAAAGCTTGTGATCAGCTTCTATGAAACCTTTTGAAGATGAACAAATATGAAACAATATAACCTGAGTTCCAATATTTTTTGCTTATCACCAATATACTATGGGGCTTAATTAATTAAAAATGAGATTAATACTTGTAAGTAATTGCTGAGTCCATTAAAGCCCTGACAATTTCATGTCACAAAAAGATAAAGAAATGACTATGACTAAAATCTATTTGGAATCTAACACTGAACAACGGGGGATAACTAAGTGGCACTTTAGACATGTAGGGAATTAAAAGTAGCTTAATTGTTTTCTATTTTTTCTAGTGGCAAGGAGAGAAAACACATAGTTGGGTATGAACATGAGATGATAAGGAATATGATTTTAAAACTTCAGAGAGTAAAACAGAAATTTTGAATGATCATTTTTTTTTTTTGATCAGTAGTTTTAAAAAATGAAATTCTAGTAGTACAAACATAAACAGTCTCAATGAGAGAAGGAAAGGAGATGTAGTTCCAGTCAAGATAGTTACAGGAAATTCCTTAGTAAAAGCTTTTAAGGAAGAGGGTACTAGAAATGAACAAGTGGAAAATAATACCAATTGCTTGCAAGAAGAATACCAGGAAGGCAAATGTTCAGCTGAGGATTGTTAAGAAGCTGAAGACAGAACTTAAAAAAAAAAAATTTTTTTTTTTTAAAATCCAAATGGGAAGGTGGTAGGTAGTATATGACTTCAATGGTATTTTAGGTGTTTCCTGCAAGGAGAGAAGTCTTTACACTAGGAAATTTAAAAGACATGTGTCTTGAGATAAGGGCCTATCTTATCAAAAGAACTACATTATGGTCTCTTTGAACTAGAAGAATAATCTTAGGAACTGAATGAATAATCTTAGGAACTGAATGAATTTTTGGAATTTATTTTAGGGTCACCATCAGAATGCCTGAGACATTGTTTAAAGAGAGAGTTCTCTTATACAAATAAACCAAACTTTGCATGGGTTCTTCAGAGAACACAGTGATAAACCTGACATAGATACATGATAAAGTTTTAGAACAGACTATTACTGGGAGGAGTTTCATTTTTTAATTTCAGTTGAATGACCAACATGCATTCAATAGATATGAAACATTTTTAACTGGCTTCCCCCACCTGCCCTGGACAGTATCTCTAGGTTGGGAGACAAGTGGAAAGCCAAGGGCAGTGAGCCTTGCATTTGATAAAATTTTGCATGATATCCTTATGAATAAACTGGTGTAATATGGACTGAGTGATATTACTATTAATTAGTTGGAGCCAGATAAGGATACTGAATGACTGAATGAAATTAGCATATATAAAATTTCAGTTTGAATGCCCCACAGCTATGTCCTTGCTCCTTTCTTCTTTAAAATGTTTTGTGTGTTTCCTTATTCAGTGAAGCAGTTAAAAACATAGAAAGGATACTTGGAACCTTGGAGGATTATTCAACAACAGGAGGAATGATTAGTACCATAGAATAAAACTGAGAGTCCAAACTTTCTTAACAGGATTGAATATTGCTAGGTGAAAAGCTGAAAAGTTAAAACTTTAACAGCAAGAAAAATAAATAGTTGCATTTAGGTTAAAAATAAAGTAAATAAGTGTGGGGATGCTACTTGACATAAAAGCATCATATGAATCGACAGTGAGTAGGTTAAACTAATATAATCATGTCCACAAAAATATCATGTCTAGATTGCTGCAACAGTTCCAGTACACATGGCATGGAGACACTGAAAAGAAACAAGGCAGACAGATGCAGGTAACCAGGATTGTGTAGAACTTATGTCACAGGTTATAAAGTTAAGGTGATTATATGCATTCAGCTCGGAGATAAGGCAACACAAATAATGTCTGATAACACAATTCCACTGTACACTTTTGGACATGTACAATGTGCAGATACACAAGAGAGCAAAGGTGAGGCCATTATGCTGAAGAGAACCATAAAATCTTAGAGTTAGAAGAAGCAATCACATTCAGTTGTCCCACTGACTCTGGAAGCCCTGATTGGTAGCTGGTTTTTGGTTCCTTCTTAAACACAGGGTAAGGAGGAATCCTCTAAACTGACAAAAACCAGTTATCCCACTCTTGGGCAAATGCAATCATTGGAACGTTTTCCCTCATATCAATCTAAAATCACCCTCCATGCATCTATTATGTCCTCTGGAATCTTAAAGATCATTCATCCATCTTCCACATGTCAGCCTTTCAGTATTTTTCTGATTTTCAATGTCAAGACCCACAATGAGTAGAAAATTTATAAGAAGTCAGCTTTTATATCACTACCAGGAAGACCTTTTAAACTAGAGCTGTCCAACATGGAATGCCCTGTCTTTGGGGGCAGTAAGCTCTAGGTCCCTAAAATATTCAAGCAGAGACTCAGTAAAATTCATCAAGTGTATAAAGATATTTCCATATTGGGTGTGAGGATGATATTTAAAACTCTAATTTCTATGGTGAGATAGCTAATCATTATGCATATTTACACATAGCATGGCACTTGTTATATGCCTCCTCCAATAAAAAACAATTTATCTATTATTACATTAATTCTTCACCTTAATATAAAACATTTAAAATGGGTTCTATAGCATTTACCAGAGAGACACTATTCACAGCAACACACACAAAAAGTGTTACATATCTAAAGAAGATTTCAAAGTTATGGCTAACTTTTCACTTAATTATTCAGCAAAGATATTCAACATTTGTACAGAATTATTTTTAAAATTGTAAACATCTTTTCGACCTCCAGAGCTGAGGCACACTCCTTCTAATTAGGTTAATAAAAGATGATCATGAGTCTTAGAACCCAGGATGCTAAATCAAGAGATGGCTCCCCAGCAAACTCAAAGGGTATCAGAGAATAGAATACAAAGTGAGGGGTGGGGCTTACTGTCAGAGTTGGCAGTGGGTTGTGTTGAAGCCAAACAGATTCCAAGCTGTCCCTGCTCCCTGTTCTTTATAGAAAAGGCATGAAAACCCCTGCCTGTTGACATTGGTAAAGAACAAGGAGAAAATAGCAGAGATGCTAGAGGAAAAAAGGTAAAGTTTAAGTTTAGTAATGCTGAAGTTATGGGCTATTTTCTCTCACTAAGAATCCTAAAGTGAGTGCTTCAAAATACCCATTTCATAAGGTTATAGAATAGACTCAAAATTAGGGCAACGACAATTTAAGGAAAATATTAAAAGAAAGGAAGCAATAAAGTCATGGATGAGAAAATTCAGGTCTTAAATGAATAAATCTTAGGTATTAAGTCAAGAAAGCCTACAGATCATTTATCAGAAGAGAAAAAGCACAATAAATATACCAGATTCAAAATCATGGAAGATATGGGGTTATAAAGGTGGAAGAAAGAGAAAAATTCTGTTTAAAAAGGTTAAGATTTCCCTAAAATGGACATTCAAAATACAGTATAATTTTCTGTATTTGGTACTCTGTCAATAGTAGGCTTTTCTGATGATCAAATTCCATTTTAGTTGTACTATAAAACTGGGAAGCATCTTCTCAATCATCAAATATTTACCTTGTGGTCAGTATAGTATCATGGCCTATGTATCATACTGACCATAGATTAATATTTCTTCGATTGAGAAAAAATTCCTAATTTTATAGAAATAAATGAGAAGTTTTAGACATCTGGTTTCAGTTAATCAGCATATGAGATTAACCAAGAAGTATTTTCCCCAACCATAATGTTTAAGGAATGAGCCAAATCAGAAATAGCTCAAGAGTGATATTATTTGATCCTAACCAGCTTTATAAATTTTGCATAAGTGATAAGTACCTTAAAATGAACAAAGAATATCTTGCAGTATCTCTCAAAGGATCATTTTTATATTATCAATTGGTTATTAGGGGAAATATTGGCATAGTGTAAAAAGGAGGCTGAATACTTTGAGTTATTTGCTCTGTTTCATGCTATCAGAAAGATTTTTCTTATTTTTCAAAGATAATTTACAAACTTTTGCTGTAAGTAGACTTACAAAAGAGTTAGATATACTCTTAACATAGTGCCTGGCTTGTAATAAACAAACAGTAAATGTTTGTTGAATGAATGAATAAATACATACTTAGAACTCAATAGACTATATATTGATACAGCAAAGCAAAAATACAATACAGAGGTTTATTTTACATTTTAGTAGGCTGAATTTAGATATTGAAATATTAGGGAATCCAGGATTAAGAATGTTAAAGAATTTACATCTGTAAAATGAATCTTAATAACTATCACTCTTATTTTCAAACATTCTATACTTTCTGTGAGATAACCTAGAAAATTGATCTTATTGGAAATTTTTATTTGTAATAGAAACAAATATATATGAAATTTTCAAATTACATATCAGAGACAATAACCTAGAATTCTCAAGGATGAGGTTTAAATATTAAAATATTTTTAATGACCAATTGCCACTTTTGCATTTAAGATATATAATGATAGGTACTTTTTCCTTATTGGATGTCATATTAGTGAGTATTTTCACATTAAAGACAAAATTTCAGAGTGTAAAAGATCGAGCTATTAGGACCAACTATTAGGGCTAAAGTGCATATGACTAAACATAAGAAAGTTTGAGAGGCCAGAGGAAGGAATTTGTGAGAACACTGGAAAAAAGAAGTAAGGGAGATGGTTTAGTAAAAAGATTAAAGCCAAAGTCACAGGTGAAAAAAACTGACCACCAGACACAGTAGTTCTGAAGTCCATCTCTGAGTTCTACGTTCTAGCTTTGAAGGCTAGACTTGCTATGTTTTTTAGCTACTTGTCTCTGGCTTAGCTGTTTTCATCACAGATATTTGGGATAAGCTGACATTACAGGAAGACCCCCGTAAAGAAGGGTGGGAAAAAGTCACAGCATTAAGGCATTGGGCAGGCAGGCAAGGAGCGACATACCACTCTGAGTGTGTATGTGTGTGAGGTGTAAGCATGAATGTACAGCCATTGTCATTTCTTCCAGCTCCTTCCATCATTTTTGAAATAGTCAACAGGTAACTGCTGCATTTTCTAGGGTGATATATGCTGGGATTGGGGCTGGGTTCTGAGGTGGTATGTAAGTAATTACACAAGACTACCGCTTATATTATAAACAATTATATTATATTATAAATCACATCAAAAAAATTTGAGGAAATACACTAACTTGAAACCAACTAAACCATATCATCCCTCCCTACTCACACTGAGTTACAGGAAAAAGATATATGAGAAAAACAAATTCATACAAGAATTTTTAAAGCTTTAACTTTTAAAAGAAGTTACCTCTGGAGAGTAAGAATGAAGGTTGCTTTTTACTTTATCATTTATCATTTGATACATTTGTATCATAATATATACTTTATACATATACAAATGTATCATAATGATACATTTATCATTGTATTTTAATTAATTTGTTTATCTAGCAACAAGTAAGTTACTACTTTTCAATAAAACAATAAAAGAAAAACATGTAGGAAAGTTTAAAAACTTCAAATGCATGCTTTATAGTGTATCCCTATTATGTCTTAATCTACTATCTTCCACTAGTTGGTAACCATAGCAGGTAGACTTCATATACAGAGGGGAAAAAAAGCAGCATTTGTGACCTTCAGCTTTGGCAAGGGCGACCCAGATAAAAGGAGTTTAAACTTAGAACAGCTTCTCATAAAATAAGCTAGAACAAATTTTACTGAGAAACTGACTATATGCTACCACTGATCTGAAGAAAGGGGATTGCCTTTTGGTGTGTGAAAATAGTAACAACTAGCAGTGTGGCTGAACTGCATCATCTTTCTTGGGAAAACAAACTGTAAATCATAACTAGTCTTAGCTATACAGGTGAGGGGTTGTCATTCTTGTATGTGAGTTTTAACTCTTCTCTGTCCACACCTTCTGCTGGTATGACTCTGCAGCATCTAGAATTCATTCTTTAGCCAACTGAATCTGGCTTCATTACTTATTATGAAACTTCTGAGAATATTTTCCTGGCTGATGCAGGCTATTGGCTATTTGCTAAAGTACAAGTTGCAATTTCAACACATTTTACGAATGAATCAGGACGAAGTTAGGTGTTGGGTGACTTCTGAGGAAGGCAGCAGATTTTGGTAGGAAAATCAACTACCAATGGGTGCTGAAAGATCTGGTTTCTAACAATAAGTTGCTTATCTAATATGTCATCTTCTTGTGGCCTTCATCTTTGAAATGGGAGTATAACAGGAAGAAAATGGTTTCAACATAGAGAAAGTGACTATAAATTAGCTATAATATCAATACAAATAAGCAGCACTAATAATTCTAGTTATTAGTATCCTAGCTTTGTGGTGCCCAGCATGGAGAAGGTATGCTGAACACATGCAGTCCTGCCCTTCCCTTTACAAGATACCCAAAATAAAGAATTTTGTAATTTTTTTTTATTTTATTTTATTTTTAAACTTTACATAATTGTATTAGTTTTGCCAAATATCAAAATGAATCCGCCACAGGTATACATGTGTTCCCCATTCTGAACCCTCCTCCCTCCCCTTAGCTTTAACTACTATATAATAAAATGGGAAAGAATTAGTGATAAAAGGGTTACAATTATTCATTCCTTCACTTACTCATTTATCCAATACTGCCTGGCCTACTATGGGCCATATACTGTTTTGGGCACTGGGTATACAAGACAAGAATAAAATCCCTGTTCTTTAGAAATTTATACACTGGTGGGTAGAGATGGAAAATAAACCAGCTAACAGTATTGATATTATACTCAAAGTGATAAAACTGTGAAGAATATAAAACAGGGTAGCACAACCAAGGATGAATGGTGGGGGTGGGGCAGGGAAGGGACATCTGGGTCAGACTGGGCTGTTAGGGTAGATCTCTCTTAGGGGAAAATATCTGAACCTGAATGGCAAGATCTATAAACAAATATTTCAGTAAATATATATGAAAAAAAAAGTGAAAGTGTGAAAGTGGTGCTCAGTTGTGTCCAACCCTTTGTGACCTCGTGGAATATATCCTACTGGAGTAGGTAGCCACTGGAGTAGGTAGCCATTCCCTTCTCCAGGGGGTCTTCCTGACCCAGGGATCGAACCCAGGTCTTCCCGCATTGCAGGCAGATTCTTTTCCATCTGAGTCACCAGAAAAGCCCAAATATATATGAAGTAACTTCTATTTGGAATACAAAGTTTCTTTTGAGTTCCCAAATGTCCAAAGTCAAAAAGGAAAGGAAGAGTGACTGATAAGAATGTGAAATGAGGGACATTTCTATTTTAGCTCCTAGAGCACAGCTAACATATTATGTTGAAATATACAAAATTGCTGATACTTCATCATTTTGACCTACAAAAACAGCAATTCATATGATTCAACTCAATAGCTGGCACTGAACAAAGTTAGGTCATGTAGTCAGGTAAATGTTATTCAGTGAGGTTTGCCAGGACTAATTCACTATTTAAGTATTGTAATTGCCCTCTTTGCTTAAATCCAAATCTGCATGAAATCTACATAAATTACATAATTATAAAACATTTATTGGATAGACTTACAGTGTGTCAAAAATGGAAACTAAGTGCTTTCTGGCATTACCTCATTCAATCCTCATATAACCTCAAAAAGTAGGAACTGTTACCACATCATCTAACAATTGAGGTCTAGAGGTGTTAAGTAACTTGATCAGTCATACCACTTGGAAGTGGTAAAGTGACAAAGCAAAGATATGAACTGAGGAATGTCTCCGGAAACTGTATTCTAGCCATTGGTCACTCAGTGTTCATAGGAAAACATGCTTATTTATTTCAAAGGTCAACTACATATCTAACTTGTTACATTTTCAAGGTTTATGTAATATACATCCTCTTTCTGATATTTAACATTTTATTAGGGTCAAGAGTTTCAAATGATGTGATGTGATCTGGGGTGTGTGTTTGTATATATACACTGAAAGGGTGAAACACTACTGGAACAAATATATTTGATGATACACATAATAGTACCGAGGCTCATGTATCAATAGATAGTAATGGTAGACAGTTTGCTACACTCCTGTTCTTTATGATCTTACAAATCAAGGTTAGTCTAAACTCATAATCATTTCATTTCCTTTGATATTTAGGCAGGGGCATGTGATGCAGCCCTGGCCTGTGAAATCTAGGGCTAAGTCTGCTGGAAGGATCTAGGAAGTTTTGATTTTACAAAAAATACCAAGAATAGGGTCTGGTCTTTGGGTTTTGGATGCTATCTTATGAAAAGTGATGCTCAGAGCTGTTGGCATTACAGAAAAGTTAGCTGAGTCCTGACATTACAGAGCCATGACATTTATTCCAGAACAACTCCATCTCTGAACTTTCAGTAAGTTAAGATAATTAGCTTTTCCCCATTATCCAAACAAAAAAAGGAGGAGGTATGATTAAAAATCCAACCTATAACTAATACCAGAATCATAGCTACATTCTATTTTATATCCAATCTTTAGTGTTTATGTCTCCCTAACAGTCTTTCTTCAAAATCAGGTAGTACAGTATTAAGAGAGTATTTGTTTTTGCTTTCTAGAGTTTTTTTTTTAATTGTTAATATTTATTTATTTATGGCTGTGTCAGATCTTCATTGGAACACATGGGATCTTAGTTCCCTGATCAGGGATGGAACCCACATCCCCTGTGTTGGAAGGCAGATTCTTAACCACTGGACCACCAGGGAAGTCTTGTTTCTTTTTTTTCAATATCTATGTCTTACATAAGCAGCCAAGAATGGTGCCCTTGAACTTCACAAAAGTGACATTTTTAAGGTTCTCTACTATTCTTTCTCTTTTTGGTACCTGTCTTTTTATTCACATTGCTTGTATATCTTTTCCATCTATTCCCTTTAGACCTGAACTGTAATTTAAGATATTATTGATGATTATGCTCTTCCAAACTCTTTGTGCTTGAGCATAATTTATCTTGACAATAAATAAAATAGTAAAAAGTACTGCAATATTTTTATTTTCAACTTGCTCCTTTTTTTCCTTTAACACAATTTCATATTCTGAGAATATGTTCCCCTTGCCCATATACTTCTTACCTGAATGTTCTTAAAAATAAAATTCATAGCATTTAGAAACTCTTCAGGAAATTACTTCAGGACTCTCAAAATGATTGAAGAGGATTAATCTATCTTCTTCTGCATGATATTAGTAGTCATTATCTAGCCTCTCTGCCTAGATTATTTAAGATATTAAGGCACTGAGCTGCACATTTTGTATAGCTCTTAAATTAGCAATGGTGTGCAATGGCTGTTAGAAACAACAATAACAACAACAACTTTAAAGCATACTTCTTGGCAGATCTCATTTTGAAAGCATCAATAAATATCCTAGCCAGATAACCTGATAGGTATTGTAGCTAGTAGGTAACATTTTATCCATCACCAACTCTCATCCCTGCTAACAAAAAACCCCAGGATTTGCTTTAGATTCCTAAGACCAAACTAATAAATGTGTAAATTGAATGCTGATAGATTAGGACAATGAAAAAGAGCACATTATAACTTCATTGAGTACCCGGAGGCACCAAAAATGTATGGCTGATAAAGAGTGCTCTTTTAATTGCCAAGAGGGAAATCAGCAGGATTAAGGGATAAAGCTTTCAAAAATCTCACCTAAACCGCATAGTATGGCAAGGGAAAGACAGCTATTAGAAGCAGACTTCAAGCTGTATTAACCAAAACTGTATTTTAGTGTTACAGCAGATGATTTCTGAATAAAGAATATTATATCTTTATATTTTGTCCCATAACTTTATGATTAATACTCCTTGAAAGCTGCATAGGCTGACATAATTTATAATTTAATTTCACTGAGGTATTTATAAGGCTTACACCTCAGTAAGATTCCAAAGTGCTAATTGGGATAATAGGAAATTAGTTGTCTTCTCCCAAATGCCAGTGAAGTAGGTCAGGATAATTAATATGCAAGCTGACTTTTCAGTCAAAGGAAAACAAGACAGGTCTCATCTGTGTACTTTTAGTACTATCCATTTAGATTAAAATGAGTTCAGCCTGAGAAAAATCACAATATGACTCAGTTAAAGAACTGAATTTCAAAATAAGACAAAAGGTAGTTCAACTATGAGAACATTGATTGAAGTATGCTCTAAGAAGTATGCTCCAAAGAAGACTAAATTTACACCTCCCAAGCAGGGCCAAATTCTACATGTACAAAGAAAATGAAAAAACCATTCAGGTAACAGATGTAGGTATATCTTGCTTCTTAAATTGCTCTGTAAACTCATAAGCACTACATGATACAGATCATGAAATGGGTTTGGTTGATGACATAATTCTTTTGTAAAAGTTTATTTACTTTTAATTGAAGGATAGTTCCATTACAATGTGTTGGTTTCTGCCATACATCAACACGAATCAGCTATAGGTATACGTATGTCACCTCCCTCCCACTTCCCACCTCATCCCACCCATCTAGGTTGTGGTGACATAGTTCCTAATCCTTAAAACTGAAGATAGGCTGTATTTTAACATTTTCTCCCATGGCTCCTTCTGTTCACTTGCCTGATATTTCCTATCTTTACTTTCTTGGCAAACTGAGAAAAAAGTTTGGAGCTAGAGACATGAAACTTATTTCCTCTGCAGGTCTGTACTTGGTTAGTGCAAATTCACTTTAGTAGGTCACAACGCATGCTGGCCTTCAGCAGGACAGTTAGTAATACACTGCTGCTAGTCTTTGATTCTAACAAGCATGGTAGCCTGCTGACCTGAGTGGTAGCATAGTGAGCACTCCGTGTGGAGGGCTATAAGTCTGAGGCTGATGGGATGGCCACAGCTTCTTTCCTGTGTATAATTTTGACTCTGCTGACATAACACCAAGCAGCCTGATTTGAATAAGCAGCCTAAAATACTTACTCCTAATGGCCAACTCAGAGCAGTCATGAATAAGACACTTGCCTTAACTAGACATTAAAGATTCTGTTGAAAACACTGATTTTTTATAGCTGATGTTTCCCAAATGAAGTGTTAATCAAATTGTATGCTTCTCAATATTAGAAACAATAATGCAGAAAAACCATCATTAATCTTCTAGGCAAGCATGAAACGTACTGCCCTGATGAGAATGGTTTAAAGGACACTGAGACATCAAGTGGCAAGATTTATAGAAAAATACCCAGAAACAGATGGGGCTGTGTAAGACAGTGCACGGCCACCTTTGGTGAAACAGACTCGACTGCAATAGCCCAAGCTGCACCACCATATCAAAGTGTAAAGGCAAAATACGCAATACCAAGTTTACCTACACATTTCCTAGGGCTGTTCTCCCTTATTGCAATCATTCCACAAAGAGAAAGCCTGCTGAAAAAGATGGAAAGTACTGAGTAACTGCCTACTTGACCCACTTGGGAACCTGAAGGAAAAACCCATCCACTTGGAGTGCATCTGTAAGCTAAAAATACATTCGATCAACAAAACAGCAAAAAACTGACAATAGAAGAGAAAATAATCCAATGCCATCTAACTAGAGATGCTCTGTAGCCTAGTGGAGCCTGAAGGAAGGGCAAGCAAAGGCCTAGCTTTGCCTTTCAGGTCCTAGGACATATTCTCCATTCTAGTCCTCCCTACACAATGACCAGGAGGAAGTGCTAAGTATCTAGCTTAACAGAAAAAGACAGCTTCAAAGACTTCTACGTATGGCAATGAAGGAATGTGTTGTGAACAGGATTCTCTATTTCAGAGGGCTGTGCCTAATTTCAACACAATTCATTTGAAAATGGCAGAGATGAAGTATTTTCCCTAATGCATTTGTAAAATACTGAATAAACCTCCCATACTTAGTTGCAGCAGTTATGCAGTACCCGGACAACAGTCAAAATGAGGTTTCTAACTTATCTTTAGTTAAGTTTTAGAAAACAACTCATTAATCATCCTAACATTAAAAATGTATGATCGTGCTTCCCAGAACTCCTACAGAGGCCTAATATGGTTCCTAGATCTTTCTTCTACAAGATTCTTTTATAATTTCTAATAGATGTGAATGTTATGAGAGCTTGGCAGGTAATCAACTTTCCTGAACCAACAGTACACCTTTTATAATGGTCCTCATGGAGATTATGACTACAACATACTTTATATGGAAACTGCTTCAACATGTGAATTTTATTGTAAGCAATTCATATTTTGATAGTGGAAGAGGTCCACTAAATTTTCTTGTCAATAATCTCCAAAGTAACCCTCATTTTAAATAAGCCAAACCTGAAATCGATATGAGGTTCCTGACTTGTTGGTAACCTGTGAGCTTTGACTTGTTTTTCCAGTTGTGATGATCTTACACTAATATATCCTTTAATCAAAGTCTCATATACTTTGTGAAATGAGCTGAAGGACACAGTCTGTTGGTATCCTTTAAAAAGAGAAGTCTAATGCCCTCATGGGACCAGACCAGTAACTGTGGTTTCATCAACACTGGCTTGGGTCATCTGTACTAACTGGCCCATATTTCATTTATTTATTTAATATTTCATTTTGAATAAAGAGATTTTATATTATTTCTTCGGTATTTTACATTCAAGTCTTGGTAAGTAGTAAACATATTGTTTTACCTACTTTTTTTGGGGGGGGGGCACATAAAGCGACTTGTAGGATCTCATTTCCCAGACCAGGGACTGAATCTGGTTGTGGAATTTTTAATGCCAATAAGACAGAGCGTTGCTTAAATGACTTCTCTCTCTCAGGAGTTGATTCACATAAATTGAGCTTTGCAATCAACATACATACCAGGCAAGTACATGGATGCTTTTGGCAAACTGGTTTCTAGAAACAGATTCTGCTATTTGGAGTTGATAGAAATGCTATATAAAATTTCTGCTTCAAACAACTCTTTTGGATTTTTCCTTTCAATCTTCTAATAGTGAAAAGGGAAGTTACATATGTATGTATGTATGTATGTATATGTATGAGTGTGTGTATTTTTTGTGTATTTACTTACTTATTCAACCAAGGTCCTGCTAATACCTGCTTGAAGCATTTATAGCTTCTTAACCCAAACTCAGAGGTCAACAACTGTGGACCAAAGGGATGATGCGTGTGAGTGAGAAGAAAGTAAGTAGATAAGAGGAGGAAGAAAAACGAATGCCATCGACCTGAAAAGGCAAGTGAGTAACTGGAGAAAATAAATTATTTCTTCTAGCTGTGAGTGTCCTGAGATATAGGCTTCACTACTCATCCTTTTCCCCCCCCAAGTTATGAAAGTAGGACACCAAGGGATACCTAACTTCCTATGCAGCAAGACCATTATTTTAAGAAAAAGGGGAAACAAAATTCTGTTTTCTTAAAATAAGAAGTTTGAAAGGTTAGGAATCTGTGTGTACAGGCTAAGAATCTCCATCGACATACTTACTTTTGTCTCCTATGTTTTCCCCTGCTGCCTCCCCTTCCTCCTCCTCCTCCTCCTCCTCCTCCTCTTCCTCCACCTCTGTGGGCTGCACGTCATCCTGCGGGTCACAGGCACTAACTGGCGCATTCAGACAGCAGTGGTTGAACCCGCTATCTCGTGGCAGAGTGAAACTTCGAGGCTTGCCCCCGTTTCCATTTAACACTTGCATCCGCTCGCTCTCAGCTAAGGGGTACGGCCCATAGTGATCCTGAAGGTGGCACTTCTGCGTTGGCAGGGTAGACTGCCGCCTGTGCTCGGGGGAGATGGCCGCCGAGTCAGAGAAGACAGAATCCTCCAGGGGCAGAGTCTGAAGATAGTGTAATCCCGAGCTTGTCAGGGGCGTCTCGATTAAATCCTGCCAGGAGCGCCGCTGACTGGCTGTCTTGCGAATGGGGGACACCACACTGCTCCCAGTCACTTCCTGGCGAAATTCCTCATGGGAGGATTGCGACTGGGAGGTCTCTGTGGAGGACAGCCGGCTGTGTTTCGCTTCCACATAAGGACTGGCACAGCTCATCTGTGGAAAGGAGACTCTGATCAGTCTCCCAGAAGTAACAGACCACTCCTATCACCAAGGGACACCTTTGATTCCCAGCAGGTAATATTTATTCTTTGAGTGAATGACTACTCACCTTTTCACGTATCTCAAAGGTAGGCCCCAGCTTAAATTTTCAGAGACTGAGACATGGATGTATTGAAATACAGCTATGCTGGGCTCTCATGTAAAATGTGACATATTGGTGCAAAGTTTCACCACAATCAAAGTATAAGGGAATGTGAGTGCCTATATAAGAAATATTCAGCAACTAAAAAACAAACCCCAAGTTTTAAAATCTCTACGTGTTAAAAATCCTGAAGAACTGTTGTCAAATTCATATTTCCAGATTTTACAGAGTCTGGGGATGAGAGCAAGAATGGCTTTTGGATGTAAAAACAAGGTGATTCTCTCTAATGAGACACAACCCTTCCTCTTCTTCAAAGGTGGACTGTCTGCTCCTATGGAGCCAAGGAAAAGTTTTCTTATGGTCTTGTCAGTTCTGTGGCACACTCTAGAGTTAAAATGTAGGAAGGATAAGATTATACCCTGATGGGGATTAGCATTTGCCTTGAGCACAGCCTTCAGAATACATAAACATAAAAGAGAAATGGAATGTTTTTATCAGTGGAATTTAAAGTTTGGTAACATGTGTTACAGCACAAAGCACAACCAAGAAGGACTGGCATCAAGTGAATGTTGTTAAAGACTTGGAGGCACCCCTACTGGGAGGAGCCAGGTGTGTTCAATGTGGTCATTACGACTGAGGCTGAAGTTGTGGCCAGGAAAAGCCTAAGGTGAAAGTACATCTACCCCTTTGGGTAAAGGAGTTCAGTGGCATCTTCTGTGGGCAGTTTATCCACCCACGTGTTAATAACAATGTGGGTAGTTTCCTTCTTGAAATTCACAAGTTGCTATCATTAAAGAGCAGTTTGGTCAAGCAGTTTCCCTTTCTTTCATGTTTACAAATATTTTATTTTTAAAGGTTTATTTATTTGTATCTTTTGGCTGTGCCATGCAGCATGTAGGATCTTAGTTCCCCGAGCAGGGATGGAACCCATGCCTCCTACATTGGAAGCGTGGAGGTTTAACCATTGGACCCCCAGGGAGTCCCTACAAATATTTTAAAAGAATATTCAGATCCTGACTTTTTAGGGAAAGAGGGAAAATATGATACAAACTATATCTTGTTACTGACTTCATTATTTCATTTGTTTAGTTCATCCTGGCATTCTGTTGCACTGCAGCATTTATTAAGGAAGTGTGTATATGGACATGTGTATACAACTCTGCATTTTTTTCTACTTTTCTTCTTTTTCCCTTAGGTAAGAGACACTATCATCAAACATTTCAATTAAAAATGTGACTTCCCTTTCAGTCATTAGCCAAAATATTTATCCATTTATTCCATTTATTTATTTCAGAAATATTCACTGAGCACTGAATAAATAAGTATCAGTGCTGTGCTAGGCCACAGGGATGAACAGATGAATTGAATGGAGTCCCTGTTCTCAAAAAGTTCACAGTCCAGTTCAGTGAGCTGTTTGCAGTCCCAAATATGCCGATTTAGTATCTCTGGATTAGGCCTGAGTATCTGCATTTCTAAAACATTCCAGAGCTGATCCTTATGCATAGCCAAGGTTGAGAAGTGGCCTCGAATTATATCAACATCTTGCATAGCACCTTTCTTGTTAAAAATCCCCTGGAGTAACACAGAAGTGGAATCAGGTTGGTTGCTATTGTTACCTAAATCCAGTTTCCATTACCTATGTGGAAGATTCAGTCCCAAGATAGGCAGAATGGACTCTTACGTACCATGACCATGCAATGTACAGTCTTTAAAATGGGACAGTATTGAGACTCTTTCAATAATTCTGATGAGCATAAAACAAATAGGGACAGTTAAAAAAATCAAGGTACAGTCTATACACAGAATGATTTAAACAAGTTTAAGAAGTCTTAAGAAGGGTACCACATAAACACATATACATTAAACCAGATCCCATAGCTATCTGAAAAGCTACCTACCAAAACATGTTCAATACAGATATAATATCAATTTTTACTACTGTTTCTAAAGAACATAGGAATGAACTTTGTTAGCGTAGAATAGATAAGGTCAATTTACATATCTTTTTCCACAAAACTTTTTTTTTGTTGATAGTTCATGAAGGCTACTCTGATACAAATGGTATGTTTTCTTAATAAAACTGGTAAGATATTTCTAAGTGTGGAATCTGTGGTGACTGTTTCTCCTGATTAAATATTCTTTGTATACTTAAAGTTTCTCCCTTATTTCTTTTAGGCTCCCTGTTTTCTTTCCCCCTGAAAAACCCAAGGTCTGACAAGTAATTCACCACACAATGTTTTTTAACATAAAAAAAGGATGTTTCAGATCCAAGAATCCAATACTATATTGAGTACATTACTATTGGCAACTTACAGAGGGAGGCCGTGGGTATGTATCGTAGGGGGGAGGAGGGCTGTCCTGTTTAGGTGTTGATGGAGTATCTGCTTCTTCCTTGTCACTCTCACTCCAGTAATCTGAAAGTTCACACATATGGATACATCAATATTCCATTAAAAGTGTCTAGCCATATTTTCAGTAACACACACTACCAGCTAACAAAAGGAAGTTTAAATTCCATTTCTAGACACTGATCCCCAGCACTGGCTACTCTAGGTCCAACAACTTTTATTTTCAGCTGGGATTTGAGGAGAAAGAAAGAGTACAATCACCCAATTCCCACCTCCTTTTAAAGCAAGCAATTACACATAGCTGCAGTTTTAAGGAGTTACGAAAAAGATAATGCATAAGTCAAATCAGCTTTAGGGTATAATTCCAGACCAAACTACTTGAAACTTCAAAGAATGAATGCTGTTACATGACGTTTCTTAAAGGGGTATCATTTTATCTTAAAGATGAACACTCAAAGAAGAAATGCATACATTGCTGGAGATCTCTACAGATATAAACAGCTCCCAAAATAATGTTCTCAATTCTCTTCTCTGGCTTCAGTTCACTGGTTATCTAACAATCGCTGTTTCCAGAGTCATGCTGACACGAGTCTCTATAACACCATACTCCCACCTCTACTTGGAAACACATGGCAAACCTTGATTCTTGCCAAACGCAAAAGGGCAAATCTGCTGATGTGGGCTGTAAGCTCCAAACTTCTAGAATTACTTAAAAGGGTAGAAAATGTAAGCCGCTAGACAAAATGACTTGGCAGACCTCAGGCAAGAGGGAAGAGGAAAAACTGAGGTACACTGGTTGAATAAAATACAGCACAAAGGCCAATCATCAGATCTGTTCTACCAATATTTCAACCACCCTATAACTGCTGGGTTAATTTTTTGTGTTTACAAGGAAAAATCTAGAAGTATCACCCATATGAATTTCAAATGATAAAAGAAAAGGTAGCCAAACAAAAGGTTCCTTATTCTTATGAAAAGCTCCACCACAAAAGAACCACTAGAAGGCTTAACTAATACTTAGATGTAGGTGAAAAATCATGGCACATATTTTTATAGGTACCTTTTTCCATCTAGGAATTCCCATATTGTAATATTTTTATACATTTTCCTTGTGGTGCTGATTAATAAGTACAATTAACATTTACTGAGTACTTATTATATGCCAAATAGAAAGTAGTAAAACTGGGGTTTGAACTAAGAAATTGCCTTGTTCTAAACCTTGAAGGGTTAAATTACTGGGACACTTTCGTATGACTTAGTTTAATGTGACATTAAAGAGAGAGTTTAATGTGACATATATTCATGATTTTTCAAGCCTCTGTCCTCCCTGCTAAAGAATTTGGTCAAAATTCTTTAGCAATGGAGAGAAAGTCTCTGAAAATCCTATTCCTGCTTTAATTATCCCCTTTGAGTAAAAGAAAAGCAAAGACTATAGTTAACCTAAATTTGATATCTGGTTTTTACACTGGGTCACACTGGTGATGGGAAGCGTACTAAGTTTCCTCCCAAATATGAATTGATGTAGCTATCTAGAAACGGACCCAGTAAATGCTAGTCAGAAAAGCATGGACTATATATTCGTGCAGATGCAGCTTCAATGTTTGGCTGTACCAACTGCCATTTCCGTGCTCTTGTGAAGGTGACTTAATCTCTCTGAGTCTGTTTTGTTATCTGTAAAACGGGGCTAATAAACACCACCTTTCAGAGTTGTATGAGTGGGGTACTATGGTAGCACATATTTAAGTGCCTTACACCTTGAAAGCACTAAAAAATATTAGGATTCCTAATACTGGTGGATTGGCAGGTAGCACACTAGGACAGTCTGTCCCAGATCACACAGGAAATAAATGCCTGGTGTTCCCATCTTCTTAGCCATCAATTTTTTCTTGTAGCAAGTTCCAGCAATGAAAAGTGAATTCTGGAGCTCTGGGGCCTCAGTTGGGTAGTTGTGTGGGAGCTTGAATACTACTGGGAAATTATTGCTGGAGGGAGAGGTACTAAGCACCCCTCCTCCTTCTCCCAAGCAGTAGGCCTGCCAAGATCACTCTGCTCTTACCCTTCCTACTATTTCTAGAAACTATGACACCTGTGCTGAGTTTTCCCTTCACCTTTGCACTGAGACTTTGGGTCTCAAGGAGTTAGCACCTGAAATGGTCCAATCAGCACATTGAGAAGGAGAGGATAACTATTTTCTTAAGATCTCTATGACTAATACTACAAGTGACAGATTCAGGAGATTCTCTCTACTTCCCGCCCTAATCCCTCCTTCCTTGATAAATGAGGAAAAATTCTACTTTGAAATTTGATGTAATTATTGGTTTGCTAAAAAAGAAGCACCATCAAACCAAATTTTTCGTGGGTTGTCTAAGAAGAGGTTGAAATACCACTTTGTAAATTAACTTCATTTCATACACTAAGCCACGTGTCCCTGAGAGAGTAATGCCAGGGAAGAGCCTACAGAAAATTCAGGCCTTTTTGGGTTTGTGTGGAAAATTACCAGCACACTGCTGCCCAGAGGCTGAAACCAGTCTGATTTTCATTCTAAGAGCAAATTAATTTATTTTTCTTAGCTCTCTTATTTAGCACGGAATGAATGGATACTTTTTAATGTCTCTCGCAGTGATATTCAATTTAACAAGTAACTAATCATGAATAAACAGTGCCATCAATAGAAGAGGAAAATTTCCACTTCTCATGTTGATACAAAGAATAATCTGAAAAAAATTGACTTTTTCATCTAGAACTATCAAAGAAACACAATGAACTTTATTCATTTTTATGTAATTAAAGCTTTACAAAGACCTTATGTGTGATTGAAAATAATGTGTCATGAATGTCTGATCTGAAGCTGGAAAAATACAAAAAAGGATTCGCAGACATTAGCCAAATTATGATCTTGGCAAAATTCAATGTAACCCTGTTTTCTCTACGTAAAATAATGCATAATGAAAAAGATCCTCATATCCTTTATACTGCTGTAGTTAAAGACAGCAAGCCACTAAACTTTTAAGTCAATGAAAGAGTCACTTCTAAGCTATACTCAGTATTTAAATAGAAACAGTGTTTGGCAGTTATTCCTTTGCATCTTTCTGAAATATTCCCAATTCTCAAAGAGCTTTATTTTGTTTCAGGTTTAACTTCAGTGCTGAGAATGGTACTCAGATGTCAAACAATTCTATAGAACTGTGGTGTAGACACGTGCATCCAGCAATTGACTATATAGGATATCGTGAGACCTAACCCCATATAAGGTAGGAAGTCTAATATGCTTCTGATCCATGTCAGAGTGTCTGATGAATGTATACTCTAAGGGGAAATCTAAATTATCTCAGAGATTCTGGTTGTAGAGAATTGAACTGTAACTTTAAGCTTCTACTTATGATTATCTACCATTTTCTAGTAGGCACTAAAATAAATGCTCACATGACAGACTATGGCAGCATGAATCCATGGAATAAGTATTTTTTGGAACCTGCATGTGCAATGTGACTTACCAGTTCTTTCATCCATAATGAATTTTGGTTATATAATACCAAGTACAAAGGAAATCCACTAAAATCAAGGTCATGCTCAGCTTCAAAGCAATGTCGAGTGACAAAATACAGAAGTTAAGCCTGAAAATCCAAGTTTCCTTATTCATGCAAATTGACTTTTTAAAGTTTCATTTCCCTATCAGCACATTGCCCACACTTCTAATTCTTGCATCTTAAAAAACAGAGAAACAAATCTACAAGCACTTTTAAAGAACAGCTTTCATGCCTTTTAAAAGTAATTTGAAAAGGGGCTGGTGTGTGTGTGTGTGTGTGTGTGTATTTAGTTCTCTTACTATAACTGTAGGCCCATACATTAAGTAGAAGAATTAAGCAGGGAATAAACCTTTAACAATGAAGAAATGTGACTTAATTACTGGCCTGACACTTCATAGTCCTTGCTGGGTTTGCCTGTGCACAGTGATTTGATGGAGATGGCTTCCATGTTATTTGTGGATGTACCCATGCTGCTTCTACTCTCAGAAATGTTTTATTTTATTACTTCTCATCCTGTGAGAACCAGTTCAGATTATGTCCACATAATGTCTTTCCCATTTCCTTCCTGGAAGAAATCTCTCCAGACTCATTCCCATGGAATTTGGTTTGTACTTTTCCATGTCTCACTTTCTCTATTTTACTAAGAGTATCTTTTCTGCTACAATTCAATGTAATTTCAGGCAGGATGAGTGCCTGCTGCTGCTAAGTCGCTTCAGTCGTGTCTGACTCTGTGTGATCCCGTAGACGGCAGCCCACCAGGCTCCCCTGTCCCTGGGATTCTCCAGGCAAGAACACTGGAGTGGGTTGCCATTTCCTTTTCCAATGTGTGAAAGTGAAATGTGAAAGTGAAGTCACTCAGTCGTGTCCGACTCTTAGTGACTCCATGGACTCCAGCCTACCAGGCTCCTCCATCCATGAGATTTTCCAGGCAAGAGTACTGGAGTGGGGTGCCATTGCCTTCTCCAAAAATTTCACCATAATACAATTAGAGTGCTAGATGAAGGCCTCACTCAGAAACACTTTGTTGTTGTTCAGTCGCTCAGTCATGTCCGACTCTTTGCGACCCCATGGACTGCAGCATGTCAGGTTCCCTGTCTTTCACTGTCTCCCAGAGTTTGCTCAAACTCATGTCCATTGAGTCGGTGATGCCAGAAACACCTCAATATTTAATAAAGTCTTCTCTTTCTCTTCAGTGCTAATATTTTACATCAGGCTCACTGATTACTTTCTCCAAGTATATCCTCGTTAATCCTGCCCCCTCTTCAGGATTTTTTTTTTTTAATTTTGTATCCACTTAGCAATTTTTAAAATCAGTTGCATGTTGTGCAAAAATTAGTACTCATTTACTTTATGTCGCTCTTTAATTTTTCTTAGGTAATTTCAAGTGTATATTTTTGAAATTCTCAACAAGATGATAAATTCCCATCGGCAAAAATCATGTTATGTTATTTCTTGGACATGTTCCTGCCCTATCTCCCCACTCTTCACTGCTCTAGGCACCTCCATTCTCTTATCCTATGGCTCTAAACCAGGGGTTGGTAAGCTACAGTCTGCAGGCCAAATGAGGCACTTGGCCTGTTTTTATACAGCCTGTGGATCAAGAATGGCTTTTACATTTTAAGTGGATTAAAAAAAATCAAAAGAAGTTTCAAAATGTGAAAATGTTATGAAATTCAATCTCATTGTCCATAAATAAAGCTTTATGGAAGTACAGTCACTTCTTTTCATGTGTCTGTAGCAGAGTTGAATAGCTTCAAAGAAACCTTAAGGCCTTCAAAGCCTAAGATATTTACTGTTTGGCTCTTTACTCAGAAAGTTTCCTGACCCCTGACCTAAAACTTTGCTGACAGATTGGTTTTGGGATCTGGTTATCTTTTTTAGATATCTCTAACCTTTAGTTTTTAGATGCTTTAAAAAGTTTTCTCTGTGAGGAAACAAAGTTTTCCGAATCTTCACATCAACACACAGACTATACATACTGGAGACACAACTAGAAGTATGTTTGTGTATCATTCTATAGAATTCCTTTAGCTTTAGGATGTCTCAAAAGTTTTCAAAAAACGAGTTATGCTTCCAAGGGATGTACAGCAAACATTCTTTGGGAAAAGTAAAGCCACTTTTAGAATGGTAACCACAACTTTTGTTGAGATTTCAATTCTGCATCAGGATATTGTGTTTCATAAATATGAGGTCAATACTAAGGCAAGTTCCATATGATCACAGAGCTAACACACTAACAGAACTGAAGAACACAACCAAATGAGATATTTGATGAAAGAATGAATCATTCATCCGAGCTCTCTGCATGAAAAAGCACTTAAATGTCTGTGAAACCACTAAGTAGAAAAAACCACTAAGGACCTAGAATTGGGTCAATATAGGACCAATTCTAGGCTTTTTAATTTTTAAGAAATAGTCTAAAGGAGATGGCAACAAACAGGAACAAACTCCATATTAGCCGCTCTAAAAATCTGAGTTTATTTCCTGTTTGATTTACTAAATCCTACCCATAAGATGCTATGGTTTGGATTCCTTTGAAGTGCACAAAAGAGAGAGAAAAAACACCACCACAGATTGACATTTGCATTTTCTTTCAAGTGATAGCAATGAAACACTGTAGAGGAAAACAGCAAGGGAAAAAAACATAACAATAGTTAAAAAAAAAAAAAAAGTATTCCTTTACCTTGTTCTTGCTTAATCCTCTCTCTTTCTGCATATCCTGCAGTCAGCATGTTAATTCTGTTAAGCCACCTGAAATAACAAATATCAGTAACATTGCAACTGAATTTCTTATAATTTACCTTTTTGGAAATATTTATTTTCAAATGCATATGAGTATATGGAATAACCTCAGATAAAAGATGTGTTGTTTTTTGTTACTCTTAACACATGGAGTTGTCAATAAGTTATAATTTGCTGTAGTACAAACTGTTCCCACAGTAAAGATGCTATTTCACAAGAAAAGTCTTGGACAAGCCTGTATATATCTGCAATATAAAGGGGTCTGAGATGACCAAAGTCCTATAATTAGTTTTGATGAATCTCTTTTATATTTAATGATCCAAGGGGAAACACATCTGAGTAGTACTATGGAAATCTGTCTCTAAATACAAGGGTATTTGGTTTTTCCAAAACAAAAATTACATATACAATTTTAACCTACATTTTGGATCCTGAAAATTTATTTCCACAAACAATAGTAATTTAAAATTAAATCTTAGTTCTCTCCTCTTTCAGGAGAATTGCTATTGCTAACATAGGGGACTACCTGAAGCAAAGCACTGCTTCAATCTCCATCTTTTGTTCCATTACTCTGGTAACTGTTTACACTGCATCAGTTTATCGAATCACAAAGTCTTTAAACTAACTTGACAATTTTTCACTGGTTAATCCTGAACTATGATTCATATATTTTCCCAAATAAGAAAGTAAGGGAGAATCAGCCTTCTAAACCAGCTAATAGAGTTAATATTAAATTGTGGAATAATCTGATCTTAACATATTTAAAAAAAATTGTTTTTGAGAACTTCTTCTCCTAAGAGATTATTTCCCCTGTCAACTGGAAGATGAATATCTCTGAAGTGACTCATATACTTCATCATTGTGCCAAGTGCTGTTGACTGTGCATCAGATACTGAGAATATCTTGAAGAGAGAGGGAGGAAAGTTGTTTCTCTAATGGACAAAATCACACCCATGGAAATTTAAGGCTTAATTTTAGGAACAAGTCACTTAAAGCTCAACTTTGACAAAACCTACAGTGCAATGATTACCTCAAGTATGTCTGGGAAGTAAAAAAGGGAGCAGAAATGAAAACAAAAAGTAATCAAATGAATTCAGTACGATGGTATATACACACATAATGCAGAAAATTATAAACTGTAAGAAGCTAACCTCATAACAAATAACCTTTTAAAAATGACTAATCATTAGAAAAAGGTCAACATGAAAATCTAGTCTATAGGTGACTTGTAGTAAGAAAGGAGTTGAATTTGTATTACAAGGCAAGTCTTAGCACCCTTAGGAAAGACTGCGTTGGTGCTTTTTGGGTAGAAATGATGTTGATGTTCCACCAGAGGAACATTTATTGCTGAATTTTAATTCAGTACCTCCTATTTACTACTTCTTAATATATCATTGAAATTTAATTTTGTTATTAGCTAAAGAGCAATGAGGACTTGTATAAGATGAATAAAGAAACTAAAAAGAGGCTTCTTAATTTTTCAGCTCAACAACATTTATTAAATGTCTGTTATATGATGAACAATGAGCTATGCTTTAGGGGTCCAAAAATGAATAAGACATAATTTCTGCCTTTGATGAGCTCCAGGATTCTTAAATTTCACAAGACAATGAAAACATTAAACTACTTTTAGGAAGACAAATTCTGCCCACAATAAAAACTCTTTAGAAAGTATGTGTAATAAACTTGGGCCAGGGTATACAAATACAAAAGGCTGAATGCTACACAGCTGTTGTTGCTGTCTTGGATAAGTCTCCTTAGGCCCTGGTTAGAAAATGCTTAACTAAACACTTGTTGCAGTTACGATTTGGTGTTTATATGCTATTATGAATAGCAGATATGCCTGAACTGAACTGAACTGATGCATTAATTGAGGTAAGAAATATTTAGGTGTGCCAGGTACTGTCCTAGGCATGAAGGATAGAGAGATAAATGAAATAAAGTATCTGTTTCCATGATGCCTATATTTTCAGTGAGGGAGACAGACAACATGCAGGAATAAGATTGGGCCTACGGTGAACATTCCAGTGAAGCTGCCAAGAACACACAGAATAACGTACTGAGAGGGAAATAAGAGTAAGAATTATGGAAGAAATGTACAAATAATAACTACTAAACAGAAACTGGTGAGTCCTGACAATTACAATGACATATGTGCTGACATGAAAAGGAATACACAGGCCAAGTAAATTCAGTAAATAAGTCTCAGAATACTTGAGAAACATGATGTTTTATTTTCTTCCCACAGATTTCACACAGACTGGCAAAAAAGATTTTTTTAATGTTTCAATGCTCATTTCTGAGGAGGGAACAGATGGGTTGGTGGTAGGGTGCTCAAAAGTGTTTTTTGCAAATTACCTCACATTCCAACTTAAAGCTACTCAAAAAACAGAAGGTGAGGTTTTAATATTCTAACATTTATATTTGGGTATATGTATATTTGGGTATATGTATGAATAAGTGTACGAATGTGTATACATACATGCAGATTTTATAGAAGTAAATTAAATCTAAGGATTGCCTTTTCATTCCAATTACTAGGTCCTGTCAAAACTGCTGCTGCTGCTGCTAAGTCGCTTCAGTCATGTCCGACTCTGTGCGACCCCATAGACGGCCTCCTACCAGGCTCCTCTGTCCCTGGGATTCTCCAGGCAAGAACACTGGAGTGGGTTGCCATTTCTTTCTCCAATGCATTAAAGTGAAAAGAGAAAGTGAAGTCGCTCAGTCGTGTCCGACTCTTAGCGACCTCATGGACTGCAGCATACCAGGCTCCTCCGTCCATGGGATTTTCCAGGCAAGAGTACTGGAGTGGGGTGCCATTGCCTTCTCCGAAACTAGCACTACATTTTAAAAATACATATGATAATACTTTAGAAATTATGAAATAACCAGATAAGGTATTTATTTATAATTATTATAATTATTTATCATTTCTTGAAGGCTTAGGTACACGCCTTCAAAGGACTACATATAGAATGAACCAATACCCAGGACATCTTGCTGTTATGTAATAATTAGGATATTAAATAAAGTTGTTGAAGGGTGTCTTTCCCTATTACCAATCCTCTGTGAACATTGCCATTCACTCTCTGTCCTACTGACAAGTAATTTTTTAAACAACTTGTTTGTTGAAAATAGATACTGGGAATATGGTTATTAAAGAAAGAAAAAGCAAGGCAAAACAGTAATAGTCTATTATACTTAAATTTTTTAAAAACTTTCAGGACAATTCAAGAAGGTTGTAGTACACTATGGAAAGGCTAATATAAAACAGCACTCTGAAATGTATGATATGGAGATGATGACATACTTGATCAGATTTATTTATTTTTTCTTTGATTCGCTGCTTAGAAAAGGCAACAAAGTGAAACTTATGGGTTTGGCTTAGTTTTTTTCTAATATCCTGAACCAGATACATCCAAAGGAGTATCAGGGAAGAGTAGTGGCATCATATACTTCTAAAGTTATTCTTAACACAGGGTAGAAAATGGAGACCAAGAATGGTGTTACAGCTAATAAAAATGCATTTTTGAGCAGGCTATTTTCTAAACCTAAAAAGACCCTGATTAGCAAGTATCCCAAATGATTAAATTACGTTAATTCTTAGATGGGAGTTAAACTGTGTTCTAGTGGATTTATCTTGTAGAAGAGGACATGCTCATATATACCACTTATTTTCTGTTTGGTTATGATGTTATAATCCTTCATGTTTATCCCAAGGGTACTGAGCTCAACTGTGAAAAAATGAATAGTAACTACAAGAGCAGATTATAAAATAGTTAAAACACAAAATAGAGTAGCACCACTCCCCAGCAACTACATAATTTTCATTTTGAGAACAAACTCAGCAAATTCTGATTGCCTCATGTGAAATTTCAAGAATGGCAACATACAAAGCAAGAGAAGATTGTGGAAACCAAATGCAAGGCTCAGTTCACAGAAATACAACCAATAACCCTAAAATTTATGTGGAACTATACAATACCCAGAATTGACAAAGAATTCCTGAGGAAAAAGAACAAAGCTGTAGGCATACCCCACCCCCACAACACACACTAACTTCAGACAATACTACAAAGCAACAGTCATCAAAACAGTATGCTATCAGCACAAAAACAGACATATGGATCAATGGAACAGAATAGAGTCCAGAAATAAATTCATACATCTATGCTTAATTAATCTTTAACAAAGGAGGCAAGAATACACAATGGAAAACAGGTAGTCTCTTCAAGCAAGTGATGTTAGGAAAGCTGGACAGACTCATATATACCAATGAAGTAAGAACATAACCTCTCACCATACACAAAAAAACTCAAACTCAAAATGGCTTAAAGACATACATAAGACATAACACCATAAAACTCTCAGAAAAGAACATAGGCAAAACATTATCTGACATAAACTATAGCAGTATTTTCTTAGGTCAGTCTCCCAAGGCAGTAGAAATAAAAGCAAAAATAAACAAATGGGACCTAATAAAACTTATAAGCTTTTGCACAGCAAAGGAAATCATAAACAAAACAAAGAGACAATGTAAGGAATGTGAGAAAATATCTGCAAACCATGGATTTTTCTGTAAGATGGTATGGAAAACCCTGAACAAACTTTTTGGCCAACCCAATATGTGAAAATGAATCACTTCACTGTACACCAGATACTAACACAACATTGTTAATAACTTCAAAAAAGAAAGGCTCAATTTTCCTATTAAATATAAAAAGAGTTTATCAAGTTTTTCAATACCTTTCTTTGCCCTTTCCTTATATTCATATCCTTGCTTTGGAAAAATCGTGCCTATATTCCAAAGTGTCAAAGAACAAGATTATTTATGACAGCATATTAAGTGTTCATTGAGTGCATTCAAGCACATTTATGAAGATGTAGTTTTGTGCTTAAAAATATCTGAACACAAATTCCTTAGAGATATACAAAGAAAGGTATATGGTGTAAAAGCCCAAAGTATATATTGTGTTGGCCAAAAAGTTCATTGGGGTTTTTGGTCACATTGTATGGAAAACCCCAACGAACTTTTTGGCTAACCCAATAAAAAGAATATATACTGAAAGGAAACACTTATATAGCACTTACAATTTACTATTCTAAGCCTTTCATGTGTGATTTGCTCCTCATAAAAGTTCTATGGATGAAGATGGTTATTATCACCACTTTTACAAGAGCTTAATATCTGACATAGAAAGGTTAAGTTCTGCATCCATGGTCATACAGCTAGTAAGTGGGATAGCTGGAATTTGGACAGCTTGGTTCCAAAGTTCATACTCTAAACCACTATGCTATTCTGTATCTCCCTATGCTATTCTGTAACTCCCTATTCTGTACCTCTGTATAATGTGTTGGCACATTATATATGTAACATGCACTGCCTGGTGAAGATCTATAAAAGGAAATATTTTCAATCTTAAACTCAATTTCTACAAATCTAGAAAAAGGAAAGGGGAAAGGAAAGAAAAAGGAAGAAAGGATCAATAAGAGCCAAAATGGAAACAAGAAGCTGTATGTTGTAGATGATTAAAAAAAAATATATATGTGTGTGTATGTGTATGTGTGTGTGTATATATATGTATATATATGGAGAAGGCAATGGCACCCTACTCCAGTACTCTTGCTTGGAAATCCCATGGATGGAGGAGCCTGTTAGGCTGCAATCCATGGGGTCGCTAAGAGTCGGACAAGACTGAGCAACTTCACTTTCACTTTTCACTTTCATGCATTGGAGAAGGAAATGGCAACCCACTCCAGTGTTCTTGCCTGGAGAATCCCAGGGACAGGGGAGCCTGGTGGGCTGACGTCTATGGGGTCGCACAGAGTCGGACACGACTGAAGTGACTTAGCATAGCATATATATATACAGATTTTCCCAGAGGCATCACATAACCATGTGCCATCTAATCACTTGGTTGCACAATCCTGTCTAGCAACAGAAGAAAGGTGACAGAAAGATATACCAACTAAGCTTAGGCTTGAATTATTGAGATGGCTATTCTGTCATAAATACTCTGCACTTGGAAAAGTCAGCTTTTTTTGTGGGGATCTTTATTTTCCTCACTTGGGAATAAATTTGGAGACATATTCCTGAAATGGACTTAAAAATTATTTTTTTCTGCAGTGGGTATTTTTTGGCCTTTATATATATATATTTGGCCTATATATGGATTTTGGAACATTTTTGGTAAACTTAAAAAGTCAGTGAGTTTATTTTGACATTTTAAAATGCTATTCTTTAAAATTAGGTATGGAGTTATGGCTAGGTCCATTTTATTTTAAATCTGATGTAGAAACTTCAGTGATATTTTTCTCTAAGCATTAATGGGGAAAACTGAGAATTCTAAGCCTAACAGACTATTTTGAAATATAAGTAACATTTTACCTGTTCATATCATCAAGATGCTCAGCAGCAAAATAAAAGCTTTTGATTTTAGGATGACAGGCTTTGAATGCACTGCAAAAGGAAACAGAGTACATTCATTTCAGATTGGGAAATAAGTTAGAACCAGATAATTTTTATGGATAAAATTGCCTCAAATCTAACCTGAGTATGAATATATAATGCTTCTACCATGATGACAGAAATCAGTCAAAAATTCAATTTTCTGCCCACAAAACTGCTTTCTTATTACCTCAATTTGAAAGCATTAGCCAAGCAATCTATAATTTAAAAGCTAGAAATTAAAAATCAAAACAAAATCCCCAAAAAACCCTTACTTTTTCTCCCTTGGCCCAAATAAAGTCAACTTACTATTTCTTGCGGCATTCACTGGCTCTATCAATTTTAAATTCAGGCAGGCTGATGAATCCTTCTGCTTTTTCATCCTGAAGAGGCAACACTCTTGTTTAGGATATTATATACAAAGGTTTAAAGCTGACGCTACTATATAACTATGTCTTAAACATCTATACTAATAAAACAGTTCATTTAATCCCTTAAATTAGACATTTGAGAGATTAGAATTTCACTTTTACCTGTTATAGTCCATTAAACTGAATGTATATTTTGAACATTTAGAATAGTAAATATTAAAATATATATATAGAATGTTTAAAAATTCTTTCTATATTAAAATAAAGACAAAAAATAATTTAATTCTCAATGTAAAACCTGTTTTCTAAGTATTTTTCCCAGAATGTATACAGACTTTTATAACATATAAAATAACTTTAGTCCACATTTACAATTAAATTTCCTCCCATTTTAAATGTCCAGATGTAAAATATAGGGATATCTATTAATTTAGTTCCTTTTCTACCTCCAAAAGAATCTCTTATCAAACACAAATTAAATAATTATTTTGTGTACTCAACATTTTACAAGTGGATAGGGTAAGTTGATTTTCAAATATCTGACTTGGTTTACATGCTATACATATATATATATATATATATATATAAAATGTTATTTTTCACTTGGAAAATTGAATGAAATCCATAAAGTCCCCCTCTCTAATGTGGGATAGAAATACAAGATAGGAGAATTATCTAAAATCTCATGTTAGATATAAGTTATTTCAACTAGTCTAAGCTTCCCTCATTGCTCATTTGGTAAAGAATCTAAAGAATCTACCTGCAATGCAGGAGACCCATGTTGGATTCGTGGGTTGGGAAGATCCCCTGGAGAAAGGGAATGGCAACCCACTCCAGTATCCTTGCCCGGAGAATCCCATGGACAGAGGAGCCTGGCAGGCTACCATCTATGGGGTCACATGAGTCGGACACGACTTAATGACTAAATCAACCAAGTATTTTTGGCTAAACCCTTTAATCATTGTTGTTTCTTTCATGTACATAAGCCAATTCTCAGACATTTACTCCCAAACATTGATGTGTGCTATAACCAGTTCATGGCTTCTTATATATCAAGTTCAAGAGACATTACACATTCCCACCTGCTATCTCAAAGAAAAAGAATAGAGATTCTCAATTCTTTTAGTGTGTGTATGTATGTTTATATGTAAAACTTAGTAAAATTTGATGCTAATGATAGTGACTAAAATGTATATTATATACAAAAGTAGTGTTGTAACTTCCAATATTTTTTAATGAAGAAAAGGTGAAGTGAAGTCACTCAGTCGTGTCTGACTCTTTGTGACCCTGTGGATTGAAGCCTACCAGGCTGCTCTGTCCATGGGATTCTCCAGGCAAGAATACTGGAGTGGGTTGCCATTTCCTTCTCCAGGGGATCTTCCTAACCCAGGGATCGAACCCGGGTCTCCCACATTGCAGGAAGATGCTTTACCCTCTGAGCCACCAGGGAAGTCCATTTTTATTTTCTTCCAATCTTGGGGTAAATACAATAGTCTCAAATCTCTTTCTTAACTTTGATTTCTCTTATGTTACCCTTGATGTTTTTAATGTTAAAATTTAAAATTTTGAAAAATTTAAAAAACTTTTGGGGTAGTTATGATCTCCCCATTATACTAAAAAAAAATAGTGGTCAGTAGACAATCTATAAGTGATCTAAAATAAAGAGAAACATAAAGAAGCTATGTTTTTATACTATTTCATTGACATATAAAAAGTACTTAGCCAGCACACTATTTAAAACCATGTATATTTTTTTTAATGATAAAACAAGTTAACAAAAGAAATTTTTGTTTAAAAATGAATAAATTTATATTAAAAAAAAAAAAACAAAAACAAACTTGAGGACTTCACTGCCAGTCCAGTGGTTAAGACGCCACCTTCCAATGCAGGGAGCACGGGTTCAATACCACATACCACGCAGTGTGGCCAAAAATAAATAAATAAATAAAAACTTAAAGTGAACTGATAGATGGCTATAGCAATGGAAGCAAATGTAGAGTTAAGAGAATATAAAAAAAATAAGGTATACTGTATATTTGTTGTGATAGTTGACAGGTTATATAATTACTCTGAATATAAATCTAATTACCACAAATGAAATAGGAAATCATAAGAACAATTGGCATTTGTTATATACTCTCCCCTTCCTTCCCCTATTGGGTCAAATGAAATGAATACTTGCAGATTTTTAAAGCTAGTCTACTAGTTCATTTATTCTTTAAGAAAAACTGAAGTAAATGCAGATATTAATTAACTTGCTGCTTCTCCATCCATGGGATTCTCCAGGCAAGAACACTGGAGTGGGTTGCCATTTCCTTCTCCAATGCATGAAAGTGAAAAGTGAAAGTGAAGTCGCTCAGTCGTGTCCGACTCTTAGCGACCCCATGGACTGCAGCCTACCAGGCTCCTCCGTCCATGGGATTTTCCAGGCAACAGTATTGGAGTGGGGTGCCATTGCCTTCTCCAATTAATTAACTTAACTTACTATAAAAGACTTCCTTTCAAAAAAGCAAACATAAAAAAATGTAAAACATTGAACAAAAGCAAGACATTTAAAAATCTTTATCAAATCTCTCTCTCTATACATAATCCTTTTAAGTAAGCTATTGCTTGAATTAGCTTCATATTTTTAACTAGATATACAGAATTTTACTATATATTACCTATGTTTCAGACATGTTTCATTAGAGTAATTGAGACAACTGCCTTCACAGAATCCCACAATGCAACCATTTTAAGAGGGCAGACTGAAAAATTACTAGAAGTCTCGTGAATTAGCCTTAAGTTGATTATATTTTAAAATATAAATCTTAAAACAGTGATTCTTTAGGTTAAAAACAAAATGAATAAGAAAACAAAATGTGCTTGTCTTACCTCCTCATTAATATACCAATAGAGGGATGCATCCTTTAGGACAAACCAGTATTTCTTCCATTTCTGTGAAAAATAACTCTTCGCATCTTTCTTTTTCCAAAGCCAGCCCTCACAGTCACCACGGCCAAGATCTTTGCAAGAAATTCGTCTTTTGCTCTTGCCAGCTATAGGACCTAAAAATAATAGTGGGTAAATGGGCTCTTTAAGTTAATCTATAGATCATAAAAGGTAGAAGATTAATCTATAGATCATAAAAAATAAGTCTGTATATTAAACCTTAAAAATATTTTTCTCATTGTATTAAAATAAAAAAAACTGGAAAATTTTAATACCTTTTCATCTACATAGACATAAAATTTAATTCGAAATGCATGGTCCCAGTCTGAAAACCTGTTGAGACCACTTGTAAAGGGTACCTTGTACCATAACTGACCTGAAGGAGAAGCTGATCTTTGTAGCTCTTGTGCTAGGGGGTGGTTCTCTTCCACACCACACTGGGCTCAGGCAAGAGAGGATGGGTGAAGTGGGCTGGTGATTGTTTCAGTGTAGACTAAGCAGCTAACTGTTTCATTTACTTTTCTTACCTTTGTTTTTCTTCTTTGATTTGTGCTGCAGAGAGGACTGCTGAAATGTCTGAAATCAAAGATGGGGAAGAATGTTATTTGATACACAGAGTGCCACTGAAGTACTAACAGTCGCAGAAAACACTGAAAAGCTGAATGGAACAGTGACTCTGAACCCCAGTGAACAAAAGTACTTTCTTTTTCCAAAGACTCAAAACAAATTCAAAAATCATGCCACTAAACTTTCTTATCTCTTGTGAAGCAGGAGAGAATAATATTATCTTTGTCCTTATTCTGTAGGCAGAGAAATAGGGATACAAAGCAGTGGTGAAACTCAGGGCTCTTAAACATGCAGAATACTACTGCGTACCTTTTTTAGGGGTTTAGAATGCCTTCTCAGGCAGTCTCACTTGATTTTCACAAAATTTTACGAAGGAGTCAAGCAAATATGACTATCACTTGTTCCTTTGAAGTTCATTCTACTCCATAAGCCACCACTAGCTACTGATCTCCTAGGCAACACTCCCAGGTGTTAAATATTGGGGTGGCTGAAAGTTCATCAGGGTTTTTCTGTAACAGCTCAAAGAAAACTTAAATAAACTTTTTGGCCAACCTAGTATTTCAGTACTTGAATCAATATTTTCTTCTCACACCTACTTTTGCCTCTATTACACAGAACTAATCTTCATGTCGGAGAAGGCAATGGCACCCCACTCCAGTACTCTTGCCTGGAAAATTCCATGGACGGAGGAGCCTGGTAGGCTGCAGTCCATGGGGTCGCTAAGAGTCGGACACGACTGAGCGACTTCACTTTGACTTTTCACTTTCATGCATTGGAGAAGGCAATGGCACCCCACTCCAGTACTCTTGCCTGGAGAATCCCAGGGACGGGGAGCCCGGTGGGCTGCCGTCTATGGGGTCGCACAGAGTCGGACACGACTGAAGGGACGCAGCAGCAGCAGCAGCACCAGCAATCTTCATGTAGGTGATGTCAGTACATTGGCTCCTCAGTCCCTTAGCTCCAATGCTCTTTACTTCTCCATTCTCCAGCTATCCACCCCCATGGCCCTATGTTTGTTATTCTTAAGCACACTCCAACAACTGCCTCTATTATCTCCATTCTACATGGTACACTACCTCCAACCCAGCAATTTTTTAAAAGAAAATCTCCACTCAAGTATCCAATTTATTGACATTACCACTGTTTTGTGCCTTTATTTCTCTTATTCCACTTGATTTCCACAGAACACCTTTATAACCATTCCCTGGAGCTATACTTCCTGCATCATGCTTGCCGAGCTAAACAGCCATCCATTAAACCCACCTATCAGTCCATTCCATGCTAAGGACCAGAAGAGTGTAATGTCTTAACAGAGAAACCCACAACTGGTTTAGCTTTCAATTAATGACTACAAATCACTGGTTCTAGTCAGTTTACTAAACTAGATTGTTCACTAGTCTAAATAAGGTTAAATTCATATGAGTAGCTAGTTAGGGTAGAGAGAACAGTATACATAGTTTTAATTCACAGATAATCCCTCAAAACGAATTTTAGGTAACAGATTCTTCTTTTTCTTTACAAAGGTATATCTGTAAGAAACAACTGGATTTTGTCCACATAAAATCTGCTGGCCTTGGGTTTATACAGAAAATTCATATTACGTGACATACTTTATTTAATATCTTTGCTTATAAAATAACATTCTTTGTTGTTTAATTGCAAGTCATGTTCAACTCTTTTGTGACCCCATAGACTGTAATAATTTTCACAATTTGTATATGGTTTACATAATTCTTAGGAATATAATATTATGGATGGATATTAGTCCTAAAGATAAGGATCAAATAATTTGCTGACATTCAGTGTAACCCAGAAATAACCACCTAATATGTATGTGGGATGTGTGTGTGTATAAATCAGTTGCAGGATCCATGGCTATAGAAATTCACAATTAATTTTAGAGAGAAAGCATAAAAGATAAAACCCATCATGTTATGCTAATTTTCTTGAGTGCACTTTGCTTCAGAATAATAACTCAAATAATAACTCAGGCTAGTATGTTTAAGTATAGTTAATTTACATATAGTTATTTTCCCTAAATTGTTTGGCTGTAAAATTACTGATTAGGTTTTTCTCGTTTAGTGTTACCACAAGTAATCATTATAATTTAACAGCTCATTATTTTTAAAAATGACAAAGATGGGGGTGGTTTGTTTTTTAGGAAGCTACATGGATAACAGACAGCTTTAAAGAACTGAGTTATATAATGTACTTCCTATGCTTTTTGCACATTACTTCTTAGAACCTGAAGGTCTAGTTTAAAATCTACACAAAATGTATTTTATGCTCTCTAGGTTTTCTTTTTCAACAAGATTATCTTTTCTTTCCCTATAGAAATATATTCTCATACTTATCATTATCATGAGTGCAGAATATAATCAGTATACATATTGTTGGAACCTAAGAACTCCGAGGCACACAGTACAGATTTATCCATCATTCAAAGAAGCAAAGCTTTAGCTATCTTTTTAAAATGTTGTAAATACTACGACATTCCCTTAAAAGAGACTTCATTATTTTTTCAAGTGATGTGATATTTTCTAAAATGAAAGTTAATTGAACTATATTCTTTTGAAAGTAATGGAAAAAAAACAATGAAAACTACAGTTAAGGAAATAGGTCCCTTGTGTAGAAAAGTGTTAATATAGCAGGCCTGAGGCTGCTATCATAGAAGGGCCTGCTTGCAAGGCTGGCCCTCTGCTGACATCTGGGAACTTGGCTAGTAAAACAATTCTCTGTATTGACATGCAGCCTCCCTAAGCAATAAGACTACTTTGCCCACCTGGGGACTAAACACTTGCTTTAATTTCAGGAAAGGAAAAGTAGCTGCTAGGCAGAGGATGCCTATGTAACTAATTCAATAAAGTCCTTGGGTACTGAGTCTTTAACAGGCTCCCCTGGGCAGAGACACTACACACGTGTGATTGCATTTTTGCTGCTAAGTGAAGTGTACTCTGCATGATCTATAATGAGGAGAGAGCACAGGAAGCCTGTAGGTGGATTTCTTCAGATTCCATGGTCTCTTTTTTCCATACCAATCTGGCTGGATACCCTTGCTGTACCACTGTAATAAAATCTTAGCTGTGGATAGAATACAGAGTCTTCTGAGGCCTAGTCAATCACTGGACATGTGGGTGATATGGGATCTTGAAATAGACTCATTTTCAAAAGATTACTTAAAAACTTATATCAGAAACTGTTTAATATTCACACACATAAATAAGCTCCTGATAGTGAAGGTTTCCTCATGTTATCAGCAGGTATGATTAAATACCCTGAGGTGCAAATTTACAATCCTGTGTAGTCCTTCTTAGTAAAAAAGATGGAATTATTCATTCTGACAGGTATTTGATATCATATCCCCAGTTTCTGACAACATCACAAAATATTTAATAAAAGAAGGACACTAAGAATAGACACATGACTACAATGGATAACAGCAAATCATATAAAGTGTTATGACCAATGTAGAAAAACAAGGGGCTTGGAATCCTTGCTTTCATGATAAATGCTTTTCTCACAATAGAGAAAATTCGTAATATATTTTATTTCTGTATTTTTCTTAATAGTTTCAGATCACCCTTCTTCCAGGTTCATGTTTAATAAGCATGCTCTTTAGAAGTTCTTTCATAGCAGTCTGTGAGTAGCAAACACGTCTAGGTATTTATGTTTGAAAATATAAAAACCTTTCACTCTTAAATAATATTTAGATGGGTATAGAATTCTGAGTTGAAAATAATTTTCCCTTTGCAATCTGAATATATCACTTTATTTTCTTTTAGCATCACTGCCCTTAAAACATCTGTAGCTACTCTCATTCATTATAATTTGTCTTTAGTCTCTCTGTTAAGTTTTTAAATATTTTCCTCTTTATCCCTGATATTCTGCAATTGCTCTCTGATGTGTCTAGGTTACAAATGATATTAATGAACCCCATTTCAAATTCATTGTGTTGTACTTGAAGGCGTTTTTCAATCCTGAAAATTCTTAGGCATTCTCTCTCCAAATGGCCTTCTTTACTTACTTTCTCTTTTTTGTCTCTAGATGTATGTTGGTATCTCTTAATTTACCATCTATCTTTAATACTGCTATCCTTTCATATTTCCTCAATGCTTTTTAGGTGAATTTACTGTTTTCCAATTTTCTAATTCTCTGATTTTACATACCTGTATAAAGTTTATTTTACCTATAGAGTGTTTATTTCACTGACTATATTTTACATATCCAGGATGACTAGTTGGTGCTAGCACTTCTGAACGTCCAGTGTCTTAGTCATCCTGTTATTACTTCAAATTTTAAGGGCTTTTTGGATTTCCCAAAATTTCCATCTATTAAGGAAAGAATCACCTTTAACAAGTTATTGCTCTGGTCAATGGCTGTATCTTTCTTCAAACTTCTTATACTCATGGGTGAAGAAGCTCTGTTTGCCCTCCCAGCTGGTTTCACCCCATGAGTCAATCTTCAGTTTCCTGACATGGCTGGGGTCCATTTGTTCTCTCACACCCATTAGAGTAGACTTCTGGTCATCTCTAGCCCTTTCTGGACTCAGAGCCTAACAGGTATATGGCTTTAGTTCCCATTTATTGTTGTGCAATTTTGTTCTTTTTTCTAGTCCCTGGAGACTAGATATCATTTTTGACCATGACTATCTTTTTATGTTTGGGGTAGGGGTGTGTGAGAATTTAAAGTATGAGCTCATAATGCTTACTGACCACCAAAAATAGATTCCTTCTGTAAACATTTTTGAAGGTCCTTTCTCTTAAAAAATATTTTTATATTATTTCCTGAATTATCATTCAATAAAATCTTTCTAACACCATCATTTGCACTTTATGTTTATTGTACTGAGCATTTGGGTGAAAGTTCTTTGAACTTTCTCCCTAAGAGTGTTTATAAGCTCTGATCTTCAGCAACTTATAAATTTATATAATCAATGGGGACTTCTTGACTGAGCTACAGGCTGCCTAACTCAACAGATTCAATGTGTTCAAAACTAAGCTTCTCATACCCACCACCCATCAACCAATTCTGCTCCTCTTCTATACCTTAGTAAATGGCAATTCCATTTCTCCCCACAACTGTGCAAACCATGAATATTAGAGTCAATGTTAACTCTTTCCTTTCTCTTACAGCCCATAATCAATCCACCAGTAAGTTATATCAGCTCTGCACTCAAAATATGTTTAAAATAAGACTGTTTCTTACCATCTCTATTACTATCACCTCAGTCGAAGCCACCATCATCCCTCACCTGGATTACTGAAATATCTTATTGTTTGCCCTTCCTCTGTCCTCACTTCTTCTGTTTTTAACATAAGAGGCAGAGTGATCCTGTTAAAACATGATTTGATCATGAAAACTCTCCAATGGCTTCTCACCTCACTTTGAATAAATACTCAAATTCTTCCACTGACCCTGAAGGCCCTGTATGACCTGGGCTGTTCCCTTTGCTTCTTGCCCCTTATTAACTTTGCTCCAGCCACACTTGCTGTTTCTGGATTGTGTGGAATAGAGTCCCACCTTAGGGTCTATACCCCTGCTGTTCCCTCTGTCTGAAATATTTGTTCAGATATTGAAAGTAGCTCTTTTGCCACCTTCCTGGTTGCCCATTTCTGTTCCCCACTAGCTTTAAAAGAATCTAATTCAAAGAATGAGACCACTAAGCAATTGAAACTAATTTGTGATTATGCTCTTCTGAATGCACACCATGCCTTCTCTAAACTGTTGATTTTTTTTTTCCTAGATAAAAGGAGGAAAGAATGAAGAATTAAACAGTTAAAAAATGACTAGCTCTCTACTCTCAACAGCCGTCTTAGCAATCCTGAGGCAGATCATGCAGGCAAGAGAACATCTGAAGAGTCAGCCAGTCTGCATGCAATAGAGGATGATGCAGAATCCAACTTCCCGCTTCAATGATTCACTAAGATTCTTGATCCCCATTTTCAGTTCAGTTCAGTTCAGTTCACTCAGTCGCATCTGACTCTGCGACCCCATGGAGTGCAGCATGCCAGGCCTCCCTGTACATCACCAACTTCCAGAGTTTACTCAAACTCATGTCCATTGAGTTGGTGATGTCATCCAACCATCTCATCCTCTGTCATCCCCTTCTCCTCCTGCCTTCAATCTTTCCCAGCATCAGGGTCTTTTCAAGTGAGTCAGCTTTTTGCATCAGGTGGCCAAAGTACTGGAGTTTCAGCTTCAGCAGCAGTCCTTCCAATGAATATTCAGGACTGATCTCCTTTAGGATGGACTGGTTGGATCTCCTTGCAGTCCAAGGGACTCTCAAGAGTCTTCTCCAACACCACAGTTTAAAAGCATCAATTCTTCAGCACTCAGCTTTCTTTATAGTCCAACTCTCATATCCATACATGACTAATGGAAAAACCATAGCTTTGACTAGATGGACCTTTGTTGGCAAAGTAATGTCTCTGCTTTTTAATATGCTGTCTAGGTTGGTCATTAGCTTTTCTTCCAAGGAGCAAGCATCTTTTAATTTCATGGCTGCAGTCACCATCTGCAGTGATTTCAGAGCCCCCCAAAATAAAGTCCGTCACTATTTCCATTGTCTCCCCATCTATTTGCCATGAAGTGATGGGACCAGATGCCATGATCTTAGTTTTCTGAATGTTGAGTTTTACCATCCCCATTTTATGCCCCTTTAAAAACTGTCATGGCTGAGCAGAATCTTCGGAGTTGGTGTCTGGACCATGTCCACATTTTCCCCAGATTGCTGGCTTTTCTGATTAAAGCACCTTTCCTTTCTACTGACACTTGCCTCTCGAATTATTGGCTTATGAGCAGCAAGCAGCCAAACCTGAGTTTGGTAACAATACCGTTATGGCTTACTCCCTTACCTCCTTTAGATCATTCTTCCCAGGCTTCCCTATAGAAAATGGTTTTCATTATTGCCTGCAACACTTCCTGTTTTCCTCCCCTGCTTTATTTCTCTCCTTAGAACTTAGCATTACCAAAAATACTTATACTTCTTATTACTCAGCCCTCCCTCCAAATATAAGCTATATGAAACAAAAATTCTACTTTATGCATTGTTTTATCCTTTGACTAGAACAGGGATTATTTAGTACTAAATAAATATTGATTGAGTGCATAAAAGTTGAACAGACCACAAGCAAAGAACACAGGATGTAGTCTTAATTAATTGATTGCTTTTTAACCTGAAGTCCTTCAGCAGGAAATAAGTAAGCCAGGTATCTTTTCTCTAGTAATCCATGTACAGCATATTACTGAAAGTTCGGTTCTTTAGTAGACTCCTTTTGTTAAATAAAAAAGTTTTTTTTTTTATCTAATTTTCCAAAACATTACTGGAAATGAGATCTGTCTTAATGCACTTAGTTTGAATTAAATTTGAATTCAAGATGTGGCCGGCAAAAGTGCCTTAATGTGTCAAAAGATATTTATGCATACAATTATATGATGAATTATGAATGGATGTGTTGAAATCACAATTCAACTCATAAAAATAGAATGTGCTAAAATAAAAGGCCATTATGAAAGCATTGTTGATCCTCTTCTTAACCATGGTGATGCATGCAACAGTATTCTATTTGGCTATAAAAGATCGCTTTTTCAGACATTTGCCTGAAAAGACCATTTGTCTTTCATTTTGTCCACAGATGTTCTGTTCAAACATTCTCCCCATTCTCCCCTATTCTAGATGAGGAAATGTGGGGGAGGGTAATTTGGGTCATTCTTATCCTGAAACTTTCAGAAGCACTTATTTTAATTGTGGAAGAAAATGACAGTTTCTGTGTTACATTTTGAAAGCTCAGCTACTATTAAATTCTTCTCAAGTTGCAAATTGCCATACTTATGGAAAAATCTGCAATCAAAATACTCTCTTGTTGCAATATAGCAACTTCCTCTTACTGTAATTTTCTGCAAAGTTCCAAGATTTCTCCAGTCAAACCAAAAGCTTATTTCTTATACATAAGGTGCTTAGCAATTTGAAACTCTTGGGACAACTGATAACTATCTCCACATATTTAATCTTTTTTAATAAACAAAAGGCTTTGAGATTTAAATATTTCACAGAGAAATGTATTTTCACTTACTTTCTCATTATTGTGTGTCAGCAGAAAAAGTCTAAATATGAGTAAGTGTGATATGGTAATGAGAGTAAATATTATCTTAAGAAATCTTCAATTTACATGAAATAACAGCATAGAACTGAACAAGCTTGTTGCCCATTCTGGTACAGGAGAGAAACTGCTGAATGGGGTGGGGACAAGATACTGCATGCACACTGGTTCTCTGAAGACAGTGGGGTGAGCTTGCTCTGGATTCTGTCAATAAAGTTAATCTGACTTTATATTGACTGAAAATGGCTCTACATATACTTACAAATAAGTGTATTTTAAAAAATAGGCATGCTAATAAATTATGAGTCAAATAAGAACAAAAAGGCAATGACTGGGGGAATTTAGAGAAGGTTAAATTCATTAGGAAGGGCAGAGTCAGTGTTTCATCAGAAGAATACCATGCACATCAGATTCAGAAGGAAGTACGTAAGTGAAACTTACACAGTATTTTATAAGGTGATTTCCCTTTTCCTATCGAGTAGTAAGTGGTAAGATGGGAAGAAGAGTGAAGAGTAATGACTGGTTAGGAAGAGTAACAAAAGTCACCACCCTTGGGAAATAGGAACTGTCATTCTTGGATCTAAATAATTATCTTTACTGAGGGCTCATGTGTGAGGCTGAGTGACTGAACTGACTGAATGACACGTGTGAGGCACAGCATTAGGGACCTTGTATCAGTTATCAATCTTAATGCTTATAATACATTTGCTCAGTGGTGAATGCCATTTCAAAGAGGAGAAAACTGAGAGTAGATAACTTATTCAGGAGCACACAGGTAGTGGCAGAGTCAAAATTCAAACCCAGGTCTACCTATTCACAAACCCGTTCTAACCACTCCATGCAATATCGCCTCTCAGGCAAGTATTGTGTAGTCATGGTAACCATTTTAGAGAAAAGAACTGCTTTCTGTATCTGACACAAAGATATCCATTTATGAAAACCTCCCATAACATGTGATATAAGTGCATTGTTATGTGGAAAGGTTCTGTAAAACAGAAAGATACTAGGATTATACTTTTATATTCATGGAGATAATTTAAACAGGTAATACCTTGTGTAGCTTAGTAGCTCTGTTGTGTCCGATTCTTTGCGATCCAACGGACTGTAGCCTGCCAGGCTCCTCTGTCCATGGTATTCTCCAGGCAAGAATACTGGAGTGGGTTGCCATGCCCTTCTCCAGGGGATCTTCCCAACCCAGAGATAGAACCCAGGTCTCTCGCATTGCAGGCAGATTCTTTACTGTCTGAGCCACCAGAGAAGCTCATCTCTAAATTTACCAATCTTACCAGTCTAAGACTTTACTAGTCTTAGCAATCTTACCAATCTAACATCCTACCAATCTCTGATTCTCATGCTTTTGTCGATTTTCTTTGAATTAGCAAGTTATACTGCTCTGTGGGATTTTAAAAAAAGATTTGCAGCTGTTTGGGGGAGGTAACCATTAATCATATTTTCATGAGAGGAAGGCTCATGTTAACATTTTAATTTTGCAAATGAGATAGAAAATAAGGTACAGAAAGGTAATAAGTCTCAGCCAAGTTATACAAGGATGAGACTGCATTCATATTTTATTCCAAACATATTAACAGTGTTAACTGAATTCAATGCAATTAAAAAACCCTATGTCAATACTGATGAGGAAATCAGTGATCCAAATAAGGCAAGCCTGCCTCTCCACTAAATTCTTTACACAGGAGAAATCTCTTGGAGCTGATTCATTGTGTTATGCAATTTTTCACTTGATACATTGCTGATTATTATGCCTTAAAATTACTTGGTTCAATTTCTCAAAATGCAGTTTTTAACTACTGCATTAGTTTCTACAAAGGCAGAAACCATCTGCTTAGCTTGCCACTCTCTACTCAACTCCTAACACTGGACCTGACATATAATCTTCTATTGAAAGCATGAATCAAATACTACCTATGTGTGTGGAAAGTGAGGGTATGAGTTATGACATCTCATATGCAATCTGTCAGCATATCCAGTCCACTCATATCCAGAATCCAAGGCCTTCTCACTTCTTCCAATTAGCACCCAGGGCTAAGCCCCTATCATCTCTCACCTGAATTGACTAAATCCTAGTCAACTGACTAGACTGTCTTGTTTTCATGGTTCCATACTACACAAAGCCCCTGCAGCCTATTCTCAACACACCAGCTGGAGTGATATACTTTGAAGGGTGCTGTCTCAGCAAGAATGGAATGCACAGCACCAGGAGAACAATACCATAGTAGAGATCAAGAGACCTGACTTCTAGTTCTCCATATTCCAGCTCTATGGCTGTGGATAAGTCACTGAAAGTAATCTTCATCTCAATTTCTTCATCGGCAGGATCAGAGAGCTGGACCAGATGCTTTTAGGATATCTTATAAGCACTAACTGTACATGATTCTGACTTACAAATGAAGGGAGAAAATGGCTAGTTACCAATGCACATCCAATTATTGATGTGTCAGGAATTAATTACATATACCTGTAATCAGTGTTAATTTGAACACAATGCTAGATTATTCACTGAAAGGTACTTGGTTTATGCTTAAGTTGCACCATGTATGAAAATCATTTATTTCCAGCCATTTTAGATATAGCTATTGTGGGGTGTTTGATTAATGTGTACAACATGGGACAGAGGCAGAAACTTTGAATAGGTGAAAAGCAGAACTAGGACAGTGCCTGCTCCTGAATCTTCTGTTCGACAAACTGTCAACATTTATGTGTCAGAGAGATCAGGATAGGCTTGCCCATATTTTGTGACAAAGAAATGTTTATGATCAGAAAAAATTGAGAGAACCAGATTTGCCTTTGGAAGGCTATTCAATGACATAAAAATAAACTATCTGCAAAAGAAAAGAGAGAAAAATAATACAAATGAATCACCTCTAATGAAGAATGTACAAAAAGTTAAAACTCTCAAATAAATGGATATGGCATATTTTGTCAGCAATTTTATGACAATCATAAATATTGGGAAAATTTCTGGTTATTGATTTAATGAAAGTGAAAGTGAAAGTCACTCAGTCATGTCTGACTCTTTGTGACCCCATGGACTATACAGTCCATGGAATTCTCCAGGCCAGAATATTGGAGTGGGTAGCCTTTCCCTTCGCCAGGGGATCTTCCCAACCCAGGGATCAAACCTAGGTCTCCCGCATTGCAGACAGATTCTCTACCAGCTGAGCCACAAGAATCTGAAACTAAATGGTTTGGGGTTACCTTTATTTTTAGTTTTGTTGCTCTGATAAATTGTACATATTTTCTCACCATGGGATGCTTGCCATGTCAGTGTAATTTGTTCCAAGAATTCTAGCTTTTATCTAAATACCTTTATGGGTATGAGGATGTTTATATCAGGCTCTTATTCTGGGATTTTTGCTTAGAGAATAGACGAGCCCTCAAAGACACTCACTCAAAATGTTTCTATATCTGTTAGTTTAGTTGCAGTCTTCTTGATCCAGAGATTGTTTTTCTTTACCAGAAAATCTCTCAAAGGTAATACTGGATAAAAATAAAAGTTAAGTTTAGAAAGTTTCAAAAGTTCCTATACACAAATTATTTTATAGTAAAATAAGATAAATCACACACTGCCTTCTTTTCTATACACAACCACCTACTAGGACATGATTTTAAGACTGAAAAAGTAAAACTGGTTTTATCTAACAGAAAGGAAAAAAGAGCTCGATGGGGATATTTTAAAAAAAATTATGTTTGCAACAGGAATCAAATCATCATTATGCTGTCAATTTAGATGGCATTTTCCATAGTCCTCTTTCCAGTGCTATGCTCATTTTGTAAATGAGAAAACTGAGTAAGAGAAAGAAAGCAATTTATGCAAGCTCAGATATGAAAAATTAGATTTCTGCAGGGCCTGATGTTTGCTGCCACTTTTCCAGAACTCGTTGCCTCAAATGCACCAAGATTAGGGTTTGGCTTGTTCTCAGCCCACTGCTGAGGACATTTGGTAGTATGGTTAGAGGAAGGACGCTAAGAATATATGTGCACTATCCAAGTGCCAGATACTGTATCAGACACTTTATATGTTTTTTAATTACAGGGAGTCAAAGTCCTTATCCAATTATAAAATATATACGAGAGAGACACAAAGGAAGAATATAATACCCTCAAAAATATTTTACTAGCAAACAAAGAAGTGAACTTCATATGCTTCTTTCTTACACCAGGCATCTGATAAAAATGGAGGACATAATGGAAAATGCAATTAAGTGAAGAAGATTCAACAAGTGACTAAAATAACATGGTAGAGGGACATGGCTTTCTGGTACTCTTCCTAAAACAGATTATACAAAGAAATTCTTTAAAGAGTTGCCTTATGTGTTTTATTAAGTAGAAACCTCTTTAAGTAAATCAGGCATTTTATCCTAATTGTTACTTACAGCAGTCACTGTTTTCACTGAAGATGGATGAAAGACAATTTGAAGTTATAGTTTCCTATATGCTCTGGGAAGTTAAATAAGTAGGCTACACCTTGCATCCACTCCAAATTTATGGTCGTTTAGAATTTTTCACTTTACAGTGATACACACACTGTCTCTAGAATTTTCAAAGCAGGTTTTACCTGGTATGTACCTATGGTGACAACAGAAAAGGAAAACTCAGTGTGGTGGTTATCAACAAACTGAGAAGAGCTATGTCAACTGGGGAAAGGTGGAACTATGTATCTCAGAATACCTCTTCCTGTATGGTGTTAGTTAGGGTCAATCAATGTAAATCTGTGGGAGTTTTGGAGAATAAAATGAGGCAGCAGCCTTGCTCTGGAGGTCAGTGTAGGGCGCCAGTCACTACCACCGTGCACACATATGCCACTCTTGTTGGTTTGGATCAGTAGCCAGGCCAGCAACTCCTTCAGGTCCTCTAAATCCTGGACCAGGAGCCTGTGAATCTCCATGGCAGAGGGCATCAGCTTCGTTGATGAAGTTGGAGACAGGCTTCCAGTTTGTGCTGATGAATTCTACTTCATCTTGCTCTCCCTGGCTTTACATCCAGATTTTCTTCATGACCACTGGCTCTGCTGAGGTGTCTTCTCCTCAGCTCCTTGATTGAGTAAGATCTAGTCCTTTATTCCATGCCACTTCGTGCTTCTGGCTCCCCGACTGAACCCTAACTGATACATTCATTAAAATGCCCAATGAAGACAGATGTTCTGGTCCTAGAAGCCTTTCTGATTTGTTCATCAGGAAGCAATCCCCTTCCATGTAAATGAACCCATTTCCTTTCTATATGGTGTTAAGAATAGTCACTATCTGCCCAGCACAGTGGAATAAACTTTATAATACAGTATATGATTTACTTCTGTAATAGCTGAGCAAATTAAGTATTATTAGCCTCTCTATTCTGATGAGAAAATGAGGTTCAGAAATGTCTAAGTTCAAACAGCTCATGTTCTATTAAATAGAGCATTATTCTTAGCTATCTGAATCTTTAATGTTGGGCCCTTTCACTTGAAACTGGTTGTCCTTGAGGCCACTTTGAATTTATGATAATAAAAGAAAACACGAGAAGGTAACTTATTCTCCTATTTGAGATTTCAGGAAAGTTTGCATCTAGTTATAATCTAAAATTATTTGCATAGAAAGAATAGGAATTGAAATATGGATCCATTTCTCAACACTGCAGATTGTTTTGGGTTCAAGTCTATTAGGATACTGTTTTGGCTTAACCTGATACCTGTAGAGATGCTAAGAAACAGATTTAACAATATCATTTAGAACCAAGACTCCAGGTTGAGCTCATGCACTCTGGCCTGCTGCCAGTTGCTGTCTGAGCCAAAAGCCAAAGATGAATATGTGAAGGGTGCAAACAATTTAACACTGTTCTTAGAAGCTATCCTCAAGAAACTAGAACGTAACAGCAGTCAATAACTGGGCCTTAAACTTCATTCTCACATAAGACTTGGGCCAAGAGATTCAGATATGCAGTCTATTAAGAGAAATCTTTGGATGAGATTTTGGTATATACAGCAAATGATTAGGTCTACAATTTTGTAGAGTTGGAGGGTGCTGAAATCATGGAAGTAATGTATTTTACAAGTTGAGTGAAGAAAATCATTTCATTATCAGTTATGGTCCTTTAATCAGAAGAGGCTTTAAATAGTTCTAGGGGTAAAATGATTTAACCTGGAGTTTCATTAAACTTGAAATGCTTGATTAAATGAGTTATGGTGGTGAGGTAATATGGGTAATGTGATAATGGGAGCAAAAAATGTCTATTGCTAACAAAACTTGAGGAAATTTTCTCAGGCTATGAAGCTGGGAGAGATAGGCCTACAATATAAAAAAGAATGGGGTTCTTTAACCTCTCTGATAAAAACAGGTATGTATCCAAACAGTCTGTAATTATTGACCACAGCAACCAAGTGAAGGGGCTCTCATCAGAATTTATGTTTTATTTTTAAAAGGCAACAAGGAATTCATAGTAAGATTTAAATTTAATAAATTTAAAATTAATAAATTCCTAATCCAATTCTTCTGTGTCCTGTTCTGCATGATGCCTTGCTAATTAAGCCAGATTTTGTGTTTTGCTTCCTGGCAGCCATTATCTAGCCAAGAGCTAGCAGAATGAGGACCGGACCTTGTTTGGTTCAAACATGAAACTGATGGGGCTGACTTTAAATAATTTGTTTTATACAGTGTAAGCAGAAACCTCTCTAAAGCGTGAGGGCGTATTAGTGAATCTTTTTTGTTTGTTTGCATAACTGATTAAACTTAAAACATTTATAAAATAAAAATTTTTTCCAAATGTTTAAACAATATTTTCACCATTAATAAAATTTATGAATTTAATCAGTTTCCTAGGAATTCCACTAAGTCACAAGCCCTATACATCAAATATTTTAAAGGCTTCCAGCACTTTAAAGGCACCACAGAACATAATAGTAAAAGCAAAATGGATTACTCTTGCACTTCAGCAATATAAAAGTGCAATATGTTTAGCCCTTTTGTTCAGTATTTCTGTCGTTATTTTTTGGAAGTCTTTTAATGATTAATTTCCTTTAATAGTTATGACTGTTCAGATCATCTACTTCATCTTGGGAGAGTAATGTAGCTAGTGGGCTTTGAGGATTTGGTTCATTTCATCTAAACTGTTAAACTTCAGTGCAGAGTTGTTCATAGCATTTCCTTATTATTCTTTAAATGTCTATGAGGTTTGTAGTGATAACTCCTCTTTCATTCTTGACACTGATAACTTGAGTCTTCTCTCCTTTTGCCCTTTGTCAGTCTCGCTAGACACTTTATCAATTTCTTTTTTGATTTTCTAAAAAGAGCTTTTCTTTTAAAATATTTTTAAATAAAGCTTTTAATTTGATTTTCTCTATTATGGCTTTTTTTCTGTTTTCAAATTTCATTTCTTCTCTCTATTGTCTTCCTTATGCCTGCTTATTTCTTGTTATTCTTTTTCTAATTTCTTGAGGTGGGAGCTTAGTTTTTAGATTTGACAACTTTCTCCTTTTTTTTCATTCATTGTTTCGACCTTGATGTGCAGCTTGTGAGATCTTAGTTCCATGACCAGGGATTGAACCTGCTTCCCAGTAGTGGAAGTGCTTAGTCCTAACCACTAGATCTCCAGGGAATCCACTCCCCTTTTCTGATATAAGCATTTATTGCTATAATTTTCCCCTAAACATACGTTGTGTTTACATCTTCATTCAATTTTCCTTGAGATTTCCTCTTTTATCTATGGATTTATTATTCAAAAAGGTGTTCCTTAATTTCCGAGAGGTTGGAGACTTACTTGTTAATTGTTGTTAATTTCCAGTGTGATTCCATTGTGGTTAGATAACATACATTGTATGATCACAGTTCTTTTATAATTAAAGTTTATCTTATGACCCAAGGTATGGTCTATCCTGATGACTGTCCCACTCATACTTGAAAAGAATATGTATTCTGCTATTTTGGGGAGACCATTGGTGGGTGGATAGTCATTCAGCACTCTATACTTTTGCAGAATTTTTGTTTAGTGGTGCTATAAATTACTGAGAGGGGTGCTGAAGATTTCAACTATGGTTATAGATTTGTCAATTTCTCTTTTTCAGTTCTGTTGGACTTTGCTTCTAGTATTTTGAATCTCTGTTGCTTGATGCACATACATTTAAGATTTTTCTGTCTTCTTAGTGAAGAGACACTTTCGAGGCCTGTTGTGGTAGAGAAGGAGCATGATTTTTTTTCAAATGGTCTTCACAAAAATAACTACTAGTACAAATTGGTCAGGAAACACAAGTGTATTTTCCTCCTAGACTTCTTTATGGATTTGCATTCTATAAAATGGTTTAATATTTACAGACAAGAAAAGTCAAGATTTCATTTCTTCAACTTCTTAAAAACCACATAACTGTATTTAAGACAGTGGGTTTCAGCAGTTTTTGACTGTGACTCTATTTTAGGCCAGCAGATCCTGTGATCCATTTGTCCCCAGTTTCTAGTGGGAAATTAATTAGGTTATACTAATAGAATATGACTGTAAAAGTACTGTAGGGTGTGGATAAGTCATAGTTCAGTTCAGTTCAGTCGCTCAGTCATGTCCGACTCTTTGCGACCCCATGAATCGCAGCACGCCAGGCCTCCCTGTCCATCACAAACTCCCGGAGTTCACTCAGACTCACCTCCATCAAGTCAGTGATGCCATCCAGCCATCTCGTCCTCTGTCGTCCCCTTCTCCTCCTGCCCCCAATCCCTCCCAGCATCAGTCTTTTCCAATGAGTCAACTCTTCGCATGAGGTGGCCAAAGTACTGGAGTTTCAGCTTTAGCATCATTCCTTCCAAAGAAATCCCAGGGCTGATCTCCTTCAGAATGGACTGGTTGGATCTCCTTGCAGTCCAAGGGACTCTCAAGAGTCTCCTCCAACACCACAGTTCAAAAGCATCAATTTTTCGACACTTAGCTTTCTTCACAGTCCAACTCTCTCATCCACACATGACCACAGGAAAAACCATAGCCTTGACTAGATGGACCTTTGTTGGCAAAGTAATGTCTCTGCTTTTGAATATGCTATCTAGGTTGGTCATAACTTTCCTTCTAAGGAGTAAGCATCTTTTAATTTCATGGCTGCAGTCACCATCTGCAGTGATTTTGGAGCCCCAAAAAATAAAGTCTGACACTGTTTCCCCATCTATTTCCCATGAAGTGATGTACCATTAAAAAAAATTATGGGTAATATGAATTACAACATGCTAGAAGGTAAAGCCTGGGCTTCCCTGGTGGCTCAGATGAGAAAGAATCCACCTGCACTGCAGGAGACTTGGGTTCGATCCCTGGGTTAGGAAGATCCCCTGGAGAAGGGAATGGCTACCCACTCCAGTATTCTTGCCTGGAGAATTCCATGCACAGAGGAGCCTGGCAGGCTACAGTCTATGGGGTTGCCCATGCAACCCACAACTGAGTGACTAACACACACACAGAAGGTAAAGCAAGCGACCTAAAGCAAACTAAAATCAATAGTCTAACAATAATTTATAATAAAAAGGCAACTGAAAACTATAGGTAACTTAAAATCTGATGAGGTACCAACATAGTATTCCTCCTGAAAGCTGTGGGAACCTGAACCACCTACACTTGGGTTTGTATGAGAAGAGCAAAACTGCATTGTTGGTTGCATGAATATCAGGCTTTTAGGAAAAATAGTGAATTGTAATATTCAGTGAACTCTACTAATGCATCATTTTATGGCTATTCAATGTATAACCTTTTAAAGTCATTTAATAAGTTACTAGGAAGCAATATATAATCACGAGGGAAAATTAAAGTCTCTGAAATTATGTGGTATTTGCCTGTAAGAATCAAAGGAAGGTCTATCATTTCTACATCAAGCCTCAGTTACTAAGAGCCATTTACTAAATTTGAGAATGACTGCTCTAGTGAAGTGTTCCAGTGGGAAACACTTGTCGCAGTCCAGGCTGTTCCCATGTAGGGCTTTGCCAGTGCTACCATGAATTTGGCATTAACACTCTAGAAATAATGAAGTCATCCATGGGAACCAGGAAATACATATGATATGAATAGAATCACATTTAGAATGGATATCTAACACATCTGCACGCACCCTGGTGAGGAGAAGATTCACATCACACTGTACCACGGCTGTCATCTAGGTGAGTAAAGTCAAAGTGTGGAGAAAGTGGTTGTTATAAACTGTTAGCTCAGAGATGGTTATTTAGCCACTGAAAATAACTGCTCTCTTATTTTAATTACATTGATCCTGAAACAATGCAGCTAAGTCAGGCCTATACTAGACAAACCAACCTTTATAATTGCAGGCAAATTATAAATGTTTATAGGCTGACAATACAGCATATTTTTCATCTTTGTGATAATACTAGCTCTGGCTTCTCTAACAGATGGTAAAATCCTTATGAGCAGATATGGCTTTATTCATCTAAAAATGTGAGTTTTGGAGCCAGACTGCTTGTACTTACATTTCAAGTCTGCTACTTTCTGCCCGTATGACCATGGGCAAGGTAAACTCTGTGTTTCTGTTCTTCAAAACTGAAGAATGGAAGAACTTCTGAGTAGCAACCTCAGAAGGTCAATTTGAGGATTCAATGAGATATAAGTTCAATGAGTATATAAGTACTTAGCATAGGAACTTAGTAAGCAATAGGTAAATGTTAGCTATTATTAGTAACAGCAGTGACAGTATTATTATTTATATATATTCCACAATACTTATTGTGCCTTAAAGATAGTTTGGCACACTAGAATTGCTGTTGAGTCTCTGCTAAATTATGTTGTTTTAGAGGGGCAATTTGAAACAGCTGGGACAAGGATAAATACTTCTACATATTTAATTTTCAAATAAACAAATAAAAGCCTTTGAGATTTAAATATTTCAAAGAAAAATATTTTCCCCTTACTTTCTCATTAGTGTGTGTCTGCAGAAAAAAGTCTAAACGTGAGCAAGTGGGGTAAGGTGGTAATGGGAGTAAATATTAAATCAAGAAATCTTCCATTTACATGAAATAACAGCATAGAATTGAACACATTTACTGTTGGTGGTAGTCCTGCCCATTCTACCAATGTTCAAATCCCAGCTCTACCATTTTACTTATTAATCCAATGTGCCCCAGCTTCCTAATCTATAAAATGGGGATAATACTAGCACCTTCCTTCTAAGTTTTTTTATGAGTATTGAGTTAAATATTACAAATTACTTAGAATAGTGTCTGTTTCATAATGTTTATTTAATTGCTAAATTAAAAAAAAAAAAGATGTCTTTTAACAGATTTCCACCACCTTCCCCCAGAAGCTCAACCAAAAATCCTGCCACAGTTTGATGGAAATAGCTAAAAGGACTTATCATAAGTAAAACAGTAACTGAATGTTTGCAGTTATACCCTAAATAGCTAAGACAAGCCACACAAATGTTGGACTGTTAGGAAACGAATCATCCAGACTTTTTAACACCTACTCAAAGTCTGTTTTAAGTCACCTAAAATCACATTATTCAGTTTATGAAAGTACACTTGCAGGTTGTCTAGATCCATTATCAGATTTTACTTTTCTGGCATCTCAGTGTGTAGATTTAAAACAAACTATCACTTTGTTTATGGATTTACTTCATCAGCTTTAATGTGAGAGTTAAGATGTCATATGTATATCATATTAAGGATTTAAAAAAGCTCTGAATCTAATCATTCCTTATCTAAAGCCTTTACCACTACATCTGGATTTCACACACACACACGTACACATACACACACACCAGATACTGCTGTCTGCCCTTCCTTCATGGGCTAGCAGGTCAGAAGAGGGTTTCCACAGCTAACAACTCCCACATTTTCAGGCAGAGGATCAGTGAGTAGGCAAACTAACGTTATACTCTTTTGAAAAATACCATCACATGCTTAGCAGACAGCCATACTGTGACCTCTATAATGAGAGGTCAGGGATAAGAAGAGAGCAAAAACTAGTTGGAGTGGAAGAGGCAAGGCTAGGCTGAGGGGGTTACCCTGGTGGCACCTGTGGAGCAGGGCAGTGCTGTAAATCGGTCCCATAAAAGGTGCAAACTGGGACCTGCTTTGACAGGGAGCCCAATGTGGTGAGTATAAATTTCTAGGTGCTTCCAATACTCTTATAGGTGGATGGATGGTAAGAGTTAGGCTCCACATGGTCTGTTGCCTGTACTGGTAAACCAGCCAAATCCTTCTTGGAGGAGGTGCCAATAAGGGCAGAGTCCCAGTCTTTGGAGTAAAATGGTAATTGATAAAACAAAGTAGAATTTAGTCATGTGGACTAGACAAACATGACAGAAGACATTCAGAGTCCTACATCTCTGCCCAGGCATATGGGACACTGAACCTATGGTAATAAGTTCCTGGTGATTCCCACTATGAATACACCCCAACTGAAGGCCTGCTTGTGCTGGACGGGACTAGCCAAGGACGTGGAGGTGGCTGTATTTGCAGACTGAGGACTGCAGACTGTTTTGCAATTGAGAGATACTGAGAAAGGCATTAAAGTTCCTGTCACATTCACTCACTCGTTCATTCATTTACTCATCACAGTTTTATTGAGCACTTATAAGGTACTAGACCTAGACTAGGTACTAAAATATAGTGCTGAACAAAATGGAGAAACTATCCTTTCCTGCCATGGACTTGGACATGCTCTCCCTACCATGTATAGTGAAGAAAGACACTAAGCTGATAATCATGCAAATGAACCATAAAGTTTTCCAAGAAGTTATATAGGGTACTAAGAGACTATAATAGGAGAAACTGATTTAATTTAGGGAGTAGGGATCAGATAAAAATCTCTCTGCAATCTCAGCTTTAGATAGGAGCCAGCCAGAGGTAAAGACCGAATAGAAGCATTCTCAGTAGAGGGAAAGACAAAGTGTTAGTTGCTTAGTTGTGTCCGACTCTTTGAGACCCCATGGACAAAGAATATGCCAAAAATGAAAGAGGTGGCAAAGACTGGTGGATGATTAGGGTAGTTAAGGCAAAGAGAATGATTTCCTTTCAGATAAGTTTAAGAAAAATACATAAACTAGAATAACAAACATGGAATTAATAAAAATAAAATTATGTATTTTACAATACCATAAACTTCTAAATTGTCTTTACTATTATATAAACATTTCTGCTATAATTGCTAAGAGGAATGAGTCACACTGAAGTCAAACTGTATTTGCCTGGCTTTGTGTATTTTTATTAGGCTAATTTCCAGAATACAGTAATGAGGATTTTAATCTAGGAGCTTAAAAAGAAACACCCTACACCCCGCCCCCCAACACACACAGCTTTAGTAAATTTTTTAAGGGTATTTATTGCTGATATGATCCTGCTACAAAATTCAACTAAATTTTTCTCTAAATTTCAACTCAGACCACATAGAACTAGTATTATAGCAGAGACAGCAGCCTACGAAACTCTGTATTCTATCTTTATAGTCCTCTTCCACTTAAGTTCTATTTCATTAAAAAGAGCTGTATCATCCAAAGGAATAATTGGTAAGAATGAAGATAATGGTTCATTATGAAGGTAAGTGAATTATATATTGATACTGATCTTGTGTTTAAAAAAATTAACATAAGGAAACGTCCTTTTATTTTAAATAAGTACATATATACAGACTAAAAAAAAAACCAAAAAATTCTGTGAAATGTAAAAAGCAATCATTTACGTATATGTTATTTTGCCTCCCAAATCCAGGCAATTTAACTATAATACCCTGTAGTCTTTGTAATAGATAACGCTGAATAACTGCTTGAGTTTTATAACAGCAGCGGCTCTGTATGTTTTTTTGAACTTAATAAAAAATAGTAACAAAGAGCAAAAGAGAAACCTGGGTAGAAATCAATCCAGTTACTAAAAATGCTACTAATATCAGCATATGAGCACACACAGTTCTTTAAGTAAAACCTTTCCAAAACTCACTCATTAGTTATTAAAGCTCAAATTCCTATGTGTATGCAATACCTACGGAGGACCAAGGCAGAGTGTGGAAAGATCCCTAGTGGTTTGGATCCTAGTCCTTACTCTTGCACTTTTTTGCAACATGGCTTTGGGTTAATCAATTAACCATTTCGAGCTGTCATTTGCAAATACAGTTGTCAGATCAGATCAGATCAGTCGCTCAGTCGTGTCCGACTCTTTGAGACCCCATGAATCGCAGCACGCCAGGCCTCCCTGTCCATCACTAACTCCCGGAGTTCACTCAGACTCACGTCCATCGAGTCAGTGATGCCATCCAGCCATCTTATCCTCTGTCGTCCCCTTCTCCTCCTGCCCCCAATCCCTCCCAGCATCAGAGTCTTTTCCAATGAGTCAACTCTTCGCATGAGGTGGCCAAAGTACTGGAGTTTCAGCTTTAGCATCATTCCTTCCAAAGAAATCCCAGGGCTGATCTCCTTCAGAATGGACTGGTTGGATCTCCTTGCAGTCCAAGGGACTCTCAAGAGTCTTCTCCAACACCAGTGAGGTTTAAAAATACGTAAATGTGGAAACTCCCTTGATAACTGCAAAAGTCCTAAATTAATCAACTAAGGTCCTCAAAGGAACTTAAGTCTAATAAACAACTCATCAATAAATGTTCTTTCTTTCTGAACACCGGTCATAGGCATTTAACATACTCTTTGGGATTAACAATTATTTAGCTTTTTTAAAAACAAGAGACCAGAGTTAGAAACTGTTCAGCCTTTCACTCTGAAATTAGTGGGTCAGTGTTACATGGGAGGATTTCCTCCATGATTAACAATATTCTTTACCCTGTACTGTCTCTCTGTCAAAAATTAGCTGGGATAAATATCTATCTGGGAAATATCATGTTACAAACTCAGGATATAGAATAAAAATAGGAGGCAAAAGTAGGCTCTTCCCTTTTTCTTGGAATAAATTCTAGAAATGAAGTTACTAGACCAGGTTCTTCATGTGCTCATGCTCAATCGCTCAGTCGTGTCCAACTCTTTGCGACCCTATGGACTGTAGCCTACCAGGCTCCTCTGTCCATGGGATTCCCCAGGCAAGAAGACTGGAGTGGGTTGCCATTTCCTCCTCCACGGGATCTTCCTGACCCAGGGATCGAATCTGCATCTCTTGTATCTCTTGCATTGACAGGTAGATTCTTTACCACTGTGCCACCTAAACAATGCCTTTCAGAAAGGTGCTAACAATATACCAGTTTTACCTTTTGCTATCTTCCATAATTTATTTAGTCAAAATCCATAAGACTCACAGCTATTTTTCCTTCCTCACACAGTATATTCCTGTCCCAGTGTGCACGACAGGATGGCACAGGCTGAGTGTTTGAATGAACCTTCAATTGCTTACCATTCCTCTTAGGATAAATCCAAACCCTTTAATAGTTTACAAGCTCTGGGTGAAGTGGCCTCTTCTTCCCTCTCTAGCCTCATCTCTCACTACCAACTCCCCTCTTGAATAGGCCAGCTGTCTCTTATGTTTCGATCTTTGTTCAGGCTATTACTTCTGACTGGAATGCCAGATTCTAGAAGGAGCTGAGTGTTAAGAGAGCATTTCTGACAAGTAAGAACAAAAGTGTCTCCTGTCACACAGTTCTGAGTATTGATTTCAGAACAACTTCAAATGTTTGTGGAAAAAATAATAACCTGATTACTCAGTTATTCAGAGTAGCAGGTTTTGATAAGGGCACTATTCTTGTGGAGGAAGATGCCGGGGGTATATAACTGGGGACAAGAGACAATAGAGAACAATTGCCATAGAGAACTGCACTCCTACATCAACCCAAATAAATGAAAATATTTTCCTACACTTCAGTTTTAGGAGAGAATAACAAGTAATAAGATATTTAAAAGATATACTCAGGAAAGCAACTCAAATTTAAGTTGTTAAATCTTTCACATCTTGTACATCTAGATGGTCTATCTTCCACAACAGTAACATCAATTTTTTTTGATGCTGTGAACATGAAGCACTGTTGCTCAAATTGCTTAAAAACCTGTAGCCATGTTTTTCATGGTCTTCTAACAAGAAGCACAATAAACTTCCTTCTAACCAAAATGTCATAAAATGGGTCGATTTTGTGAACTGAATGTTTGGGTCAGTAAGATTATCAGCCTCCACGCTACCATTGTCCTAATCTCTCATCATCCATCTGGTCTGAGCTTAATGGCCCTGCCTTTGGCCTCACATCTCTTGATGGATGCTCTCAGCACTAGAGAGATCCTATAGGCCAATCTCATCATGCAAGTCCCCAGGACGAAATTCTTCACTAGCTCTTCATTACTGCAGCAAAAAGCCTAAGTATTTTATCATACAATTCCCCACTTAGCTCTCTAGGGGCCCATCTACTGCCCTTTCTCACATGCTTTCCCTCAATTTTTAGTGAACCGGTAACTCCGAGCCACATAAAATTGCTGGAACATACCGTTCACACACATTGGTAGCACACCTTCATATGTCTCACCACAAAAATACTGCTGCTCATCTTTCACTCTTTACCCATATGCTCCTCATTCTGAAGCCTCTTCTCACTCCCCAGGTAAAGGCCCTTCTCCTACACTCTTACACTGCCTTACTACAAATTGTATTAGAACTCTTGGTGTGTCTTTCTTTCCATATAATGGGGTGCTATCTATGTCTTTTCACATCTTTACTTCAAGAATCATGGTCCAAGTCTACTGTACAACAGATGTTCATTTTTAAATGAAATCATAAATATATTAAAAATCCTATTTTTAATGTTGAACTTTACAGCTATTCATTTACTGTATATTATCACAATAATAACTGATCAGCTAATTAATTATTATTCTCCATCAGTTCTGTGCATAGGAAGTTATGAAGTTATATCCTTAAAAATATAAGCTGCTACAACATATGCACTCACTGAATATATGAATTGAGGGACAAATCAATAAGTCATCAATTTTTTAAAAATGTTTTTTCAGGGTATAAAATCTAAATTTAGGATTTTTTGTGAAAATCTGACAAGAGGATAAAAATAAATAATCTGGAATTTACCAAAAAGAGTCAATTGCCAGTCTGCCAATAAAACTGTCATCACAGAGTCTTTACAAGTGTACTTACATGGTACAGTGTGGCTTCTGGCACAGGTGTGCCCATGATGTCTTGTCTCAGTGCATCCATTTGCAAACTAGGTAGCAACGAATAGTGAGTCGGGCTACTACTCTTATCACCCTTCTTTTTAGACTTCTTCCCTGTGTCTTTTTTGCTGTTTCTCTGAAACATGTATTCTTCTTGAGCAATTTTTTCATTGCTCATATATCGGAGTAGAGAGTTTTCTAAATAAAAAAAGATAAATACACCAATGTAGATATGCAAATATTCCAAACTTACCATCCTTAAAGTGTACTATTAGATTTCATTTCAGAAATGTAACTTGATTTCCTTTATGAAACACCTTTGTAGTAAAAATATGGAGAATCTTAATTATTTGGGATCACAGGACAACAGGAAGTTGATACCCTATAGAGTATTTCTCCAAGTTTAGCTCTGAACCAACCATATCAGAATTACCTGCAGAACCTGAATCATAAGTTTCAGATGTGTGGCTCATAAAATTTTTAACAAGTTCTCGCAAGGAGATTCTGCTAAAATCTGACAACAAACATCCTAGGGAGCATCCTTGGAGAAGTTAAAAGCCCACATTATGGACCAATAGTGAGGAAACTTAGTCCAAAAAATTTATGCTTAAATCGATAGCCAGAACTCTACTTCATAAAGACTTTATTCCCCAAGATGTTACTATCATATCAAGTCCCAAAAGGGTGACTCAGAAAAGGCATACAAGTGTTTCTTTCCTAAAATATTTTTCTTGATTAACTCTATAAAACAGAAGAGGTTAGAAACTGAAGTTTGGAAAATGGAGTGAATACATAGATGTAAAGTAATCTCAATGCTCCTATATTTACCAACATTTTCAGAAATGCTCGCTCCATAAAACAAGTGTTAAGACTAATGAAGCAGATATTCATGCTTGCTTATTTCTGTGTGGTCTGTGGATCTGTGCATTAATGAAATAAATTTTGCACACAGGCTAGAAATAACAGGCAAATGGGTTAAACATGTTTTAAAGGAAGCTTTGTGAAGTCATGTTCTATGAAGAGTTTTTTTTTTTTTTGCTTTGTTTCTTTTTGTTTTTCATCTATAACTTCACGGATCTTATTTCAGAAAATGGAAGTAGCAGCATGACCCACTGGGCCCACCATATCCATCCACACTTGGTTCAATCCCATTTAGTAGTGAAATTTCCCGTTGCCTTCTTTACTGCTCACCTCAATAGCAGGAATAAGTGAACATAAAAACTTACTTTTAGTAGATACTTCAAGTGTAGCCCACCCCCAAGTAAGAAGATAACCCTGAACAGCAAACAGGAGAGAAAAAAGCAAAGCAGGTTTTTTTTTCTTCCATTTTTATATGGTTTTCTTTTAGAGACACTGGCCCAGTTTCTACTAGCTTTTACCCATGTACTTCAAAACTCATTTTAAGGTTATATTAATACAAAAATAGTGAGGGTGGCATTGCGGACCAATGGGGACTGATCACAAGCACTTCCTATTCATTGAATTTAATTATTTTATGCAGTTTCACACTTCTGACCTTGTTTTCCAAGTATTAAATTTCAAATAACAGATATTAATTTTTTACACTGTACTTATCTACCCTAAATCCCTTAGGAGGCATTCGGAGAAGATATTTATTTAATAATCGATCAAGACAGTTAAAGGTTGGTCTGAGTCGGTTTGGATATATCATAAAAATCAATAAGAGAATGAATAGTTTTTCACTGAAGCCATAACATCCTATGTAAAAAAACATTTAAATCTGCTTTTTGTTTCAACAACCCAGCCTACACTGAAATTCTAGAACACTTACCTCTTCTACTATCTCTCTTCATCTTATTTGGATCTTCATAGTCCCCCACCCAATTATATTCCACTGGCATAGATATAGGTCGTAGCTTGCCTAAACACAGAGAACAAAATTCACATCACATTGTTTTTCTTCCCCATGAATGCTCAAACTTAAACTGACTTTTAGCTACAGTCTGCAAAACACACTCACTCATATGCAACATTATGGTTGGCATTTGTGAAGATGAAAAATATGTGTGTTTTGAGCCAGAAGGTGAAACTGCCTGTGGCAATTGGCCAGGTGATAATGCAAACTTAAGGCACTTTTTATAAGTAATACAGAACAGCCTAGGTTTGCTCTCTTAGGAGCCCTAGACTTTAAGAATGTGGTCCTTTACAAAGAGGACCATTATTTTAGTGACTTCATTTTCTATAACTGGATCTGTCTTATTCCTCAATGTCCAAGTATCTTTATCTTGATAGGCAATCTTCAAGACAGTAGCCCCTTGTATTTAATGTTGGAACACAGTATTAACTTCCCATCTTCACTGCTTCCTAATTCCTATCTGCTTTTTAGATACTACCATGCTTCATCAATGCGGCTAGATTCTTTTCTACGGCCTAAAGCTGGGTCTGCCCTTGAGCATCTCTTTTGCTATTATGAACTCTAGTTTCCAGATTCAAGTAATCACTGCTTTGGTCTGTCCCATTTTCCTCTGGGTCTGTGTTCTTACTAAACAGCATTTTATTTTAGCAAGCAGAACTCATGACATAGACTTTAAGGATAGCTTTTTGGTGAGGATGATCAATTGATTTCTGATCAATTCAGAATTTATGAAGCACAAAATAGCCAAAAGAAAAATCACTCACAAGTTTAAAAAGGACACCTAGCACAACACCTAATTCTCAAAATTATAAGAAATAAACCATTACCCTCATTTTGCCAGATGAAGGGTCTGGGACAGCATATGCAATTTACCCAAGAACACACAGTAAGTGTGTAGTACCAGGGCTCAAATCTAGGCATTCAAATCGTACTTCTGCAATAACTTTTGGTAACTTCAATATTCACCCACTCATATTCTGGGCTCTCAGTTTTTTGAGATTCTCTCCTCCACCCATTCTAGTGGTCATATGCTTAATCTTGTCACCTGAAAAGGCAGTAATTCTTCCCAGTATCCCACTTGTCAACTAAAACCTGTATTTTTAGCATATCGTCCACAGCACTCTAACAATTCCTCCTTTAATCTACCAATCTTCCCACCTTTCAACACCTCTTGGTCACAATATGTTCTCATCACTCTCCCCCTTGGCTAGATAAATTTCACAATCAAATTGTTACAGACATTCCACATATTTCGTTAAAAAATCCATTAAGATACTTCTTCCTCATTATGTTGTTAAGGGAAAATGTGACAACTTAATGGCATTTTGCCAATACAGTTTATTCAGTATATTTTACTAAGCTCTTTGAAATTTGAGATGAACTAGACATGATAAAATTATTAATGACCCACAAATGAAGTATTTACTTAATGACTTCCTTACAAGGTGTGCAAATGACTTCATAAATGATCACTTCAGTTTCCAAATTTTCATGGGGTAGATCTCTGTAATTTTACAGAGAGAATCTGGGTGAGCTGATGTAGGTGACACACGATCATAAGCCTTGCAATATCTCTCTGCTACTGTCTCATAGTTAAATTATTCTGTTACTTGGCTTTTCATATCTGTTGCACATCTGGAGTATTTTAACCAGGATCTCTATAGAGGTGCCAATTGTGCACTGTATTTCTTACTGTAGAATACTAAATGTAGAAGAGGTCAAAGATAGATACTTTTGGATTTTGTTTGAATTTTATTCTGAAATTAATGGCAAGTAGCTTTTTAAAAAATATGAACTATATTTAGCTGCAACTAAACACAAACAGAACACAAAATACAATTTAAAGAATATTTAGCACTGGGAACTATAATTCAATATCTTGTAATAATCTATAATATATATAGATGAATCACTTTGATGTACACCTAAACCTAACAAAACATTGTAAATTACACTTCGATTTTAAAAATGATTAAAAAATAAAATAAAGATATACTAAATTAAATTAAAAACACTGAGTGTCAGCAGATAGAAGTTTTAGAAAGTCCAAGAACAAGCCAAACTGAACAGCATATTGTAAGGGACATGTATAAATTGATAAGAAATATTCTAAAAAAGCAAAGAAACAATAAATAGACAATTCAGGAGAAGAGTAGCACCAGCGAGATACAGTAGGACAGGGATCTACTGTTGGAAGCAAAGACATGGGGTAATATTCCAATTACTGGCAGGTTACCCGAAGAATCAACCATGTGATTAGAGGCTTGGAAATTCCAGTCCTAGTCCCAGCCTCTAGAGACTGGAGCGGGCTGGGGAGTGAGTTTAATTACCAAGGATCAATTATTTAGTCAACTGTGTCTACACGATGAAACCTCCATACAAATCAAAAGGACAGGGTTTGAAGAGTTCCCAGGCAATGAACAGAAGGAGAGTTCAGGAGAGTGGCACCCTAGGGAGGGCACAGAAGCTCCAAGCTCTTGCCCCATGTATTTCACTATGCATCTATCCCATCCAGCTATTCCCATGTTATATGCTTTATAATAAACTGGTGATCTATTAAAAAAAAAAAAGAATATTGACAACGATGGAATGCCTTACAATGATCAAATACTATTTCAATATGAAACTATGCTTTAATAGCAGTGTACAGAACTGTCTGAAAATAAACTGACTTTTTCCTTAGCCAAAAAAGTATTTTCAATGCAATTACACATGCTATGGTGCTCTGTGGCAGAGTTAACTGCTTGCTCTACTGGGCTCCCTTAGCTCCTTGGTATACACGATCCTTAATTATACTGTATTCTATCTTTCTGTTTATAGGTTTTTCCTACTTTTTGGCAGGAACTGGGTCTTATATATCTTTGTTATGAAAGTTCCTGGCAAGGATTCTGACCCAGTGTGGGTATTCACTAAATTTCTTTTGAACGCTTGAATGAAAGGATGCTAGACATTAGGGAGATTACTGGGCTGTTCACTGGATCCTACTCCTTTTTTTCTCACTCAAGGGCATCTCTTGAACAATTCTACCTTACTTTCTCTTGTAGCATCAATTTCCCTTTTCTACCCGTGATTCCCATTAGCATACAAACATGCTGTAATGTCTACAGTCTTAAAAAATAAACAAACCTCTCTTCGCTAACAGCCACTCCATTACCCCTTTCTCTGGCCCCCTTTACAGAAAAACTCCTAGAAGTCTCATTTTGATTTTCAGTCTCCAATTTCTCTCCTCTTTTTTCCCCTAGCTTTATTGAAGTATTATTGACAAATTAAAATGTTACACATTAAGGCTGTACAGAATGACTTTTTGAGGTGTGAAATGTGATTGTATGTATACACACGAACACATTGTGAAATGATTACAGCAAGCAGGTTATGATATCCTTCACCTCATACAGTTACCATCTGTGTGTGCATGTATGACTGTGTCGACTGTGTGGTAAGAACACTTAAGATCTAATCTACTCTCTTAGCAAAATTCAAGTGTATATAATGGAAAACATCACAGCGGTTCTTCAAATAATTACAAATAGAACTTCTGTAGGATCCAGCAACCCTACTTCTGGGCATATTTTGAAAGGAAATGAAATCAGTATCTCTAAGAGTTCACATTCATTGTAACATTGATCACAATAGCTAAGATATGTAAACAATCCAAGTGTTCATCAATAGATGAATGAATACAGAAAACGTGGTGCATGAGCACACACACACACACACAGGAATATTACTCTGCCATAAAAAGGAAATCTTGCCATCTATGATGGCATGGATGAAGCTGAAGGACATATGCTACATGAAATTAGCCAGGCACAAAACACAAATGCTGTATGATCTCACTTACATGTAGAATTTCCTCTTTTCTTTGAATCTTCTCCAATTAAGATCTTGCCCCTCAACTCCCCTAAAACTACTATTGTCAAGGTTACTAGTGCTTCCATGTTGCTAAATCCAAAAGACAATTCTCAGAACCCTTGACTTTTCTTATCTGCAACATTTGACACAGAGGATTATTCTTTTCTTGAAATACATTCTTCACTTGGCACCCAGGATACTATCTTTCTCTGGTTTTTGTCCCCTCTTCTCTTACTAAACTCAAATGCATACTTTAGAGCTCAGCAAAAATGTCATTTCCTCAGGGATATTCTTGTTGAACTTGTTCTAGGTTGGGTATCTCTGTATTTGTTTTTCTTTCATAATTTTTTTCATAGTGTGTCACTTATAGTCAAGTAAGTATTTATTAAATTAGTTGCTTGAATTCTGTCACCATTCTATAATGTAAATTTCACAAGGGAACAGAAATTTCTCTGTTGTTCACCATGGTATCTCTATCATTTACCACAGTGACTTAAACATAGTTAACAGCTCAATATTTGTTAACTGATGACCTGTTAAGAAAGTAAATAGGGGACCTTCCTCATACGTTGGAGTTAAAAATGGTCCAAGCTATACAGTTAGTTTCTATTTTCAAAGTTTCCTTTCCCTTTCTTCCTGTCAGCTTTCCATTCCCCCTCCCCCTCACTTTCCCTCCCTTTCTGACCAACCACTTTCATTATTCTAACAAACTGAGCCTGACAAAGCTGTGTGCTAATCAAGCAGAACTAGAAATCCTGCCTCCTGATTTCTTATCTAGAAACATCTCCATATTAAACTACCCATGGTGCATGTTGAAATACTACTGAATTGCTGCCTTTTTCAGTCGTATCCTTCCCCTACATTTTTAAAACTCTGGCCCCAACATGCTAAAATCATTACGTTTCAGGATGATATACAGCATCTGAGAAGTAATCTTCTCTATTACAGTTGCCAAAGAACTGGGGGAAAAAAGGCTGCAGAGAAATTTCTCTTTATGTCTGATGTACCTTTTAATTGCTCACAAAAGAAGCTTTCTCTAGAAAAATACACGCACACACAAATACACATCTGTTCTGAATATTTTAGCCAATATTTTGATGAAAATGAGTATAGTAAGGAATGTTAAGTTATAAGCATGTCACATACACCCATCAAACTCCCCACATACCAGACAGAAAAATTACTTTCAGATGGTTGACTGCATTTCTAGGAAAACATCCCGAGGTTATTTAAGGTAGAGAATCACACATTTAAAGAGGAGTAAAACTGAATTAAATGGAAAGTCAGTGCTTTTTAAAGGATAAAGGCAACATATCTGGATCTAATAAAATAAGTAAGAATGGGCACTTTGATCTCTAGGGCCATATTTTAAAATGTTCACTTCTAGATAAAAGAGTTTGGGAGAAAAACTGGCTTGTAAACATCACAATGTGATGATTATTTAAGTACTGGATTTAACACCTTATAACAATATAAATCAAATACAAACCTGATGATTATTAACTTGAAATCTTTTTGGTTGCATAATAGAGAAGCAAAACAAAATATAATTTCAAAGAATAAGCTATATCTTGTTTGTGAATTTTCTTACTGCTCCCTAAAAGTGATCTAGACTTTAAATGGGGAGTCACATAAAAATTGTTGAAGGAGAAAATTTTGAACCGCATCAAAAATTATAGGGAATTTTGAACACTTGATTCCGAGGCGAATTACATTTTGAACCAAATTACATTCTGCCAAGAAAGCAAATGTGCTGTACACACTGGAGTACAGAAAGGCAGGCTATTTCAGCTGAAATGTTGCCACTGTGCATAGAGACTATTTCTCTACATTAGAGGCATGTGGGAGGTCTGGGAAGAACTCAGTGGTTTAAATACTAAGTGGCAAAACAGTTCTGGGTTCTCTTCTGAAGGCTCTGGTGGGTAAAAAAGCAATGAGCTATGCTAAATACTTTTGCCTCCTGCTGTGCTCAGTAATACAGCTGTGGGAAAGAAGGATGATGTAGGGTAAATATTATTTGGTTAAAAACATCCCATTTTCCAGTTAAATATGACAATAGAGCAAAATATTTTTTAAAACAGTAGAGATGAAAAACTTGACACACACCCCAGTTAATTTCTTAGGATTTCATTGATAATCAATGTTGGAGTCAGCCTGTGAACGTAGACTTTGTAACTTCATTATATTAAAACTTGACACACACCCCAGTTAATTTCTTAGGATTTCATTGATAATCAATGTTGGAGTCAGCCTGTGAACGTAGACTTTGTAACTTCATTATATTAAATTGCCTCAGTGATGAGTTGAAGACCATTGCATTATACAAAGATTCAATTCATTTTTCTTCAAAAATAATTCACTGACATGTATGATTACTGCTTTTTAAACAACTATACTCCCAGCCAGTTTGCAACTCTTGCAAAAAGTTCTTAAAGGCTAGGTAAAGAACTTGTAGAGGATTGGAACATAAACTGTAGCTGTAACTGTGTTTATTATCCATCCCTGAACAAAGATGGAAAATAAACTGGCTTGACATGATGTGTCATTTATAAAGTAATGTTAGGTTGTCATATGTATACTTTTAAATGGCTGTCTATTGTTTTAATTATTTGCTTTAATGTTTCCAGTCATTAAGATATTCAGTGTATAATTTTTAGTCTTTGCTTTTAACAAGATTGGATCTCACACTTGACATTTTCTATCCCCAGGGATCTATTTCTTCCAAGATTCCAGCAAATTGTCTTGCTGTGATAAAAGTAATTCTATGAGGAGCCATGCACTGATCGTTCCAGTTAGTATTTATTACTTTAGTTTGGACTTTCATCACAAATAAGATTTACTCTAGAGAATGGCTTTTCTGCATGATAAGAATGAAGACGACATTCAACAAGCTGTCTGCTGGGGCAGACTTCAAGTTAAGGATAGAGGATTTCTGTTAAGTTAGCAGTTTGCAACTTAAATTTTATCATTAGTATATGGGTCTTTAAGAGGAGCTGCAAGTCTGTATCAGTTTTTGTCAAAATATATGCCATCAAACATCAGTTACATTGGGAGGTATTTTGTGACCAAAACCAAAGAAGATGCAATGTACAAATACATTTGGGAAACCAAGATTTTCAAAGCCTTTAGTATGCTAATGTACACGTAATAATCTCCAAGACGGGGATAAAATATGCAGAGCTTCCCAATCTTAATTAACCACATAATCTCTTTCTTTTACAAAGAATCTCTTTCAGAAGTAGTGATCTGAAGAACACACATAAGAAAATGCTGGATTATTTAAGCCACATTGTGATTTGAAAGCAGACATCAACCACTCTATTTAAATTTCACCTGGCTGCTATTTAGTACATCATTTTCCCATGGAGGGAAAATGCATTCTGATTTCAATTAGGGACAGTGAGTTCCCTCCTGCTCCAAGGGATGCCATGATTAGGTTTTCTACTGTAGAGCTGGGTAAGTCATCTCAGACACTCACAAGCTTGTATTATTTCTTCCCAGAGAATATGCTGCTGCTGCTGCTGCTGCTGCTGCTAAGTTGCTTCAGTCGTGTCTGACTCTGTGCGATCCCACAGACGGTAGCCCACCAGGCTCCCCCGTCCCTGGGATTCTCCAAGCAAGAATACTAGAGCGGGTTGCCATTTCCTTCTCCAATGCATGAAAGTGAAAAGTGAAAGTGAAGTTGCTCAGTCATGTCTGACTCTTAGCCCACCAAGCTCCTCCGTCCATGGGATTTTCCAGGCAAGAATACTGGAGTGGGGTGCCATTGCCTTCTCCCGAGAATATGCTAAGTGCGAGTAAATGTAGGTTTATCATTTCAGAGCAGTAAGTTCCCAGACTGTATGAATGAAAGAAAAAGGCAATTGGCCCTATGTCATACAATGGTTCTTTGATTTTCGAGTCGTAAATATCTGACTCTGTGACAACCGATTCTTCTTAATTTAGCTAGGGTATCTCAACAGTAGCACTCATGATGTTTTGGACTGGATCATTCTTTATTGTTGGGGGGAGGGGTGTCCTCCCCCCATCATAAAACAACATTTTATGATGTTTAGTAGCATCCTGGGCTTCAACTCACCGGATGCCTGTAGCACCTCCACGTCCATTTATGACAACTACCAGGGTTCCCAGAAATTGCCAAATGTCCCCTAGGGGACAATACTGACCCAGTTACAAATCTCCTGAGTTGGTTTATTTCTATTTTTGGCTTTCCCATTTTGTCTTTAAGGGAAGCACTAATTCACTTAGTTCCTATCTTTCTGTTAATTCATTTAAAGATGTTTTTCTTTTTCTCTAATAGTTGCGTCAACTTTGTTGGTTTGCTAATTCTTCCTTTTTATCTATATATTAATATGCTAGAATTTTATTAAAAGTTTTTTTCCCCTTAATCTTACTATTATCTGTTACTTGGTTTCCTCTTGCCAGATTTCACTTTTTTGAAAGTCTCCAGCTATTCAATTTACTTAGCATATTATTTTCTCTATTCTTTTTTAAAAAGCGACTAATCTTATACTTTAAAAATATGTGGAGTCTAAATTGTTTTAAACATACCTAACATATGAAGTGATGATTTCAGCAACAGAACTTAAAAAGAAAACTTGTATCACAGAGATTTCTAGTGTTATGAGCTATTTGATGTTCTTCCTTTTACTTTTCAAAACCAAATGAAAAAAACAAGCAAACTATTTCTTTTCATAGGCATGATTTAAATGGTTGGTTATTGGGAATACTTCCATTCCTTTAGTTCGTCACTGATCCCCTCCACAGTAAAGGAGGAAGTATTAATTTGATCCATCAGCACTTCACAATCTTTGAGACACTTTTATTTATGAGCAGCAGTGATTTACTATGCCATTTAATGCACCATTACTTGAGTACTTTCTATGAGGCAAAATCAGTGCTAAGTACTTGGCATATATTTAATCCTCATAAAATTCATTTGATCCTCATCAAAATACTTTGAGTAGTATTGCTATCCCATTTTACAGATAAGGAAACAAAAGTACAGTGAGGGTAACTCTCAAGTACAAGGTCAATCAGTTATTAAAGGCCAAGCCTTGGCACCAAATTCAGTTCTATCCGACCTCAAAACTTATGCTCCATTTTTAATCAGTAAAATTATAGAGATTAAGGAAGAGCACCTTCCCTAGGTGGTTACTCTAAATTTTACCTTAGACTATTTTCTATTTCCATGCCAAAATATTGCTGAACTACTTTTCCATCAGTTACACAGTCCCTTATCACCATCAGCTTGATAGTCAAAATTATTTTGTGAAGCTAACCAACATGCAGTCTTTATGAAATGTATTAAGTCAGTCCTAAATAAGAATTCCTATGAGTACAGTACTTGTCTCATATATCTGCATTTTTGATTTACTAATTTGTACTTTGTTTAGTTCTGCTTTGGAAGTAGTACATTTTACTTGAGCACAGAAATTTCTTGTGGTTAGAATCTCATTTTCTTTTGTCTCTAATAGCTGATGAATAACAGTTGGGCTATTGTTTGATAAAGACAATTTATACTAAAAAAACACAGGAGAGGGAACAAGCTTTCATTTGGAAATGTATTTGTGAATGTATTCTGCATATCTTTAAGAAATGTTTGAAATAATGCTATTAATTGTAATTCAACTGCCCAAAAGATAGAATGAAGTTGTACGACAGAGAAAGGTGATTTTGAAGTAAGATGAGAGACCCTAAAACCTTCAGACCATATCCTGACCTCACAATGATAAAGCTCAGTTCCCAGTATCACTGCCCATAGGTCCTTCATCATGCTATTACAGGTCATTTCAAGCCATGTAGTATTTATGTAGCTAAAAAGGACATGGTATTTGGTTTTCTCTTGTTCCAACTACTCCAGTGGAAAATGATCAGGTATAATATAGAAATTAATTTTCCTCAGTGCACACGGTGGACAAATAACATTTATGAGAAGCACTTGTAAAATACCAACCTTGCATTCACTTGTGTGCTTTCTATGAGGTCCTGGATTTTCAATAAATCAGAAAAGGTCTGAATTTCTTCAAACGAATACTATTCTACAATATTATTGTCAAAAATATGTTTTTATCCTATTTTTAGAAAACATGACCACTCACAACCACAAAGGGACTCAGCCAACTGTGTCTACCTTTTAGCAGGTTTATATGCACAGAAATGTGCTGTGATGGAGCACAAGAGCAAGGAGTCTGTGAACAGTGAAAAAAGAAAGTTGATGGGAAATACTATCATTCTGAAAAGTTGCCAAGCAACTAATCTCATCCAACTTGAACCTTTGCCTTTGAAGCATGAGCAGATGAGACCAAATAGTTAAAGTAATTTAATGCTATCCTTTTTTCCTTTTTATTTTCACATTACAATTTCTTTTCTTCCTTGAACTTTCTGTTTATTCATCCCATCTTATTCTTCAAAGAATTTTAAATAGCTCTTATTATTATTAATATTATTTACATGTTGAAGGATTTCAGTTCTTTGATTGTTTTCCCTCCAGTTTTACTGAGGGATAATTGACAAAAATTGCATTCATTTCAGGTATACAAAATGATGATTTGATATGCATATATACTGTGAAATGATAACCACAATCAAGCTACTTAACACATCTATCAGCTCAAATACTTATCCTTTATTGTGTATGTGGTGAAAACACTTAAGATCTATTCTCTCAGCAGCACTAAAGTTTCTATGTAATAACGAAGCAGTGAAAATAAATATCTAGGACATACTGGGCACTTTCTAGTCAATTTACAGTCTGTTGTCATTAAATTCTCACAAAATGTCTATGAGACAGATATTATCATCTTCATTTAACAAATGAGAAACTGAGCCCTAGAGTGGAGTAATTAGATGGCAGACAGGATTAACAAGTATAGCTGATTATAAAGCCAATACCAGCAATCACTAATCTAGGTTGTTTACCCTACTGTATCTGTGTTTCCAGGAATCATTCTTGTTTATCTTTTTAGGAAAGTAAAACCCAATTACAGTTTCTCATTTAAAAACAGCCTAACACACTGTTGCTAACTTTACCCCTCATTTCAGCTGTCTTTTCCTAAAGTGTGTTAGGGCCATGTCTATGTGAATGCATGTTTACTGTACCATCAGGAAATACAAAACATATAGAAGAACATACATAATTAGACCTAGTTCTGCTTGATTGAAATCAGATGCTTGAATTTTGAAGGAGTAATGAAATTTTGACAAACTACTTTCCTCACTTCAGTTCAGTCACTCAGTTGTGTCCGACTCTTTGTGACCCCATGGACTGCAGCACACCAGGCTTCCCTGTCCATCACCAACTCCCGGAGCTTACTCAAACTCATGTGATGCCATGCAACCGTCTCATCCTCTGTTGTCCCCTTCTCCTCCTGCCTTCAATCTTTCCCAGCATCAGGGTCTTTTCCAATGAGTCAGTTCTTCGTATGAGGTGGCCAAAGTATCAGAGCTTCAGCTTCAGCATCAGTCCTTGCAATGAACATTCAGGACTGATTTCCTTTAGGATTGATTGGTTTGATCTCTGTGCAGTCCAAGGGACTCTCAAGAGTCTTCTCCAACATCACAGTTCAAAAGCATCAATTCTTTGGCACTCAGCCTTCTTTACAGTCCAATTCTCTCATCCATACATGACAACTGGAAAAATCATAGCTTTGACTAGATGGACCTTTGTTGGCAAAGTAATGTCTCTGCTTTTTAATATGCTGTCTAAGTTGGTCATAACTTTTCTTCTAAGGAGCAAGCATCTTTTAATTTCATGACTGCAGTCACCATCTGCACTGATTTTGGAGCCCCCCAAAATAAAGCCTCTCACTGTTTCCATTGTTTCCCCATCTACTGGCCATGAGGTGATGGGACCAGATGCCATGATCTTAGTTTTCTGAATGTTGCATTTTAAGCCAACTTTTTCACTCTCCTCTTTCACTTTCATCAAGAAGCTCTTTAGTTCTTTTTCACTTTCTGCCATAATGGTGGTGTCATCTGCATATCTGAGTTTATGGATATTTCTCCCAGCAATCTTGATTCCAGCTTGTGCTTCATCCAGTCCAGCATTTCACATGATGTACTCTGCATAGAAGTTAAATAAGCAGGGTGACAATATACAGCCTTGATGTACTCCTTTCCCAGTCTGGAACCAGTCTGTTTTTCCATGTCCAGTTCTAACTGTTGCTTCTTGCCCTGCATACAGATTTCTCAGGAGGCAGGTAAGGTGGTCTGGTATTTCCATCTCTATAAGAACTTTCCACAGTTTGTTGTGATCCACGTAGTCAAAGGCTTTGGCGTAGTCAATAAAGCAGAAGTAGATGTTTTTCTGGTATTCTCTTGCTTTTCTGATGACCCAACAGATGTTGGCAATTTGATCTCTGGTTCCTCTGCCTTTTCTAAATCCAGCTTGAACATCTGGAAGTTCACGATTCGCATACTGTTGAAGCCTGGCTTGGAGGATTTTGAGCATTAGTTTGCTAGCGTGTGAGATACGTGCAATTGTGCAATAGTTTGAGCATTCTTTGGCATTGCCTTTCTTTGGGATTGGAATGAAAACTGACCTTTTCAAGTCCTGTGGCCACTGCTGAGTTTTCCAAATTTGCTGGCATATTGAGTGCAGCACTTTCACAGCATCATCTTTTAGGATTTGAAATAGCTCAACTGGAATTCCATCACCTCTACTAGCTTTGTTCGTAGTGATGCTTCCTAAGGCCCACTTGACTTCGCATTCCAGGATGTCTGGCTCTAGATGAGTGATCAAACCATCATGGTTATCATGGTTATCTTTTTTATATAGTTCTTCTGTGTATTCTTGCCACCTCTTCTTAATATCTTCTGCTTCTGTTAGGTCCCTACCATTTCTGTCCTTTATTGTGCCCATCTTTGCATGAAATGTTCCCTTGGTATCAGATTTTCTTGAGATCTCTAGTCTTTCCCATTCTATTGTTTTCCTGTATTTCTTTGCATTATCACTGAGGAAGGTTTTCTTATCTCTCCTTGCTATTCTTTGGAATTCTGCATTCAAATGGGTATACCTTTCCTTTTTTCCTTTGCATTTAGCTTCTCTTCTTTTCTCAGCTATTTGTAAGGCCTCCTCAGGCAACCATTTTGCCTTTTTGAACTACTTTTCTACACTTTAGCAAAATATTTTCATATTATTTAGTTAGCTAGTAACACTGATAGAGTCAACAAATATCAAGGTTCTACCACTTACTAGCTGGGTAAGATATTTAACCCATTTATAAAGTAAGGATTCTATTAGTTATCTACCTCTTGGGGTTGTGAGGATTAAATGGGTTAATGCTTTTTAGAATGAAAGTAAAAGTAGTTCAATCATGTCCAACTCTTTGCGACCCCATGGACTATACAGTCCATGGAATTCTCCAGGCCAGAATATGGGAGTGGGTAGCCTTTCCCTTCTCCAGGGGATCTTCCCAACCCAGGGACTGAACCCAGGTCTCCCTCATTGGAGGTGAATTCTTTACCAGCTGAGCCACAAAGGAAAGCCCAAGAATACTGGAATAGGTAGCCTATCCTTTCTCCAGCGGATCTTCCCAACCCAGGAATTGAACCAGGGTCTCCTGCCTTGCAGGTGGATTCTTTACCAACTGACCTATGAGGTAAGCCCAATGCTTTTTAAAGGCATACATAAAAGCTCAACAAGTATTTACTTATTTTCTAGATAGGCCATCCACTGTCTATCCATACTGTATTTATCTTATGGCTTAGGGCAAATAACTGATCTTTTAATTCACTCTTACCCACGAATAGTGGGTCCATGATATAAACTGAGAAGTTGGTTAACAAATATGATAAAGCATTTAATAAACCTCCAGTCTTGAAATAAATAAAGTTCATGATTAGGATATTTTCAAGTATTTTTCTTTATATCTGTTTCTTTGTCACTGAGTCTAATAACAGAGTGTCTGTAAATTTTAATTTTTGTCTTATATATCTAACTTTAAAATATGAATGAAGACAAAAGCACATAGTAAAAACTGTATTATGTTTCTCCTTTGCTTCTCAAAACACTATCTAGATTCTTAAAATCTTAACTCTGAACCTCTTTGAGTAAATAGGTAACTGGGAAGTTAATAGGTAGCGATGGTGGCTAAGTCCACACACTAGAAGATAAGGATATTTGCAATGAAGAACTAAGTTGAACTGTAAGGCTAAAGGACTTATACAATGCTTTTAAGGTATTTCACAAGTGGTAACAAGTTAAATTACTCTCATTTTCAGAAAATATAAATTGTGAACTTTTTTTTTGGTAATCAGGGTTTTTTTTTTGTTATATACTTCAGCAGGATCAAGCATTTCATTATCATTATTTTTAAACCCAAGAGAATATTGTCATACTTGGGGATCCATATAATGGGACCATTTTATAGGTTAAATGAAGTTGTCATCAATTAGTACTTATTAAGGGTTGAAGTTACTAATACTTGGGGCCTTTAGGGGATGGGCTGGGAGATTTATATGAACTCTCAGATCTCAGTACTAGGTTTGAGAGGGTGTCAAGTATTTGGTAGGGATAGCTAGCATTGAGAAACCCTGAATGATGACTATTCATCATTTAAAACTCAGCATAAACGTCACTTATATTTCTGTGACTTCCCAGGAAGACACTGGGACTTCAACTCCCATGCTACTGCAGCACTTTGTTCACTTTCCTCCTTACCTAAAGTTGCTGCTGCACTCCATCTCTTTGTTCTTTCCCTTTGGGTTATGACTGCCTTCCAGGCAAGATTTATGTTTTATTCATCTTTGCATCCCCAGTGCCTGGCTGACTTTATACACACAACAAATATCAGCTGAATGCATTAACAGATAAATTACTCTTTGGGAATGTTATGGCCAGAAATTCATGTATGTGACAAGTAGGTTTTATTACTTAAGATCTGATTTTAAAAAGGTAAATATACATTAAACTGCTAGTTACATGGAACAATTTTCCAGTCGTGCCAGGGAATCTCTACTGTAGTATCTCTAAAGTATCTCTAAGTGAAAGTTCAGGCTATATTTCAGGTTCAAAATTTAAAAAAAAAAAAAAAAGGAAAAAAAACACTTTCAAATCCAAAAGTAAAAGAACTTTTGTTTTTACTTCCTTATTCCTCTTTTAAGTATATATACATTTATTTTCTCCTAAGTTGTTTATAAAAACACTTTAGGTATCTATAGGATATCTACATTTTCTAAAATTTAAATGGTATTCTATTTTATTGGAAGAGGTATGATTTGTGGAACATGATAGCACTAGGTGCTTTAAACCATAGTCTGAAGGAACTAACAGTTCACAGCTATTTAAGTAAGGCCTTGGTAAACTATGTTTCATAAAGCTATCAATAATCAACTTTATCTAGTGACTATACTTTCCCCTTATATATTCTTATCTACTTTAATACAAGTAGAAAACAGCCAGAAAATTCTGGGACATAAAAAAAGAAGAGTTGATATATGTTTGTTTGAGCAGGCTCCAGGAGTTGGTGAGGGACAGGGAAGCCTGACGTGCTGTAGTCCATGGAGACACAATGATTCGGACACGACAGAGCAACTGAACTGAATGCTTATCTAATAATATGTAGTCAATAAGTACTTGTGGAATGAATGCAGAAAAATAAAAATCTCGTGATGAGGCAGGGGCGGGGATAACGAAGATGGCAGGCAGAAGTTTACTGCAGAAGTTTACAATGTAATAGTAGAGAAAAGCAAAGGTGCAAATACCTTCAATTTATGACAGTTCAAAATAAGTGCCACCAGGGTAGTATAAATGAGGAGCACATGAAAAAACAGCACATGTACAGAGAATAATATAAAGCATGATAGGTAGGGTTCTATTACTTAGGATCGTTTTGGGCAAAATTTTCCATACTTAATTATTACTCATTATTACCAAAAAGCTGTAATGAAATAGGGTGTCAGTTATAAAGTATGTGATGACCAATCTTTTGGGACCACAGGAGGGAGGCATATGGCCATGGTGAACAAGTAAGGCAAGTAAGTGGAAAGAGAAAGTTAAAAACAACTTTCTTTCTCTTCAGCTTCCACTGATCAAATCTGCACTTATCAGCAAGGATCCTGCCCTTCTCCTAAAACTGGAAAGCAAGGAGTACAGAATTCCAATTAAATCTATTCATTCTTGTAAGAGGACCATAGACTTTACTACTCTAACACTAGGCAAATTTATCTGCAAATGGTTCAGCTAAACTATATCAATTCTGGGTTACTTTCTTGGTCATGCATGGAAAAATAGGAGTCAGATAAAAAAAAATATCCTGGGACATGGTAACTCTAGGCCCATCTTTGCTTTAAATATGTTATGTCCTTTCTATTTAAAATCCACTCAAAATTTACCACTTCTTATAAAAAAACAAAGCAAAAATTGAGATGAAATTTTACCCAGAAAAGTCCATCTAAGATTTTTTTAATATCTGAGAAATACAGAAATTTGATTTTAAGTAAGTTAACAGTTAAGTATTGATTAAAAAAAGAAAAAAAACCCTCTTGAACTACTTCAGTTTGGCAACCTGTGATACACAAAAATTACATGTGATTCAAAAAGGGGTCTATGTATCGTTAAGTTAAAACACTGCCTTTGGAAGGCAATTATTCTTGCTTACCTTTGGAAAATTTAGAGTAAATTTTAATGTCATGCCTTATATTGTTGAGATTCCACTTGGAAGCACACAACAGAAATAGATCAAAGATTCAAAAGCTCTCAGGTAATTTTCACAACCAAAAAGCCTAGGAAAAAAAACTGAGATTCCCATACCAGACATAAACTCCTTCATCAACGTAAGAGAAGACTTCTTACCATAAGTTGGGGTGCTTTCTCGTCTTCCTTGACTACTTGATCTTCCCTTTTCATATTCATAACAATACAAGACAGTGTCTTCCTCGACAATATTAAACCTCTTTCGATATTCTTGATCCAGAAATGAGTTTGGTGATTCAGATCCCTTATGCACTGGCTTGCCCACCATGTGTCCTCTGAGGTCTTCACAAGGGAGGTTTCCTTTTTCATCCCTAAAGAAAGGGTAAAGGAGAAGGATGTCGGGAAGTGTTAGGGAGGTAAAATGGCAGAGGGTTTAAAGTAGTAATAATATCCTTCCTGTATATCTTCTGATCTTTCCAAGCTTTCTTTGATGTTTATAGGGCAATTTTTAATCATTCCTATTTTGCAGGGAAAAAAAAATGCCAAGACTCAGAGAGGTTGAATGACTAGCCTAAAGGTTACACAGGTAATAAATGACACAGCTAGACATGGACTATGGATAATCTAACTCCTGCTCTAGTTCATGTTCACCATACTATGGCATATAAAAGAAATCATCTCAGCACATAAATTGCTTTTACTGCTTAAGAAAATAGGTATAATATTAACAATGCTAACAATATAGGCTGCTTCTGCCAGTTCATCTAACTGATTCATGGTAATATTTGCACTGCTTAAAAACATAGATGTATTTAAGAACTACCACCTCTGTGAGGGTACTGTGACCTTAAGAACTAAGTTAGCACTATATAAAGTGGTATTTTAAGAATTTCAAACAGTTTGTTATTAATAAAATAACCTTAGTGAAAAGAATTACACTCTGTATTTAAACAGTATATATCTAGTTTAATAGTAAAAAAGATATGTTCCTGGAACTCATTCTAAATGGATATATCAAAATTTCACTACATATTAGCAACATTTCTTGTGGAGAGAGGGTGGAGAAACTTGATCATATACAGAATTTAAGAATGGGATTTAAGATGATGACAAGATGATTTTTTCTTCTATAGGATTCTGAAAAGAAAAATCTCTAATAATTTATGAGATCCCTAAAACTCTTACTCACACAAAGTATTAATCACACAGCCCAGGTGACTGGACCCATAATGAGTGGTGTTTCAGTAGAAATATTCCATTTAGGATTAGTTAAAATGAACTTTGTTTATCTTATGATAATTTCACTAACCAGCTATGAAATTTTTATTAGAGAAGCTCACATTCTAGAACATGACTATAAATGCAAATGCAGTATTTCTTTCTTCATGGATCATTAATTTTATTTCTTCCAATTTCTATTTCCAGTTCTACCCTAAACAGAACCATGAATCGTATCAAACCAAATAAAATTTAACTTTATGTTAAATGCCAAGGGTGAAATCTTAACTCTACAGAATAAACTGAATTAAAACAAAACAGAGAAAAATACCAAATTTTAATTGATCTACTAAGTCTTATGAGATGGTGATGAGCTTATAAATGCCAATTCTAAAATATGAGTTTCAGTTCAGCAAAAATACTATACTTTTATACTACAGTATACTATATCTCAGGTATACGTTGGGTTTGTCCAAATGAAGAGAACTATATTCTTATTATTTGAACTATGTAGAAAGTAGTAAATAATATTCAAGAAGGAATCAGCAAGCTGGCGCTCCTTAATTTTTTTTAAATAAAAGTGTTGCTACTTACCAAATTGTAACTATGAAAGTTAGTTCTTAAACAAGAAGAAGGAAATATAAAACCCAGGAACATATATTTTCGGCTAGCTAAAAACTTTTCCTGAACAAATTGCCTGGCACTCTTTGTTAAGTCAGACCTCTAGCAAAAAGAAACTGACACTGCAATTAGCTTGGAAACAGCCCTAATGAACCTGGGGCACTGGAGAAGGTTATGCCTCTTTATAAGTGGGCAGATGTTTCTATCAGTCCTGTGACATTAATATTAATGCAGCTGAGATCAGAGGGTGATTCAATTCTCACCACACTCTTTATAGGGATACACCCTGTGGTAGAAAATGGGAAGGGCTGGTATTCCTGATTCTATCATGATATGAAAGAGGGGCCTTATGCCAACAAAGAAGATTTATTAGACATGTCTATATGGAATGCATTTAATAAAGCTAAATTAAGAAAAGTATAAACCAAAACCAAACTTTACAGTATAATTAATTGATACATGACTTGCATATACAAGTGTGTGTGCCTATGTGTATATGTACTCATATTCTGCATTCTGTCTTTTCGTTCAGTCGTATCCAACTCTTCATGACTCCAGGGACTATACAGTCCATGGAATTCTCTGGGCCGGAATACTGGAGTGGGTAGCCCTTCCCTTCTCCAGGGGACCTTCCCTATCCCGGGATCGAACGCCTGTCTCCTGCATTGGCAGATGGACTCTTTACCATTTGAGCCACTAGGGAAGCCCTATACAGCTACCAGTTCAGTTCAGTCACTCAGTCGTGTCTGACTCTTTGTGACTCATGAACCGCAGCACGCCAGGCCTCCCTGTCCATCACCAACTTCCAGAGTTTACCCAAACTCATGTCCATTGAGTCAGTGATGCCATCTAACCATCTCATCCTCTGTCGTCCCCTTCTCCTCCTGCCTTCAATCTTTCCCAACATCAGGGTCTTTTCAAATGAGTCAGCTCTTCGCGTCAGGTGGCCAAAATATAAAAAACCTACGCTTTTGCTCTAAAAAGTGTTTAAGGGAATCGATGAAAAGCTAGAGCACTGCTTCATTGTACTATCTTTATATTTAATGGCTCATAGTAAAATTAATGAGATAAATTAGTACTTAAACTTCATAGTTGTGCAAGATTTATAAATCCTTAGTTTTCAAGATAAAATAAAGAATTTTGGTTAAGTATGAAAGTTCACTATCTACTTTGATACTGAAATTGTATATAGTCATATAATAAAAAATGGACTAAACTTCACTCACATCATATATATGAGTGTTTTCTCTCTCAGTGAAAAAGTCATTTTTGTGATCACATTCTTTTACTGGAATAAATGTGTTTGAAGAATGATAATCACATGAAGAAAAGTCTATTCCTAGCATTTTTAAGGTTTTTTGGTTTTAAGATGAGAAAGCTCTTATTATTCACAATTCAAATTATCACCGAAATGCCTATCCTATAAAGACAAATGTTTTAAATGTAGGAAAAAAAGAAATGCTTAGATGAGTTTAATTAGATGAATCTTTCATCATGAAAATAAGGGGGAAAATGCCATGGCCGTTACTATAAAAGAATGACAAATGCAAAAAGTTTTATGACTATAACTTCAAGTGAAATTAGAAAATGCTGATAATTTATATGAGGCTGTGGTACAAAGGGACTCTGATGTATGTATTTTCTAACTGATACATCAAATGACTGTGTGACTAGGTAACTAATAATTTGACTCAGAATACAGTTAGAACATTCTGTTAAATTACATGCTAGACTAAGAATCAATTAAAGTGAGAGATAAGACTCTAATTATGAATTTTCCTGAAAAGTATGGAGCATTCAAGCAATACTACCAAAACAAGTACTATGGTGTTGATACTTTAGTCTCTTGCATTCTGTTTTTGTAAATAGCACGTTTAAAGCTTTTTATTGACTTCAATTTACTGCCTTCATATCTGCACCACACTTGGAGGACAGAACTAAATTCTTTAAAACTCTTGTCTTCTGAAGTACATTTTAAATATGTTGTCTACGAAATACTGTCTTTATTACAAGTTCCTCCCTATCCAAGAGGCAAGGAAAGAACATAAAAAAACTGCAGAGATTTGCTAAAAAATAGTTTTCTGATGCTTATCTGGACATGTGGCACTCTGACAAATAAGGTCTTTTAAATAATCATTTGTCCTGAATAAAATCTTTCCAATGAAAACAAACCAAAAGAGGCATTTCCTATGTGAAATACACATGCTTTTATTGTTCCTTTTACAGGAATATTTAAAAAGTCCAACACTACCTTAATTAAAATTCAACTTACATTTGACTAGGATATCAAATCAATTTGTACAACTGATTGTAAATCTAACATAAGAGTATAAATTATATATTAGTAAGATTTTTGAAATGCCAGCTTAGCAAATTATATCTTCTCACAAACCATGTTCTCACAACATTTAATTTTAAAAAAAGACCTTAAATGTTTTTAGAATTGGCTGTAGTTTTATTACTAGACGACAACACAGGATTTGCAGACATGCCATGTTGTCATGTAGCATTTAGACTGTTAAATGTCTGTAGCATCATAGCCAATAGAATGAAGCATTAGATGTATTAAAGTAAAGAACAATGAAAAGTAATTAAAAAGAGGAATTTCCGTGCTTTGATTTACTAAAGAATTTTAATATTAAGTATAGCTTGAAAACATGAGACATTAAATTATTGTTTTTGAATGACTGCACAACTAATTTAAAAACTGAATCAAATACTTTGTGATTGGTATTAATTATCTCCATTTAGTGCTGGCCTTTTCCCATAATTTTTGTATTCCACAGGCTGGAAACCAGAATGCTTTTGGACAGAATGCATGATGGCACAGAATTATATTCTTCCACCTGCCAGGAATTTCAAATAGGAATGTGGAACATGAAATAGAGATACAGCCTCCAGAAACCTGAAAATAGACTTTAAAAGCAACTCATTCTCTTTGCAAACTCTTTCTACTTTCTGAAAGAAAACATTAATGAACTAACCAAGTGGAAACTGTAGATACAGAGGTATTGGGGGAAAATACACTCTCTCTCATTATCATCCAAGAAAAAAAAAATTCTTCCTAATTACATACATTTAAGAAGGCATAAAAGTTACCTGTAACTTTCTCATTTAGAGAAAAAGTATGGAATGCTGCAAAGTAACCTGAGATTTCTTTTCTTTGTCAAAGAGCCTCAATAATTTTTTTTTCACTTACTAAAAAAACCCTAAATTGTTACTTTTATATTAGTTTCCTATTATTTCCTATTATATGAGATAATGTTTATAAGACATTTAATGTAGAGTGTTTAATACAAATCATGGTTATTGATATTAACTAGAATACAAGTCTCTAAGTTGTTGTTTAGTTGCTAAGTCATGTCCAGCTCTTTTGTGACCCTGTGGACTGCCAAGCTCCTCTGTCCATGGGATTTTCCAGGCAAGAATACTGGAGTGGGTTGCCACTTCCTCCTCTGGGGGATAATCTCAACTGAGGGATTGAACCTGCATCTCCTGCATTGGCAGGCGGATTCTTTACCACTGAGCCACCTGGGAAGCCCACAGTCTCTATAATGTAATGTTTTTTTCCAGAATGTGCTCAGAATTCTTAACTGAGAAAATACTCAAGGTGTTCCATGAGAATTTACTTCACAGTTTTCATGTACTGAGGTCAGTCTTTAGCTGGAAGCTACACAGAACAAAACGATGGTTAGTTTGATACCTGGGAATATATGGTTCTGCAGGAGGAGGGGGGATGTAGAGATCCTGAAGGGCAGAACTGTCTCTCTTGGTGGGTGTACTGATGGTGCTGGAAGGCGTGGCAACGCTGCTTGTGGGACTTCTAGGTATAAGAGGCTGGTTAAAATGAAAAAGAAAATACATACGCACACAAACAACACACAAACAACAACAACAACAACAACGACACATAGTTATCAATTTTAAGTGATCTATTTCTACAAAGTTTTTAAACTTGGCTGAAATCAAGAAGTATGTTATTTAGCACATGGATATTCCTTTGAATCTTCAAAAACAAACAGATTTCCATTTAGTTCCTAACTCACCTTATTGTGTGGCATAATCAGTTAAAGCTATTTGTAAGGTAATAATACCACGCAGTGTTTCATAATGGAGAGATCTATCTCACAGTTAGAAACGTATTTGAATTTGCTTTGTTAGAATTCCACTTTTGAAAGAAAGATAATAAAGACTAACTTCCAAAAGAATGAGCTCACTTATATCCTGACTGATTATACAAGAAAGATTATTTCAAATCTTTTCCCAAAAGAGATGCATTATACTCCTAAGTCAGTAGAAAGTCACAGATTCTCAGAAAATGTTACAAAAATAGAGTATGAAAGGCTAATATGAGAATATTTCCTAGGAAAATGTACTTCTTCCATAAATATACACAATACTGTCTTCTCAAAGTCATTTTATGGTACATCTTCAAAAGTATGGTGATTAGTGTGACACAATCATTTCACTTGTCATAGGCACACACATTTACCATTGCTTAAAACAACTTTTAATTGTATACCTATAGATCTTATTTTCATGCCTGTATTTACCTATTAAGTAAGTTTTTTAAAAATTAAGATATTCTATTTACTGAATTAAGCAATACATCAGGATGCATTAACTTATGAACACTCCCAATTCTAAGCATCATAGCATTTGGAAATGATACTGTCGTTTGAGAAATTACTCTAAAGTGAAACTAAAATTCACACATGTTCATGTTTATCTTACAGATATCTGACTTATTAGCTACATATACAATAACATTGAGAAATAAGAACTTCAATGTAATCGCAAACAAAAATGATGATCACAAAATGAACTGCATCTTCACATGACGAGATGTTGCCATTTTAGCCAGTATGAAAACACTTTTAGGATAGCTGTATATAGACCCATAGTTCTATTACTTTAACATGTATTGCTGGACACTTAAAAAATGGCATAGTACAACTATTTTATATTATGACAATATTTTTTTACAGATAAACAAAATTTGTTCAAAAATCCAAGCATAAATACAATGTACAATGTAGGTCCCTGGGGTAGGCTACATAGTTTATGGCTTAGTTCATGGTTTTTGACCTTCCTTTTTACACAGCTCACCTTAATAGCTTGAAATCACACATCCTGCCAAAATGACGGTTAAGTTTTAATCTATGTGAAATAGAAATTAAAGAGAGAGAGAGAGAAGGGAAAAATAATTGATAATTTATTTTGGGATTCTAGAATATTGTATCTTATATGATATTTAAAAAGTCTGGAAGTTTACATGTCGAAGAATTTTGATATATTTTGAAAGCATATGGTAAAGACTATGTTGTTTATGTTTAAATATGCTGACTTTGGAATAGCACTAAGTTAAATTATGTGTGTCTTTTAGAAACAAAAATTTTGGCAATGGGAAATTCTGAAATTTATATAGGTAATCAGGAGTCGCCTGTACAGATGAACACCATGAAGCCTGAGGAAATAAAGAATTATATCATTTCTAAGAATGTATTACAAGTCTCTCCAATATATCTTTGAATGATAGGATCTTTAGGTTAAGTGTGATCTGTAATGTGACTGTTTACAAATTTTTCCTGTCAGGATATCTTATTATTAAATACAAAAATGACACTAAACAACAAATCTAAACAAAATTTCATAATTATAGAAATGTAAAGAAAACGTTAATTACACAGTACATTACTTGCCAACATTTTCTATAACTGATGCACTGTGAGAGAAAAACGTATATTCAGTATGCTTTTTAAATGCTCTAATATGCTCTTATTTTAAATTATCTTTAACACTATGAATGAACTTAAAAACAAGTTCTAAAAACATAACATTAAAAAAATAATCTAAACATTTTTTATTCTCTTTCTTCTTTTCTAGGATTACTAAATTCTGAAGACTTTTCTCCTTTTATTTTACCATCTGTAGAACTAAAGATAATTTCTCTTGGTATCTATTCCTGTCCTCCCCAAAGAGGTAGGAAGGAAGGAAAAAAGGAGTAGTAATAGTGATTACAAGTGAAGTGTGAGGTAAGGACCAATAAAAGTATTTTCTTCTGCCTGGACTGTTACAAGGATTGTCTATTTAGGGTACTTGATCCTTCTCCTTCCAGGAACTTTAAATATTAGTCGTGTCAACTTCCTTCAAATTGATATTTTCTATAGGTTTCTATTTTCAGCACAGATTTGCTATTAATGTTCTCAGCATAGTTAAATTAGCAGCAAAAATGTAGAAGAAAAAGACAGATATACTTAAATAACAGGTTTGATTGTCTCAGCTGGTTCAATTAATTCAAGTGGTTGGAAAAAACAACTTATTCTTTCAGAGAAAGAAGAAATTAGTCGATTCTGTTAACTCTACTTACTAGTTATTTTATTAACTGGTAAATCATAGAAAACATTTAAATTGGTTTATCATGCAGATGTCTGGCTGGTTAAATCAGTATGCCTTGTACTAAGTATAAGACACATGACAAATAATAAATTTATTCAGTATATTTTTATCAAGCTAATTCAAACTAAAAAGTAAAAATTATTCTTGAGAATATTTTAAAGAAGACATTAAGCAATGGAAAAATAAAGTATGGCAAAATAGAATCTTCATGGGAAAATGGAAATAGCTACTTAACCCCAAAGGAAATTTGTGATCATTTATAACTCCTTTAAAAAGCTCTAAGTTAGGACAAGAATTGAAACGTTACAAAATATAAATGACAAAAGAATGAAAATGGCATTAAAGAACATTAGAAAGATAGGCAAAATGTGACTAAATAAAGCACAGAATAAATGATGCTATTAGTTGAAATTATCAGTGAGAAATTCCTCGGTGTAACAAATGCCATTAAAATTACACTTACCACCAATAACTATCTAATACACACAAAAAGTGGAAAACACAGCTTTCCTCAAATCAAAAAGTTCTCATGTATACCTGTGATGGATTCATTTTGATATTGGGCAAAACTAATACAATTATGTAAAGTTTAAAAATAAAATAATATTAAAAAAAAAAGTTCTCTCTGTATTTAATTCAAAATTTAACAGACATATGCCTGAGTTCAGACAAAAACCTAAATATGTGAGTATAATAATGCAGAAGGATAGTTTTTCCTACCTTGGTAACATTTACTTTAAAAATTTCTTCATAAAATAGTATAAGGAAAGTACTTTACCATTGTGCTATTAAGAATTTCCAATTTAAGGAAAAAGAGTAGAAATAAAGGATACTTTTTTTTTAATTGTACCACTTTGCTATTTTGACTCTTTCTCTTATAACGGGAAAATCTGCATAGGAAGAGAATTAAGAACTATTATCACTTATGGATAAAATACAAGGGTATTTTAAGACCGCATCTTGTAACTCAAATAAGCATGAAGCTTCAGTATAACTTGATCCACTTCGGTATGCAATCAAGCATGACATGGATCCATCTTGGATTCTATCCAAGTGGGTTTATTTTCTGAAAGGACCTTTCCACAAAATTTATTTTTCATATCCCAACAGTTCTAATGACAAAGTTTTCCTTCCAGATTCAATGAGGCTCCAACAGGAAGGACATATTTTGCATACATACTGTTACTCTTCTAAAAGAAATCTATGACAGATTTTTTGGGGCACAGGCATGCATATGTTGAAATATCCAAATCGTAAATAAAATGATCATATATGCATCTCTTCAAGTATACAGTTATAACCTTAGTCAATTAATGATAAGTTACTACTATGAACAGGACTCAGAAGTATATTATGTACACATACATTTCTCATATTGTCGGTTTGAACTCTATAAATACCTTTAAACTGTATCCCAAAATATGGCATGGCACAAATCTTCCTCTGAATCATCAGTGATGAATTTAGTAAAAAGATCCTACTCCTCCAGTTTGAACATCATTGGGAGGCTGTCATTAGTATAAACTAAAATTTTCAGCTTTTGTAAGGGATCACTGAACTCTCACTTTAAGTCCTCTGATGGCTCAAGCCCTTTCCTCGTGTCCCGGATTCTAACATCTCTAAGGTAACTGAGCACATCTGGAAGGCATTAATGTACTTCTGAAAACCATACGGCCTTAAAGACTATGAAAGAAGAGCAGCTATACTTAAAAAACTACAGTTTATGTTAAAGGTTTTATTGGAAACATTTTACATATTAACAACTCCTGGCAAGCATATCTTAATTTGGTTGTCCCTCTATCTGGTAAGTGACCCAGCTTTCATAGAGCTATATAAAGTCTTGAATGGAATCAATGACATAAAGACTGCCCCAATGTTAAAAGATGAAAATGGTGCATTACACATTATGCAGTTATCTGTAGAACTCACTAGTGCAAATATCACAAAGAGTTTGCTTTGTCTTCCAGAGGGAAAATACTCATTGAAATATGAATGATTACATCAAGTAGAAAACCTGGCCATTAATTTTATTCACTCTTGGGAATAAGTACAGACTCAACTGGAACACAATACCCCATTATTTTAGCACAGAACATTCACACAAGTCCTTATTCAGTTCAAACACATTTTTATTATAATTCCAATACAAGTACCAGAATATTGTTTTATGTTAGCAACTCTGAGACATCTAAAGAAATGCTCCAGATAAAATGTATTCTGGATTTTGGGAGGCAAGAAGTTGCATACAATCTTGTAAATTTCTTGATCATATAAAGAATATTAGATCTAATTTGGAAAATTATTGGGCATAATTTTTCCTGGGTAAGATTTTCTTAAGTATTCAATGACTTGAAAAGAGTCTAAGTAAGAGAAATACCTGTATCCTAAATTCTCCCACTCTCAGTTTTTTCTCAGCTTTTTCTAAAACACAAATTTATAAATACAAAAGACTTAAGTCTTCTTCTTAAAGCATGTAATCTTCCTTTTCTTATCAGACTACAAAGAAAAAAACATTTTTTTTCAACCACAGATTTGATCAGGAAGCTGTATCTGTATAAGTTAAAAACAAATCTATGGGCATAAAATTATGTACATGATTATATAATACACAAATAATATACACTTTAGAGTCACATCAAAAAATGGCTTTTTCCAATTAATCATCAAAATTTGCACACTGTACTGAAACTACCACTGGGATATTTATGCTGTCCACTCTTACGGGCATAGTTAATACTGCAACATTAAAACTGAGCTTCTAATTTTTTCACCTTACACTACACATTATTTTTAGAATATTAACTAAAGAAAGATTAGGAAGCTAAAGAATAGAAAAACTAAATAATTTTTTATATTAGGTGATTATTTGTAGTCTGTGTTAACATTTTGAAAGCATTTGGTTGAAAACCACAAATGTGATTTAGATCCTTTAATTAATTTGCTTAAGCATTGGTGAACAAAAATCTGATGTGACAATTGCTTGCAGCTATTTACTAACTTGAGCATGTGAAACATGTAATTGTTTCTGCCTCCCAGTCAGCACAACTACATTTTTAGTTAAAACTTATTTTCTTCTCTAGTGTCATATTAATATTAGTTACCTTCCTTCCTTCCTCCAAAACATGCTTTTAAAGCAAAATTCTCAGAAACATATAAACTTTGCTTCTAATGTTTTTTTGGCCACCCCATCCTATAACTTTGATATTAAAATAAATTTTATTATTCCTTATGTTTTTATTTTTACAGTGACTTCAACCATTCATATTTCTATGTATCTGAAATGTAACATTATCAGTGTTCTTCAGTTGTTACACCAGTTGATAAACAAAACTGACTACTACGACTATTTGCTTTCCATTTCTTTTTCCATTTCTTTCTCTGCTCAAATGTATTTAATTTAAATATCCTGTAAAAATGGCATCAAGGTAATGCTAAGCAATAACATTTAAAGTGAAAAGCACAAAAACCACACAAAAAATTACCACTTCGATATAAAAGACTTATGGATTAGAAAAGCCTAGGAGCAATTCTAATGATACAGCTTGATATCATTTTACATTAAAAATGTCTAATGAAACCTGTATCAGTAAATCAAATTCCAGCATTGATTTTAGTGATTATTTTTGAGATGCATTTTCACCAAAAAAAAAAAAAAGTTGGGTTCCTAAATGTTTTTTAAAATTGTTGATTCCCAGTGATGATTTCAATCAATATTCTCACCAGTGTCCAGCTAATTCTCCCATACATCTCTTGTAAGAAGAAAACAACACCACTCGTGCAAGCTGGTGACCTATGCACGCTAATTTAAGACGACAAACATCAAAAAATATACACTGAGGTTTATCCATAATTCCCCAGGATTTTTTCATTGAATTTCAAGGACTTGACCATAAGCAACCACCATGCTTACCAAAATCCAGGACATTAGTAGAGGGTGCTACTAAGGACATGTTTTAAAAACAGCTCTCAGAAAGCAAGGAATTGCTAGTTTGCTTTCTCAGAACAAAAGATTCTACCTCAGGTAGAACATCTCTACTGTATATATATAAATGGGTGCAGATGACAACAAATTCAATTCCAGATTAAATCTGCTTGTAGTATTTGACTAAAATATCTTTAAGTCTTTCAGTTCTATTGCAAAACATTTGAGAAATCAGGAATTTAACAAGAGTTGCCAAACTTCATGAAATGTACTAATGAAATTGCTCTGTGAGCATGAAGTTCAATTGTATGCTTTTGCTTATTTGGCTATAATTCCACGAATGATTTTAAAAAGAAAATCCAGATTAAAATTTGTCATTGTAGTTAATTATTTTTTTTTTTGCAGTTAATTAATAATAGAAGCTACTATTCGTTTTAGAACTAAAATGACTTTTATTAAAACGTGTATTCCTCAAAAATCAACCTTAAGGTAGATAAGGCTATATTTTAGTTGTGCAGGTACAAATTATTTCCTTATTAGTTTAAAAAATAATTATTCCTTTGTTAGAATGAAGTTGTTCTCTTCATTAGAGGCATGTATTAGCATCTACCTCCAAACTACACAAATTTTGCTATACTTTATCTGAAAACGCTAAGCCTGGTATCATAAAAGAAAAAGATGAAATATACATATTGAGGTTAAATATATGCCACAGATTGTTTCTTTTTGTAAACTCTATTTGAAATAATTCTTAGTAGACTATTGGTATACCCTATGAAGAAATAACCTAATGTCCAATTCTTCAGGTTGAACATGAAAATTTGTATTCAGGTGAGTTAATGGGCATTTTGGCTCCAACACACCAGAAGCAGGACTACAATAAGAATGGTACTTATGTCTGCACAGAGGATTGTTGCTACATTAAGCACTTAAGTTTCACATATGAGGTCCTTTCTTGGCCACTAGGAAAAATATGTAGTCTCAGGCAAAGTTACAAAGAATCCAGAACTGCCTGTAAGACTTTCTCATCCCACTATTTCTTTGATTTTTCCCCTTCTGGAAGCAGTCTACTTACAACCTCCAGATCCTGGAATCTTCAAGCTTTATCCATCTTTGGTTGTATTCATTCTCTTAAAATTCTGGCCAGATAGTTTCCATTATGCTTCTGGTATCTTTTTACATTTTAGCACAAGCCAAAGCCTTAATACCAAAATGAAACTCTGTAACGGTACAATTTCAGGTCTTCAAAATAGACTTTAGGGAGATTTGGCGGTGGGAGATTTGGTAGTGGCGTGCGATGTTACAGGACTAATCCATTGCCCTTACTCCTAAGACTTTGTTTTACCACCACCTGTAAATATTTACTTAAAACTACTACTCTTTCTTCTGCTTCTTAAAGTCAATTTTCAAAGTTGAAAGCAGGGTCCCTCCTTGCCTCCTCCAACCCATTAATAGTATTGTTTATCTATAAAGAGTCGAGCTTGGACAATACATTTTAGGTGAACTAAATGCAGGCGAAGTAACAAATTTATAAAAATGTCAACACATATAAGCACTTACGTAAATACTGATTTTATTTTTTTCTGAATTCAGCATTCTGAAAAAGTAAATTTACAAGTATACTCAAAGTAACTGAATAGGCAATAAGGAATAAATATAATTAGTGATCTGATGAGGCACATTTCTTGGCATTTAGGAATGAACCTAGAAACAGTGTCTTAAGTATCTATTATAATTAAGGAATGATGTAGAACAATTTAAAAAATTAAAGTCTTTGTTCTCTAGGTTTAAACACACACACCAAATGTATGTGTAGCAAAGAAAAAAGGTCTTTCGATTATTTCAGAATTTTCTATAAAAGTGATTCTTAACTATATATTGTCATTAGCTTAATTCTCCAGTTTGTGCTTGTGGAAAAGAATCTAAAAGGGGACCAAATCATCAATTTATCTTCTAGAGATATTCCCTCAAATAGAGTTCATGGATCAACAAGAAATTAGCTTCTTTTTGGTGTTCACTGTGAAGCAGAAGGGGCTATAGAGAAGCTGTTAAATTTAACCACACATATAGAGACGAAAACTTAATGGCTGAAAGGGTCTCTTCTTCAGGGTTCCCACCTTTCAGGCTCTGAAGAAGGATCTTTGGGGAAGACATGTCAATAGAAAACTACAGAGTGGAACAACAAAGTAACTTACAATGCAGTGAGAAAATAAAATGATGTGATGGGAAGGTCTGATTTGCTAATCTATGAATTAATGAGTCAAATACTGGTCTCTAAACTTTAATGATCATCAAAAATCTTTGATAATAAACATACACTGCAAGTCAAGTGCATTTGGACATATTAATATAGTTTTAAAATATAGTTTTATACATCTTTATTTGAAAAAAATAGATTCACATTAAAAATTTAAAGATCTTAATGTTCTTTTTATATTTTTATCTTATTTAAGTATAATGCAACTTTGAGGCCAAGAAGTAGGAAAGTTTTAAACAATGAGAAATCATTGTAATCTATAAGGCCATTCATGTGTAATGAAGAATTGAGAATTTCAGGGGAAAAAAAATCAAGACTGGTGTAAGGTACTAATACAGAACTTAATAGTAGCGATAACAATGGCATTTTCATTTATTGCTTTTCTTTTTAATCTGAACAACAGGAAATGTTCTATTTCAATGGGCGACTTTAATTTTTAAAAATTAAACTTCTATGAAAGGTAATGGTCTTCTATTTTAAAAGTGCAGGTCTTGTGAAGAGTAAAATTTTCTTCTATGATGTGTTTAAACATTATAGCCTGACTGAAAAGGAAGAAAATGTATTATTTCCTTGTCTTTATCAATCAGAATATTTTTATCACTTCCTAGATACCTCTGGTTCTTAATGAATCTAATTTATCAACACCCAGAGTAACATTTTAGAGTGATGTTTCATGTTGAAGAAAAATGCAGAATTTCTAATGTAACAATTTCCCTGTTTTTGCCTTTATACATGGTGGAAATGAAAGAAATGATCCATCAGGAAGAATGTAATAGGTACATTTTAGTTACTATCTAAAACTTTCTCTACCTACTGTTCAAAAACAACTATTCTTATCTCATGAGCTGATTTAAAAGAATTCTATAAACTATTATCTAGTTTCTTCAAGAAGTATATATGGATATAACTTTTAAATGGAAGATTATATCACAAAATGAAACCTCTCACTTTCATTTCTATCCACATTTTGGCTTCAAATAACTTGTGCTTTTCTTTGGAATTATGCTTTAAAATGTTTAAAAATTAAGGCAGGGTTCTTTATCATTTGATTTTAGTTATAGTGAGTTTGAAATTTCATCACAATTAAGCCTATTAGGATCAGCTGTGAAGAGATCATTTCACAAACAAATTTTCAAAAGCATACAAGATTAATCCATATGCTGCTGAGATGAGGCACAATAAAGAAGCATTACTGAGATAATCTATGGCTAAAATGATGGTGTATGACTTATGATTAAGCTTCATTACCTGCAGAGCAAGGGGCTTCCATCTCATATTTTTCAGTAAAGCTGGTGCTGAGGTAAGCATGCTCTGAGGTCGCTTTTTCAAAGTTAAGATAACACCACTCGGGTCCTCTCGTAGTGCATTCACCAAATTTTTCAACTGCCACCCCACCTGGTAACCAGCAAAATCATTACAATAAAATTGAGGTACAGTATTCAAAGATTTAATGTTCTCCCCCTTTAATAAGATTAGTAAGAAAAAAAAGAAAACCACATAATTGGTGTACCATCCTATCAATTTTCAGGAGATATAAACTCAAAAAGATATTTTATTTTTGAATTGACTAACCATGTTATTGCATTAGAGTCCATATCATTATGAGATAACAATGGACATTTACAAGTCAAAGCAGAGACTAAGATGGTATCCAACCAATAGAATAATTTAGAATTAAAAGAAATTATGGCACTATTAATGCTGCACAAGGTGTAGATCCAAGCTTTGTTCACAACTTACAATTTAAGAATCCGCATGCCTGAAACAAAGATTTGGCAATGTCCTGAACTCACAAATTAAACCACATGCTTGCTCATCACCATCTTTTAGAGATATGTGGTACTAGTGTCCCTAAGTGAGACTGACATTATACTACCAGTAGCTGGTACTGACACACCAAGGTGACATTCTGAGCGTGGAAGACAGGATTGATAAAATAAACCTTTAACCACAATATAGAGTAAGAAATGACAAGGTAATGCTACTCCAATGCAGCAGCTATTGAAAATGTGTTCCAAAAGACTCTATAAATTTAAAATGTAATAAACTAAATTTAATGAAGCCATTATGTGATATGTGAATATCACCCCAAACATATTGTATAATTATGTATAATTAAACAGAAGTACTTGATAAATGTCCAAAAACCTGGCTCAACTGTTATCCATGTTATATTACTTATCATTCTTTTACATTATTGAATATTTGTTAATTTGCTTTAAGACATACTGGTTATGCAGTTATTTGAAATCCTAGAAGTATTCTTTAAAGAAACACATTAAAAACATCTATTATTCCAAGGTTTAAAAAAATATATTTCACATTTAAAAGAGACAACCATTTATTCCAACTCTAATGGATTAGAAATTTATGCTACATAAATTATATAAATGTGTTATATAAATACAGTGGGTCAAAATTTATCCTGGATTGCAAGCAAGATTTAGCCAATGGTCTGAACATGATCTAGTTTCTTCCTAGGCACCTAAATGAAACGGAATGGTTGCCTGTACCTATTCACCATGTTTTTGCCTGGGAGATAATGCTCAAGCTGTAAAGAATGAGCACTTTCATCCAAATTAGCACAGATCCCAGAGACTATGATGAAAGAGGTACTCTGGACCACAGCCACTGAAGGATAATGGGAGACTTTAGTTTATATGACGGACCATTCATTTAAACTACAGCTTCTACTCTAGCTAAACTGAGCGAAGTTTAAGAGAAAGAGGACACAAAGGAAGCAAGACATTATAATGCCTAAAACCTCACGGTCTCAGATAGGAATCAAAATGATCATTATGATACTTGCCTAACATGAATAACAGGCTGTCAATTTTTTAAAAAATCACTTTAATGTGGATCAGCTACAGCAATGATATTGGTCAAATGTCTCCCATTATATATAAGTGGAGATTATTACATCCCCAAAGGTACACTGATTCTGATTCTTCTGATGGCTAAGAAGTGTCCCTACAGCCATTTCTATGAGCCAAGATCAAAGCAAAGTTAGTTCAAATTCAAGTATTCATTTTGCTTGCCAAAAAAATAAGTGAGCAGATTTTTGAATACCAGGTCTGGAGGGAAAAAATATACTGTTTATACAAAGAGTTTATGAACAACTTATTAATGATAACCACATTTTATCATTTATTTTAATTATTTAGATAATTGCTAATGATACTAAAGCAGTCAATATTACTGTAACCTTCTTTCAGCCTATCTACTCTAGACAACGAATTACACATTGATTTCTATGTACCAATTTCTCTTCATTTTATTCTATGACATAATCATGTCACTAGTTGAAAATTCTTAGGGCTTGACTGGGTTTTCCAGTGTAACATTTAGTGTAATTCGATTCATCCTACTCTTTCACAATTTCTCTATGCTCTTTTTGAGTACACAATTCCAAAAAACAGAATTGTTTCTCCATGAAAAAGTGAAATTGATTTTTGATGACAAAGTAATTATTTGGTTAGATTTAAATTTTGTATGCATGCTCAGTCGCTCAGTCATGTCCAACTCTTTGTGACCCCATGGACTGTAGCCCACCAGGCTCCTCTCTCCATGGGATATTCCAGGCCAGAACACTGGAGTGGGTTGCCATTTCCTTCTCCAGTCAATCTTCCTGACCTAGGGCTCGAACCTGTGTCTCTCACATCTCCCGCATTGGCAGGTGGAATGTTTACCACTATACCACCTGGGAAGCCTTAAATTTTAAGCTGAATGAATGTTATTTAATTGCAGAAAATTATATAACTTTATTACTTTTTAATTAGCCTTACCACGCTCACTGACATTCGATTAGCAGTCTTTTAAACAAAAGCAATCCATATATTTATCTTTGGCTCCCAAATTCTACTTCTACTGCCAAAAGGAAATGACTGGATAAAAGCATAGAGATAAATGTGCAACATGTATGTTGCAGTGCTGTTTAAACCAAACAAAAACTGTACGTTATGCAAATGTCCATTAGCATGGGACATAAAATTTGTGTAGGAAAAGTTTAAATGTAGCTGCTGCTGCTGCTGCATTGCTTCAGTCATGTCCGACTTTGTGTGACCCCATAGACAGCAGCCCACCAGGCTCCCCATCCCTGGGATTCTCCAGCCAAGAACACTGGAGTGGGTTGTCATTTCCTTCTCCAATGCATGAGAGTGAAAAGGGAAAGTGAAGTCACTCAGTCATGTCCGACTCGCTAATGTAATTCAATTTTACTTTTGTTAAAAATATGTATATAAATATAGAAAACACAGAAAGCTATATACCACTATTAACAATGGTTACATTAAAGTGTAATAAAGACTGTAATATATATTTTCCCATTTACTCTTTAATTTCCTAAACTTTTGGCAATAAACATGTGTTTTATAAACAATAAAGCCAACAAAATATTGATTAATGGACCTAGTCTAAGAGTAATATTCCAGTTAGAAAATTGTGAATTTTCTGAATTGTCTCATTAGGACTGTTTGTTATCAACGGTAAATTCCCACAAAAAGAACCAGAAAGGCAACACTATGTAGAACAGTAAAAGATGGTGATGGGGAAATGACATCCGCTCTGTACATTATCCTTTTAAATAATTGTCAAAAGAAAAATAAAATTATTACTCAACTATTCATAATAAGACCTACATTATCGGTTGATTTTTTATTCAATGAATGATTTCAATAGATTCCTCACGTAAGTATTAATTTAGGTTTTTGTGGAAACTGCTGAATAGTAATATAATGAAGTTGGCTGTGTAATTCCCAGTATACATGTAACATTTTTCTTAATAACAGATAGGTTTTAGCTATATCAGTCCAACCCCAGTATTTGTATACCTATAAATAGCAACCAGACTACATGCCTCTCATATGAATAATCTTTTTTCCTTAGTCCTTTCTCAAGCTCCTTGACTTGGATAATTTCTTCATTACTTTCTACCTTTTCTACTGCATATTATGCTTAACGACTGTACCCATTTATTGGATTGTACCATGTTCTATTCAAGGGCAGATGTGGTGTGGTCTCAGAGCTCTAGGAAAAATGATTCTCAGCTCTGGTTCTGTGTATCCTCACATATCTTCAAACATAAGTATAGTGAATTATTAAAATAAATTTATTTCTCTGTTACTAAGATACTTATGGTTGACAGATTATAGGGGGGACATGAATAGATGGTATTAATATGAAATGAGGCAAGTATATGGGTTACAACTTCAAGAAATTCAGGAGCCCCATTCCGGAGCTAAATATGGTACATAGACATCAAAATAAGTGAAATATATCAATGTGTATTAATCATTTTTCAAACTTATTTTTCTATTTCCTCATTTGAGTTTCTGGCTATGGTTTTAAAGTATTAAATTTGATAGACCTGAATTAAAAGCCATGTGAAGATGCAACAGTAATATGAAAAATAATTATATACTTTACATTGGCTGCAGTGAAAGTCTTTCTGTACTAGGAGATAGAAGGAGCTTTGAAAGAAGGAAAACCAGGGATTCTAGTGGTTGCTAATATAAAAGTATAATCCACTAATATGGGAAGGAATTAAATAAGGTACAAAACTTTAAGTGAGTCTGGGATACAAAGAAAAACATTCTAATAATCAAAGACATCCAAAAAGGAACTGATAGACTTGTGAAAAAGTGAACTCAATACCAAAAGAGATGTTTATGTATTACTGCACAGGCTAAATAATTAGACTTCAAAAATCACAATACGTTACAACTTTACTATGCAGAATGGGTAGAAAAGTACAAATAGATGACAACAGATGAGCTTTGTAGTAAATGGATGTGGTCCTGATACAACTCTGAATACTTGTCCTCCATCTTTCTTCCTCCTCACAACCAATACATGCAAGAGTTTCCTCCAGGCTAAGTGTTATTCCCCTAATATTTCATGCTGTCATCTTACAAAAAACTCTTGTTTGCAGAACTTCCACTAACAACTTTCTGCATGACTCACAAATCCTCCTAACTGTCCCCAATCCCTATCAAGAAGTTGTGGCATATTTTCAACAGTTCATTCATCCATACTAATAGCTACTGAATAATCAAGCACCAGTAATTCACTGTGCTAGGTGCTTCATACTGCATTCCTTTTGTTTATATCTTCATTCTTACAACAGCCCTAGGAAGTAAACTATTAAACCCATTTTACATGTGAAGAAACTGAAGCAAAAAGAGATTAAGTTTTCTTGGTCAACATTATTAATAGAAACATGTAATTCTCCAAGCCAGAATACTGGAGTGGGTAGCTGTTCCCTTCTCCAGGGCATTTTCCCAAGCCAAGCATCGAACCTAGGGTTCCCACATTGCAGGCAGATTCTTTACCATCTGAGCCACCAGGGAAGCCCAATAGAAACATAGTAAGTTGCAAAGCCAGAATTCATTCAAGTCTGTTTGATTCTAAAGCACAAGGCATTATGACAGCAAACATCCTCCTCTAAATATTCCACTGGTAGTACAAACGAATGCAACACTTGATGCAACAGCAACAATAAAAAGTTCCCCATCATCCTCTCAAGTTTTGAGCATGGAGTCACCTACAACAGTTCCCCCTGTTTTTAATACACATCTACCCTAAAGAATGTGTGTGCTTACTCAGTCATGTCCAACCCTTTGCAACCACATGGACTGTAGCCCATCAGCCTCTTCTGTCCATGGGATTTCCCAGCCAAGAATACTGGAGTAGGTTGCCATTTCCTACTCCAGGGGATCTTCCCTACCCAGGGATCCAATCTGTGTTTCTTGCATGTCCTGCATTCAGGTGGATTCTTTACCACTATGTCACCTGGGAAGCCCATCCTAAAGAACAGATTCTGGCAATTAATACCTCTTCTCATTCCTTTATCTGTCTTGGATACCAGGTTGTTAGACTTAAGTCTTAACTGCTCTTTCTACTACTAGTTTTTTGCAGCTCCAATATACAGCTACAGCATAACAGTGTTCTTTTCCTCAAAACACTTGAAAAGCTCACCAAAGGCCTAACTAAAGAGTCAATTCCTATAATAGACCCTGTGCCAATATGGCCATCACTATCTCCTATAGTTTCTCTTTAATGTAGTTCTTAAACTTCAGAATGTGTTAGAACCATCTGGAAATACCAGTTTTTCATCCAGTAGGTATGAGGTGGGGCCCTAGAATCTACATGTTTTTCCCTCAAGTTACCAAATGATGCTGATGCAGCTGGTCAGGAAACATTGTTTGAGAACAGTGAGCTTCTTGAAGCCAGTGACTTGCCCATGTCTAGACTATTTTAATATGTTTTTAAGATTGGATATTATAACTTATACAATCACTAAATATTGATGTGTGCCTTCCATGTATTATGGGTGCAATGGCGCTTGCAGCACAACCTGTGACTCTTTAAAAAGCATAATGAGCAGGGGAGAGATGAGCAGCTCAATAAGCATTTACAATAAATAAGACTCTGATGCTGGGAGAGATTGGGGGCAGGAGGAGAAGGGGATGACAGAGGATGAGATGGCTGGATGGCATCACTGACTCAATGGACAGGAGTTTGAGTGAACTCCAGGAGTTGGTGATGGACAGGGAGGCCTGGTGTGCTGCAATTCATGCAGTCACAAAGAGTCGGACACGACTGAGTGACTGAACTGAACTGAAGAGAAGTACCCCAATAGAATGGATAATGGGAGCCCCCCCAAGGGCAGCTAACCCATTTTTGAGGGTTCAGGAAAGGTTTCCTATTAGCCTAAGCTGAATTTCTTAGGAAGTGGACAGGTGAAGAGGATATGGAAGCTGAGGGACTGAAGAAAGCCCTGAGACAAGTTAAAACCAGTTTGAGCAATTCTCAGTAGTTCAGTATCGGAGAAGGCAATGGCACCCCACTCCAGTACTCTTGCCTGGAAAATCCTATGGATGGAGAAGTCTAGTGGGCTGCAGTCCATGGGGTCACTAAGATTCGGACACGACTCAGCGACTTCCCTTTCACTTTTCACTTTCATGCATTGGAGAAGGAAATGGCAACCCACTCCAGTGTTCTTGCCTGGAGAATCCCAGGGACTGCAGAGCCTGGTGGGCTGCCGTCTCTGGGGTCACACAGAGTCAGACATGAGTGAGTGACTTAGCAGCAACAGCAGCAGCAGTAGTTCAGTATGGGTGGAACAATTGGTTAAGTTAGTATTATGCTGCCCTTCAACACTGTGCTTTTCTTCTCAGCAAAAGTACCCTTTTATTATATAAATACTTGCATTTTTATTCTGCCACGTATAAAATCTCATGTATCCATAATGGTGCTTATTAAATGCAACACCCATCATACAGCCTCTTATAGCTAGGACCTTATTTTCCTCATGTGACTTTACATCTCTCTTATGGCATTTTTCATGTACTGCTGCTTATTAAAGCTATATGTTTTTCCTCATGTCCTTCATCTACCCTCACAAAACTGGATATTGAGGCTTTTATTTTGAGGATAAAAACTGAGTCTCATTTTTCTGGATATACCTGCAATCAATGTCTTAGAAATGGCAGAGACTTAATGAGTATTTGTTGATAACTAGTGAAATGACATGGTGACACGAGAATGTGAATGTTTCAGAGATAATGAAGTGCCTTAAAAGTCCAAAGGGAATTTTGTTTTGTATATAAAACTAAGATGTAATATTAAATTTTTCTCTAAATGTAATATACTTGATACTAAAGCTATAATAAACATTCTTTACCTCAAATTACCAAATAAACTTTCTTATAAACTAACATTTGGAAAAAAAATATAGAGTGGATACTTCAGACCTAAAGTCACAGTGATTTGATTATGACAAGAAAAATATTTTCCATAATAATATATAATATCCATAATATCTATAATATCCATAATAATATATACCCATAGTAACAATGGATATAGTTGCTATTTGTTGTAGAAATATTCTGTTTCATCATATACATTATAGAAACAGTTAGGAAGGTTTTCTAGAAAAATATAAAGTCCAGGTTTTCCTTTCTCAATATTTAATAGAATATTTTATTCACACTAAAGTTCATGGACCTTTAAAAATCCACCTATACATCTGATACCAAGTATGTCATATTATTAAAGATAATATGTTTTTCACATATGCTGAACTACAAATAGTATCTTCCTGATTGTCCAGGTAGCAAAATTCAGTGTCTGTAAACAATGGCATGTCTTACTAGTTTAAATGCAATCCCCAACTTGGACACTGAAATGTATTTTTCAGCACAAACAGAATTAAAATGGTCCAACAGAGTTTTTAAGGTATCCCAAGAGTTTAAAGCCACATGCTCTGCTTTCTTGTAGACAGGGCTTGTGATTGCTTTGATCAGGTTGAAGCAGATACCAAGGATTCTTGGGTAAATGGCAACATAAGTGGGCAGGTCCTTAGACAATGGGTTGCCCAGATTAGGTACACAAAGGGCTTTGGGGTTGGTGTTAAAGAAGTGACAGTCTTCCTTTCCTCTTTGTACATAGAGTGAAGAAGTCTCTGATCCCTTTAGGACATTCTCTAGCCTATCTGATTCCTAAACAATAGGTAGTGAATTATTTGACCAACAAATGAAAAGACTCTCTATGGTTCCAAGTAGCCAAAGTTACAAATAAGCATAAAAGAATGTAAGCCTATCAACTTAGACCTTTACCTCTGTTACAACTGTATTTGAAATTATAAAAAAGCATCTCTAGAAATACAAGTAGGAAGATAGGACATTCTTAAAATATTTTCAAAGTTATTATCCTTCAGAAGACAAAGTAACAGACCCATTCATTAACAATTACACACACTCCTGTGTAAACACTGGCTCTTACTCATGGTTGTAATGTTTAAATGATACCTATTCACAAAGTAAATTTCAAAGAGGCTTGAAGTGTGCCTATATGAATGTCTGACGATATGAGTCACACCATACCCAAATGTTCCTCTGCTCTTTTTAAAAGCACTAAAGAGACAATTCAATATACAACCCATCACATTCAGACTAATGACACTGTGTCTTTGCCAAATGTTTTGGTGCTGAGATATTACAGTGCTCTGTTCTCCTGCATTACTGAAACATTTCAAAACATTTCAGAATTAATGAATTTTGATACACAGTATCTTTCAAAGATCCTAGAATCACTAAATTTAAGTACCAATCTAAAAACTTCACCTAAACTTATTTTTTTCACACAATATATTTGTGTGATATATTTGGAGATATCCTAATTTTGCTTTTTCACAATCATTCATTTAGTGAGTAGAAATAGAGAATTACCCATGGTTCAAATAAAGAGGAATATAAGCTGAAAGGTATGCATTTGGTTAAGGAACTAAATGCAAAAAAAAAAAAATTACTTTAAATTCCAGCATAGAGGACTTCTCTGGTGGTCCAGTGGTTAAGAATTCCGCCTGTCAACGCAGGAGACATGGGTTTGATCCCTGGTCCAGGAAGATCCACATTCCATGGGGCAACTAAGCCCGTGTGTCACAACTACTGAGCCTGTGATCTAGAGTCCATACATGCTCCACAACAAGAGAAGCCACTGCAATGAGAAACCCGTGCACTGCAACTAGAGTAGCCCCTGTTTGCCACAACTAGAAAGCCCATGTGCAGCAACAAAGACCCAGCACAACCGAAAATAAATAAATAAGTAAAATTAAAAAAAAAATTCCAGCATGGAGTAATTTAAATAGGTAATTCAGAGTATTAGAAATGACCCAAGGTTCTATCTATTATAAATGAAACCTTAGTACTGATTATTTTTTACAAACATGACTAGAAGAGATAATTTGGGAAAAGATGAAGGGAACAAACATTCAAAAAGAAGGAATTAAAAAGTTTTATTTTCATTACAGGGAATACTCCGCAATTTTATGTCTTTATTCACTGAGCCACTCTTCATCTCATGGCCTCCTTAAGTATTTATACAATGAAATAAGACTTTATTAAAGCATTTGTTTTTTAAAGGCAAGTTTTTTATGTGGTTTAATTTTACTGTAAAACTTGGACCATGTTGAGCTCCTCACAATTTGAATTTACACATATGTTTTGGTAGCTAATATTTTCATGTGAATTTCACAGTCACATATATAATATACGTGTGTGTGTGTGTGTGTGTGTGTGTGTGTGTGTGTGTGTGTTTTATTTAAGAGAAAGCACAGAGAACAGTTTCTCACCGCTGAAGATGGATAGGGAGTCCAAGAGAGAAAACCAACTTGAAGACTACAAGAAGTACTTTGTTTTCACCTATTGTACACCACCTGCTTGGAGTCTTTCTCTATAACCAAGAAGTTCTGAGAGTTAAATCAGAATTTCTTGATTGACTCATGAGGAAGCTCATGGGAGGAAGAAAATAATACGCATGATTTTTTTCCATTTAGTTCTACAGATCACCCACATTGTTTTTACCAAAGGTGATAGATACATTTCCACATCCTGTTACTTGCATTATCTTCTATTACCTATCCTGTTACCTATATAAACTGCACCTTTGTATCATTGGTATCTCTGCTTCTGGTATAGTTTAGCATTTTGAGCAACTCAATATACCAACTCAGTATGGTATTTGGTAATATTTTGGTCTCTGAAGGTCAAAAGTTTATTTTGAGGGGCTTCATGGTTCACATTTGTATATGCTATAGGAAACTAAATCAAAGCCCATTTTATTCTTATTTCATTATCATTCATGGTATTCTTTAACTTCTCCAAAACATAAAATTCAGTGAGTATAAAAGCCTCTGCTAGGGAGACACTGAGAAGGAAGACAATCATGTAACGGTAAAAGAATGTGGGGATGAATCTTTGGTCATATCACAGAGCTTCATTACCCCCAAAATCAATGGGATATTTTCAAAGAACCATAATAATACAAGTTTTTAATTAGAATTTTTATAAAGATACTTGCATGGGTTAAATTTTAACTTAATTTTATGTTTGCATATATATGGAAATTTTACATCTCAGCCATTTCTTCCTATGTTTCATTTCTGTTCTCCTTGCAAAGACATTGAAAATGTGTATTTTAAAATAAAGAGTCTTAGTCACCAAAGCTAAGGGATGAAACACTGTTATCTAAAAATCTATACATCCTATTTGTAAGAATTCTGAGAAAGAATAAGAAAACATCTATATTTATGAAAAATTCAACTTAATTTAGGAATCCAAACAAAAATGTAAAGTAACCAAAGGCAAGTATTCATAAAGAAACATGTTTAAAAATCTATAACTTTTCTATAAATAATTTTATAATGTCATTTACTGGTAGACATTTAACAGATATGTGTATTTGAAAATACTAGCAAGTACTGCAATAGATGTCTGCATTTATCAAAACAAAACCAAAGAATGTGCATATATGCATTTATATAGCTAAATAAACAGTAGTCTACATCTTTATTAACAAAAAGTTTTAGTTTAAGAACTTCCGTAATGGCTATAAATACTTATTACTGTAGATGTTATCTTCAGAAATCATTTTATCAGAAATGCAACAACTCAGACAAAAAAGCTAATTCCTTGTCAGTTCTAAATGGGGCCCCATGAACTCTCTCTGCCATTTTTCTCAATTTAAAATACCCTTTATTGTCCAGTATTACAGTAATAAGATGAGAGGAAATATGAAAGTGATGAGTAGTTACATGACCTAAAATTTCAGCCACAATGTAGCTGAGAATGTTAATTTAGTGGCTGAAACCTACATTTGAATCCTAAGGCTAAATAACTTAAAAAGAACTTAACATTATTAAAATTATCTCTTGAATTTCCCATTTTATGATGCTCTAATGTATTTCCCTTTCATGCAATAATTTTTTATGTTTATCAGGCAGCTGTCATCTACTAATTGCCCACCTCTATTATAGACATAAAGTAAATCAGGGGACTGTAACTGACCGACTTCTGACTTTTTGATACATGTAGGAAAAGGGATATAGTTATTGACACTGATTTACAAATGAGCTGCACACTTAAAATCCAGAGTAGGAAAGAACATCAGCCAAGAGATACATTTTGAACATATAAAATAAACACTTATGTGGATACATTTTAAAATTCCATGTAAAATAATCAACCTATTAATTGTATGTCAACACCGAAAGATGTTTCTTATAATAAAAAAAAATTAGAGCTAACCACATTTAGAACCAATTAGTCTTTTCCTGGTGGAGCTAGGAAGAATTATATAAATTAGAAATAAGTCAGGATGCAGTGATTCGCAGAAAAAATAAATTGGTTCACAGGAAGTTACCAATATTAAGGTATCATACAACTTATCTTCTTTATATAAAGACTTAAGATAATTTTAGTTTGATAACAGAAAAATCATAAAATATTATATTAGATAATAAAGTAATGAATTTATTTCTCTAGGGATAATAAAACATAATTTATATAAATATGTGGCCGTTCAAAACCAGTTTCCACACATTCTCATCAAATCCACAATATTCAATGTAAAATAAAAGAAACTATATCCTATACAAAGTAGAATCTGAAATAAAATTTTACTATGAGGAACTGAAATCTTGGATGTATTATTTCTTCTAATTTTTGGCAAGTGTCTTTTCATGTTATTTTCCCCTTCCAAAAGAAAACAATTAACTTGCTCTGTTTTAGAATACCAATTTCTTAGAATCCTAACAGAATTATTTTAGGATATTATCATAACCATTTATTAAGCAATATGTTAAACACCATGCTAATATACTTAATCTCTATACTCCAGCAACATCTTGTGTTTACAGGGATAAGAAAGCAGGTGCACTGCAAATACTGCCATTTGAGTTTTCAATACTTTTTGTTGTAAGAAATTATAAGATAAATATTTTCTCTTTTGAGAAAGGAGAACAGAAGAAAATAGGCAAGAATAAAAAAAATACTGAAAACAGTGAAGAATGTAGGAGAAATAGTCAAGTGAGAAGAGATGAGGATGGTCAAGTAAAGAAAACTAAGTTAGAAGAAAAACTTAAAAAATAAAGACAACAATTATACATATTTAAAAAAGAGAGAAAGCACATTGGTGTTAGCCAATATTGTGGTACTGAATCCACTCAATAAACTACTCCTTCCAGGCAACAGGATAAGGGCAGGGCAGGGGTAAGGGATTTTTGAGTTTTAATGGGTCACCATACTCTCCATCCATTCTGATTACATTGGCTTCCCTTTCAAACAATACTCGCCTATTGTTGTGAACTCGCCTATTGTTGAAGGAACAAGAGGGTGAAGAAAGAGTCACAAATGAGAGACTAGAGTGAGAATAAGAAAATAAAGGAGACACTGCTGAGAATTACATAAATGAAGTCAGAATGACCTTTCCAGATAACTCAATAGTCCTTTATCTCGTTCCCTTCTCCCACCCCCTATGACATCACCTGCATTCTTGTTCAGTAATGTTTACCATTTAGGGGGTAACAAAACCCACTAGTTTATAGTGTTCGTCTTCCAGCTCTTACTGATCACTGTCAAGCATCCTGACTGTTTGTTGTAGGCTATCTTCTTCTTGACTATCCCAACCTGGTTATTTTCCATTCCAGAAGGCTTTATAGCCCCATCTATTGAACCCTTTCTTGCCATAATGTAGTCACCAGGTTCCAGAAGACTTTCCAAATAGTGAATATGTTTTAGTATACACAAAAAATAAAAGGAAAATTTTCCAACTGCTCTTTTTTTTCAACCATCACATACCCCATTCTTTTCAACTGATATTTCTAAGAAGAAAGTATCTGTTTTTAGTATGGATAGACTTTTATAACACTTACACACCAAAAACAGCAAAGACATGAAATTTTAACAGATTCATTAGGAATATGCCCAAATAGATTGAATAACTATAAGTAGACTCATCAGCTAAAATAAAAGTGTTAAAAGTGCATCATGAGGGCAGAGTTGCTGGTTCAAACTATGCCGAGGTATCTCCCAGAGAGGAATGTAGTGGCAGATGAAGTGGAAAAAATCTTGGGAGATTCCAGCAGCCTTTGAGGAGTTGGATCTTCACTGGCAGGGAAGACATGCAATAGGACTCAGTCTGCTTTGCTTGGATGTTCATGATTTTTTCTTCTTCCTACCTGGCAGCCAGTTTCTCAGCCACAGAAGTATGTTGATTAGAAAAGCTTAAAAGCCACTTATAATAAAGAATATAGCAACGTGAAAAAGGACATAAAATTTCCAGTTTCTTTTTAAATAAAAAATATATATATATTTTAAAGAGAAAACTATAAATACACACACACATCTAATAGAACATCTTGAAGATATACCATACTAGCAATTTCAAAAATAGTTTTTGAATTCATCTGTGATTATTCAACTTTCTCATACTCTTAGGGGAAAATTTCACATTGCTTTTCTAGGTATTTTATAATAAGAAAAGTAGTCAAATTTTATATTGTACATTACTACCTATAACAATAGGAAATTTTATAATTATAGAAAAATACTGAGCTAATAACATTCAAAACATAAAATTGAACATTACTCTTTTCATTCTTGAACCTATATTGGTATAGCATAATATTGGCAATATCTCACTATTCTGATTAGTTAAATACTGGATTAAAATATGTATTTTACAAGCATTAGGCAATATTTTAATGTAAATATATCATAACAAACCCTTAATATCCCTGGTTATGATTGCAGGGACAGAAGGGATAACTGTAGACTACAAATAACTTACACTTGTTTCAACTAATTTATCGATCTATCAAACCTTTTATAATAACAACACTAAGATAATGTCCATTCCCTCACCTTTGTATATTGTCTCGTAAGAAGTAAAGGCCACTGCACAGACCACAATGGGGGCAATAGCAAGAGAGGACACAGTAGGGTGCATTTAATGAAAGATACCATTCATGCACAAAAATGGCTCAATTTGAACAAAAAGAAGGCAATCTGCTAATTGATCACATTATTAAGGAAGGTCACTTTGATGGAATTCAACATAATTTCCTGTCAGACAATGTCTCTATTATCATCCAAAATCAATTTGCAGGTTGCAGTAGCAGTCTGCTAAGGACTTGGACTCCAGTTGGCCCAACCGTTGTAGTAGATAAAGGGAGGTTGGAAAGTTAATTTCTGTGGAACTTCTAACACCTGCCTGGCATTGTGTTTTATGTATCTTGTCTATCTGGAGGAAAGGAGTGAGTGAGGATGTAGCAGTAAAGTTAAATTTCAACCCCATTTCTAATTTCAATTAAGCTGAACCACTATCCAAGTTATGTAAATTCTCACTTCCTCTATTTTCTACCCTTGGCTCTGCGTAACCTCTCCCTGAATCTTAAGATTTACTTACAGGATTGTGGGAATTCCTCCCCTTTTGTTTGATAATCTTACAATTTGAGTTTGGGGAGGGAGTATAATAAAACTGAAGTAAGAGCATGGACCTTGGAGTCAGTGAGCTTTGAGCTGTGGGTGGGTTAAATAATCATTCAGTCTCCATATACACCTTCTTCACAGGATCATTGTGAGGAGTATATAACATAAAATATGTGAAGGACTTAACATGATGCTTGGCACACTGTAAGAACTCAGTAAGTGTTGGCTCTGGTTATTATTATTGAAAAGATAAATAGTTATCATGACTCACTTAAAACTATAGGTCAATTTCAGAGCAAAAACTGAAAGCAAGTTCCTCCAACCATCATTCTGTGTAGTTTCTAATATTTTAGAATATTCCTGCAATAGAAAGATGTGTTGACACATTCTCACAGTATTTAAATATCACCAATCCATATAAATTTTATTGGTTCACTTTAAGTCTTTTAAAGACTTTCATATTCAACAGGCATGAGAATCTTTGCTCCACAAAGAGTATCCTTTTAACAACTTTATTTCTCATTAGAGACTAATTTCTATCCTCTTAGTATTGACCAACTGGAAATAGGTCAAACTATCCAACAGACATCATATTTGCTAAGGTCACATTGTAGAAGTGGAGGCAGTGTGAACATCAGAAGGAGGAGCTGCCAATCTACTTAAGCAGCTCTTTTATCCCACTGCCCAAATCCTCATCCTAAAGGACAAGAAACTTTACTCAGGACAATCACTTTTTACTGTATAGTTTCTAGTCATGAGAACTTACTCATCATCAAAACTGTCACAGAGTGGAAAGGCTCTGTTGATTACCAATATTCTCCATTAATTAGCCTCAACTAGCTAACAATAATTAGTATTAACTTTATACCCCATACATATAATTTTTCATACTTTCATTAACTTTTATTCACTTAGAAAATGAACTTATTGAAGAAATATCATAAATTTAATTATCAGTGTTCAGGAGCCTCTCCAAGATATTACAAACTTCTCATTCAAACCAAATTTAAAATAGCATCTGCCTTAATATCAGAATCACTGAGAAAGATCAGACTTTTCACATGAGTCTTCTTACTCTCCAAATATAGCCTTTCTTCTATGACTAGAACAGGCAAAACCAAATTTAGTTAAAAGGTACAGCAGGAAATAATTACTTACTCTGAAGAGTCAGTGAGTAACAAATAGAACATTTACCAGGAAAAAAAATGTTTTTCTTTTAAAATGTGGATTATAAATCAATAATCAGATTATTTTAATGTTAACTTCACTTTTTAAAAACCATATATTTTATTTTGGCAGAGACAGAGCAATTTAGATAGAAACTAGTCCAAAATGAAAATCATATGATGTTAATTTTAAAAATCTAAGATTAAAAAAAAAATCTAAGATTAAGAAAAATTGCCCTTGAAAATCTACCACAGGCACAGAATGTCACTGTCATTCTCAGCCTAGAAAGGGAATCATAAGGTTCAAAGAACAAAAAAAGAAAAAAAAATTATGAACTTATTCAGTTAAGTGCAATAGTTTTAAAACTTAAACTATAGTTCTCTTTTGGGAAATGAACAGCCAATTCAGCTACTAAAATAAAAAAAAATGACATGAAAATAAACCAATCTGCCAGATACTTTAATGAACAATGTTAAAGTAGATACATGAATGTATGGTGTTATAAAACATATCTACTAGGTAACCTGATAATTTTTTAAAATGAAACTTAAAAGTTATACTAAAAAATTTGAATTTGTATGCACTGTCACTGTAATTTCTATTCCAAAATGGTCATCCCAGTTCATGGGGTAATATTATCCATACAGAATTGTACATCTAACATCAGCCACCACCAATACATCCTCATGTTATTTTAAAACAATGCCTTATGAAATTTCTTAAGATAATTAAGAAAAATAGTCATTCAATTATTTTTCAAAAGGCTATTTAAATATTTTGTACACAAACCGGCGTTTAATTTCATTGTATTCTTTTAAAGACTTAAGCAATCTTTGTATTAGTTCCTCCCACTGACTTGTAAGGTAATTATACATACCACAGTCTGATGATTAACTTGAATCACTTCATCCCCAGCATGGATCTTCTTGCACCGATCTGCAGGTGACTAAATTAAACATAAAGGAAATGGTAAAGAACATAAGTTTTATCAATCATTTCCTCTCTGTGGAAACACTACCATAAGTTCACCCCTTTAAATCAGATCAAGAGCTTAATTATAATCTTCATAAAATTAAACTAAAAAAATGTTACTAATATTTGATATTTAATTCAGATGACCATTTTATCTACTACTGTGGGCAAGAATCCCTTAGAAGAAATGGAGTAGCCCTCATAGTCAACAAAAGAGTCCAAAATGCAGTACTTGGATGCAATCTCAAAAATGACAGAATGATCTCTGTTTGTTTCCATGGCAAACCATTCAGTATCACAGTAATCTAAGCCTATGCCCCAACCAGTAATGCTGAAGAAGATGAAGTTGAACGGTTCTATGAAACTCCAATACTTTGGCCACCTGATGTGAAGAACCGACTCATTGGAAAAGACCCTGATGCTGGGAAAGATTGAAGGCATGAGTAGGGGACGACAGAGGATGAGATGGTTACATGGCATCACCAACTCAATGGACCTGAGTTTGAGCAAGCTGCAGGAGTTGGCGATGGACAGGGAAGCCTGGCGTGCTGCAGTCCATGGCGTAGCAGAGAGCAGGACATGACTGAGAGAGTGAACTGACTGAATACTTTGATCTACTATTTGTATTCTATGTAAAACTAATGACAGAAAGTAGGAATGTAAGACAATATATAGATATTTATGTTGTAAAAGACCATTATCTTTCTGAGACCATTAGGGAAAAATAATAATGGCAAACTGTAAACAGGCAACCCTCTCAGTAGTTCTACTGGGCATCTGGTTCAAAAATATATATGTCAAAACATATCTTTTAAAACTTTGGTCTTTTTCATTTAATACAAATAATTCACATTAACTTCAGCAAACAAATATTTTCAAGTACATCTTTATGATCTGCACCAAAGCTTTGTCAACTAATGATTATATCGCTAATTTATTTCATCATTAATACCATCAATTCTGAATAAATGAGAAAAGCAAATTGAAAGGATAGCCATTAGCTCAAAGTTACATTAAATAACATTCTTTTCAGTATCTAACTACAAGAGAATCCTATTTCTAATGTTTTATGCAGCATAATACATTGGCAAAACCACATTAAATAAACTAAAATGCCAATATTTCTACAGGATGTAACAATTTTATCATTTTTCCTCTTTATTCCCCAAAGAGATTAAAAACAAAAACAAACAAGAAAAAAAAAAACTAGTAAACTAATATTGCCAAGTTTTCTGAAGTTTTTAGGAAACTGAGATTTAAGATAGAAATTTCCTAATACTGTAAGAATTTAAAATACTGTACAATTCTTTATTTTTCCCTCTAATGACTATTATGTATATTAGACATTTTAATGATAATATGCATATGGGCTTTTGAATATACAGAAAAAGTATTTTATGAAAACAATGTATTTGTGTATTTATATGTGTGTTAATTTATCAAACACAACTATAAATACTGTAATACAATTCATTAATATCTATTGAAAGGAAAAGAAGGATGATATGGTGATAGAACTTGCAAAGTAAAATGCTACTTTTAAGACACTGGAATAGGATTTTCTTTAAAAAATATTTATAGTAGGCTAGAATTCAATTCCATTTATTGAAGGAGTAACACAGCCCCACAATTAAGAGGGTAGTTTACCTAGGATGTGAACCCAACTCTAAGAATAGTGTCACAACAAGAAAAAAACAAGCATTTATTTCACAGCACCTACCAAATCAGACAAGACCATGTAACATTTCTGCAAAGTCTGTAAATAGAGCTGTAACTACAGAGTCTGTTCCTGTGCTATTTGGCTTACAACTGATCTTTTTAAACGAGTGTATGAAAAAAAAAATCAAGTCAGTGGCTCTAATTCATAATGTAAAAGAGCTTGATAGTTGCTACATAAAATTCAAAGAAACTGAAACAACTTTTTGCACAGGAAAGTGAAAAAGGAAACAATTCATACAAAGTATAGACTTTCAGTGTTAAAATTTATCCTAGAGAGAGTTTATCCAAACCCCTAATTTTACAAAGGAAAAACTAAGAAACTAGGGTACAGCAAAACAAAATAACTTCCCCACTTAGTGAGCAGCTTTACTAAGACTCAACACAGATCGAATGATAAATGATTTAGGGTACCAAAAATAGTGAAATACTTTCAAGAAAAAAGAATTAAATGATGAACTAGTAACATATCATTTATATTTGAACTACTCATAGAATCAATCCTTCTTTGGTCATTTATCCATTTATAAAATATTACTAATTAATATAAACAATGCATAGTGCTCAACTTTTTTTTTTTTTTTACAGACTCCATACAATGTAGAGAGATATGTTTTGATCAATTCTTCAAGATACAGTTAGTTCAAAATAACCACTTCTGTGATTCCTTCCTTGTTTTTATTTGGCAGTATTTACTATTCTTTCCTTTGTCCATCTATGCAAATTTCAGTACCTGTTTACACAGATAAATCTGTACTTGTATGCCTTAGGGGCAGCAAGTTAGTTTAATTTAAAAATGTTTTCAATATCTAGTTTCAAGTCTGGAACACAACAGACATGAAGCAGAGTTCTGCTAAATGAACAAATGATCAAACAAATGATCAAAGGAATGTACACACGAATGAGAATGATCAATCAGTGACAAGAGTATAGTTTGTAAATATCTTACTGCATTTAAAAATGTTAAACAGTTGACAATATGCAAATAACATATTCTTGATCTCATTTAACTCTTATATTTAATAACAATGAGATGCCAGTACAAAACTGCAACTTCAATGTATTTCACCGTTCAAAAGAAACTAAGTGAAGTGGAGGGGGAAAAAATCAACAAATGGTTAAATAGGTGTATTAGATGAAATAATGTCTTTTTAAAAAGAAAACGCTGGTAAAATGTTGAGAACAATAATAACTTGAGATTTAACTAATTTCACCTCAGTCTTCTTTGAAGGAACATGCTATAAACGTGATTTGTCAGAATTTCTAAAATAAAAATATTTGAAGCTCAAAACCTGCTTAAGAGAGTGGGATGGAAATCTGGGACAACCAAATGCAGAAATAATGACTTATTATGCAACTCAAATCTATTACAGTGATCATGTTAATGTCCAACACAATCATTTAACCTTTCTGTAGCTCTTTCTTTATAGTACAGTTCAATTCAGTCACTCAGTCGTGTCTGACTCTTTGCAACCCCATGAATCGCAGCATGCCAGGCCTCCCTGTCCATCAGAGACATTACTTTGCCAACAAAGGTCCGTCTAGTCAAGGCTATGGTTTTTCCAGTGTTCATGTATGGATGTGAGAGTTGGACTATGAAGAAAGCTGAGCACCAAAGAATTGATGCTTTTGAACTGTGGTGTTGGAGAAGACTCTTGAGAGTCCCTTGGACTGCAAGGAGATCCAACCAGTCCATTCTAAAGGAGATCAGCCCTGGGTGTTCTTTGGAAGGAATGATGCTAAAGCTGAAACTCCAGTACTTTGGCTACCTCATGTGAAGAGCTGACTCACTGGAAAAGACTGATGCTGGGAGGGGTTGGGGGCAGGAGGAAAAGGGGACGACAGAGGGTGAGATGGCTGGATGTCATCACCGACTCGATGGACGTGAGTTTGAGTGAACTCTGGGAGATGGTACAGTCTTTCATATTTATTATCTTATTTAATTTTCACAACAACCTAGTAAGGTATGCAGTACAGATGATATATTATTCACGATTTATAGTTGAGGACGGAGAAGGAAATGGCAACCCACTCCAGTATTCTTGCCTGGAGAATCCTGTGGACAGAGGAGCCTGGTGGGTTGTTGTCCACAGGGTCGCACAGAGTTGGACACGACTGAAGCAACTTAGCATGCATACATGCATGGTTGAGGAAATTAAAGCAGTGAGAGTGTAAATGACTCGCCAGAAATTACACTGCCAACAAAATCAAAATTGGGTGTACAGCTTAGGCCTAACGACTCTGACCTACTGCTTGCAGTGGAGCATGTGTCAAAACTACCTGTTAAAGGAGAATCTCTTCTTAAAAAACAGACTGGTCTCCAGAGCTAATTCAGTAGGTCTGGGGTGGGACAGTCCCAAAGCAAGCTGATGCTGCTGGTCCAGGGATGGACTTCACTGTGAAAACGGGCTGATCTATACCATGCTACCCCTTCACTGAATAAAGTTCAATTATACTTCAAGTATTCAGGAAACCTGACTTATCTGATGTTTCTTTCTTACACAATTTAAGTTTCCTAATAAAACTACACTATTTGTCAGATGGAGGTGGATTCTTTTAGATGTCACAATAACTTGTCATGAATCAGAAAATACTTAACAAATCTCTGGCTTTGAACACAAAACATCTGATTTACTTCAGATAAATAGCTATTCTCAACCAAAAAAAATGACTGAAATTCTCCCCAAATCAGTGCTTACTAACTCAATATGTCTTTTTAGTTGTATATTTTAATCTGTTTATTTCCTCAAAAGTCAACCGGAATTATGTAAGTGCCATAAGTCAGTTAACAATAAAAGAAAAAACATACTCCAAAATTTGAAATGTTAGAATACTTACATTTTCTGTAGTTCCAGTAATTACATGGAGGCCATCATATGTTGATTTAATATACATACCCTAAAAAAAAAAAAAGACAGCATAGGAAAACAAATGAAAACTGAAATATTTTCAAGGATATTATAACCTCATTTACAAAACGAATTGCCCTATCAAGTTAAAATTGCCATTGCCCCAGGGATGAATCCATGATTCAATAAGGCTGTCTTTAAACTTTAAGAAATTCCTATCTGAATGTTCTGGCTTCTAAAGTTTGCCTGAAGAAGCCTGTACTCAGCTTAATCAAATGATTACTTGAAAAGTGAACTTAAAAAATGCATCATGGTAATTCAATATCCCGAAGAACACAGTTCACTCTCCTCAAAATCCATACTACATGTGCTGTGACAAAATAAAAGTTACAATGGGAAGTTCAAATATTGGGATATTATTAGTTTATTATACTTGATACATATTACACAATAAAAAGTAGGTTTCTATAGAGCCACTACAGAACTACTGGAGACAGAAGAATGATAAAATATTGTTTATACAAAAATTTTTTTCTGTTCCTCTTTTGTGGTATCCTACACATTCTATCTTAATCTTATTGCTGAAGTTTTAATAATTACATCCAATGATCTATCAATAATTAAGAGGTGGAATTCCCTGGCAGTTCAGGGGTTAGGGCTCCACACTCTCACTGCTGCGGGCCCAGGTTCAATCCCTGGTTGGGGAATTAGATTCCACAAGCTGCACAGTGTGGCCAAAAATAAATAAATATTTAAAATTAAAATCATAATAATATTAATTTAGAGGTAATGTGTGGCACCCCCTCCTCCCAATAAAGAAGAAATTCTGTTTCCATTTAAACAAAGTGATTTCAGAAAAAGCTTCATTAAAGATAAAATATTATCTAGAAATCTTCAAATTATTCAAGTTTTAAGAACAAATGAAACCTTTCTTTAAGTTATGCACAGTGACAGGACCCTAAAAGAAAAAATATTATAAGAAAGGATTCACATTTTAAATACTGAAATATTTTTATTTAAATAAATCAGAAAAAAATAGATGATTCTCTGAATGGCCTTTTTTCCTAAGGAATATTCTGTTAGATAAAAAATTTACTGAGTTTTACTTTGAAACTACTTTGCATCTCAACTATTGACTTCAAAAATTATAAAGTACTAACTATAAAATAAACCTGAAGCCTGAAATATAAGGGACTTAATAACTAAGAACAATCATTTCAGAAAAAGCTGACATTTAAATAATTATGTGTAGAAAATTGCAGTGTTAATCTCCTATACCTGGATGTTAATATTTTGATATCTAAATGTACTTGTGTTTTCACTAAAAATAACTAAGAAATAAAAACAAGAAGCAATAAGTTCATGGCATGGAATTATTAAGAAGTCTTTGGGTAGGTTTTAATTCAGAAAATTCATTTCAGTAATGTCATATGTCTAAGATGTTGGTATCAGCAATACGTGAACCATGAACTTCCTGATGTTCAAGCTGGTTTTAGAAAAGGCAGAGGAACCAGAGATCAGATTGCCAACATCCGCTGGATCATGGAAAAAGCAAGAGAGTTCCAGAAAAACATCTATTTCTGCTTTATTGACTATACCAAAGCCTTTGACTGTGTGGATCACAATAAACTGTGGAAAATTCTGAAAGAGATGGGAATACCAGACCACCTGATCTGCCTCTTGAGAAATTGGTATGCAGGTCAGGAAGCAACAGTTAGAACTGGACATGGAACAATAGACTGGTTCCAAATAGGAAAAGGAGTATGTCAAGGCTGTATATTGTCACCCTGTTTATTTAACTTATATGCAGAGGACATCATGAGAAACGCTGGACTGGAAGAAACACAAGCTGGAATCAAGATTGCCGGGAGAAATATCAATAACCTCAGATAAGCAGATGACACCACCCTTATGGCAGAAAGTGAAGAGGAACTCAAAAGCCTCTTGATGAAAGTGAAAGTGGAGAGTGAAAGAGTTGGCTTAAAGCTCAACATTCAGAAAACGAAGATCATGGCATCCAGTCCCATCACTTCATGGAAAATAGATGGGGAAACAGTGGAAATAGTGTCAGACTTTATTTTTCTGGGCTCCAAAATCACTGCAGATGGTGACTGCAGCCATGAAATTAAAAGACGCTTACTCCTTGGAAGGAAAGTTATGACCAACCTAGACAGCATATTCAAAAGCAGAGACATGACTTTGCCAACAAAGGTCCGTCTAGTCAAGGCTATGGTTTTTCCTGTGGTCATGTATGGATGTGAGAATTGGACTGGGAAGAAGGCTGAGCGCCAAAGAATTGATGCTTTTGAACTGTGGTGTTGGAGACGACTCTTGAGAGTCCCTTGGACTGCAAGGAGATCCAACCAGTCCATTCTGAAGGAGATTAGCCCTGGGATTTCTTTGGAAGGAATGATGCTAAAGCTGAAACTCCAGTACTCTGGCCACCTCATGCGAAGAGTTGACTCATTGGAAAAGACTCTGATGCTGGGAGGGATTGGGGGCAAGAGGAGAAGGGGACGACAGAGGATGAGATGGCTGGATGGCATCACTGACTCGATGGACGTGAGTCTCAGTGAACTCCGGGAGTTGGTGATGGACAGGGAGGCCTGGTGTGCTGCAATTCATGGGGTCGCAAAGAGTCGGACACGACTGAGCGACTGATCTGATCTGATCTGATCAGTTCAGAGACTGTTTAAGCCTGGATCTCCTCTTAATGTGAAACAAAATAAACGTAATTTTACAAGATGTTCATTTATCTGTGAATTCTAATGTCTTATATGAAAGTTCATCATTTTATATGAAATACATAACTAACCTCAACAAACATACAAATAGAAATTAAGAAATTGGTTCGTTTTTGGCTATAACCATATGGTAATATTCAAACTTATACAGGTGACAAGTATATAACATACTTTATTTATTTATCTTTTTAATTTAATTTTATTTAACTTTACAATATTGTATTGGTTTTGCCATATATCAAAATGAATCCGGCACAGGTATACATTTGTTCCCCATCCTGAACCCTCCTCCTTCCTCCCTCCCCATACCATCCCTCTGGGTCGTCCCTGTGCACCAGCCCCAAGCATCCAGTATCGTGCAACGAACCTGGACTGGCGACTCGTTTCATATATGATATTATACATATTTCAATGCCATTCTCCCAAATCATCCCACCCTCTCCCTCTCCCACAGAGTCTAAAAGACTGTTTTATACATCAGTGTCTCTTTTGCTGTCTCATATACAGGGTTATTGTTACCATCTTTCTAAATTCAATATATATGCATTAGTATACTGTATTGGTGTTTTTCCTTCTGGCTTACTTCACTCTGTATAATAGGCTCCAGTTTCATCCACCTCATTAGAACTGATTCAAATGTATTCTTTTTAATGGCTGAGTAATACTCCATTGTGTATATGTACCACTGCTTTCTTATCCATTCATCTGCTGATGGACATCTAGGTTGCTTCCATGTCCTGGTTATTATAAATAGTGCTGCGATGAACATTGGGGTACATGTGTCTCTTTCAATTCTGGTTTCCTCAGTGTGTATGCCCAGCAGTGGGATTGCTGGATCATAAGGCAGTTCTATTTCCAGTTTTTTAAGGAATCTCCACACTGTTCTCCATAGTGGCTGTACTAGTTTGCATTCCCACCAACAGTGTAAGAGGGTTCCCTTTTCTCCACACCCTCTCCAGCATGTATTGCTTGTAGACTTTTGGATCGCAGCCATTCTGACTGGCGTGAAATGGTACCTCATAGTGGTTTTGATTTGCATTTCTCTGATAATGAGTGATGTTGAGCATCTTTTCATGTGTTTGTTAGCCATCTGTATGTCTTCTTTGGAGAAATGTCTATTTAGTTCTTTGGCCCATTTTTTGATTGGGTCATTTATTTTTCTGGAATTGAGCTGAACATACTTTATTTAATCCCATTATTTATTGGAAGGTAATACAACAGCTGTAGTCCATGGGGTCGCTAAGAGTCGGACACGACTGAGCGACTTCACTTTCTTTCACTTTAATACAACAGCACTACTTAGAACAGGACAAGATTCTTGCAATCATTATCCTCATGGGAGTTAACCAAATAACATCAAATTAATAAAGGATTTTTAAAGTACATTTGTAAGAGCTAAACACTAAATTTTGTTTTAGTTTTTTAACATAGAAGGATTGTGAGAGGATTAAGTGGAAAAAAAACAGTGAAATAAAACAATATATCAATATATAACTTGGACATACACAACAATCATCACTCATCATTATCTATCACTATCATCACTAACAGCTACTTGTTACAATCTGCTAAGGATTGTGTTAGTGTTTTGACATTTATTTACAATAGTCTGTGTGGTACACACTGTGATTATCTCTGTTTCAGAAATAAGGAAACTGAGTTACTGATAGACTGGGCAGGTCTGCCAAAGGAGGTGAAGCTGTGTTTCGAGCCCAGATGATACTCTCAACCATGAGGCTCCTAATTTACAGATTTATTAACAGAAGGGTTGTCCACCTTCACTTTCCTTATTAGAACAGGATATTTGGAAATTGTAGATACTGAGTCAAACATTCACTGTTTAACATCCATTCTAAAAAGATGAAGACCTCTCTAGCACACATATACTAAGTTCAATGTGGTTATAAAAGAATAACTGGGTTTGACCTTTTACAAATTTATTTTAATCACCCATCTCTTCTGACAACTGCAAGTAAAAGTTGATTATATTTCTCTCCACACTTCTTTCAACAGTGCATTACTGATTATGAATTAAGGTGTTTGACAAGAGCTCTATATAATTTAATTTCTTAAATGATTAGGTCATAGAGAAAGTCTAGTCTCCTAAAATAAATATTTAGAAAAGTCATTATATTCATCAGGATAATAAGAACTCATGGAGATAATCTAGTTATGACTCAGGAAATGAAATCTGTATGCAATTACTACACATACCAGGAACTTTTAAAATGGCAATTGTAAGCTAAAGTAAGTTATCAATTAGTTATAGGAAGAGAATTTCATCATTATATATAATTAAATGTATAATTTATATTAAAGCTAATTTTTTTTAGATGGACAAAATATATTTTTAAAATGCTTAAATAAATAAGGATCTAGCTATGTATACAGAGTTCAGTTTCAGCAACTTCATAGTTATGAGCAATAAAACAGAAATAAAACATATTTTTAAAATGCCACATAGAATGAAGATATTATGCTTTATGCAACAAACCATTCGTTGTAACTGCTTTTCATAATCAAGACTGACTTCTTCAGCTTTTTAATCTTTCTGGTGGTACTAACGAGGAAAATGGCCAAAAGTCAAGCACAAACAGAAAGAGAAGAAACGAGTTACTTGGATGAGTTTCAAACTAATCATCTGAATAATGAAGAGTTCATAGAAATACATCTGATCACCTGGTCACCTCTCAGAAAGGGTCAAACAGCAGGAGGACATGTAATTCAAATGGCTCTTTTTCTGGGACAAATCTGGTTTTCCTTTTTTTTTTTTTCTATATTAAGAATATTTTTATTTATTTTTTTTAAAGAATATTTTTATTTTTTTTTCTTTTTTTTTTAAATTAATTTTATTTTATTTTTAAACCTTACATAATTGTATTAGTTTTGCCAAATATCAAAATTTCATCAAAATCTTCATTCTTCCTTCCCTTTTTTTTTTTTTTAAAGCAATTAATTAATTCTGGAGCTGACTCCAACAGCTCCCTGTCTTCTGTTCAGCTTGCCAAAATGACATTTGCTTCACTGTCTTCAAATGGCGGTTAACCAATGGAGCCAAAGCAACCTCACAGTCAAGTCAATGGATTAAAGCATTTTAGGAGCAAGTCCAAGTACCTAAACAGCAAAAGAACTCTCTAACGCAAAGAGGCTTCCCCAAGGTTGCTCCCTAAACCCTTTCCTCTCTGTTCTTTCCATCTCTTGGCTCTGATCTAGTTTTGATATGTTCCAATAGTTCTCATTTTCCTTCCTCTAACTTTCTGCGAATTATTGTTATTTAAAAGCGTTTTAGAAGCTAGCTTGATATATTTTAACCATTACTAAGCACAATGCCCACTATTCCTTATAATGCTCAGGACTCTCAAAACTAAGAAACCCTAGGACATTTGACTACTTAGGTAGAAAGTTGATGAACAATCTATCTAGTTTATCAGTGCAAGAATAAAGCCCGTTACCTTTTACCTATGAGAGATGTTCTGCTTTGAAAGAGGCAGAAGACCATCTGCAGGTGTTTTAAATTGATTAAACTTCATTAAAGCTTGGTATTCTCCCATGTCTTTCTGTTCCTTTCCTTCATTTAAACACTTCTATGGCTAAGCTCTTCCTAAATGTCACCCAAATCCTCAAATCTATTTCAAACATGACTGACTAAACTTAAATCAAGTGACTCATTTTTAAAATGATACCTTGAGTAAAGTTATATAAGATTTTTATTTAGTCATCTCCCCTTTAACATGAATCATATGAAATGGTTTTACATATACTCCTTTTATTAATATTCAACATGTTAGCTTTTTCTTTTTGTCCCTTGGAAATATCTTCCCAATGAAATACTGCTCATTACCCTTTTAAATGGATTCCTCTAAGTAGTTCTAATTTTAAAGTCATCCTCCTAAACTTCTCGTACTTCCTTTTAGCCACCCCAAGTTTAACTGTGGGATAAGGGAACAAACTGGTAAATTGCACCTCATTTAGATTTACCTGGATTTAATCTCTGCCTCTGTTGTATGTTACCTTAATGTCATACAGGGCAAACTGGTGAGGATCTGTGATACCATTTTCTCATTTGCAAAATGAGAAAATTAATACCTATTCTACAGAGTTGTGAGGATGATACCTGGTAAATGGTAGGTACTCACTTCTTCCTCTTCTCTACCAGCTCTCTTCCAGAATAACTGAACCTGGTTCTTGGCATTTTAAGTTCATGACTATTCCAAAGAGCACATCCAGCTCTACATACTTGAAATTTTAAAAGACCTGTCCAGGGTTATACCATCATTGAAAATAAAAATCAAGGTTTCATCAAGTCCATAAATGAGCAATGTGTTCACTCACTTCACATTGTTATTTTCACCTCATTATTTCAGTGGAAATTAGAGGGAAAAATCAGGCTTTTTACTCAGAACAATACTGTCCTCAGAACTGCAAATTCATAGAGCTACAGGGAGCTTTAAAGAGGATCTAGTCCATCCCTTCCTGCCCCTCACATTCTACAGATGAAAATATCACGGCCAAGGAGGTTTAATTTACTTCCTCACCCCTCCCATATCCCACGCACAGCTCTATTTTATGGAAGTGTTTTGTATTCAGGTTTTCTGTCTCCTAGTCTAATATTACATAGTAGCAGTTCATAATTTCTCACAGTGCAAATCATGCTTAAAGAACTTTCTTTCCTTTAGAACTACTAAAAGGGGAGATTTTAAAGAAAGGAAAATCTTTAATACTACAGGTAGAAAGATGCTTTAAATAAAACTGGACTTTGTAAAACATAACTAAAAGGAAAAGTAAGAATTAAAATCATAAATATTACTTCAAATAAGTTTATAAACATTAAAATAAATTCTAAAACTAATCAAAATATAACTAATAACACTTATAGGTTACAATGATGACATACTTTGGCTATATCTGAGATGCTGATTTCCATCTTTCTGGGAAAATACAGATACAAGCCACAAAAAGACAGGGAACTATGATTACCCAAAAGTAATTTGTTAAGTATCCAGAGAAAAGTTGCTCTATAGAAAACAGGACTTCAAGCCAAAAAAAATCACTGGTGACCAATGAAGGCACTGCTCCCAGAAACAGTTATATATATATATATACACACATGCATACACCACACACACATATTCAATCGAAAAAGGAAGGTCACATAAAAAGTTAAACCTGCACAGGGATCTATAAGAATATATTATCTGAATTACACTGTTAACAGTAGTTTTTAAGATTTCTATTTTCTAAAATATCCTTATTAGTATTCTTGGAAAATTCACCTTTAGGGAGAGTAGAAACACTGTAGCACCAAACTATCATGAAATAGTTGTATAGTAGGTAAGATATTCTCCAGTTTCCTGTTTTTTTTTTTGTTGTTGTTGTTTTGTTTTGTTTTTCATCTCTCACTTATTAATAGTAATATTATATGCTTTCTTTCTAGAGGCTCATTAAAAGACAAGGTATCCCTTGGGTTAAATTTAGAATCAATACAATTTTTAATCAGGTGAACAAAATATACAAGATTATCTTTATTATGACATAATAAAAAATATATCTCATAGATGTTAGCCTAGTTTTAGCGATATTTACCTGCTTACTCACCCTTAAAAGAAAGAAAAGATGTGAATTATAAAGAATACCAGGTTTATTTAGCATATATAACCTAAGGGAAGAGAGACCTATTAAAACAAACAAACAAAAGCAAAATAAACAAAACACCTATTTGCATCAGCAGGTAACACTGTGGTTTTTATTACAAAATTCTTAAATTTCCTGTTATTCTAAGGAACTTTGATAAGGGTTAAAAATGTAACTAAAGCTAATTTATTTACCAAAGTAAACAGGCTAATTCAGAAATCACTATTTTAAATTTTCTTTCATTTTCTTTTATCTTTATAAAACTTTTTATCATGACTATCTCCCACCACTTCAATTCCTCTATGGAAAAAAAAAAACAAAAAACTATTCACTCTGTTAAAATTAATGGATTCTCATATTTGGGGGCTGCCCACCCATACTATTAGCTGTCTGTTGATGGATGGTAGCTTTGATAAGGAGAAGGCAATGGCACCCCACTCCAGTACTCTTGCCTGGAAAATGCCATGGATGGAGGAGCCTGGTAGGCTGCAGTCCATGGGGTCGCCAAGAGTCAGACACAACTGAGCGACTTCACTTTCACTTTTCACTTTCATGCGTTGGAGAAGGAAATGGCAACCCACTCCAGTGTTCTTGCCTGGAGAACCCCAGGGACAGGGGAGCCTGGTGGGCTGCCGTCTATGGGGTCGCACAGAGTTGGACACGACTGAAGTGACAGCAGCAGCAGCTTTGATAAATATGGTTTCTCTTACCAGCCCTTCACTTGGTTTGATGTTTGCCAGCTGAATCACTTCAAGGTGGGCAGACTGTGAAACTAGAGGATCTGATGACAGGGATATGATGTGGTCACAGACTCCAGAAAGAGTTTTACACTGAAAACAAACAAACAAAAAATTATGGTCAACACATGTTGTAAATAACATATAAATCACTTTTTATTGTAATATCTTTTACAAGGAAAAAGAAAAAATAGAAGGAGGTCCTTGGCATTTTATTTTATAAAATCTGTATTAAAAAGATATTCATTCAGGTTAAGAAATACACACACACACAAAACACATCTATATCTAAATTATAAGAACCCACATCAAAATTGGAAGATCTCCTGGAGAAAGAAATGGCAACCCACTGCAGTATTCTTGCTTGGAGAATCCCATGGACAGGGGAGCCAGGGCTACAGTCCATGGGCTTGCAAAGAGTTGGACTCAACTGAAGCAACTTAGCATGAATGCATACATCAAAATATTCAAGAAAGTTATGGTTATGCTTTGTTTCTATTATTTGATTCATCAGATCTAAAATGAAATGATTGTTTCAAAACAATCTTAATAACCTGAACACTTCTTGATACCAGCCACTGGATGGAAGAGAATTCAACAACTTCAAAAACCTTCAAGATTTTCTACTTCATGATCAGAAAAGTTAAAAAAAAAATCCAGCCAAAATCCAGGGAAAATGAATCTCCCAAATCGGCTTGGTGAACTCCTCTAAAGTTACCTTTCTGTAAAGTACCCCCTTCCTCCAGGCAAAGTTTGGCACTCCCTCAAACCTGCTTTTTCAAAGTTCTATGAACTGTCCGAAATTGTGTAACTTCATTCAGAAGCCCTCTAAGGTTGGGACCATGTCCTACTCATCTCTGACTTCTCTTCCTCCCCTACCCCTGGGAGACAGATCCTAGAACATTTGTTGTTGTTGACTGAAGACACAAAATTATTGCTTAAATTAGGATAAATCTATTCATACCTTCTATCCATTTCCAACATGTTACATTTGTTCTGTGACTACTTCATTACTCTACTTAAGGGAGTCAGTTCCCTCAGGGCTCTTTATTTGCTGCATTCTATACATGGTCCATGACCTCCGTCTCTGCTTGGTTCAGCTTTCTCACCCCACAGAAACTGCATGGCTAAATTTCTCCCCCTTACTGCAGCCTTGCCCTTTGCATCTGCTTTTCATGGCTGCACGTTTACTGTGGCTATCAACCCCTAAGGACAGACCGTGGACAGCATGGAAAGCATCAGCTTGGTATGAAGAGATGTAGGCAATCACCACACTGCCAGTTACTTGCTGTGTGTCTGTGAGCAAGTTATCTTATATCCTTGAAGTTCAGTTTACACATGTAAAAAATTAGGTAATAAAAATTACTTTATATATTTTACACGACAAATCAGGATAATGAATATATATTTTAGAAGTCTAATATGGTTTCTACGTTGGTCATAACTTTCCTTCCAAGGAGTAAGCGTCTTTTAATTTCATGGCTGCAGTCACCATCTGCAGTGATTTTGGAGCCCAGAAAAATAAAGTCTGACACTGTTTCCACTGTTTCCCCATCTATTTCCCATGAAGTGATGGGACCAGATGCCATGATCTTCGTTTTCTGAATGTTGAGCTTTAAGCAAACTTTTTCACTCTCCTCTTTCACTTTTATCAAGAGACTTTTTAGTTCCTCTTCACCTTCTGCCATAAGGGTGGTATCATTTGCATATCTGAGGTTATTGATATTTCTCCCGGCAATCTTGATTCCAGCTTGTGCTTCTTCCAGTCCAGCGTTTCTCATGATGTAATCTGCATGTAAGTTACATAAGCAGGGTGACAATATACAGCCTTGACATACTCCTTTTCCTATTTGGAACCAGTCTGTTGTTCCATGTCCAGTTCTAACTGTTGCTTCCTGATCTGCATATAGGTTTCTAAAGAGGCAGGTCAGGTGTTCTGGTATTCCCATCTCTTCCAGAATTTTCCACAGTTTATTGTGATCCACACAAAGGCTTTGGCATAGACAATAAAGCAGAAATAGATGTTTTTCTGGAACTCTCTTGCTTTTTCCATTATGACCAACCTAGACAGCATATTCAGAAGCAGAGACATTACTTTGCCAACAAAGGTCCGTCTAGACAAGGCTATGGTTTTTCCAGTGGTCATGTATGGATGTGAAAGTTGGATTGTGAAGAAAGCTGAGCGCTGAAGAATTGATGCTTTTGAACTGTGGTGTTAGAGAAGACTCTTGAGAATCCCTTGGACTGCAAGGAGATCCAACCAGTCCATTCTAAAGGAGATCAGTCCTGAGTGTTCTTTGGAAGGACTGATGCTAAAGCTGAAACTCCAATACTTTGGCCACCTCATGTGAAGAGTTGACTCATTGGAAAAGACTTTTGATGCTGGGAGGCATTGGGGGCAGGAGGAGAAGGGGACGACAGAGGATGAGATGGCTGGATGGCATCACCAACTCAATGGACATGAGTTTGGGTGAACTCCGGGAGTTGGTGATGGACAGGGAAACCTGGCATGCTGCAATTCATGGGGTCGCAAAGAGTCGGACATGACTGAGCAACTGAACTGAACTGAATATGGTTTCTATCCAAAGAAGACATCAAATAAATGTTTATTCTTCCTTTGTTGCTTTCTGTAAGCTCAAAGGGCTCGATTCTCACTCATGGGATGAATTATCTTATTATTCTTAACTCCATGGCCTTGCTAATGATATTACAATCACCAGTAATCACAGTGAATGGTCATAATGGGAAGTTCAAACCTCTTTACTCTCTCTGATATTCAAGTTTCAATGCTTTCAAGAGATACAGTGTAGGTATTTACCCTGAAGCTGCAAAGCAAAGTGCCAACAGGAAGACTATCTCTCAGAACTATAGGGAACTGCACAGGGCGAGCGTCATGGGCATATGACTTGTGCACAAGGACCTGCATTTAGTATTACACTCTGCTGGTGCCATTTTGGCATTCTTAATTCTTTTTGAACAAGGAGCTTCATATTTTCACTTTGCACTGGGTCTCACATATTATGTAGCCCATCCTGGGATGGTAGTTTCTGTGTTTTTTGTTTTTTAAATTTCTTTTGAAAATATTCATCAGCAGCCACAAGGAAAAAGACAGAATGGCAGCCCTTTACAAAAATGTCTATGGTTCAAATTGCTACTGTTCGATGGGAAGAAAAGCAACTAGGGCAGATTTAAATCTTTTAATTATTCCTTTCCTTCCTTAAGTGGTTTCATTTTCATTCTTATTTTTTCTCTATCTCAAGTGGCGGGGGGCAGGATGGATAACAATGTTAATATGAAGGGTTTCTATATAGAATACTTGAATTGCATTATAATCTGGAAATAAATAGGAAGGTAAAGAATATATAAAAATGGCTCAACATGTGTGTACTGCAACACTCAAGGCCTCATATAACAGCAATGAGCAACAGTAGCTCTCCTATTCAAGCACTGGAAGCACTCAGAAGTGGAGTAGGAGGAAAAGAAGAAAAACTACATTGTAGGTGTTTTTACAAAAAAAAAAAATACCAATTAAATCTACCATATTAAGTTGCAAATCATTTTTTCAGATTTCTCTACTGAGTAATTTTATTTGTCAAATGCCTGCTATGTTCTAGGTCTGCTGGAAATATGAAAGATGAGTAAAACATTGACTTTACTAGCAAAGCTATCAGGATTTAACAGATTAAAAACTTTGGAAAAAATAATAGACTTAGAAAAGAAACTTGGCTAGAACCTTGCTCCCTGTTTGAGAGATAATGTACTAGAATCCTTATATTGTAGCATTTGGCACTTGGTTCAATAAGCCAATTAGAAAGGATACAGAATGGCTTGGTTTCATATGCTAATTCTACACTCATTACTGTCATACATCAAGCCACTGCAGGAAGCCACATTAAGGGTACTACAGTAAAGTTCCAAGGAAGTTATTTTTATTTGTTTACTTATTTACTGAATTTGAAGTAGGGTTTAGAACTTCTTTTTCTTTTTTAAAATAATTTTAAGGGTCATTTTCCACTTACAGTTATTATAAAATATTGGCTAGATTTCCCATGTTGTACCACACGTCCTTGAGCCTAGTTTACACCTAACAGTTCGTATCTCCCACTCGCCACCCCTAGATTTCTCTTCCCTTCCCCAGTGGTAACCACTACTTTGTTCTCTATATATCTGTTATTTGGTTTCTTTTTTGTTATATTCAGTAGTGTGAATGAAAAAATACTGTCTGCCATATCCACAAACAAAGGATGCAGAGGCCACAAAGCCCTTAGCCACTGCAGCCACCCTCAAAGGTGCACCCCGAGGAGACTCAGGATGGGAAAGAAGAGGGTGCTGGCTAAGGTGTGTATCAAAAGAATTAATTTCAGTGAGCCCAGACTCCTGCATCTTCCCATACATGGGCAAGTACTAATTTCGTTAACTTGAGATGTTTGGTTTTCTTTAATTAACGGCGATCTTTTGATGTTCCCTAGTCCTTGTTGCAAAAACCCATATATACCCTGATTACTCCCTAACCTCTTGGGAGCTGTCCCTCAGAACTATTTGAGAGGCTGCCTATAGGACCTGAGTTCTCAGACAGTCCACCGAATAAAACAGAATTCTCAACTTTTAGGTTTTGCATTTTATTCAGTTGACACTAGTTTGTTGTAGATTTTAGATTCCACATGTAAGTGACATCTAAAGTATTTGTCTTTCTCCATCTGACTTATGTCACTTAGCATGATGCCCTACACGTTCTTGTAAAAAGTTAATTTTTCCCTTCAGTGAAATTGTAATATTATGCCATCATATTAACACACAGTATTATCTATTGCTACCTAATAGTGTATCCCAGAGAAAGAAAATTAACTATAATATACTAAGAAAATACATTCTTTATTATTGAAAGTTAACATCAACACTACAGAGCACCTACCATGTGTCCTGCACAATGCTAAATACCTCATTATTTCATGCATCTTTTTAACAACTTTCTGAAGTAGTTATTATTATAGTCAGTTTAGCAGATGAGAAAGCAAGGCTAAATAAAGTCACTGTCTTGGCAACAAAACAATCTGACTTCTTAATCATTATGCTTACCATCTCTTCAATCCTTAAATCTCCATTTGTTGCTGATTAGTTTCATTTTTTTATTGTTTAAAATCTATGTTAGTATTAAAGGGATATTATATAACATGTTTAAACTACATAGTATAATGAAATATAAGGTGTGCCTACAAGTGTTCTTGCAATTTATAATGCAGTTTAGCTAAGAACTAGTAGACTTGGGAGTATGAAAGCAGCAGCTCTCTGGGAAAACTTGCAATTTTAGCAACAAAAAAGACAACTTTATTCTAGTTAGAAGATAAGTGGTAGCCACTTGCATAAAGGAGATTCTTTCACTATTTTTGAAATATTTATATCAAAGAACTTTAAATTCTGTTTATCTTTAGTTCTAAAAATAGAAACAATTTTTGAAATTTTAAATTAAAGCCTAGTAAAATAATATGTCTTTAGTATAAGGGAAACATAAAATGGCAATGAGTATTATAACTGATCCTCTGGATTCTGTTTATACTACCCAAAATGGCGAGAAAAGATTAGTGATTGAATAACAGTTAACAGACATGGCTAGCTAGGATTTAAGAAACTTTTAAAACAGAAGAGTGTCATGGGCTGGATTTAATGGTATTGTCATTTTTTTCCTCTCCAGTTATTTATATAAATTTCAAATCTGAATTAATATAATCATAGAGTATACTTTCAGGAAGAAATGGCACCTTTTCATCTTTTATCCTATACACATAGTATATTTTATATAGGTTTGCATATAGTGTATGGCTGGTTCACCCAAATCTAAAAGTTCCTAGGGGAAAAAAATATCAGAACATAGCACGTTTAGTATAAAATAGTGGTTTCTAAAAAGTCATAAAAGCAACATTTCAGTCACTGTGAAGATTCGAAAAACAGCAATCTTACAATAATATACTAACCAATAACAGAGCATTATTTCAGTTTCTCTGATGAGCATTCTTTCATTATCACTGAACCTGTCAGACACTTTTTAGATTAATACGTGTAATAAACTATAGAATTTTTAAAAGGAAATGGAGAAAGCATTCTAAGTGCAAACAACAGTGAATAGGGAAGGAGTAGGTAAAAAGTTTTAAGTCAGCCTCTTAGCCTGGGAGCACATTCAGCCAGACATGATTAAGCTACTTAAAGGATTTTTATTTATGTTTTTCTAAATAAGTAGAATACTGGATAGCTATTCTTCTGAGTATATTTGAGGAAATGAATGGAAATTATCTTTAGATTTAAAAATAAGAAATTCATTTGACATAGAAAAGAACCTCAGGTTCAGAAGTTTAACAAAAGGATTTATACAGGGAAATTTCTACTTTCAGGTATACACATATATAAAAGGGACAACAGTGTAAAACTAAGATAAAATGAGGAAACAATAAACAGATGAATATGCATTTTAAGATGGGAAAAATGATGTGAAAGCTACAATTTAAGGACAGCAAAAACAATTCAGGTTTCTTATCAATAATATGGAAAACAATAACAAAAGTTTAGTTTTGATAAATAATATATACATATTAAAATAGTTATTGATATATAAATAATATTTCAACTAAAATAGTCTAGAGGACAGAGCATATTTTTGTTTGGTTTATATATTTTTATACCTCAGTATTATAACGGAGAAGGCAATGGCACCCCACTCCAGTACTCTTGCCTGGAAAATCCCATGGACGGAGGAGCCTGGTGGGCTGCAGTCCATGGGGTCACGAAGAGTCGGATACGACTGAGCGACTTCACTTTCACTTTTCACTTTCATGCACTGGAGAAGGAAATGGCAACCCACTCCAGTGTTCTTGCCTGGAGAATCCCAGGGACGGGGAGCCTGGTAGGCTGCCGTCTATGAGGTCACACAGAGTCAGACATGACTGAAGCAACTTAGCAGCAGTATTATAAATCATGTAACTGCCAATTTAGGATATTTCCAATATAATTGGTAAACGAGAGGCTTTGTTTTTATAAAATAGTACAAATTTAGTCCAATATTAAATAGTGAAAACTCTAAATTATATAAGCTTCATTCAGAAATACAGTGTTTATAGTACTTGCCAGATCTATGCTGAGTTAGCAACTGTGCACTTACAATGGCTCCCTAAACCTACTCTGGGCTTCCCAGGTGGCACTAGTGGTCAAGATCCTGCCTGTCAATGCAGGAGACTTAAAAGATGCAGCTTTGATCCCTGGGTCAGGAAGATCCCTTGGAGGAGGGAATGGTAAACCACTCCAGTACTCTTGCTTGGAGAATCCCATGGACAGAGGAGCCTGGTAGGTCACAAAGTTCATAGGGTCGCAAAGAGTTGGATATGACCAAAGTGACTTAGCACACACCAACCTACTCTACAGCACAGGGAACTCTACTCAATATTTTATAATAACCTAAATAGAAAAAGAATCTGAAAAAGAATAGATATATGTATAACTGAATCACTTTGCTATACACCTGAAATTAATACACTGCAAATCAATTATGAAGTGAAGTGAAAGTTGCTCAGTCATGTCCGATTCTTTGCGACCCGATGGACTATACTGTTGATGGAATTCTCTAGGTATCCCGCACTGCAGGTGGATTCTTTACCAGTTGAGCCACAAGGGAAGCCCATAAATCAACTATACTCTAATATAGAATAAAAATTAAAACAGGAGTGAACAATTAAAATTGATATTAGAAAGTATTAATTACATACACATTCCCCAACATTGGAAGAATTTCTTACTCATATGAGTAAAAAGAACTGCACGAGAAATCTTTTTTAAACTTTAAAAACGAATACAATAGAATAAAATTTCAATTTTAAACCAATATAAAAATTATATTTGTATATAACAAAGATTAAGAGTCTCAAAGAGCTTCAGAAAGCAACTGTATTTGCAAATAAATAATAAAGATCATATGAACTTTGTTCCAAAAAGACCTAGAAAACTCTCCAATCCCTTTAGGTTTCAAACTCTGATGGTGGGGGAAAAGCACAACAAACTATTGGCAAAATGTAAAGAAATCACCACCACCACTGCTTTATTAAGCCATTCATTCATTCAAAAAGCACTGAGTATCTGTTACATGATTTAAATGTCACTGCTACGCTTAAGGATTTCTCAAACTGAGACAGTGTTTCTGGTGATGTATTTGGCTTGTTCTTAGTATCACTGACATTAACCATGCTGTCCTTGTGTTCCTGATGACAGAGAAGGAATAACACTTTAAAATAATAATCATCGAAGAATGATGAGGTCAGTACCAAACAGTGAGAAAACGTCAGTCCCAAACGTACACCTACTTTGATGAACAAGAAGTGGATCCATGATACTTCCAACTTATTTCCAACTACTTTCATGAGACATCCTGTTGTTATTCAGTCATTAAGTCGTCTGTCTGATTCTTTGCAACCTCATGAATTGCAGCATGAGAGGCTTCCTTGTCCTCCACTGTCTCCTGGAGTTTGCTCAAACTCATATTCATTGAATCGATGATGCCATCCAATCATCTCATCCTCTGTTTCCCACTTCTCATCCTGCCCTCAATCTTTCCAGCATTAGGGGCTTTTCTAATGAGTTGGCCCTTTGCATCAGGTGGCCAAAGTATAGCAGCTTCAGCATCAGTACAACTACTTTCTTGAGGCATCCTGGTCTGAATTAAAGCTGGGACATGAACCTCCATTGCTCTTTTGTTTTCTGATAGGGAAACAGTCAGATGGAAACCAGAACTGAATCTGGGAAAATCTCTATCCTATTTACCTCCTCTCTGAGAGGCAGGAAGTAGAGCCAATAGGCTTATAGGGAGTTCCCAGGCAGATGAGAGGGGTACTCATTAGAATGCACACTACTTTCCAGGCTAAAGATTAACAAGAGTCTGGAAATACCAGTGGTTCAAGCAAGATGTAGGTTATTAGGAAGATGATTTCATTTTATTTCAGAGTCAAATAGCAAGAGTGAAACAGTTCATTATGTTTGGATGAGCTTCTGGAAAATACAGGTACTATATATACAGTTTATGGACAAATGGGGAACAAATAGCAGAGACCTGGGAGCAATGTCTTTACTTTTAGTAGAGAAGTTCAAAGTTGCCATATGTGATTTTATGGAGAAAAGAGTTAATCACATTGTACCAGTTATTAGTTCACGGGCTCTCAGCTCCAATTCACCCTTCAGTGTTTTCTCTAGGAATAGGCAGGACCTTTGTGCTCTACAGTAAGGACAATGTTAAGTTTGTATCAGTAGAGGGTGCTGGAGGGATAGGGAAAGGAGAGGGAGGCTTTTCTTCTTTCCTTTGTGCAGTGTTTTGTTTTATTTGCTTCTGGTACAAGGTCCATTAGCAGAAGTGTGAGGGGACATCCATGATGCCCAGACTATGTAGTCCCTCAGTGACCTCATAGCCTCACTGTGGGCTCACTGACCACCATGCTGTAGCCCTGTCAGCGTCACACGCACAGCAGCAGCTTCCCACTCCCTCTGTGAGGACTCCTACCAGCGTCGCTTGCCTGTGTCCTGGAAGGTTGTTTCCTGCTTGTCTGGACCAGCTCTAGTTAGGCAACGCAGTGAAGCTGCAATGTGATTGTTCTAACGAGCTCTGACCCTCAGCGTGGAGGAACGGTGTCCATTTAGAAGCTGTCCTTCCTTGGGTACTCTGTCTTAGTCCTAGGGCATGCTTTAGCGGTATTCTTCCACCACAGTTTAATAATTATTTAGATTAAATTTCCCTTGTTTAAGCTACTGTGTAATTTCTGTCTCCAGATGGATTCAATTATCTTTTTGAAAAAATCTTTACATTTACAGTGACAATAACTATAGTTTTTTAAAAAAACATAGTGTCTTTGATCACATAAAGAATGATCTTAGATTAAGACAGTCCTTCAATCATCTCTTTATGTGGCCATATTGTTTTTTACTGAGTTTGTGAGTCACCAAAGATTTATGGCATTTAGATCTTTGAAATCAAACACACTCCACTACCCCAACTTAATCTGAAAGGCTAATTTAGTTTGTTCATAGCTAGTAAGTGCCAGGATGGGGTCAGGACATAAAATCTTTTTAACTCTCAAATTGCTGCTCTTTCTACTACATTATTTGGCCTCACTTGACTTAACAACTGAAACAAATACTCTTTGATAAAGAGGAATGTACATTCAGAGTCAATCTGAATATGAAAGGATTTTACAATGCATAATGCATTCAGCAAATGTGACATTAGCAAAAACATCCATAAATATACCAACTTACATACTGTGTATCCAAATCATAAAGACAAACTAAAAAGACACTGAATACAAATAATTTTAATTTTTTATGTGTGGTCACATTCCCATTAGTATATACGCATTTTTTTTCCCCCATAAAAGACTAATAACATTTTCTAACTCCATCATATTCTAACTAGATTTCTTCATTCCTACATGGGACATCAGCTGTGGAGAATTTAATTTTATAGTTAAAATAATTTATAAAGCACCAAAGTGCCAAAAGCTGAAGATAATCTAATACAACACTTAAGAAATCAATGCCTATTTCAGTAATAGAGTTAATGTGCTTTTTTAGGGTGACCACAAAGATAGTGAAGTGGGCCAAAATGGAAGGGTCACATTAACTTTCAAAATAAAGAAGGATCTTAATGCTTTCTATCTACAAAACCAGTATTAGAATTCATGTTTTAATGAGATTGACCATAAATTGTATGTTTAAATGCTCCAGTTACAACCACAATGTCAACCATACAAAAACATTCAGTTTGCAATGGCTCAGGATCACAGATTTAAGAGAAGAATCTATAATTGGGAAAGCTGCCATTTTACAGCATCAGGGACCCAATATAAAACTATTTTTATAAAGTCATTAGACTGTCACTGTTTTGAAGAAATCTCTAAAAATAAAATATTAATACGATGACTTTTATTTTATTATGGAGCATGCTGCTGCACTAGTACTGACATCTGCAAGGTTTGGGGAGATTAGGAGGAAACCATGCTTAGATAAATGACATGCTATAGATGGTAGGGCAAAGTCTAAAATGAGCTTTTAATTTTCTCTTCCAGGCTCTCCTCTTAACCTAACTTTTGGTTCTATTCAGTTTTAGCCATTTCTAGTCTAGATAGCAGAGAAGGGACAGTAATATCACTTCAAATGGAGTTTAGGGGTAAACAATGCATAAATTTAAAGGAAGGAATAAAATATACATGAAATATTTGTGAAATAAAACAAATAGTTAACAGGCCAAAATAAGCCTAATTCATGATCAAACTTAAATAAGAAATGAAAAAAAAAATTTAGCTTGGAGAGAAAAGAGAGGAGAGAGAAGAGACAGTATTCATAACAATGCCCTGTAAACTGTAAAGTACTATACAATGAAGAGACAGTGTTAACATTAAAATGATAAATAGGCATTTACTTTATTTATTCCTCCCATCTTTATAAAAAAGATGGGTGCAATAAAATGCTAGTGCAAAGCAAGTGCAATATGTAAGACCACACTTCTGGTTAATGTAAAAGGTGTATTTGAGCTCAGTACAATCTGATTTAAACAATGTGACTTTAACAATCAATGCCTGGCCTGGGATTTTCATGAGTTTATCAAAGCTGACATGTATTCCCAGCTCACCAAGGAGAGCAGCAGAGCTGTGACAAGCAAAATAGGTCTGCTAAGCACAGTGGCTGAAATGGCTTCTCAGGAATACTCTCCAGTTTTATAGATTGTAGTGAAAGGTGGGAGTGAGGAGAAAGTAGGGCACACAACTGAAGAGATTTCCAGATTCCCTGCAACTGACTTACTGTATGAAACAAGGATTTGTGCAGAGAAAAACAGATGGGCTCCAACATACCAGGGAATGTGTGCCTAGGGACTAAGCCTCACTGAGAGGTAAAGATCAAATCAAGAGAGTGAAATAAATTACTCTTTATCATCAGGTGACAATCACTCAGATATATAGTACACCAATACCTGCATTTCCTTTTGTCCTTTATGGTTGCACTCTGCTATCTATATCACTATATTTAATGGCAAAATTCCAAGGAAATCCAAGCTGTCCCATCTCCAAGATAGCTCTGTCTACCACTGAAACCAACCAATGCTCTTTTCTACCCAGCTTTTTGGTCTTCAGAGTCTATTACTTTATCATTTTAAATAGAAACAACTCTCTCCAATTTTAAGGATAAAAAGGTGAATAGGAAATCTAGGCGAAGGGTTGTCCAAATCACTTTTGACAATCTCACAACATAGAAAATAAAATTATCCATTAAAGGCCATCTGGATTATAAACATAATAAATATTTACTTAATTATAAAAGTAACACTAACTGAAGAAACTTGGGATGACATTTGAAAGAAAAAACAAACAAAAATCAGCTATTATTTTATCAAATAAATAAGCAAATATTAATAAAGAACATTTTCTATTTCAAATAAAGAATTTTTTTATTTCAATTTTTAATGGTAATCTATTCTGTGTGTATAATGCTTTTAGTCTGGATTTTAGTTAACATTATCATTTAGAATCTTTCCATGAATATTGTCAAAAGATATTTTTGATATATTCATAAAATTTAAGGAAAATTTATTCATAAATCATATATGCACAATACAACTTCAAATAGCATGAATAAATATTTCATCCTTTGAATGCACCATAGTGTACTGAAGCATTAACCTATTATTGCCCATTTTTCATTATTACGTATAACGCTGCTACTTTCCATAGAAAATGCTATTGTGTTTTAGAATTTATTTTTAGACTAGACTCTGTATAGGAATACAGACTCTGGGGCCAGAATGCCTGAGTTAAAATTCTGTCTTAAATCCATTCCAACTATGTCACTTGGGGAAAGCTGTCTAACCTCTTAGTGCTTCAGTTTCCTCAACTGTAAAATAGAGATGACACTAATAATAACCATCTCATAAGGTTGCTATGAGGATTAAAGGAGTTAGTTTATACAGAGCATTTAAAATAGTGCCTGAGGCATATTTTAAACACTACATAAATGTTAGTATTAATGTTTTTGAGTCTTAAAATTAACTAAAAAAGGTTTTATGAACTTACATGCCTAGAGGCAAGGTATATCCATTCTCATTACATCAGATTCTAAGTACCATTTGGATATTTTTAGTGTGCTACTATATAAATTTGTGTGTTCATGTTTACGAATCTACAGATGAAAATTTGTATTTCATTAGTTTTACAGGAAATCCTTGTTTTCTGAGGATAACTGCCACTGGAAAGTAATGGTAGTCTTTGTGGTTTAATTCAGAAAGAACAGAGCTTGTCTCTTTAAAACGTAAGTTCAATGATATTTGTATTATTTTTTGATTTATCATTAAAAATTTTGATTTAAAAACAGTAGTTAGAACTCACATACTTTTTTATTCCTCACCATCTGTTACAGACTTAAAGTATGTATTCCTCCCAAATTCACGTACTGAAACCTAATCCCCAATATGATGGTATCTGGACGTGGAGGCTTTGAGAGGTAATTAGATCATTGGTTTGGCCCCTCTTGAATGGGACTAGAGTCCTTACAAAAGAAACTCCAGAGAATTCCCTTGCCTCTACCACTATGTGAGGATCCTCTATGAATCAGGAAACAGACCCTCACTAGATACTAAATCTGCTGGTACCCTGATCGTGGATTGCCCAGTCTCCAGAAGAGTGAGAAATGTTTGATGTCTTTCTATATTACAGGAAACCCAGAAAGAGACTTCTCTGAAATTTTAGTTTTTAAGAAAGTATTCCATTGTAAAGTTAACTTTGTGTCAAAAAAAAAAAAAAAGATAAAAATAAAGTATTTCAGCATCATATACCAAGTAGTACACTACACATTTTGTTATTTTCTTAAAAAAATAATTCTTATTGTGAGAAAAGCAATATACAAGTATCCAACCTTCTAGTGAAGGCTGGGCCATTCTTGCATAAAAAGGCCAAGACAGGAGGTAGAATAGTAACATGGAAATACAAGTGCTTTCTGAGGTGAATTGATTGGTTAATGCCAATCTCCGTCTCAAACATTATCAGCATACATTCTCAGTCACTCAGCTGTGGCCATGGGACTTTCTAGGTAAGAATACTGAAGTGGGTTGCCATTTCCTACTTCAGGAAATCTTCCTGAACCAGGGATCGAACCCGCGTCTCTTGTGTCCCCTGCATTGGCAGATGGATTCTTTACCACTGTGCCACCTGGGTTGGATCCCTGGGTGGGGAAGATTCCCTGGAGAAGGGAATGGCTATCCACTCTAGTATCCTTATCTGGAGAATTCCATGGACAGAAGAGCCTGGCAGGCTACAGTCAATGGGGCTGCAAAAAGTCGGACACGACTGAGCAACTAACACTACTACTACTACCTGGGAAGCCCCAATCATTATCAGACAAAATCTTTAAATTCTCACTAGCTGAAATGGAAAATAATCAAAGTAAATATTATACTACATTCATTTCTAAACTTCTTCAATGTTATTTATGTTGTCACTCATTTCTAATAGAGGTGAAGTTATTAGGGCAGATGAGCATCAACCAAGAAATGGATTTACAAAGAAAAACAGCAAACTTCATTAAGATGCCTTTTTACCAAGTATAATGTACTCATACTCAATATTTTTAGTAATAAGATAAAACACATGCAAAGTCATTAGCTGATACAATAAATATGGCCAAATTAAAATTTAGAAGGTTGGTGAATACAGAATCAGAGTAAAGGCAGTTTGATCATTTTATGAAGTATTTCATCCAAATGACAACAGAGGTGGATCATCTCTATTACAAAACCAAATATTTTCCTCTGATCTCCTTTTGTCACAGATCAAGAATGAAAAATTCTTATTTCAAATTTCCTTTTCTCTAGATTCTTTATTTTATGGCATTTTAACCTTGTTACATACTATAGTCTTAAAATTCTGTATCATATTTTTCTATTAAGTTAAAAAAGAATGATTATAACTAATACAATTTATTATCTTTTGATTCTTTTGTACTTTCCCTATAAAATATACAGGGCTCACTTTTTCACAGGCTGTAGCTTTTTACTTAATAACTAGTTAAGCAAAGGAATACATACTTTGCAACGAAGATGAAAATAAATCCAAGTATACTTACCACATGAAGAATTTTATTCTCTGTTTCATAGACAGTACAATCCTGAAAAAAGAAACACATATATTAATTTAAAAAATTAAACATTCCTTTTAAAATACTTTCTTAGGAACTGTACTACAATTCGAGAAAGTCTTGAAAACTCCTGGAATACTGTATACTAAAACATTCACACTGATTTGCTCTCATGGTCAGGGATAGGGATATTTTCATTTTTGTTTAACTGTGTTTTCTAATTTTAAACACACATAATAAAGGACAATATACATTAAATAGATGTAAAAGCAACTAATGGAAAATTACTATAATCATTTCCTGTCCAAACTTATACATGTAATAAATGTATTTTGCTGAAATATGTCCAACATTTCAAACACTTATTTATTATATATTGGAACATTAAGAAAAATACTAACATTAATTTCAATAGTCATATAAAGAATCTCAAAAATACATTATAATATATTAAACATATTTGCATTATGCAATTAAAATTGGTGTATGCTACCAATGAATATTAACTTTATAGTTCTTCCCTAAATTTGTCTCTGAAATTACAAAAAATTATTTAAAACAATTCTCCATTGTCTTTTTACCTGCAATTGCTAGACTTATAATAAACAGTAATATAGCAAAGTGATCTTTGCTTAGAAACTCTGTGTTTCTATGGTACAGTTTACTCAAGGAATTTATAAAATGGGCATGATAATAGCAGTAAACCAATAGCAATGTGTGAGAATCAAATGAGGAAATGAAATAAATTTCCTATATGTCAGCACTATCTGACATATAGTAAATGATAAGTACATTTTAACTATGAATTATTGTGCTCTGCATGATTTAAGAACTTTAAACTAATTACTTTTACCTCAAAATATAAAGTTAACTGATTATTATTTGGCTAGATAATTTTGAAAAAATATATATATCCCAAAGTATTGCATATTTCAAGGAATGAGAATCCATTTCACTTTTCCCCCTGAATTTAATTTTGACAAAAAGGAATCTTGTTCAACATAGCTTTTGGTAACACCATTTCACCATAATACCTTGCCAGAAGAAGCACATATTCTTTTGGGGGCTAATTTTTTTAACATTAAATTTGGTCTAATTCATTTCACAAACTAATAGAAATACTTAAGGACTGGGTTTTGCCATTCGGCAGGGCTCCTATGCCAAAGGAGGAGTCTGTTACAAACAATCACGTCTATGTCTATATAATCATATAAAGTCAATTCTTTATTTGTGTACAGAGGAGGCAAGGTGTAGATAAAACATTTATATTGGGAAAGTGCATGTGTACTTACATCTGAATTTGGAAGAGTCCAATTTTACAGAATTAACATCAAACATAATTACACTGGGAAGAGAGAGATAACTTGGGAAAAGCTGGAAGTTGCCCAGTTTCCCCATGCTGCCTCTACAGCTAGCTTCAGCTGTAATGGATGCAAGTTTCATTAATTACCTACCTTCCTAGAATCAAATGATATGGATTAAATGTTCACAATTCAAAAGGATGCTTATCAAGGAAAAAAGTAAATATGATCTAAATGTATATTCTGTTGTGAGAGAATAATCACATGGAGAATAACTATTTCAAGGTTCTTTATAATATAGTTTATTTGTACATCCCTGCTGCTGCTGCTGCTGCTAAGTCGCTTCAGTCCTGTCCGACTCTGTGCAACCCCACAGACGGCAGCCCACCAGGCTCCCCCATCCCTGGGATTCTCCAGGCAAGAATACTGGAGGGGGCTGCCATTTCCTTCTCCAATGCATAAAAGTGAAAAGTGAAAGTGAAGTTGCTCAGTCGTGTCCAACTCTTAGCAACCCCATGGACTGAAGCCTACCAGGCTCCTCCATCCATGGGATTTTCCAGGCAAGAGTACTGGAGTGGGGTGCCATTGCCTTCTCCATTGTACATCCCTAGTATGATATAAAAAAAGAATTGTTAAAGAAAATCTTATACTATTTTCAGGCTTGGACAGTAATATGTGGTCAGTAAGTAACATGGGGGCACAAAGAGTCAGACACGAGTGAACGATTTTTACTATTTTCACTTATACTATTTTCAGTAACCACATTGTTGGTAGTAGTGTTGTTAGTTTGTTACTGTTTTATTGAAACTGCTATGTGTGAATCCTTACAGGATGAAGCAAGTGAACAATTACATGACAGTAGTCAAGTGGGCCTTAGGAAGCATCACTATGAACAAAGCTAGTGGAGGTGATGGAATTCCAGTTGAGCTATTTCAAATCCTGAAAGATGATGCTGTGAAAGTGCTGCATTCAGTATGTCAGCAAATGTGGAAAACTCAGCAGTGGCCACAGGACTGGAAAAGGTTAGTTTTCATTCCAATCCCAAAGGAAATGACAAAGAATGCTCAAACTACTGCACAATTGCACTCATCTCACATGCCAGTAAAGTAATGCTCAAAATTCATGAACTGTGAAATTCCAGATATTCAAGCTGGTTTTAGAAAAGGCAGAGGAACCAGAGATCAAATTGCCAACATCCGCTGGATCACTGAAAAAGCAAGAGAGTTCCAGAAAAACACCTATTTCTGCTTTGTTGACTATGCCAAAGCCTTTGACTGTGTGGATCACAACAAACTGTGGAAAATTCTGAAAGACATGGGAATACCAGATCACCTGACCTGGCTTTTGAGAAACCTGTATGCAAGTCAGGAAGCAACAGTTAGAACTGGACATGGAAAAACAGACTGGTTCCAAATAGGAAAAGGAGTACATCAAGGCTGTATATTGTCACCCTGCCTATTCAACTTATATGCAGAGTACATCATGAGAAATGCTGAGCTGAAAGAAGCACAAGCTGGAGTTAAGATTGCCAGGAGAAACATCAATAACCTCAGATACGCAGATAACACCACCCTTATGGCAGAAAGTGAAGAAGAACTAAAGAGCCTCTTGATGAAAGTGAAAGAGGAGAGTGAAAAAGTTGGCTTAAAGCTCAACAAACAGAAAACTAAGATCATGGCATCTGGTCCCATCAGTTCAGTTCAGTTCAGTTCAATCGCTCAGTCGTGTCCGACTCTTTGCGACCCCATGAATTGCACTTCATGCCAAATAGATGGGTAAACAGTGGAAACAATGGCTGACTTTATTTTGGGGGGCTCCAAAATCACTGCACATGGTGGCTGCAGCCATGAAATTAAAAGACGCTTACTCCTTGGAAGAAAAGCTATGACTAACCTAGACAACATATTAAAATCAGAGACATTACTTTGCCAACAAAGGGCAGTCCAGTCAAGACTATGGTTTTTCCAGTAGTCACATATGGATGTGAGAGTTGGACTATAAAGAAAGCTGAGTGTCGAAGAATTGATGTTTATGAACTGTGGTGTTGGAGAAGACTCTTGAGAGTCCCTTGGACTCCAAGGAGATTCAACCAGTCCATCCTAAAGGAGATCAGTCCTGGGTATTCATTGGAAGGACTGATGTTGAAGCTGAAACTCCAATTCTTTAGCCCCCTGATGCAAAGAGCTAAATCATTTGTAAAGACCCTTATGCTGGGAAAGATTGAGGGCAGGAGGAGAAGGGGACAACAGTGGATGAGATGGTTGGATGGCATCACTGACTCAATGGACATGAGTTTGGGTAGGCTCCCGGAGTTGGTGATGGACAGGGAGGCCTGGTGTGCTGTAGTTCATGGGGTCGCAAGGAGTCAGACACAACTGAGTGACTGAACTGAACATTTTATCACTCTTGGTGACACTGGTAAGTAATTTTAGCATGGGAGAAAGCAGACACATACATAAGAAGATCAGTAAAAACCTTAGAGTCTCTTGATGTATTATGTATGTATATATGTTTCTCTTAGCTCTGTCCACTGAAAAAGCATAGAAACAATGACCAATTTAGTAGTAAATGAACCCTCCACAATTGGTGGTATTCAAACACCATTTCACAGGCTTTCTTGGAAAATGGCTAATACCAAACTGGGATAGGAATTGTCAAGAGGAGCATGAATTATATTGTGACACAAAATAGAAAGAAGCTATTAAAGATTACAAGGATTGTGTCAGTAGGATTCAGAAGTCAATATGAAGAGAATTCTCCCTGGGTAGAGATGGAGCAATTTGAGTATCTAAGAGGATAACTATAATGGACAGAAATAGTAAATATTACTAAATATTAAATATATTAATATATTTGAAGCTAAAATTTAAATATACTAAATATAGCCAAATATATTTAGTAAGTTTAATACTATTGAATATATTAAACTAATTGGATAATATATGATAGATGTATACAGCTATTTATCTGTATAGCTCTTGATTCAGCAAATATTAATCATCTGTTTTAAGGATATAAAGATGAATAAAACATGGCTTAGAGAAGTACAGTTTAAGAAGATAGGCATTCACCTAAATAAGTTACAATATGTAAAATTCTACAGTCTTCAAGAAGTTTTATATTTTAATAACTTTAGGACTATAAATGTCACAAAATCACACAAATCAACATATAAAAGGTCAATTAATTAAAAATTAAAATATTAATATAGTTCTTAATAAAATTCAACAAAACCACTGTGTTGTGCTATGAGGCATCCCAAGTGGTGCTATGGTAAAGAACTGGCCTGCCGATGTAGGAGACGCAAAAGACATGGAATCAATACCTGGGTGGGGAAGATCCCCTGGAGGAGGAAATGGAAACCCACTCCAGTATTCTTGCCTGGAGAATGCCATGGACAGAGGAGCCTGGTGGGCTACAGTCCATGGGGTCGCAAAGAGTAGGACACAACTGAGCACACACACATAGCATACATACAGCAGGTACTTCGGGGGGATTCATCTCATCCGTAAGTCATTTTATTTCCATCAAATGTGATTTTAAAATATTTGCTTCTGAAGTGGGAGTTTTATTAACACTTAAGGCCAAATCCTTTCCTAAAAGATTATACCCCAGGTTTTAAAAATAAAATTGCACTGGATATGAAGAAATCTCCATTTTCTGAACTTATGCACACTACGGAAAGGTACACCTCTGACGTTCTAGTTATTTTTAGGTTAGGATTAAATTTAGATTTTTAAAATTGGATTTAGAGCTGTGCCACTATACACTCCCAGGAATTCTCTTTAGTAGCTCATGCTGTCTTTTACTGTACATGTAAAATAACACTTGAATTTCTTTATCCTTTTTATGTATAACACTTTTTCAAATGATGTGATGCACATTTAAATGTATCAAATTCTTAATAAGACAATATTTATAAAATGAGGAGTGTTTCTTCAGTTTTGATCACTTTTTCCTTAGGACAGTAAGATCACCCTACAGAATCATAATCAGTTAATCTTTTAGTGAAACCATGATCCAATTGCTAAACTGAGCAGAATACATAAAAAATTTCTATCCTGTATTTTACCATAAATGCTAAATACTTTGTCATCTGGGGATTAGAATATTCAGTACAGATAATACATCTCATCAACTGTGTATTATAGATAGTCACAAGAACAGTACATAGGTCATTAATTGCTTTACTTTCAACTAATATTTAAATAAGCCAGCCATGCAAACCTTTGATAAGGGTACTTACATACAAATACCTCACATATTCTATTATCAAGATATCAAAATTTCTACACTATGTTGCTTCACTGATTAATTCATGTAATGAGTTAGTATTATACTCTTACTCAATCATTCATTCACTCAAGTCACAATGTTGTTGCTTAGTCGCTAAGTCGTGTCTGACTCTTGCTACTCCATGGACTGTAGCCTGCCAGGTTCCTCTCTCCATGGGATTTCCCAGGCAAGAGTACGTTTCTTCCTCCAGGGGATCTTCCTGACCCATGCCTCCTGCACTGGGAGTCGGATTCTTTACTACTGAGCCATGAGGGAAGCGCCCCAAGTCACAATACCATTCACCAGAATTTTTTTTTTTTTTTTTGGCATCTTCTAAATGCAATTCACTGTAAGGCACTATTGGGTGATCAAAGATAAATTAAACTTGATCCTTGGCCATCATTATTTCATTATTTAGTAAAGAAGTAGGTGAAACTATTCAAAAAATAATAAAAGGTAAACAAGATAAATGCTAATAGGTGATCCTATAAAAAAAGGAGATAAGTTCTGACTTCTTAACTCTGGAATGATCTTCTGAAGGAGATGGTATTTTAACTGAGCTTAAATAGCTTTTAAGTCTGGAAATTGGGGGTTCAGGGGGAAAGATCATGCCAAATTATATGAACACACTGAACAAAGGCACACAATCAGGATAAGGAAATCAATTTGGCTAGAGCCTAAGATACATGAGGTGAGTGCAATGAGAAAGAAAGTCTAAAAAATAAAGAGTCATATTGTAGAGAGTTACCAATGATAGGCTGGGGGAATTTTGTTGTTTTAAAGGGAATAAAAGCTTTATTTTTGTAAAGCAATCTATTTTGAAGCTCCCTCTTCCCTGGTACCTCAGTTGGTAAAGAATCTGCCTGCAATGCAGGAGACCCTGGTTTGATTTCTGGGTCAGGAAGATCTGCTGAAGAAGGGACAGGCTACCCACTCCAGTATTCTTGGGCTACCCTGGTGGCTCAACTGGTAAAAAAAACTGCCCACAATGTGGAAGACCTGGGTTCGATCCCTGGGTTGGGAAGATTCCCTAGCGAAGGGAAAGGCTACCCATACCAGTATTCTGGCCTGGAGAATTTCATGGACTATATAGTCCATGGGGTCACAGAGTCAGACACAATGAGCGACTTTCACTTTCCATTGGGGTAGCAAAGACTTAATTCAGTCACTTGACAATTTCTTGTGACTTTCTTTTGGAAGAGGCTGAAATCAGGATAGCTTACACTTAGTGTCATGGTTGGTATTAAACAGCAAAGTGAATGGTAAGCATGAGTGTGTGTGTATTTTAACAAAATACGGGGGTGGTGGGATGAGACTATAGTTCAAATTCTTTGGTCTAGCTTAACAACTCAAACAGACATCTCTCTTTTCTCATAGTTCTTTTTCTCTTGTTCCTTTCCTTTAGTTACAAGAATAACTTTGGTGCCATGTCTCAGAGGGAAGAATCTCTTCAAAGTTGTGTTATCTTCCAAAATATACCAGTAGACATTTCATCTCTGGGGAAGATGAAATATGCAATTTACTCTGCTAAAGGAAGTGCTCACAAATGTTTGAGTATGGGAAGACTGTGATCAAATGTTTCATGAAAACGATGAAGAAGTAGTCATGGATTTGGAAGGGAGCAAAACTGGAGGCAAGGAGGTCAGTTGGAATACTTTTTCAATAGAAAATATGATATGTAATCAGGGCTTGAACTGAGGTGATGATGGTGGAAGGGGAGATGAAAAAAGGTAGATGAGATACACGTAGCCAGCAATGAGCTAACTCGGTAATTAATTGATAGATACAGAGAATAATGGGGAGGGGAAAGTTAAACATTACCCTGGGGTTCAACTCTAAGCAGTTGGATGATTAACACTGTAGAGATGATAGGAGGAGAGAATTTAGAGAAAATAAAATAATTCTACTTTGGGCATGTAAAATTAGAAGTGGCTGAAAGGCCATATATTGGGCTGGCCAAAAGTTCATTTGGGTTTTTCTGTAAGATGTTATGTAACATCTTATAGAAAAACAACTTACAGAAACCCAAACAAACTTTTTGGCCAGTCCTATACAAAGCTGCTCAGCAAGTAGCTAAGAAAAAAGCTGAATTGGATCAAGAATAGAATCCAAGCTGGGAAATATTTACATTAAAGGGAGAATTAAAGGTACAAGAAAAATGAAACAACAATGAATTCATCAACAAAGAATATGTGTAGTGAGAAGACAGCTATGGACAAGGTCAGAGAATGTTTAGGAGTCAGATGATGCTTGCTTCGGCAGCACATATACTAAAATTGGAACAATACAGAGAAGATTAGCATGGCCCCTGAGCAAAGATGACATGCAAATATTTGAAGCGTTCCGTATTTTTTGGGTAATTCATGTTGAGTTTTGACAGAAAACAACAAAATTCTGTAAAGCAATTATCCTTCAATAAAAAATAAATTAATTTAAAAAAAAGAGATGGAGGAAGTTAGTTATGTGGTCAGGAGTAACTGGAGAAAGCGTTACAGAGACATCTAATAAAAGTTATAGTGATAACAGAGTTACAGTAAAACATATCTGTGCTGTCTAATTCAAGTCATTAGACATGTGTGGCTATTAAGCACTTTAAATGCCTTAAGTGCAAATGAGGAACTGAATTTGTAATTTTCTTTAATTTTAACTAATTTACATTTCAATTGCCACATTCAGGGAATACCCAGGTTGTCCAGTGGTTAGGTTTCCATGCTTTCACTGCTTTGGCCTGGGTTCAGTCCCTGGTAGTAGAACTAAGATCCTGCAAGCCATACAATGTGGCCAAAAAAAACACCTGCCACATGCAGCTAGTGGTTACCATATTAGACAACAGCACAAGTCTAGAGAAATATACTTAGTCCATCCAACAGCTGGAATAGCCATTTGTTGTTTAGTTGCTAAGATGTGCCAGACTCTTTGCGATCCCATGGACTGTGGCCAGTCAGGCTCCTCTATCCATGGGATTTCCCAGACAAGAACATTGGAGTGCGTTGTCATTTCCTTCTAAAGGTGATCTTTCTGACCCAAGGATCAAACCTGCATCTCCTGCATTGGCAGGTGAACTCTTTACTGCTGAGCCACCAGGGAAGCCTGGAAAAGCCATTTACCAAGAAACAAAAAACAGAAAAAGCAATATCTAGGAAGAAACCATGAAGGTATTTCCCAGTCATTAACCAGATCCTTCATTTTTTTTCCCCTTCAGCAAAGGGCAGAGTCCAGTCTACTATGACATCTACAGTAGCCACACAGTACAATAACACCAGTTCTCTCTGTAAGATAAAATACAGAAGAGCATGAAAAATGAATTCCAAGAACCCATCACATAGTTTTGTGGGCACTGAGAAAGCAGTGCCAATGATAAATGATTTGCAATGGATGAAAGATAAAAGTTCAAACTAAATTAAGGTTCATCAGAGACTGAAACTGACTGAGTACTTCAAGTGAAAAGAAGAATGTCCACGGTGAATGGACAGGCATTAACATCCTTCCTGAATATGTTATCAATATGCCATAGTTTAATTTTCATTTCAGATAAATGTCCTTGGCAAATAAGGCAGAAGTATAATAGCCCAACAATTACTTCCTTGGCAGTCCCTTCACCATTGTGACTGACTCAATGATCACAAACTTGTTAGTTTTCCTGATGTTATTTCAGAAATGAGAAGAATGTTCATGGCATTGAAACATGTATAATATCATATATGAAACGAGTCGCCAGTCCAGGTTCGATGCACGATACTGGATGCTTGGGGCTGGTGCATTGGGATGACCCAGAGGGATGGTATGGGGAGGGAGGAGGGAGAAGGGTTCAGGATGGGGAACACATGTATACCTGTGGCAGATTCATTTTGATATATGGCAAAACCAATACAATATTGTAAAGTTAAAAAATAAAAACAAAAAGAAAAAAATTAAAAAAATTAAAAAAAAACAGAAATTTTAAAATGACCCACTTAAAAAATTGGCTAAGGTTTTCATTAGGTTAAATACGGTTATGAATTATAACAAAAAATGCAATAAACCAAGAATAGGAGGAGAATGTGGGTGGGCATGACCTTAGAGACCATCTTAGTCTTTCTGTCGGTGAACATAATTACATTCTTTTGCACCCTGGATCATATTCCTCTCCAAAGTTCTGTTCCAGCTCTCCCACAGGAGCTCATCTAAAATGAAAGCACACTTGACTCTAATCACTCATCTTTTACTTGACAACGAAATACTAATGCTCCAGCAGTTGGATGAATGTGGAAACTAATTTTTTTAGCTATACAGACTTGGAGGTAGAAGCAGAAGTGAGTTTTTTTTCCAGCATCTAAGTGGCTCTCCAACAAATCCAAAAACCACTGAGGTAAATCCAACAAATCCAAAATGGTCTTGAATGGCCAGATAACTCTAACTGTATGCATTTTATGTTTCTATCAGTGATCTAATTGTTGGTCTTTCCCATTAGACTGTCAATATTTTCAAAAAAGGAACCCTATATTCAACTGCACTATCTCTGTAATATCTCCAGAGGCCCTGTATATGCTATAAATGTGAATTCATCACTTATGATTATTTTATTCCATTGAGTCTCTATTTTCATATTCCATAGTAAGTATTTAACATTGGGTTTATAGGTTAGTTATAAAAACGAAACTTTAAAGCCATATGTTAAAAACAAAACTAACTGCTAAACAAACTAGCACAGTATATTTAGTTTCTTCACACTCCTATTTTGTACAAAAAGACTGAGTTTCACAGTTTTAAAATCATTTTAAATATGAATTTGGTATTAGACTTCAATTTGCATGATCTCAGCAGATATTTTCAACAAAAATAATTGGGGCTTTCTCAGCACAAAGATTAGCATTATGTAAAAGATATCAAGAATTTTATATTTATTCAATGAAGCTAAAATTTCTTTGTAATAATAAGTCTCTCTAGCTTCCACATGTTCAAGTTACTTACTATAATGACCATCTAATATATCACAAGGGCTTTGTGGTAGCTCAGCTGGTAAAGAATCTGCTTGTAGTGCAGGTAGACCCTGGTTCAATTCCTGGGTAGGGAAGATCTGCTGGAGAAGGGATAAGCTACCCACTCCAGTCTTCTTGGGCTTTCCTGGTGGCTCAGACGGTAAAGAATCTGTCTGCAATGAGCAAGTTCAGTTCAGTCGCTCAGTGGTGTCCGACTCTTCGCAACCCATGAATTACAGCATGCCAGGCCTCCCAGTCCATCACCAACTCCCGGAGTTTACCCAAATTCATGTGCATCGAGTTGGTGATGCCATCCAGCCATCTCATCCTTTGTTGTCCCCTTCTCCCCCTGCCCCCAATCCCTCTTGGCATCACAGTCTTTTCCAATGAGTCAACTCTTCACATGAGGTAGCCAAAGTATTAGGAGTTTCAGCCTCAGCATCAGTCCTTCCAATGAACACCCAGGACTGATCTCCTTTAGCATAGACTGATTGGATCTCCTTGCAGTCCAAGGGCCTCTCAAGAGTCTTCTCCAACACCACAGTTCAAAAGCATCAATTCTTTGCTGCTCACCTTTCTTCACAGTCCAACTCTCACATCCATACATGACCACTGGAAAAACCACAGCCTTGACTAAGACAGACCTTTGTTGGCAAAGTAATCTCTGCTTTTTAATATGCTATCTAGGTTGGTCATAACTTTCTTTCCAAGGAGTAAGCGTCTTTTAATTTCATGGTTGCAATCACCATCTGCAGTGATTTTGGAGCTCCAAAAAATAAAGTCTGACACTGTTTCCACTGTTTCCCCATCTATTTCTCATGAAGTGATGGGACCAGATGCCATGCAAGACCTGGGTTTAATCTCTGGGTTGGGAAAACCCCCTGGAGGAGGGCATGGTAACCCACTCTGGTATTCTTACCTGGAGAATGGAAAGAAAATCTATAGTGTCTAAAATTGGGAGAGAATTTTTCCCTTGTGATAAATCCAACTGAAGAGTTCAAGCAAAGATTAATACCACACCCCATTGGAAATAAAGATATCAATTAAACATTAATTCTTTAATTCAAGACCATACATCTGACTGCCAGAAAATAAATGGAAGATATAAGATATATGAAAACAGATTCCAAGTATTAGTTTAAAAAATTCCTTAAGCTCATGCATCTTTGCCCTATTCATCTGCTTAGATTGCACTTTCATAGACAAAATGGAACCGTTTCTTTTAGTAACTATGTCCAACATTTGAAAAAGTAACATCTACCCGAGCATTCAACAAATATTTTTAGATCAATGATGATGATATTCAAATCATAACAAATACTAAATTGTTAAAGTAATAATACTAGCTTATATCTAGGCTGAACATTGTACACCCTCAAAATAGATATTACATGGAATCAGTATCCATTTGGCATTTCCTAGTCATAACACTGAGAGATTATCGGGTAGAATTTTATGCTTTGAAAAATTTCAAAGTCTCCCCCTCTCACCAAAGTCTCCCCTTCCCACCAAACTTACCACCCTATATTCCAGTAGACTATACTTCAAATACCAAGAAACACACACACGCATATAAATACAGCATTGAGGGAAAAGAAGAAATTCTTCAAATTCAACCTTTACCAAGCTGTTTTCTTGATATTTGAAATTTTAGCACCTAATTTTATTGCCCCTTTCCTTATATTCAAATAAACATTGTTGTCCTTAAAATTCTAGTAAATGCTATAATGAAATTGTTTATAGGTTCAATATTGTAGCAGATTTGTATTATGATTTCTAAATATATACTTTCTTTTCTTAAGGGAAAAGTAAATTTCCTGGAGCCACCAATGTTGGCCATGGACCTATGATTTACTTTGTTCAACAAAATGTGAGTTGAAGTGCTATGTCTTATTTCCATGCAGAAACTTTAAATACCAGTTCATAGTTCACCAGGCTCTCTTTTCCCTGTGCAAGCAGTATTCAAGAAGAAGCTAGTCTGAGCTGTGAAATGAAGAGGATGTGGAGAAGAGCTAAAGCAACCCAGGATGGACATGGAACATGAGCACTGGACATGAGCATTATTAAAAGCCACTAACATTTTCAGGTTGTTACCACAGCATAATCAACTTTATCTTGACTGATAAAATCCTCCATCAAATAAAAAGGCGAAAAAACAGAACACTCACTCAAATGAAGATCTAACCAGCACAGAGTTTAATACAATAACTATTTCATCAATTTTACAGGTTGTACTTCTTCATTTCAGGAAATATGAGGTGCCATGTCACTCCTCACAGAATGTAATTCACAATTAACCTCAGATTACATTCTACTACCTTCATGCAAATCTAGTCTTTTCCCATCTTGTACTTTAGAGAATTTTTACCTCATTTTTACTCAGTTTGATTTATGCTCACTTGTCCTAATTACTTAATTCTGACCAGTTCTTCAACCTGCCCCTGTTGATTACAATTTCAATCCGTTATTTTACTTGTGTCAGAGTCTAATATCTTATGAATTACCTATCTCACATCAGTGGTTATTCTGAGCCAACCCAAGAGGCCATGGTTATTAAAAACTACATCAGCAGTTGGGCAAAATATCTCAGAAAACCAGTGGCTTTAAAAAGCAGTTCTATATTTTCTTTGATTTCTTGCTTTCATCTAAGGTAGGTATGAAATCTATGTCACAGATTTTGTGTAATGATTCAACTATATAATCCAAATAAGGCATAATATGGTTTATAAAAATGCTAAAATATTACTATTCCTTCTTGTTTTAGTAAGTCTAGTTCTACCTCTGTCTGTTGATACCACATTAGTTTCTAGAATGGGTTCTCTTGCTATTATGAATGCACAAGGACCATTTTTGTTAATAACATATATATTTGGTGTTTCGAAGAACAAGTCTAACCCTTTTGGAAATACATTTATGACCCAAATAGACTATGAACTGATAGCAACAGTTGTATATTCGAAACTTCAGCCTGTTTTATAAAAGTGTGGGCTCTGGGCTGATATAACCTATAAATAGTTGGACCTCCTGATCCATTGCTCTCAACCATTCATACTGTAGTGAAGTCCAAGAAAACTACATTTTTAACAAGCTTCCCTGGGTAAATCATAGTCCTTGGACCAACCATTGGGAAGCACTGTTCTTGATCACATACATTTTCTTACTACCTCACGTTCATCTCATTAAAGCAGTGTGACTACATCACAGTGGTTATCAACTTTGGCTCTATGTTAGAATCAACTGAGGCATCATTTAAAAAAACTTATTACAACCCTACCAAGAGAGTCTAATTTAATAGGTCTTGGATGGGACCCAATATCTATGTTTTTAAATAAAAAGCTCTTTACTCCATTCCAAGGTGAAGCCAAACTTGAGAAACAATGAGCAGGAAGTATTACAAACCATGTCAAAGCAGCTGGATCTGAGTCCTGGTCATGTCACTAACTGACCATGTCACTGTCCCTCTCTAAAATTCCATTTATCCATTTACAAAATTGAGATAATGACATTTAGTCTACCTATTTCACCTGATTATTGTGGGGGATAAATCTGATAAGTTCTAAAAGCATTTTGCCAACCTCAAAATAGAAATAATACCATTGCCTGCCTATTATACTTTATACAGCCCTTTTTTCTTGCTAATAATTTTTAAATGTCATAAGATATAGGATTTATCCAGATGACGTGGCTTGAGGGAGGGGTTATAAAGGTGAACTGAAGAGCCAAGGGTAGAATACATTTCAATTTTAAAAAGCAGGTAGGAAGACGGGACAGGAAAGCATTCATGCAGATACTTTAAATGGGAAGAACCACTATAATTCTTAATTCACCAGCTTATTACCAGTTTCACAAGGAGACAAGTACCATTAACACTGTCCCCCTCCTGCCCCCACCCAACTCATCTCCCTGGAGTTACAAGCATTAAAAGGAGAAGAAACAGAAGCAGCCTCAAACTATTCTTTAATTTATTTTTAATTGGATAATTGCTTTACAATGTTATGTTGGTTTCTGCCATACAATGATGTGAATCAGCCATAAACATACATATGCATACCTCCGCAGGCCAGCCATAAGCATACCTCCCTCTTAAACCTTCCTCGCACCCCCACTCCCATCCCACTCCGTAGGTTGTCACAGAACACCAGCTAAGTTCCCTGTGTTATATAGCAACTTCCCACTAGCTATCTATTTTACACATGGTAATATATATGTTTCAATGCTACTTTCTCAATTAGTCCCACCCTTTCCTTCCCCCATTGTGTCCACAAGCCTGTTCTCTATGTCTGCATCTCTATTCCTGCCATATAAATAGGTTCATCAGTACCATTTCTCTAGATTCCACATATATGCATTAATATACTATATTTGCTTTTCTCTTTCTGACTTACTTCACTCTGTTTAACAGGTTCATGCACCTCACAACAACTGACTCAAATCCATTCCTTTATATGGCTGAGTAATATTCCAGTGTGTGTGTATATATATATATCTGTCAATGGACATATAGGTTGCTTCCATGTCCTGGTCATTGTAAATAGTGCTGCTATGAACACTGGGGTAAGTGTATCTTTTTGAATTATGGTTTTCTCAGGGTATATGCCCAGTGGTAGGGCTGTGGGGTCATATGGTAGTATTATTCTTAGATTTTTAAGTAATCTCCATACTGTTCACCACAGCCTTAAAATATTAAGGACTATATCTGTAATAATCATGATATACCTGGATTTTATCAACTTTGAAAAAAGAAATCAGTATTTTGTTTAGTTCTCTCTCAGGTTTTCATCAGCCTCAGAACTAGTTACACTGATTACATTTAAAATCCTGTAACCCCTTTTTAGGTGAAATTTTAAAGAGAAAATGAATCCTTTCCTTTTTTCAACATTTATTTGCCTGGCACTGGAGACACTCAGGTGCAAAAAGCAGAAAAGTTGCCTTTACCAAGTCTCCTACAGCAAATCTTTTCTTAAATGGATTAGTATTACATTTGGCTTGATTTTTTAAAAGGAATCACCACAGTAGATTACAAATGGAAGCACATCAAGGATTCTCTTCTGAAAACCTGACCACCTAAAAGGGTTAAGAATCGTGTAATCCATCTTTCTATTTCCTTATATATAATAGAGCAATAATGCTAAATGTTCTATCTTCTTTGGGAGAATATTTTAAAAGCCTCTTGGAAAGTGAACTGTATAATAAGACAGTATGACAAAATGTAGTAATTCAGAAAATAGGAAGGCAATGAAAGTATATTACATAAATAAGCAATAAAACTTTGAGAAAAGGATGTGGTACATTTCTAAAGATGAGCATGTGTATACTGTATAATCCAGCAATTATCCTCCTACATACATAGTTAAATGTAAGTATATATTTCAAATATTCATGGTCAGGAGAATGAATAAACACTGAAGTATATACATATAATTAAGTAATCTATGTATTGAAAGTGAAAGAACTACAGTGACTAAACAAAACATGAATTAGTTCAGAATACACTATCAAATAAAAAAGTAATATGCAAAGTGATACTATGTGTACAAAGCTCAAAGTCAAGCTTAACTAAATGAAATGTTTAGAAAATGTATGAAATTACTTTAAAGGAAAAAAATGAAATAATAAACACCTTTAGAAGAGGCAGGGTAATGAGAAGAAAGAGCACAATTATAACTAAGACAATATTGGTAATGTTATAGCTATTAAATGGCCAATTTAAGAGTATTTATTTTTATGCCTCACAACGTATATATGACATGAATTATTTTGTGTGTGTATATATAACATAATTTTTAAAATATAATAGTGAGAAAACAGATGTCTGAAAAATAGTATTCTGTTATTTATTACCTAAAAGAATTTGATTAGTATACTAAATGGCACCACACATCCAGTTCTTCTGTTATTATTAATGATGATACTATTGAATATCTACATCTTTAAAAGTGTCTTGGTAAGACGCTCAGATAATATGCAACACAGTCTAAGTTTGTAAAAGAATGAACCTATAAAAACAAGCTATTTCATTTTATATAAGTTTTAAAGTTTTTTTTCCCATAAAAAAAGTGTCATAAAGCTGGAAGAATAAAAAATTATTATGTCCAATATTCTAAATAGTGCTTTCCTAAAGTCTTATTAGCATGTAATAATTTCATCACTTATTTAGTTTTGTTCTGAGCCTTCAGAAAATTTGCAGCTATCAATAATCATTTTTTAAACATCAAGAATGAGGATTTCTTTTTTTCTCTGTGTATTTATATCTATTCTGATTATAATGCTATATTCCAGGCCTTAAAGGGATATAGGCACATACACACAACATAATCTCAGCTTTGTAAATTCTATAAATTTTTGGTTTCATACTTGTCTTCAGAAAAAAACATTCCTTGAGCTACCTGGGTACTATGCTTAATAGTTGTATATCTACTATCTGATTCATTATATATTAGGATCATAAAGAAAAGTTTAAAAAGATAATGGTTTTGCTTCTCATCGTCAGCTAAAACAACTGAAGAAAACTTAAAGGAGTGAGTATTGAACTAAAATATATTGCTTAAATATAAAATAAAAAAGAATCATCTTTCATATTGCCTTCAACAGGTATGCTAAGTAATGCAATTCATATTTTTTAAAAATTACATATAAAGTTTGTCCTGGTTTTTGGTCTGAAATGTCCCAGTTTCAAATCCCAAGAGCCCAAGTCCATTTTTCAGGTCACCTAGAATGTCTGTTTCAGGAAGGCTTAACCACTAGCCCTGAAAATACAGCAAAAATAATACTGAAAGTCATGTTTGAGATGAATGATAGACTATCTTGGCTGAGCTTTCATATGGTTTAATACTTACTACATGAACCATAAAATATGTAGCCTGCCTACCCCAGTATACATGTATCTCACTACTACTTGAATCTTAATATCCCTTTTAGAACACAAACTCTGTGTAACTTACTATTATACACTAGCCTTTTACCTTTACCTGTTTTGAATTTTCCATTTTCAACTCTAGGTTACTTGAATATGTGGATAGGGAGGGCAAATTCACAAGTAATCAAAATTAATTTCTGTATTCCATTTGAACATGGACATTTCAAAATATCATTCAGAATATGAAGCATAGTTATCAATTGCCTTAAATGCTAAAAAATATCTGAAATTAAACCAAAATCCTTTTTAAAAAAAAGTCACTCATTTCAGAACTAGGTCTTTCTTCATTGCTACTCAATACCAAAAGTAAGCAGAGAAACAGTCCTTTAAATTTTGTATGAAACGAGAAACTGACTTAAGGGTTTCCAAAGATCTTTTGCTATACAAGATAACTAAAATTGCCATTTATTAAGCTCCCACTAAAATGACAGATCATGAACGAGATCAATTTCCAATATTCACAGAAATTCACCTATAATAATCCAATAAAGTGATGTACCTTATAGATGAAGACAAAATTATGATATGAAGTAATTTGCTAAAGTTCATACTGTTTGTAAAAAGCAGAGCCATGATGAATTCACATCTACTTTATGTCAAAGCCCACTATACTACTTTGCCATAAAATAAAAGAGTAAATAACATAAAAGGTCAACTAGGAAGGTAAAGGAGGTAATACTCATATGGATAAAGTATAATGAAGTTAAAATATGATAGCTATTGTCAATAAACTTACAGGCCAAATTTTTTTGTATAAGTCCTTAATAAAACATTAAAAATCACTTCTAAGCCTATTTTTACAAAATTCTATAATCTTTTAAGTTTTTTTAGTATTTATAAATACATGCCCTAACAATTTAAACCATAAATACCAATTCAATTAAGTCCTTAAAAAGCTCTTATTTTCTCCTGGGAATTTACCTTGAGTAAATAGCAACTGGATTAAGATAAAACAGGTTAGATTAAATTCAAGCAGGCATTCTTTTCAGAAAGGATTATATACTCAATATGTTCACATACATCTTTATTTAAAAATGTATACTTAAGAACAACTCATAAATAGTTTACTTTTACTGATTTGTATTTAAAACAATGTAAAGGTAACAAAATTGATTAGAGAGTACACACACATAATTTAGAGGAAGATGTCCATCAAAAAGAAATATTACTAATGTTGACTTCTGAAGATGATTTTTCCATTTTCTTGAATGAAGATTTAGAAAAAAAAGAAAATGCATTAGATTGGTAAATATGAGGGAAAATATCAAACAAATGAACAGGCAGAAAGTCAGAATAACAACTTAATTAAAGACACTTATAGGAAAGACCATAGCAGTGGCACAGTTGCTTCTGGTGCTTAAATTAACATGACAGTAACTATTCTTTAAGGTTTTCTGTATTTTTTAAACTAACAAGTATTATTATCTTATAAACATTTTTAAAGAACAGAAAACCTAATAACTGTGCATAAAATTTTTAAAACATTATGGCACAATAGTAAATGAAAAAGACCATTTTCAAAATACGTATGCATATGTATATACATGAAACAATGGGGCTAAGCCTCAAGTCTCCCAGGACTCATCATTCCCACCTTCTGTCCCTTGCCCCAAGTATTCTAAATTCCACCAAAGTAGAACCTTGCAAACTGATACTTTTATGACCATTTCTTAACTATATGACAATCTAATTAATCATTTTTTGTGTGTTTGAACTGGAAAAAATTTTAGAATAATTTTAGGTTAAGCTGATACCCATTAGAGTAGGCATCATGGCAAGTATTTCAATGCTGAGAAGTGCGTGGGTACCTGTCTCACTTTTCTGTTTCAGGTGCTGACAGTGCTCTAAATACTACAGCTTCAGTTCTTTGTAAGAATTCTTTCCATTTAAGATTTTAAAACCAGTTTCCCTTTTTTCTCAAATGTGTTATTATAATCAATCTTATGTGGGAAAGAGGTGCTGGGGGAAGAATCTCTTTTAAAGACTTTAACTATAACAGTCTAAACCCATCACAACTGGAAATAAGAAAAACAGATACAGAAATACTAAATAAATTCTTCCAAACAGAACTTGTTAAAAGAAAAGTATCTTTCTCCTCTATTGTTTGCATTACTTAAAATATAAGTAGCTAATATCAAAAGGCACTTTCCACTTACTTCACAGTAACACCCCTTTGTGTTAAGAAGGGAAAAAAATCTATTTGTGACAGTTTATTTTTAGATATTGATCATCTCATCTTGCTGCAAAGGGAATAAAAATAATTAAAGTTGAGTGAAAAATAATTTGAAGTACAGCATATTTCAAAGCATAACTATCATCATAACTGTTCAGATGAGATTTCTTGAAAGCCTAGTAATAAATGCATGCCCTAGATATTTTTTTTTAATCTACACTTTGCTTATTCAAATTGGCCTCTTTTACTGGCAGCTTAAGTTTAATTCAGTCTTTAGATACTGCATACAAGTCCAAGTGAATGCAATGATTACTGTGTATTTAATGGCTGAATGAAACCATTAGATGGACACTGACTGTTTGTAAACTACATAATTTATTTCAAAATATAATAAGTATTCATCTATGCTGTGCTCTTCCATCAAACTTAAGCAGTATTTCTTCAATGTACATAGCATTCTTTTCATATTTTTCTAACTCAAATTTGTTTTAGAAAATTTGAAAAACACAAAAAAGTAGTCTAAATAAATTAAAATTACCCATATTTTCATCATCAATAAGCAAACAGTTAACTGTTTTATTTCATTATTTTAATTATCATCCTCACTCCTATTGCAAAGATAGGAGTCAACAGACAAGAGAGCCCAGAAAGACCTTGTATCAAAGATAAGTCATCACATAACAGTAAAAAACAGTGGATTATTTAAGAGATGATTTACATACATTCATTTCATGACTATAATTAAGTTTCCTCTAAAAATATGTTTTGCTAGCATTATATAAAAGCATATGGTGTTTCTGAAGTTTTGTTCACTTTCATTCTAGCATTGGAAAATTGTTATGAGGATCAGTAATTTTAATTAATGAATAAACTGAGATGCAAAGTGATGGGTATCTCTGGATATCTCTGGGGTTCTTAATATGAGTAGCAGAGATAGAACTGTGGCTTTTACACAGGAGGTGAAATAAAAATGAGTAACAATTCAAGCATTTAATTCTGGACTTTTCTGGAAGAGCATAAATGAGCATATGCTAAACCATATAAGATAACTGGGGCTCAGGTCAATTTATTTTAACAAGTAAGTAACAAGCACACATTGTTCCTGTCTTCAAGGAGATAACAATCTAATGGAAGAAAGATAAGTATGATTCACAGCAGACTATAACTGACAAGATAGAAAATGCATGTAAAATAAGAGCTTTCTATCTTTGCCCACACAACAAAGAATTAGATCTGAGAAGTTAATAAAAAGGACAAAATGGAATCATATAAGATAATCAATGCAGAAAAAAGAACAAAGACCAGACTGGAGACAAAGAAGACAAACAGCAGGGTGATATATTTAATTTATTCCCAATCACATTAGTAATTATATTAAATATAAATGGTCAAAGTAGGGGGAATATAAACAATTATGAGAATGGTAAAAATTTCACAACTGAGGTGGCATTCCCTAGAAGCCTTAAAGGATGGGACATGATTTTGGCAGGTAGAGATAAAAAGATATACGGGGAATGTTCTGAGGCAGCCTCAAAACATAAAAAGATGAAACTACAAGATCTATTTTACCAACAATAACTCATCCACATGAACTAGAGTACAATTAAGATACAAAGGAGAATTAGAGAATAAAATCAAAATTATGTTAGAACCATACTAGGAGTCCTTTGAATTCCAAAGAGAGGAATTTGTAATCAGTTTGGAGATTAGGGGAAAATTGCTGAAAGCGACAGAATCAGAGCAGGGCTTTAGGATAACTAGTCTGAACGTGATCCATTCTATACTTGTAAGTAGATTAAACCAGAATGTCATGAAGATGTGCTTTATTAAGAAAAATTTACATCTAATATTTCCTTTAAGGTACAACAGAAAAGAATTAAAGTAGATGAATTATGACATCAAGTCAGGTACATACTGGGATGGGGTAGGCAAGGCAAGAACCAAGAACATTCATGTACAGAGAACTTTCTGTTTGGAAATCTTAAAAGTGACATGTGGAACAGGACATGTGATCAGGAAATGAGGGTGAGATAGAAGGAACAATGACAAATGTTATGAGCTACTGAACTTTAAAAAATAAATAAATAAATGGGTTATATCAGGGCAAAACGTCCTAAGAAGGGCAAGGCATCCTCTTCAAAACAGAATGTACAGTGGGTGGAGGGTACAGCAAGTCCTTCTATGTCCTCAGTATACTTGGAGTATTTCAATTATTTGGGGATAATTTCAGTAATTCTGCATTTGTTCAAGACAAAATGTACTTAAAGTTCAAGCTGTAAAAACATCTCTCTCTATTCTACCTAATGTTTCCTGATCTGTAAATTACCAAAACTCAAACCCATTATGCCTTGAAGTAAGCTTCCTAAAGAGAACGTTGAGCCAAACAGTGTAGCTGTTAAAAGGTCCTATTGTGAGCATGAACAAGCCTCTGAGGGCAATATCAGAATGGCATATGTTTTCTATGAAGTAGATGTCTATAGCAGGTGTTCATACATTCTGGAAATGAAAACTGCATCGCTTGTTACTTAGATGGTAGGTTCTTAAAATAGCGGAATGGGTGGGTTAGTCATATTCTACACAAACTGCATTTTCACCCCTGCACATGCCTCTACAGGAAATTTAAAGTCACTGAAAATCATTTCAGCCGTTCCGAATGTAACGTCTGAAGGTTATCGTGACAAAATTATGTTCTAGAACCTGTGAATTATAAACATAGAAAATTGTCCATTTTTGACTTTATAGGTAATGTTAAAAGAAATGTAACTTTTTAAAAGATGAGTTTGTTTAAATCTAATAACATAAGATTATTTTTATATAGGAAAAAATTAGGTATGAATGAATTCAGTGAAAATGATTACACCTGATTCTCCTTCAATATTTTTCAAGAAAACTTTTCAAAGTTGCCATTTAGAAGAATTGCAGTCTTTGTTTACAAGGCAACAATGGGCCAGTTACTCAAAAGTTAACCTTAAACTGGCTATCTAGATTCAGATGTTTAAAAGAGATATAAGAAATTAAAAACACCCACTTTCTGTCATAATTATGCATGGAAATTACATTATTTTAGAAGGTGACATCAGATGGACTGCATTCTCAAAGAACTGACAATAAGCATGAGTTTCTCATGTATAAAAGTTAAAAAAAATAAACTTAATTCTCCCATTTAATTCCACAGTATTTGAATTGTCTTGGGTCTCATGCATAAATGAAAACATTAAGAAATACATAAATATGATTATCACAGATCTTGTCATGTAGCAGACAATAACCATTTGCAAATTATATATGTATATAATTATATACATAAAATGCAAAACAAGGATTATTTGCATATAGATTACTCCTGAACACATATCCAATATACTATAAACAATTATCATACAAATACTGTACAACAGGTACCCTTAAAGCAGAGAAAATTTTTTTCATAGTAAAAGAGAAGAAACTAATAGTCTGCTATCCACATCTCAAGTCTCTGGTCAAGTTTAATGGCTTTTAAAAGTCGCTTTAGAAAACATTTTTTTGAAGCAATGTCACTGATAATACAGAACTACAGGAAAAATTACCCATAGACTATATTACTGCTTTTTCATTCCTATGCCCTAGAACAGTGTATGAGAACCAGAATCACCTGAAAAACTAGTAAACATTCAGATTCCTGGGCATTCCCCACAGTAAATTTGGCAGTGTGTGCCAAGAATCTGAATTTCTAACAAGTTTCTTTGTGATAATAATGCCACTAGTCCATGAACCACACTGGACACACTGGATTAGCATTAGAACACGTCAGCAAACTGTGGCCCAGGGTTGAATTCAACCTGTTGCATGTTTTCATAACACAAGTTTTACTGGCACACAGCTATGCCCATTCATTTCACATACACACTGTCTGTGGCTGCTTTTGCAGAGTAACAGCAGAATTGAGCAGTTGGATCAAACACCATATAGCCTATATCATAAAGCCTCCAAAACCTTGAATACTATTTGGCCTTTCACAGAAAACATTTGCTGACCCTCACCCTCAAATGCCTCTCCTCCCTATTATCCAGAAATCTTTGACATTCAGAAATAAAATTTACTGATATCAAATACGAAGACATGTACTGAGACAAGAGTATTTCAAATATTTATCATCTTCATCAATGTCTGTGACTAACAGCACTGAGTTACTGACTTTCTTACTGCTATGACAGAATGATGAATGTCTCTTATATTCCACAATTAAAAGTCACAAACTTAACTCTCCTTTCTATACACCTGCAGTTTCAGAGAAATGGTGCTAATAAAATCTACATAGTACAACAGAAAATACACTTGAAACATTAAAATTTGTACTGATAAAATTTCTTATTTGAGAAAATATAGGCAATATAGTAAATTGTTAATTATCCTTGGTAATAAAGACAGGGAGTAGAAGGATAAGTTAAATCATTAATTTCCTCAATAATTTTCTGTATCATCACATTTTATCCTCTGCTTTTCCTATTTCTGCATCACTGGATAGGTTAACAAATAATGAGAAAGTAGCACCAGCACTATGTTGACATCTGGCTTCTACAGAGTGGTGCTTGCTGGCCTTACACCTCTCAGATATGTTTTGCTAGATTTAAACAAATTTTTGCAGTATATGTACTAGTCAATTCCTTCCTCTACCATTTCTTCATATCTTATGACAGGACATTTTAGTTGCTGCACTCCTGGACACATTTGATTTGGCAGTCCCTGGTTTAAATAATATTCAAAGTAAAAAAACTGGGTCATGTAAATAGATCACTTAAATGCTAAGTATAATTAAAGGCTATTATATATATTTATTATGTATACCTATATAAATAAAACTGTAGTTAGTTGTATTAATAAGGAACTAATGGCATCTTAGAGCAAAAGTCTCAGATTGCTATCCAAATGGGGCAATTTAATTTTGTGAAAGTCAATATAGTTTATTCATCCCCACTAAAAGTTTAAGACTAACAACCTTACTTATTGATATAATACTGTCTCTAGAGGTTCAGGTTAATTTACATCTACTGATAAATAAAACCCTTGTTTATTGGGCTATTATATGCACAGTTTTCCAATGAATTATGTATTTGATTGCTAATGAACCATTTATCTTTGAATGAGAAAAATCCCAAACCAGTATTTTATAAATGCTTGCTAAATAGGCAAAACCAGTACAATATTGTAAAGTAATTAGCCTCCAATTAAAATAAATAAATTTATATTAAACAAGAATATGATACTAATAAATTAACAGAAGGAAATTTTGCCAGCTAATACCTGTTGCACGATTGTTGTTAATTCCAAGCAGAGCTGTATGACATTATTCCTTGTAACTGAATAGTCTGTGACAGCAGCAAATGGTGATCTATAAAGGGAAAAGGAAAACTGTGATTAATCGGAACAGCTTTTGAAAGGTCCCCAAAGACAACAACATAAAATAAGGTTTTGAATAATGTGAAATGAATTGTTCTTAAGATTACATAGTGATAAAAATATTCAGAACGTACTTAAGGAAAAAAATTTAAGAGAAATGCTTGGAAGAGAATTAAATACAAGAAACAATGCTTGCTTTCCATCATACTACTTTCTCTTTTTTTAGTTCTTAATACTTAAAAGTTCTCTGGTACTCACAAAGTCTCTTTACTACATCTAAAATAAAATAAAAAATGGCATACTTAAGCAAAGACATTTTGGGTTCTTTTCAAATGAAGCTAACATTGTTGAGTCCAGTATCAGCTAGAAAGAGTCACAATCTAGAGCTTAGTCTCATGACAGCTATCACTTACTGAGGACTTACTATGTGCCAGTTATTCTTCTAACTGCTTTACATGTACTAAATTTCACAACTCTTATAGGCACTATTATTGTTGTTTGCTTAGTCACTAAGTCATGTTCATCTCTTTGGGACCCCATGGACTGTAGCCCACTGGACTCCTCTGTTCATGGGATTTCCCAAGAATACTGGAGTCGGTTGCTATTCCCTTTTCCAAGACACTATTATTTACTCCCATTTTACATATGAGACAATTGAGGTACAGCAAGCTTAAGTGAAAACTAGTAAGTGGTGGAGCTAATATTCAAACAGAGGAAGGCTGACTCCCAGATTCCACAGCCCAGAGTTAAACACTGATATACCAATTGCTGTGAGTTTAAGTAGCTTTTCACTTGTACTAAACTAATGGCTTATGTCACTTCAGATCCTTTATCAAACAATTTGGCATACAAATAATATATATTGGTACAAGGTTTATATTTTCAAGAATGTTACAGACAGCAGCAGTCTTCCCAAGCAAGTGTTTTGCCACCAAATGAATTTACAGTGGCCTTCCCTTGTGGCTCAGCTGGTAAAGAATCCACCTGCAATGCGGGAGACCTGGGTTCAATCCCTGGGTTGGGAAGATCCTCTGGAGAAGGGAAAGGCTACCCACTCCAGTATTCTGGCCTGGAGAATTCCATGGACTTTATAATCCATGGGGTCGTAAAGAGTTGGACACAACTGAGTGACTTTTACTTCCATTATTCTTTATCCTCTTTGTCTATGAATGCCAATTACGTTTTTATGGGACCAGAGATTATATGGGAAGCCCAGTTTAAAGAAAACAAGAACACAAAAAGAAAAGATATGGGGCTAAAAATCTAGTCAGATAACTAGAACTTCAGTGCTTCGGATAACTCTTAAGGCAATTTATATAAAACTGCTTCTTGGTTACAATCTGAATGTCTCTCTTATAGAAAAACTCTAGAACTCAAGCACCTCCCATCTCCATAGGTGTCCATATGAGAGGGTCTTTATTAGCTATAGTTTTAAAAATCATATTTTTCACTTACCTATTTTGGCCATTCTAATAGCTATAGAGGGGCATATCACAGATTTAATTGGTATTTTCCCAAAGTTATATGTATTTTCCCTATGTATTTATTATCTATATTTAAGAGCTATTTAATTTCCCTGATAGTTTTCCAACTGGTTTAAGTAGTTTGTGATATTGAAGGAATTGAGTCATATCACCGAAGCTGTCAAATGTATTTATAAAGAGTTATTTGTAGTATTTCTTGTTATCCTTTTAATTTTGATTGACTTCTCAACATACTGTGCTTCCATTTTCATTCATTTAGTTCTTTGATCATTATTATTTGCTCCCTTCTGCTGCTTTGGGCTTATTTTCTATTTTAATTCTTTTAAGCATACTTAACATGAGATCTAACCTCTTAAAAATTTAACTATAAAAGACAGTGTGGGGAAATTAAGAAGATGGCACCAGTCAGTCTCTCTCAACCCCTTGCCCCATGTTCTGTAAACAATGGCTTCACACAGTTATGTAACAGCTGAGATCACTTACAGTACTGCACACACACGTCACAAGGTACTCACTTGGTCAACAGGCTACCTTGTACAGTACGCCTGTATGAGCTTCACCATGAAAGCCCTGGCTACTACAGCACTGGGGGTACACGGGAGTGACATCATGGGTATGTTACATGAAGTTATCTCATGACTACGTTGTGGCTACATTATGGTTATGCTATGGCTATTGCTATGGCTGCTGTGTCAGGCAGGAGAGAGGCTGTGTTATGGCTGTCATGCCAGCCAGGAGAGAATAAACACATCTGCAGTTCCTGTGGCTCCTCGAGTCTTCTTCCAGTCTCTTAGTGCATACCTTATCTATGCTAAGTTCAGTGAACAGTACAGTGTGAACAGCAAAACAACTGGCATCACAAAAGGACCAGCTAAAGACAGTATTGTTATCTATAGGTACAATGTTCTACACCAGGTATCTATAACTTTTTCATCTTGCTTAACTGAAACCTTATGCCCATGCCTGTTGATTTTTTATTTTCTTGAGAAGAGAGCTTAGATAGCAATATGAGATCTTTTTTCTCATATAAGCAGTTTTTACAAATTTCCCTTTCAGAACTGCTTTAGCTGTGTCCCACAAAAATTGCATTATTATATTGTCATATATAAAAATTGTATTATTATATTATAATTGAATTTTAATATTGTGACCCTTCTTATTTAACCTTATATGCAGAGCATATCATGAGAAATGCTGGGCTGGATGAAGCACAAGCTGGAATTAAGATTGCCGGGAGAAATAAGAATAACCTTAGATATGCAGATGATACCACCTTTATGGCAGAAAGTGCGGGAAGAACTAAAGAGCCTCTTGATGAAAGTGAAAGAGAGAAAAAGTTGGCTTAAAACTCAACCTTCAGAAAACTAAGATCATGGCATCTGGCAAATAGAAGGGGAAACAGTGGAAACAGTGACAGACTTTATTTTTGGGGGCTCCAAAATCACTGCAGATAGTGATTGCAGCCATGAAATTAAAAGACATTTGCTCCTTGGAAGAAAAGTTATGACCAACCTAGACAACATATTAAAAAGCACAGACATTACTTTACCTACTTTACCAACAAAGGTCCATCTAGTCAAGGCTACGGTTTTGCCAGTAGTCATATATGGATGTGAGAGTTAGACTATAAAGAAAGCTGAGCACCGAAGAATTGATGCTTTTGAACTGTGGTGTTGGAGAAGACTCTTGAGAGTCCCTTGGACTGCAAGGAGATCCAACCAGTCCATTCTGAAGGAGATCAGCCCTGTGTGTTCTTTGGAAGGAATGATGCTAAAGCTGAAACTCCAATACTTGGGCCACCTCATGTGAAGAGTTGACTCATTGGAAAAGACCCTGATGCTGGGAAAGATTGAAGGCAGGAGAAGGGGATGAGAGAGGATTAGATGGTTGGATGGCATCACTGACTCAATGGACATGAGTTTGAGTAAACTCTGGGAGTTGGTGATGGACAGGGAGGCCCGGTGTACTGCAGTCCATGGGGTCAGAGAGTCGGACACAACTGAGTGACTGAACTGAACTGACAAAAATTGTGACTTATCATAATTTTCATTCTGTTCAATGTATTTCTTTTTATTTCCCTTGAGATTTCCTCCTTTTGTCCATAGATTACTAGAAGTGTGTTGTTTGATTTCTAATTTGACTGCATTATGGTTAAAGAAGACATTCTGATTTAAATTATTTTGAATGTATTGAAGTTTGTTTTATAATGCAGATGTGGTATACCTTTCTGAATGTTCCATGGACACTTGAAAAGAAATTGTATTATACATTTGTTGAATGAAATGCTCTAAAAATGTCAATTATATCTTGTTATGTGGTGGTGCTCAGCTCTTCTAATCATTATGTTCTGTTTTGAGAGAGGAGATGAAGTATCCAATTGTAATTGTGGATTTATCTATTTCTTCTTTTAGTTCTGACAGTTTTTGCTTCAGGTACTTTGAAATTGTTGCTTGATATTATACAACTTAGAAGTTTGTTTCTTTCTCTTCTTTTTTAATGTGGACTACTTTTAATGTCTAGATTTGTTGCAATATTTCTTCTGTTTTATGTTTTGATTTTTTGGCTCCAAGACATGCGGGAATCTTAGCTCTCTGATCAGGGATAGAACCCTCACCCCCTGCATTAGAAGGCAAAATCTTAATCACTGGACCATCAAGGAATCCCTGTCTCTTCTTTTTTAAATTGTTTACTAGAAGAAAAAGCAAAGGAGAAAAGGAAAGATATAAACATGTGAATGTAGAGTTCCAAAGAATAGCAAGAAGAGATAAGAAAGCCTTCTTCAGCGATCAATGCAAACAAATAGAGGGAAACAACAGAATGGGAAAGACTAGAGATCTCTTCAAGAAAATCAGAGATACCAAAGGAACATTTCATGCAAAGATGGGCTCGATAAAGGAAAGAAATGGTATGGACCTAACAGAAGCAGAAGATACTAAGAAGAGATGGCAAGAATACACAGAAGAACTGTACAAAATAGATCTTCACGACCCAGATAATCACGATGGTGTGATCACTGACCTAGAGCCAGACATCCTGGAATGTGAAGTCAAGTGGGCCTTAGAAAGCATCACTACGAACAAAGCTAGTGGAGGTGATGGAATTCCAGTTGAGCTATTTCAAATCCTGAAAGATGATGCTCTGAAAGTGCTGCACTCAATATGTCAGCAAATGTGGAAAACTCAGCAGTGGCCACAGGACTGGAAAAGGTCAGTTTTCATTCCAATCCCAAAGAAAGGCAATGCCAAAGAATGCTCAAACTACCACACAGTTGCACTCATCTCACACACTAGTAAAGTAATGCTCAAAATTCTCCAAGCCAGGCTTCAGCAATAGGTGAACCGTGAACTTCCTGATGTTCAAGCTGGTTTTAGAAAAGGCAGAGGAACCAGAGATCAAATTGCCAACATCCGCTGGATCATGGAAAAAGCAAGAGAGTTCCAGAAAAACATCTATTTCTGCTTTATTGACTATGCCAAAGCCTTTGACTGTGTGGATCACAATAAACTGTGGGAAATTCTGAAAGAGATGGGAATACCAGACCACTTGACCTGACTCTTGAGAAATTTGTATGCAGGTCAGGAAGCAACAGTTAGAACTGGACATGGAACAACAGACTGGTTCCAAATAGGAAAAGGAGTACGTCAAGGCTATATATTGTCACCCTGCTTATTTAACTTATATGCAGAGGACATCATGAGAAACGCTGGACTGGAAGAAACACAAGCTGGAATCAAGATTGCCGGGAGAAATATCAATAACTTCAGATATGCAGATGACACCACCCTTATGGCAGAAAGTGAAGAGGAACTCAAAAGCCTCTTGATGAAAGTGAAAGTGGAGAGTGAAAAGGTTGGCTTAAAGCTCAACATTCAGAAAACAAAGATCATGGCATCCGGTCCCATCACTTCATGGGAAATAGATGGGGAAACAGTGGAAACAGTGTCAGACTTTACTTTTGGGGGCTCCAAAATCACTGCAGATGGTGACTGCAGCCATGAAATTAAAAGACGCTTACTCCTTGGAAGGAAAGTTATGACCAACCTAGATAGCATATTCAAAAGCAGAGACATTACTTTGCCAACAAAGGTCCATCTAGTCAAGGCTATGGTTTTTCCAGTGGTCACGTATGGATGTGAGAGTTGGACTGTGAAGAAGGCTGAGTGCCGAAGAATTGATGCTTTTGAACTGTGGTGTTGGAGAAGACTCTTGAGAGTCCCTTGGACTGCAAGGAGATCCAACCAGTCCATTCTGAAGGAGATCAGCCCTGGGATTTCTTTGGAAGGAATGATGCTAAAGCTGAAACTCCAGTCGTTTGGCCACCTCATGCGAAGAGTTGACTCATTGGAAAAGACTCTGATGCTGGGAGGGATTGGGGGCAGGAGGAGAAGGGGACGACAGAGGATGAGATTGCTGGATGGCATCACTGACTCGATGGACATGAGTCTCAGTGAACTCTGGGAGTTGGTGATGGACAGGGAGGCCTGGAGTGCTGCGATTCACGGGGTGGGAAAGAGTCGGACACGACTGAGCGACTGATGTGATCTGTTCTGATAGGCTCATCTACTGCACTTTGGTGTTTTATATTTTAATTTAAATGTAATATTCACATAATACACATTAACCCTACATTTCTCAAAACTGTTTGCTACAAGTATTTTTCCAGTTTGTCTTCTATCTTACACTAATCATTTTTTTCGATATTATATAATCAAACAATATATTTCTTTGTATTTTATTGCACATTTTAAAACAATAAGTCTACATCTGGAAATCATTTTGTCTATATTTTCTCCAGTTTCTTTTGAACTAATGCTTCTCGCTTAAATAAATAATATACCTAAAATTACTTTAGTGAACAGGTAGTGCTCCATCATAATTTATTTTAGAAAGGCTTAATCAAGTGCCCCAATTCCATTTATTTAATGACCCTTTTTCCAGTGAAAGTGAAGTTACTCAGTCATGTCCGACTCTTTGTTACTTCATGGACTATACAGTCCATGGAATTCTCCAGGCCAGAATACTGGAGTGGGTAGCCTTTCCCTTCTCCAGGGGATCTCCCCAACCCAGGGATTGAACCCAGGTTTCCCGCATTGCAGGTGGATTCTCTACCAAATGAGCCACAGGGGAAGCCTTCTTTCTCCAGGAGTTTTAACATATTGCTTTCTAAATGATTCTATATATCACAGTCTATTTTGTGCTGTGTTCCACTACTGCTTATTACTATTTCAAAACAGTATATTTTTCCAACAAAATTTACTAAAACTTAAGGAATCATTAAGAATTCAAATAATGTTAATTAGAGCAAAATATATGCAATTAATTAATCTGTGTTCTCTGTTAAAAAAAAATTAACCTCTTTAATTGTAAGCAGGATCCAGTTTTAAACAAATCTATACTGATGGAAATTTTCTAAAATGTGTGATTGTAGAAATCATTGCATAGCTACATCTAAATTTATTAAAACTCATTAAAGGGGATAAATTTTATAGAATGTAAATTAGGCCTCAATAAAACAATTTTTTAATGATGTAAGATAAAAGTACTTCTAGGAAAACATCATTTAAAAAAACCACCCAAGACCATTTTTGCTGCACTGAAGCATAAAAATTGGCATTTTAATTAAGAATTCAAAATGCTTCTGGCATGATTAGAAAGAGCTTGGGTTCCTAGTTTTACAAAGGTCAAAGACTGTTAATAAAATCTAAAACTTCATTCAGAAGTGATGAAGTACAGCATGATTTTCCCTATAAATTCTTAAAAAAAAATACTCATTTGATCTTTAAAATGTACCAAAAGAAAAATCTATTTGATAACTGAATGCCTGTAGCAAACTGAACTCTAAGGTGTGTTTTCCACTTTCCTGATCCTTCACATTTCAAGTAGGACCAGTTTCTCACTCAAGATTAAGTGTCCAAAAAAAATGGGAAAAAAATCTAAACATATAGCAAGGAAAACATAAATTTTATCTTGTAGTGAATCCCCCTAACGTTTTCATTTTAAAGGTAAATCACATACAACTATACTGACAACCATTCTTAGCTAGCATATATTAATATTTGGTATTATGATCTTGGCTATACACATACATAAATAAAAGAAGGCTGACAGGTTCCAATCTTCGTGAGTTACCAAAGATGACTTATGAGATAAGTCATCAAGATGAGATAAGCTCATCATGACTTAATGAGATAAAGAAATTATCATTACAGAATCGCTGAACACGATCAGTTTGAAAACAAAATTATGAGAGGAATTTGTTTCTCAGTCTCAAAAAACCCCAAGTTAGAGCTCAGGCTACTTAGAAAAAAATAAGTGGCTGACTTAAAGGAAATTAAGTTCATGGCATGAAAACTTTTTGATGCCAAAAGTTAAAAGTTTTTTAAAAAAGATAAAATCCTTGACTCATTAATAAATGGCCATTACAGAAACTATCCTACATAGATCTTAAAATACGCAACTATCCTCAAATCTAATGGATAATATAATGCTTATACTTCTAACAAAAAAGTTATTGATACTATAAAAAACTTACTTGTTGTACATTCTTCTCAAACAAAAGCATTTATGGAAAGGTTATTAATGTTTCAGAAATCCTAAACAAATTAGAAGCTAATAAGAAAAGCTAAGAGTTAATCAGGAAATCTGAAAGGCCTTAATATTTCTCAGGTTGACATTGCTGAGCCTGAGGGGCAGTGTGTGAACAGCAGCCTTGCTAACATCACTGCTCATTTCTGGAACAAGAGGTGCCAAGTGGGAGCAGTGAGCACACAAGAGGAAATAAGACCAAACAACAAGCATCTGGTAGTGTTTGGGGTAGTTTTCTCTGCCTCTATAATTTTTCCCTGGTATAGAAATAACTTTTGTCCTATATTTCCTTATCATGAAAGAAGAAATTAGTTCAACCACTTTCTTAGATAAAGGAAAAGATTTCAAAGAATACATTTCTTTCCTTAGCATCCCAACCTTTATGCCTTAAATATTTAAAAGGTTTTCAATGATATAAAGATATCGCATTGATCCCTTCAAAACAGAATGGTCCTAAAATGTAGAAACAATTAGAAATAGGTATTAATGCTAAAAATGAGAGAAAAGATTAAACTTTCACTATAAATAGTAATATAAACTTTTTCTATAAATAATACTTTTGAACATTTTTAATAAGGTTATGGCACAACATAGAACATAAATTGATCTGTAAACCTCAAAGTATAGATTCATTTTGGCAAAGCCATATAAAACTGCAAGAAAGATGAGGTGTGAAAAATAGCAGGACGTACGTTAAAAATAGACAAGTAAACCATGAACTGAAAATAAACAATAAAAATATTAACCAACTGTGATTCCTATCTGAGGTTTTTCCTCTGGGAAAGTCTGTTGTTTTATTCGTTGCTATTTAAAATAAGAATGAAAAAAAAGGATTTTGTTAGCCTTAGATTTTATTTAAGAAATGTTAGGAGCTGTTTTTTTAAAATAAGTGTTGTTTGTTTCAAACATTTTAAATATTATTTAAATAGAAGCTCTACTGAAATTGCGGGTTTTGTGATTTGTAAACATCTCCCCTAGCATTCTTTCAGTGATATTAAAATATCTCATTGATGTCTTCAAAGTAGAATGAGAAATAAACTTTCTAGAAACAAAATTTTACATAGCACTTTGAAGTATCAAGGCCAGAAACAGAAAAGTGGTATTCTTCTTTAGCATTTGAAGAGAAACACCCAAGTACAAATATATGTTTATATATGCTGCATTCCAAAGAATTACTTCCTCAAAATTCTGAAGAATCAGTCCACATTCAAAAGGAAATGTAGTATAACAAAGGAACAAGATAAGAGTGAAACCAGAAGGGCTTTTGTATTACAACATAGATTCAAATGATAATTTTCACACTCGTGAATAACTTTAGGCAAGTTACTTCATGTTTCATATGTAAAATGGTGATAATGATATCTGTTCTGTGAGAACTCAGTGAGTCAATACATGCAAAGCATCTAGTTCAGTATGGAACTAAAGATTTTTTTCCTATTTTTTCTTTTCCTTTCTTCTCCTTCAAGTGACATAAAATAAAAATTGCAATAATGTCATCATATTGCTGTGCATGAAAGTTCACCCCAAAATGTAAAACAGGTGTAATGCCAAAAGTCAAATTTTAAAAATTAAGCCAGTTGCTTAGCATCAAAATAACCATACTCAACTGAGAGAATTTATTTTTCAACCAGAGCATTATATATATCAGAGGAATAAACCAAGTTTAAAGTCCAATGCTTGGCAGTATTTGATTGCAGTGACCATTTCAAACCCTCCAAATTAATCTACAATGACAAGTCAATATAATTTCGATGGAACTTTAATAATTAAGTACTTAAGCTCTAAATTCTTCAAAACGAAAATAAAAAAGACAAGATACATTCTTACCTTATATAAACAAAGCACAAAAACAGATCAGTTTGGGTCTAGAACTTAATATGAACTAAATCAGAGAAGAGATAGTTAAATCATGATTTTACAAATCACTAACAAATTTTGTTAGTATTTTGTTCTTTCAAATTATGTAAAGGGAAATAAGATGAATATATTTTTCATATCACTTTGGTGAACAAGGTCAATGATTTACAGACTATTAGTGCTTATAAGAGAACTTCAAATTCTCCACATCTTACATCCTTATTCTAGAAAGAAAAACATAGGTTAAGGTTCAATATTAGGCAGAACTGAAACTCATCTCTTTCTTATTAGCCCCTCGGTCTTTTATACTATTTCATGATGAGTTTTGGCAGGGATTCACAACAGCAGTCATGGAGAATACGGCTCTTTTGGCTTTTCTAGTGTTGATTAATGTGTCTAGCTTTTGGTGTAGTTTGTAGGATACCCTGAAACAAGAGGACATGTGGAGTGTTGTGTTGTGCTCTAGCTACTACCTAGAAGACATTTTTTCTTTGAAAGGAATAAAAATATAACCTAAATACACATCTGTTAACAATCTCTAATAAAAGTCAGGCTTCAGAATGGGAGAAAATAATTGCAAATGAAGCAACTGACAAACAACTAATCTCAAAAATATACAAGCAACTCCTACAGCTCAACTCTAGAAAAATAAATGATCCAATCAAAAAATGGGCCAAAGAACTAAATAGACATTTCTCCAAAGAAGACATACAGATGGCTAACAAACACATGAAAAGATGCTCAACATCACTCATTATCAGAGAAATGCAAATCAAAACCACTATGAGGTACCATTTCACACCAGTCAGAATGGCTACGATCCAAAAGTCTACAAATAATAAATGCTGGAGAGGGTGTGGAGAAAAGGGAACCCTCTTACACTGTTGGTGGGAATGCAAACTAGTACAGCCACTATGGAGAACAGTGTGGAGATTCCTTAAAAAACTGGAAATAGAACTGCCTTATGATCCAGCAATCCCACTGCTGGGCATACACACTGAGGAAACCAGAAGGGAAAGAGACACGTGTACCCCAATGTTCATCGCAGCACTGTTTATAATAGCCAGGACATGGAAGCAACCTAGATGTCCATCAGCAGATGAATGGATAAGAAAGCAGTGGTACATATACACAATGGAGTATTACTCAGCCATTAAAAAGAATACATTTGAATCAGTTCTAATGAGGTGGATGAAACTGGAGCCTATTATACAGAGTGAAGTAAGCCAGAAGGAAAAACATAAATACAGTATACTAACGCATATATATGGAATTTAGAAAGATGGTAACAATAACCTGGTGTACGAGATAGCAAAAGAAACACTGATGTATGGAACAGTCTTATGGACTCTGTGGGAGAGGGAGAGGGTGGGAAGATTTGGGAGAGTGACATTGAAACATGTAGAATATCATGTAAGAAACGAGTTGCCAGTCCAGGTTCGATGTGCGATACTGGATGCTTGGGGCTGGTGCACTGGGACGACCCAGAGGGATGGTGTGGGGAGGGAGGAGGGAGGAGGGTTCAGGATGGGGAACACATGTATGCCTGTGGCGGATTCATTTTGATATTTGGAAAAACTAATACAATTATGTAAAGTTTAAAAATAAAATAAAATTTAAAAGAAAAAAAAAAAAAGTCAGGAAAACTTTCCTGGGCTACTTGTCAGGAAAACAAACAGTGTAAATATTTTACCTGGCACAGTTACAGATAAAATCCTATTACATTTATATTTGACTTTGGAACCTTTCAAAATTTGTATTGGGCTTCCCTGGTGGCTCAGATGGTGAAGAATCTACCTACAATGCGGGAGACCTGGGTTTGATCCCTGGATTGGGAAGATCCCATGAAGAAGGGAAATGCTATCCACTCCAGTGTTCTTGCCTGAAGAATTCCATAGACAGAGGAGTCTGGCAGGCTATTATTCATGGGGTCGCGAAGAGTTGGACGTGACTGAGCGACTTTCACTTTTCACTTTACTTTTATGGCAGTGGAGAAGCAAAGTCAAGTTCCCAAATACAGAAGTTGTTTAGTTGCTACATCATGTCTGACTCTTTTGTGACCCCAAGGATTACAGACCACCAGGCTCCTCTATCCACAGGACTTCCCAGCCAAGAATACTGGAGTGGGTTGGCATTTCCTTCTTGCACTCATCATTTGCCTTTCCTCCTTGCCAATACCTCTAAAAGACTTGAGTCTATGAAAAGTCAAAGTCTGATATTATGCAAAACTATCCTGAACTACTAACCATTTCGCAGAAAAATTTCTTCAGAGTTATCACTTACATTTAACTCACAATCAACCCATGAATTCCAGCTTTCATTAATTCTAAATAAAAAGACTAAACTGTTGCTTGTAAGATTATATATATCCTGATTCCCTAATTTACCACATACTTTCAGTCTTACCCTGCCTAAACTGTCAGCAGCATTTGACCTTATCAACCACTTCACTTTTTCCCTAAAACTCTTTATTCCCATCTTAAACGTTCTCACCACATACACAAAAAAGGTAATTATGTGAGCTTATAAATTATATTAACTAATCTTATTGTGGTAAGCATTTTGCAACATGTATGTGTATCAAATCATCACATTGTACAGCTTAAACTTATACAATGTTATACATCACTTGTATCTCAATAAAGTTAGGAAAAATACAAAAATATCAACACTCCCTCTCCCCAAATATACCAAAAAAACTCTTTCCTCCTTTTGCTCCCATGACACCACTCTCAACAAATTCTAGCCTATGGAGTCTCTGGTTATACCTTCTTATTTTTTCCCCATAAGCTGAACTTCTAATCATCCTTCAATTGGTGGTGGTCTGCAGCAGTCATTCCTTATCTCAGTTCGCTTCGTTCACTCAAAAAAACTTCATTGAGTACCTACTATAGGCCAAGAACTCTTCCAGATAACTGTGACTGCAGTGAACAAAGCAGATGAAAATCCCTGCTCTCTTGAAGCATACATCATGTATAGAGTTGTCAGATAAAAACAAGACTAACACATAGGCAAATTATATAGAATGTTAGAAGGGTTTAAGTGTTATGGAAAACAAATATAACAGAAAAAGAGGAATTCATTCTAAAAATCACCTTCAGTTCAGTTCAGTCGCTCAGTTGTGTCCGACTCTGCGACCCCATGAATCGTACCATGCTAGGCCTCCCTGTCCATCACCAACTCCCAGAGTTCACTCAAACTCACCTCCATCGAGTCGGTGATGCTATCCAGCTCATCCTCTGTCATCCCCTTCTCCTCCTGCCCCCAATCCCTCCCAGCATCAGAGTCTTTTCCAATGAGTCAACTCTTCACATGAGGTGGCCAAAGTACTAGAGTTTCAGCTTTTGCATCATTTTTTCCAAAGAACACCCAGGACTGATCTCCTTCAGAATGGACTGGTTGGATCTCCTTGCAGTCCAAGGGACTCTCAAGAGTCTTCTCCAACACCACAGTTCAAAAGCATCAATTCTTAGGTGCTCAGCTTTCTTCACAGTCCAACTCACATCCATACATGACTACTGGAAAAACCATAGCCTTGACTAGATGGACCTTTGTCAGCAAAGTCATGTCTCTGCTTTTGAATATGCTATCTAGGTTGGTCATAACTTTCCTTCCAAGGAGTGAGTGTCTTTTAATTTCATGGCTGCAATCACCATCTGCAGTGATTTTGGAGCCCCCAAAATAAAGTCTGACACTGTTTCCACTGTTTCCCCATCTATTACCTATGAAATGATGGGACCAGATGCCGTGATCTTAGTTTTCTGAATGTTGAGCTTTAAGCCAACTTTTTCACTCTGCTCTTTCACTTTCATCAAGAGGCTTTTGAGTTCCTCTTCACTTTCTGCCATAAGGGTGGTGTCATCTGCATATCTGAGGTTATTGATATTTTTCCCGGCAATCTTGATTCCAGCTTGTGCAAAAATCTCCTTACACCACCATATTAATATATTTAGGACTATCACCCATATTTTAATGATTCCCAAATCTCTATCCACCATGTATCTTTTCTGAGTAGCAATATTCTAAAGAACTTTTCACAATCATGGCCAACACTCAGCACTTGTCCTCCACCATAACTCGTTCCTCCTATTTTGATAATGGCTTCACCATCCACTGGATGAGCCAAGTCAGATACCTTTATTCACCCTAGATGTCTCCCTTTTCCTTAGTCTCTATATCTGTCTCTAATATTCTTCTATCCCCATTCCTGCTTCTCCAATTAAATATCTCAGTCAATAGCAAGCAGTGCAGAGAATCAACTCTGTGGTCAGATGACTGGAATGAATCCTGGCTCCACCACTTACTTCCTATTTGGTTTTTAACTTAACTTTTGCCTCTGAATGTTGTATTTTTCCTATCTGCAAAATGAAGACAACTCTCCTAGGTTTGCTTTAAGTGAATGTAGCTGGTAGTATCAGAATCACTAATAGTAGCAACAGCATGATTAGAGTTGGCACTCCATATTGGCAAGTTCCATATCTATGGGTGCAGCCAAACTTGATTCAAAATATTTGGGAAAAAAAGATTGCAGAGAGCTCCAAAGAGTAAAATTTGAGTTTGTTGCACAAGGGCAGTTATGTACATAGCATGTATTAGGTATTATAAGTAATCTACCAATGATTTAAAACATAAAGGAGGATGTGCATAGGTTTTATACAAATACTATGTCATTTTATATAAGGGACTTGAGAATCCTCGAATTTTGGTATCTGAGGGGTCCTGGAACTAACTCCTGGGCAGATAACAAGGGACAAATACTCCTAAAACAACCTCTTAACTGGTTTCACTTCTTTTAGCCTTATTCTTCACCTAATATTTCCCAACACTATAGCCCAAGTCATCATCCAAATTCACAGGTCTGAAAACAACAGTGATTCTAAACAGCTCCCTATATGCCTTCAGCATAAAGACCAAATACCTTAAAATGACAAAGAATTATTTTTGTTCTTCTTCTTTCCCTTTTAAAACTTAATCTGTTAAAGCATAATCATTATAGGCAAGCCAGCCTGGAGCTAAACTTTCCTCAGAAAAATCTTCAAAATATAAACTTAAGTTTCTTTTTTCAATTTATAGTCTAGTCAGAAGATTTTTGAGGTTATCACAAAGTTGTCTCTTTGTTTCTTCAAAGTATATATTTCATTTTTATGGCCAAAATGTTAAATGGCCTTTGATTTAATTATCACTGTAGTATTATATAATTCAAAATAAGGATTATGAGAACCTTTGCAGCAATGGAAGCCTAACAGATGAATTAATTTATTTCCTTCAAGCTTTTTCTCACATTTTTTTTTCCTATGAAACAACACAAAACACCACTGATTGTATAAATTGCTATGTATGTGTGTGTGTATGCTCATGTATGTTTGCAGATAAACTAGCATTTACTAAGGATGTGGTCTTAGATGATACAAATAATGCAACCATAATAAATTATATAATACAATGGAATTTCAGAAATTATTATATAATGTTCTAGAAGCCATTATGTGACTTTATAAACATTACCTGCCATTAAGAAGTAAACACATTCTCTAATCATTCTATTTATTTATTTCATAAGTACTAATGTAAAAAGAAAATAATGAAATTTACTGAATAAAATATAAAGGCTTCACAAATTTATAATATAGGATAGGTGATATAAGAAGATATAACTAAAAATCAAATATATTTTCTGTAAGTTTCCCAATTACTGAGAAGCTTCTTGAAACAAGTATATTACATTACTTAAGGATAAGCTATAGTTTAAATATATTTACTTATTGATCATTATACAACTTATAGAATCTATGTTTAAATGACAATTCATACAATTGATAAATGTGGGTTAAACAATTTAAAGAATTTAATGGTGTCATAAGAGAAATATGCTGTCTACCAATTAATTATCCAAAAAGCTAACAATATACAGCCTACTGTTCAGATCTGGATTTAGTATTATCATGTTATATGTTTGGAGAAGGGAATGGCAACCCACTCCAATATTCTTGCCTAGAGAATTCCATGCACAGAGAAGCCTGGTGGGCTCCAGTCCATGGGGCTTCAAAGAGTCAGACACGACTAAGAGACTAACACTTTCAACTTCGTGATATATTATTAGTAATATATATATATAAACTTAGATATTATAGAAATAAGTAAAATTATCTTAACTTTTACCTTAGACATAAAAACACTTTATTTTTAATATAAAGTATTATAGTTTAAAAAAAGGAAAAAATATAATACAGTTGAACTTCAAACAACAAGAGGGTTAGGAGTCTCAACCCTGCACAGTTGAAAATTCATGTGTAACTTTATACTCAGCCCATATTCACAGACTCATTCAACGGACGATTATGACGTGTAGTACTGTAATGAATATTGATTGAAACAAACAAACAACTATATTTAAGTAGACCCATGCACTCCAAACCCATGCTATTCAAGAGTCACTGTGTATATATGTATATACATATGTGCATGCGTGATCAGTCGCTAAGTCATGTCTGACTCTTTATGACCCCATGGACTGTAGCTAGCTGGGCTCCTCTATCCATGGAATCTTCCAGGCAAGAACACTGGAGTGGGTTACCATTTCCTTCTTTAAGGGATCTTCCCAAACCCAGGATCAAACCCACGTCTCTTGCATCTCCTGCATTGGCAGGTGGAATCTTTACCACTGAGCCACCAGGAAAGCTCATATATATCTGTACATGTATGGAAATCCTACTGACATTTATTCAAGAAAAAATTCTAGTAAACTTCTATATATCAGAGTTTCTCAGACAAAATATTTTTTTGATTATTTAACCATTATAACATAGTATACATCCTGGTGGATTATAGTCCATGGGGTCACTAAGAGTTTGAGCAACTAACATTCTTATGTCCCTCAGAAAAAATTTTCAAAAACGAAAACTTTAGTTTTAATACTTGTAATGTTTCACAATTAAAATGTTTAATCACATATATAATTTTAACAACCTTTTTATTTTATATTATGAAAACTTTTATGTTATTTTATGTGTTCAAAACAAATGAAATTAACTAAACTAGCAAAAAAAGGACCAAAATTGTGTCTGTAATATCCAAAATTGACTGTGCAATGTGAATAATAATATAGAATGGATAAAGCAAACGTAATGAGACATACAATGCACACTATGAAAATGTCAGTGTCTAATTACCTGTTTAAAACAATAAATAGAATGTTGATGTTTGCTTCTTTAAATATGACCAATGAATGAAAAGCACATAGAAAATCAGGAGACAAAGCAAGGCAGTATTACAAATCTTGTGATAGCCAAAAATGATTTTGCTTATAAAGCAGAAAATGTATTTTAAAACTGTCAGGAACTAATGACTGATTAGCTAGTCAGTTGAATATAAAATCTTGCAAATATAAAATTTTGCAAATAATTAGTATCACAATGCCTATATTGTGGTAAATCATAATTAGATATTTTTTACTTAATATTCCTCTACTTATCAATTTATCAATAAGCAATCTTTTCACAAGAAAATGAAATAATGTTATATTCAAACTGATGTCTGAAGAGGATAACTTATGAAACATGTAAAAGGTTTTACCTGTCCAACCAAGCAAGCAGACTCTTGGCTGCTCCAATCAGATCCACAACTGAAGTCAGAAAGTCATTTGGCAATTTTCGACTGGTTCTCCCATCATAATGGCCACTCCTTCTCCTCCCTGTTATAAAGTTCTGTAGATTTTTGGCAGATGCATTCAACTTGTGAGAAAGAGTTTTTAGATTTTCTGTTTCCAAGCCATAATTCTGAATTATAAAAAGAGAGAAAACAAATATACTTACAATCAATATTTTATTCAGTCAACATTTACTGAGTACTTTACTATATGTACAGGCAATGGAACAAGTATTAAGAGTTAAACATGAATAAGATAGGATTCCTGGCCTAGCAGAATTCATAGTCAAATGAGGATTTGAGGAAACATCAGATAAACAAATTACAATAAAATGTGTAAGTACTAACATGAACATGGAGAGATGAGGGCATAGTATCTTGGAACTAAGGCACCCAAGACAGAAAAATTATAAGGACTCATAAGCAGTTTCTTTTTTAAGCAAACCTAAGTTCATTTACTTGTGAAATTCATAATTATCAACAATTATTTTTGATTATCTATTCTATTAGCATATGTATAGTCATGAAGACTCTTGAGAGTCCCTTGGACTGCAAGGAGATCCAACAAGTCCATTCTAAAGGGGATCAGTCCTGGGTGTTCTTTGGAAGGACTGATACTGAAGCTGAAACTCCAGTACTTTGGCCACCTCATGAGAAGTGTTGACTCACTGGAAAAGACCCTGATGCTGGGAGGGATTGGGGGCAGGAAGAGAAGGGGACGACAGAGGATGAGATGGCTGGATGGCATCACTGACTCGATGGACGTGAGTCTGAGTGAACTCCGGGAGTTTGTGATGGACAGGGAGGCCTGGCGTGCTGCGATTCATGGGGTCGCAAGGAGTCGGACACGACTAAGCGACTGAACTGAACTGAACTGATAGTCATGAAAGTAGACAGTAGGAAAAATTATGTTTCCCCAAAACGAGCAAAGTAAGTACAACCCAACAATAAAATACATCATATACAATATAACTTTCCTTCTGTGTCCTCTTCATAATGACTCACATAGGAAGTTTCTTTTATGATATGGTATACATAGTAAACCTCTGCATCCTTAGGGAACCAATACACTTTCTCCTTTTTATAATACAAATTTTAAAACTAAACTTTTAATTTTGTCATGGTTGCATTAGCTCAGTCAAGTATGAATCACATCTAAAGAAATCATAATGACTTTTTTGTAAGTATAATTGTTCTTCTTTTCCTTGGTCTCAGTTTTCAATTTCTAGTAATATACAGTGCATGTGTGCTAAGTCACTTCAGTCGTGTCAGATTCTTTGCAACCCTATGGACTGTAGCCTGCCAGGCTGCTCTGTCCATGGGATTCTCCAGGCAGGCAAGACTACTGGAGTGAGTTGCCATGCCCTCTTCCAGGGAATCTTCCCAACCCAGGGATCAAACGAGCATCTCTTATGTCTCCTGCATTGTCAGGTGGGTTCTTTACCACTAGCACCACCTGGTGAGCCCACAGTAATATATAGTATCTCACCCCAAATATTCCAAGAAGGATTTCTATGAATAAATACAAATAATTTTTTTAAACCATATTCAATGGGGACATATTGTAGGATCCTCTCAAATAAACTTCAGCGAAAGATTTCTCAAGTTACAACTAAATTTTAAAACAGGTAATTGTGAGTTGTAAAACACTTCTAAGAAAGGCCGGTTAACCTGATCAGAGGATGACCTTGATCAAACTACTTGGCAACATGTACACTATTTTCATGTGTAAAATTAAAAGTATTATTAACATAGAAAATCATGAAAGTTGAAGAATGTTAGATAGTCTCTGAGGCACAAACAAATTCTAACTTTGATTTAGCCTTTCCTTTTACAGTTAAGTAAAGTGAGGGAGACTTTTTGATTTGCTTTGAAGAGCTCAGAGCTTAGAGCAGACAGAAATCAGAATGGGACTGTAAGTTACCAGGCCACCTATGAGAGAATACCTCTACACTCACTCCTTTGCACTACTAATCTGTTCCTGTTCATGCAGGGTAGGAGAAACAAATGAAGCAAAATGGAAGAAAGTAATAGGGAAAATGAAAAAGGGAAGCAAATATAACAACAGATTTAGCTCTATTATCAAGTCAACAATTATTGCGTACCTAAGTTTACATGAAATTTAGGTTTATTTTTTTCTATGGTAATTTAAGGAAAGAAATAAAAAAGGGAGTGGGAAGAGGATTTGGACGCATAAACATTAATACCAACTTATGTATGTTACCACTAAAGATTTAATAATGATAAAAATCTGACTGTTCTTTGCTGAAAATTTATAGTTTTACTAAAAGAAACGTTTTAGAGCCATAGATTCAAAACACACACACACATAATATATTAAATATTCACTGTTAAATTTGAACTGCAATAGTCTTGTCAAGTTAAAAGGTTTGGTTTACACAAATAAAACAACATTCTATTCAAATTCTATTGCATCTGAGCATGAATTATTTGTGAGACATTTAGGAGATTTTATCCAGCATGTCTGTATGTTATGAAGAAAATCCTCTTAGAACAGATACTCTAATGACTAAAAAAAAAATTATATCAACTAAACTTAAAATGAAACTTCTGAAGTACTTGAAAATATTATCAGAAGTTTTTCTCTGTGTTAAAGCATTTTCCCTGAAGTACAACAGTGTCTGTTTTCATTTCTGTATATTAATCATTTTAATGAGAAAATATTTGCATTTGCTCAGAGACGCTCAAATTTAAGTAGTTTAAAAATGAGGAACCTATTCGATCTGGTAACATAACTTGAACTCTATAGCAATTAGTGCCCACAAAAGATCCATTTAAACTATCTCCTTATATACAATCATCTCAAATATTTTATTAGAAATGGTAAAAGTGATTTTAAAAGAATACAGATTCTCTCATAAATAAAAATCTGTAGGCAAAGTACAACTACTTTGAAGCTTTCAAACTTTAAGATAGTATTACATTTAAAAAAAATACAGCTCAAGAATTAAGATAATCCAAAAATCTTCTGGACAAAATCTGGTAAGATACAGAGGTCTTCTAAGTTGGAAGCCTACTAAAGAAATACCCTTTATGAAGGAAATTCAGATAAAAAATGTGGGAAACAGAGTAACCCAGTAGCAAGAACAGACAAAATATGCATAGTAGAAGATGGAGAAGGAAATTCTTAAAAGTTATTTTAGTTAACAAATATAACTAGTTGAACTATTACTAGTTAAACCAATAATTCAAAAGCATTTAAGAAATTCTAGAGGACTATAAAAATAGTTTAGCAGCTTATCTGTATATAACACTGTCTATCATCCTCTGTCGTCCCCTTCTCCGTCTGCCCCCAATCCCTCCCAGCATCAGAGTCTTTTCCAATGAGTCAACTCTTCTCATGAGGTGGCCAAAGTACTAGAGTTTCAGCTTTAGCATCATTCCTTCCAAAGAAATCCCAGGGCTGATCTCCTTCAGAATGGACTGGTTGGATCTCCTTGCAGTCCAAGGGACTCTCAAGAGTCTTCTCCAACACCACAGTTCAAAAGCATCAATTCTTTGGAAAGATATAAACATCTGAATGCAGAGTTCCAAAGAATAGCAAGAAGAGATAAGAAAGCCTTCTTCAGCGATCAATGCAAAGAAATAGAGGAAAACAACAGAATGGGAAAGACTAGGGATCTCTTCAAGAAAATCAGAGATACCAAAGGAACATTTCATGCAAAGATGAGCTCGATAAAGGACAGAAATGGTATGGACCTAACAGAAGCAGAAGATACTAAGAAGAGATGGCAATAATACACAGAAGAACTGTACAAAATAGATCTTCACGACCCAGATAATCACGATGGTGTGATCACTGACCTAGAGCCAGACATCCTGGAATGTGAAGTCAAGTGGGCCTTAGAAAGCATCACTACGAACAAAGCTAGTGGAGGTGATGGAATTTCAGTGGAGCTATTCCAAATCCTGAAAGATGATGCTGTGAAAGTGCCACACTCAATATGCCAGCAAATTTGGAAAACTCTGCAGTGGCCACAGGACTGGAAAAGGTCAGTTGTCATTCCAATCCCAAAGAAAGGCAATGCCAAAGAATGCTCAAACTACCGCACAATTGCACTCATCTCACACGCTAGTAAAGTAATGCTCAAAATTCTCCAAGCCAGGCTTCAGCAATAGGTGAACCGTGAACTTCCTGATGTTCAAGCTGGTTTTAGAAAAGGCAGAGGAACCAGAGATCAAAATGCCAACGTCCGCTGGATCACGGAAAAAGCAAGAGAGTTCCAGAAAAACATCTATTTCTGCTTTATTGACTATGCCAAAGCTTTTGACTGTGTGGATCACAATAAACTATGGAAAATTCTGAAAGAGATGGGAATACCAGACCACCTGATCTGCCTCTTGAGAAATCTGTATGCAGGTCAGGAAGCAACAGTTAGAACTGGACATGGAACAACAGACTGGTTCCAAATAGGAAAAGGAGTACGTCAAGGCTGCATATTGTCACCCTGCTTATTTAACTTATATGCAGAGTACATCATGAGAAACGCTGGGCTGGAAGAAACACAAGCTGGAATCAAGATTGCCGGGAGAAATATCAATAACCTCAGATATGCAGATGACACCAACCTTATGGCAGAAAGTAAAGAGGAACTCAAAAGCCTCTTGATGAAAGTGAAAGTGGAGAGTGAAAAAGTTGGCTTAAAGCTCAACATTCAGAAAATGAAGATCATGGCATCCAGTCCCACCACTTCATGGGAAATAGATGGGGAAACAGTGGAAACAGTGTCAGACTTTATTTTTCTGGGCTCCAAAATCACTACAGATGGTGACTGCAGCCATGAAATTAAAAGACGCTTACTCCTTGGAAGGAAAGTTATGACCAACCTAGATAGCATGTTCAAAAGCAGAGACATTACTTTGCCAATAAAGGTTCGTCTAGTCAAGGCTATGGTTTTTCCTGTGGTTATGTATGCATGTGAGAGTTGGACTGTGAAGAAGGCTGAGTGCTGAAGAATTGATGCTTTTGAACTGTGGTGTTGGAGAAGACTCTTGAGAGTCCCTTGGACTGCAAGGAGATCCAACCAGTCCATTCTGAAGGAGATCAGCCCTGGGATTTCTTTGGAAGGAATGATGCTAAAGCTGAAACTCCAGTACTTTGGCCACCTCATGCGAAGGGTTGACTCATTGGAAAAGACTCTGATTCTTGGATGGATTGGGGGCAGGAGGAGAAGGGGACGACAGAGGATGAGATGGCTGGATGGCATCACTGACTCAATGGACATTAGTCTCAGTGAACTCTGGGAGTTGGTGATGGACAGGGAGGCCTGGCATGCTGTGATTCATGGGGTCGCAAAGAGTTGGACACGACTGAGTGACTGATCTGATCTGATGTGATACTACTTTAACAAAAGAGGTGGGTTAGTTGATCCTGCAAGTTAATTTTTATCATATTAGAACTCAATTCTAAGTAGCTCAAAATCAATTACTGACAACACAGATACCATTTTGCCTTTTCCTTCATGAAAATGGATGGTTTGTTCTGACTCACTATGTCACCAGTAAATCACACTCCCCAGCCTACCATGTAAAGAAGCAACAAGTAAATGAACTGCCTCTTTGTTTTGGCCAAAGGTATGCAGGTGAGAGTTACTGTCCTGACATTTTTAAAATGCAGGTTTATTCACTGCAGGCTTGCTTTTACTGGATACGCATGGGACAACTAGGCATTACTATTGGTATAGAAAGGACTAAATCAATTAAACAAAAGCTTGGACATGAAATGTACTTTGCTATTTTCTTTATCCTATGTTACCTATGTGGCCAACAACATTCATGCCAGGAATCAGGTGTGACTCCACAAGGATTCAACATAGCCAGTCTAGTCTTAAAGAACTGGTGCTAAGTTTCTACTGTTCTCTCAACTATATGCATGGAAAAGCACATGAAAGAAAGAAACAACATTTTAGAAAGTCAAGTTGGCTATACCCTCACTAGTGGCAAATTCTCACTACACACTTAACTGAAAATATTAGTACAATGCATTTTACAATGTCAATGCTATTTTCTTCAGAGCTCTTAATCTGAATGCATCATGTAATACATGTTTAAGTTTTATAATACTTTATAAATACAAGTGAGTCCTAAAAGGATTGCTTTAACAAATAGTTTCAGAAATAAATTATTTTGAGATGAATGAACCAAGCAATTATGCTGCAAAGAAACAAATCCTAGCAAGTGACATCAAATTTTTCATGCAAAATACCTATTACATTAAAAGTACATGAAGAATGAAATAAAAACTGTTCTTATCCTGTCATAAATGATTCACTTGTACTTCTCAATACAAGTTGTATTGTCAGAACATAAATTGAGGACTATACATTAAACTATATATATATGCTCTATTATTTTAGTTAATAGAAGGTGCTCTCTATTGAAGCACATCAAATGATAGCATAACAGCTTGAAAGAGTTAATATAATTCCAAATCATGAAAAGCTTCTTTCTTTCTAAGATAACATTGTACAAACAGTATATTAAAGTGAAAGTGAAGTCGCTCAGTCATATCCAACTCTTTGCGACCCCATGGACTGTAGCCTACCAGGCTCCTCTGTCCATGGGATTTTCCAGGCAATAGTACTGGAGTGGGTTGCCATTTCCTTCTCCAGGGGATCTTCCCAACCCAGTGATTGAACCCGGGTCTCCCGCATTGTAGACAGACGCTTTATCATCTGAGCCACCAGGGAAGTCCTTACAAACAGTATATAGATGGAGCTTAATAAATCTATGTTACATAAATGAACAAGTCACTGAATATACTTTTGATTTTCATTAGCTTCCATGACATTTATTTCCCATCAGGACTAATTTTAAAACAAGGCAGAAAAATATTCCATTGCTTAAATGAAACAATGAAATTTGGTAACTTCTCTGTGTCTTCCTTATATTTCAGAGTCAGAGGCTGCATTGGCAAGAGAAAAAAATTATACAGTTCTCTGGAGAAAGGTAGAGAACTTCATTCAGTAAGCTAGCATCCATTTAATATCCTCTGTGTGTCCAGCACCAGGCAGAAAGCACACTGAGGACCAAAAAACCAAAGCAAAGATTTATAATGTGACACAAAGTGCAAAGTGCCGTTCTTGCCATCACTTCCCACTCTTCAGCAGCTAAATCAAAATTCTTCCTTTTCTCTGAACATCCCAAACTCTTTCACAATTCTGTCTTTACACATATTTTTCTGCCTAGATAACTTTTCTCCAGCTTTTTTATCTGGCAAACACCTACTTATCCTGCAAGTCCCAATACAGATCCCACTTACATTTCCTGGATCCCTCAGTAGTGTTTATCATCTAATTCTGCTTTCCCCTGGGATTTTTTTTGTTTTAAATCTATATTATCTTTTAACTACTCTTGTCCTCTTTACTGGACTATAGACATTTTAAGAGCACAGACTATGCCTTTTTCATCTTTGTATTCTCTGTGGTAGCACTGTATGAGCATGAATATATAATTGTTAAAAGAAGAAATAAATACAATAGATGTAGGAAAAAGTAGAAGTGTCAGTAGAGACATTACAGATTTGAAGAGACAAAACATAGTTTCCCGTTCCCAACAGCACAACTGCTGTTGCAATCAACTCAGCTTGCTGGGGAGGGCTCTCACCTTCTGATTTTATAATGTCATAGAGAAATACATCTGGATTCATTGCTCAAATATTTGCTTTATATTTACTGGAAAACATCTACTGCATAAAGTGTAAGCTATGTCCACTTTTAAGCTGCTGATGTATAGCCATTAGGAAGCAGTGAAAATGAAGTTTAACATTTGACCTCTTTGAGGAAGAAACATAGAAAGAATGAATTTAATGTTTTCATTTTCCCCCCCAAGAAAATGATGCAACACTAGAGTGCTTAAACCCAGAACTGCATGGCAGTGGTTTATATCTCTCATACCATCATTTTAAGTAAGTTGAGGTCAGCAGAGTTTATCATGGGCCAAACTCCAAAGTCTACAGGTCTAGATGATTTGTAGGTAGTACCATAATGACCAATCTCATTCTCTTATTCAAAGTGACAGACTGGAACTCAGCATGTGAATGGTTCATTTATGAGAAGACCTGCTTATGACACATTCACTCTAGATTTCAAGCTCTAACATGCTCAACTTTACTGTTATAACGATAGGGTACTGCTAGGTCAGATTCCCGTCTCTGAGTCACTTAGATGATACCTTTATGATGACCATTTTGACTCAGATATGGAAACCAATATGCAAAAACACTGTGGACTCTTACCTTACCCTGAGTACTAGCTTTTATTTCAGGCATGATTTCTGCGATCTGATTAGTGCAAGTGTGTGTTCTGGTCTGAATTAATTTTCTTATCTCAGGAATAAGGAAACAAGAGGATCTCTAAATTATCATGTGAAAAATATGTCAAGTCTCTTTCATTGCCACTTTCAAAAAAATGTTTATTCAGCATTTACTGCTGCCAGGCATTTGTGCTACATATTAGGTGTTCAATAAGCAATGGCACTTTTCCCATATAGCTAATAGTCTAGCAGAAGAAACAGATACTAAACTAAAAAAAAAAAAAATATATATATATATATATATATATATATAAATATAAATATGTAATTACAAAATGAGATGAGGATTAAGAAAGAGAAGAACAGTGAGGGGATGATTTTAGACCCGGTCAGGGTGAGGAAGTGAGTGATCAGGGCATGTCTCTGACAAAAGGACAATTAATGTTAAGATTGAAATGTGTAAGTAGGAGGCACTATTCAACCAATCTGGTTTCAGATTCTTTAAAAAATATTTTCAGTCAGTTCTCTTTTCTTTGCTTATTCTATTGGCTTTTTGTGAAATTTGATGACATTATTAATGTTCCTTAATGGAAATAATAGTTCCCACTGCTTTTGTGACCACTCTTTCATAGTTGTCTTCATGCTTCTCTGACAAGTCCTCTGCAGCCTCCTCTCCCCTTCCCTCCCCTCCTTCCTTCCCAGATGGAGTGTCAAGGTTTTGAAGTCTATAAACCCTCCCTGAATGATCTCTCTCTCTCTATGGATTCAATCCCTATGTCCTTGAGACTCCCAAATCTCTGTCCTCAGTCACTTCTCAGCTCCAAATTCATAAATTCAATTGTCTGATGGAGTCTCTCTTTCTGGATAAACCAGAGATGTCTCAAATTCAACAAATATAAAACTCAATTTATATTCCCACCTAAATCTATTTTTGCTGCTATTGCCTATCTTCATTATTGTAAAATCTACTCTATCTCTGCAGCTAAAAGGATGGAATCTTTCTCAGCCTTTTTTATGTCACTCACTCCTATTTACCAGTATACTCTATTCCTGTTGCACATCCACAGTTCAAGCCATACTCATAGCCTAAGTGGATTATTTTAAACATTTCCTAATTGTTCCCCTATCTTCAGTCCAGGCCAGTCCACCCTTTTCACTACCATAGTTACCTTTTTAAAGCAAGTATTTGATCATTCTTGCATGGATCTCTAGTGCCCAGACTAAGAACTACAAATCTCTTACCAGGATATTAAGGTACTCTACAGTCTGATCTATCTTTTAAAGTCTAATTTTATGCCCACTGCTTTCCGCTTACTTGTGGAGGGAAAATAGCTTACCATTTTCCATACGTACCAGGCATGCTCTTTATTCTGTGTGCCTGTGTATGTGCCGTTTTATCTACCTGGAAATTACTTCCCTCTGTTTCTCTACCTCTTAAACACAAGCTCATATTCCAGTAGGCTGTTAAAGATGACATCTTTTGCAATATGAACCCATTTATCTTAGTCAAAATTTCTGTGTCCCCTAATACTTAGCTCATGCTTTTATTTTAGTAATTTTATTATTTATGCTTATTTGTGTGTCACTCTCCCTCCACTAGACTTTTCAAGATGGCAGGAACTAGATTTTACACTTGACACATACAGTGCTGAGTATATGGATGCTTGAATCATGTTTAATTATCTACACATTTATTATTAATCATCATCTTAATAATAGCGACAACTTATTGAATGTCGACTGGGTGCCAGGCAGTGAATTAGGAGCTATTCAAACACTATCTCATTTTCACACCACCACCAAGAGGTAGTTGATATTGCGCTAAGTTGCTTCAGTCATGTCCGACTCTGTGTGATCCCATGGACTGTATGTAGCCCGCCAGGCTCCTCTGTCCATGGGATTCTCCAGGCAAGAATACTGGAGTTGTTTGCCATGCTGTCCTCCAGGGGATCTACCCGACTCAGGGATCAAACCTGAGTCTCTTACATCTCCTGCATTGGCAGGGAGGTTCTTTATCACTAGCACCACCTGGGAAGCCCATAAAGTGTTAGTTGCTCAGTCGAGTCTGACTCTTTGCAACCCCATGGACTGTAGCCCACCAGGCTCCTTTGTCCATGGAATTCTCCAGGCAAGAATACTGGAATGGGTAGTTATTCCATTCTCTAGGGGATCTTCCCAACTCAGGGTTACAACCCAGGTCTCCCACATTGCAGGTAGATTCTTTAGTGGCTGAGCCACCAAGGAAGCACTTTTTTTTTTTTTAATAAAATATCTCTTGTTTAAATAAAATATCTCTATTTTAAATAAAAGAACTAAGGCAATGGTGAAATGATTTGCCCACAAATGTCATTAACTGACTGAGTCAAATTTCAGTCCCATATTATTACAAGACTCATGTTCTTTCTCATTGTAGTTCTAGCCCCAATCATGCTAGTGTCATTTTAGCTAACACGGGGGGTGGGGGGAATCTATATTCCTCTCAGAATATCTAATGTACTATCAAAATCTTGCAGGATTATTTTGATATTGATTTCTCTTGCCTTGACTAGGCACTGCTCTTATAGCAATACATAAGCAGACATAAATACAATATTCAATATTCATTGATATATATGCAAACAACACTAAAATAATTGATTATTTTAAGGATGATTTTTTCTAAAATAGGATTACTTTAACATTTGGGATACTAAATCAAGCTTTTAGAAGGAAATGAACTTTATAAATGATTGTATACAACTGTACATCCCAAGTGCTGCTGTGAAAACTCCCTTGGTGAGCTCTTAGTTTTTCAAGTAGCTAGATAAAATGCCACAAATTGAGTTAATAAGCCTCCTTAATTTGTAATTTGGCATGGCATAACACATCATATACAATGAAGGAGGAAAATACCACATCCAGTTGACTGATAATTAGGGGATTTTTTTTCTTCTTGCATTGAAATTATTTTTGTAAAGAGAAGGAGAAGAAGAAACAAAAAAAATTATAGGAAAAAATTTTAAAAGGAAAGAAAACAGGGAGAAAAAGCAAAGTTTCCCTTCCCACCAGTTCTATGATGCCCTTACCAGTGCACAAAGAAGGTCAACCGCTTCCAAAATCAGCTCCTGATGGCCGATGCGGCTGACTCCCAGATCCTCTAGCTCCTGATGTGTGATGCGCAGCAGCTGGTCCCCACTGATCTTCTCCCTCTCGAAATTCTTGATATACTGTTGCAAACAGTCATCAAGACCTGCAGAAGAAACATATTGAAGACCAGAATGAAAAACAACAACAAAAAAAACCCAGTGGAACCAAACAAATTTTTACAATAAAGCAAGCATTAACTCCTACCAAGTCACAAATTGAGTCCATTTCAGCTCTGGACTAGTTCAGTCATCCACCTTTTCTCAACCTATATATGGGCTTCACTGGGGGTGGCGGAGGGGGGAGGATAATCACTTCCTCCTATCCTTAGCTGTTAGGTTCCTATTTGAATTTTCCTCAGCAATTACTGGAAATCTTTACCTCTCTTCTTAGCATTCTCTTTGTGGCCTGTTTCACAAAATGTGTTAATGGGCATATTCCCCTACTTCCAAATTTATCTCTGCCCCCTCCTCCTTTCTTCTTTAACTCCATCGCAGAGGGAGAGGTATCATTGTTTCAATACAAGGCTATTCAATCTTCCTCTGCCACCTTAACACAACTTCAACAATTAAAAAATTAAATGTTGAAGTAACCCATTTCTTTTTTATTGACTTCTATGTTCAAACCTCTGTCACCTTAAAAAACAAAATAAAACAAAATTCTTTCCTTGATTTCCTTGATGCAGTGTTTCCCACTAGTCTGTTATTCCCTTCCAAACCCCTTACACATTTATTTCCTCACCTATAATGCACTCTTTAATCTACAATCATTTGCAATTTACAGATCCAAAAGCAGAAATCCACAATGAATATGGTTTTCAAGATTACTCAGGGCACTTCAATAAGTGATTGGCCAGGCTACAGATTGAGTGGCTTCAATAACCTATGAAACGACTTGATATAAATGTTGAACTGGACTAATAAGATTTTTAAGTAAGAAATACCAAGAAAGTGAGGTAATTCTCAATATCTAAAAGGTCTTGATTATATGTCAAGGCGGGAAATGAAAGGTAATAATGGGCTACAACTCAGCTGAAATTATGATGGAGCAGATATTATAAGAGAAAGCAGAGACAAGATTAGAAAAACTTTGCAAAGGGAAGCAAAGTTCCATAACAGAAATTACGTAGCCACTGAAAGAAGAACAGATAATCCTAAAAACTGCCTGGTTCCTGGTACGGTAGTCTAGTATACCAGGTCACACAGTCTTCACTAAATTTCAAACTTCCTTAAAGTAACTTGAGTTAACCTGCAGTCTCTCTATATTATCTACTCTTTCTTTCACCCTCTACTGGTGTGTGTACATTGCTCTTTCTTGGTTCTCTTTGCCTATTTGTTGTCAGTTCCCTTTCAGGATGCTTTGTTCAACTGTCCTAAAATATTGTTGCCCTACACTCCAGAGGGGAGAAGGCAATGGCACCCCACTCCAGTACTCTTGCCTGGAAAATCCCATGGACGGAGGAGCCTAGTAGGCTGCAGTCCACGGGGTTGCTAAGAGTCGGACACGACTGAGCGACTTCACTTTCACTTTTCATTTTCATGCACTGGAGAAGGAAATGGCAATCCACTCCAGTGTTCTTGCTTGGAGAATCCCAGGGACCGCGGGGCCTGGTGGGCTGCCGTCTATGGGGTCGCACAGAGTCAGACACGACTGAAGTGACTTAGCAGCAGCACGCTCCAAAGACCCCTTTCTACTTGCCTTACCTCTCACTCATTACATTCTAACTGAAGAAGCTCATCCACATCCATGTCTTCCACTTCCATCTGAGATCTTAAACATCCATTTCAGATTTCCCTCATGAATGCCAAACTTACATTATCTATATATTGTAACACGTCCACAACACAACTTCTCATTTTCCCCTCCAGAGGAGTCTCCTGTAATTACCGTCTCAGTGAAAGGTATCACCACCTATCCCAGTATAAAAACTAAATACTGTATTCTAATCACCGGAAAACTGACCAAACTACATCAATATATACGGTACTTTACAGATACCTAGACTATCTAATAAATCTAGACACATGATTTTGCTCTAGAACCCATGCAGTTAAATTTTGTTTTGACAACTCTCATATAGTTGTGAGATGATATAGCCATGTTAAATTCTTGATTTAATTCAGAGATAAGCTGGCCATCACTCTTAGTTTGTAAGTAAAAGCGTTATTTACTCTTTGCTCTGTTTTTTCCTCTTTTCAAATTTAATTTTATTCAACCAAAAAAATAAGAAAGTTTTCTTCAAAACCCTTTATGCCACTAAATAATTCTAAATTGCAACAAAAGTTAGGCAATATCTGATTTAACAAAGGGGAAATAATGTGAACAAGAATAACAAATAGTGGAGCATCCATGCCATGGAATACTACTTAGCAATTAAAAAGCCACAACTGACATACACAATAACTTGAATGGAGCTCAAAGAGTATTATGCTGAGTGAAAATGACTGATATGAAAGAGCTTACTGCAAGATTCCATTTATATTACATAATGAAAATGATGAAACTATTGCAGTAGAAAAGATATCAGTAGTTGCCAGATACTGAGTATATGAAGAGGCTATCACCATAAAGCAGCAAGAGGGAGATTTTGGAGGTGATTAAACTGTTTTGTGCTCCAACTGTGATATGGTAATGCAAATCTATACACATATTAAAACTTATACAATTGTAATGCCACCAATATCAATTTTATTCTGCAAATTGAAAAAAAATAAAAATTACAAATATTATAAATGAACTACAGGCAATACAATATTTGGAAAATATTAATTTCGGAATATAATTTAATTTATTACATGGAAAATACTAAAATTTTTACTGAAAAAAATTTCCTTCTCATATCATTTTATCATAGTGACTGATATAAAAGACCGACACCAGAGAATAATGTTTCCAGCATTCCTTTTAGCAACTATATACTAAGTACCTATGGACTAGAAAAGGTCAGTTGTCATTCCAATCGCAAAGAAAGGCAATGCCAAAGAATGCTCAAACTACCGCACAATTGCACTCATCTCACACGCTAGTAAAGTAATGCTCAAAATTCTCCAAGCCAGGCTTCAGCAGTATGTGAACCATGAACTTCCAGATGTTCAAGCTGGTTTTAGAAAAGGCAGAGGAACCAGAGATCAAATTGCCAACATCTGCTAGATCAATGAAAAAGCAAGAGAGTTCCAGAAAAACATCTATTTCTGCTTTACTGACTATGCCAAAGCCTTTGACTAGGTGGATCACAATAAACTGTAGAAAATGCTGAAAGAGATGGAAATACAAGACCACCTGACTGGCTTCTTGAGAAACCTATATGCAGGTCAGGAAGCAACAGTTACAACTGGACATGGAACAACAGACGGGTTCCAAATAGGAAAAGGAGTACGTCAAGGCTGTATATTGTCACCCTGATTATTCAACTTATATGCAGAGTACAGCATGAGAAACGCTGGACTGGAAGAAGCACAAGCTGGAATCAAGATTTCTGGGAGAAATATCAATAACCTCAGATATGCAGATGACACCACCCTTATGGCAGAAAGTGAAGACGAACTAAAAAGCCTCTTGATGAAAGTGAAAGAAGAGAGTGAAAAAGTTGGCTTGAAGCTCAACATTCAGAAAACTAAGATCATGGCATCTGGTCCCATCACTTCATGGGAAATAGATGGGGAAGCAGTGGAAACAGTGTCAGACTTTGTTTTTGGGGCTCCAAAATCACTGCAGATGGTGACTGCAGCCATGAAATTAAAAGACCCTTACTCCTTGGAAGGAAAGTTATGACCAACCTAGATAGCATATTCAAAAGCAGAGACATTACTTTGCCAACAAAGGTCCGTCTAGTCAAGGCTATGGTTTTTCCAGTGGTCATGTATGGATGTGAGAGTTGGACTGTGAAGAAAGCTGAGTGCCGAAGAATTGATGCTTTTGATCTGTGGTGTTGGAAAAGACTCTTGTGAGTCCCTTGGACTGCAAGGAGATCTAACCAATCCATCCTAAAGGAGATAAGTCATGGGTGTTCATTGGAAGGAATGATAATAAAGCTGAAACTCCAATACTTTGGCTACCTCATGTGAAGAGCTGACACATTGGAAAAGACCCTGATGCTGGGAGGGATTGGGGGCAGGAGGAGAAGGGGACGACAGAGGATGAGATGGCTGGGTGGCATCACTGACTCGATGGACGTGAGTTTGAGTGAACTCCGGGAGTTGGTGATGGACAGGGAGGCCTGGCATGCTGTGATTCATGGGGTCGCAAAGAGTCAGACACGACTGAGCGACTGAACTGAACTAACTTTGGGGCAGTGTGCATTCATGCATTTAACTACCTTTGAAAAGTCTCCTTCACCCTGCTAATTGGCAGAGCTGAGAGACTATAAACAGAATTCTAAGAAGCTGATATAATATAGGATGTATAGAGTGATGCAGTAGAAAACCACTCAGGGACTGTGGTCTCTAGAAGACTTCTTAGACGGCCAAGATCCACCATAGGGACCACCAGCATTTCTACTTTTCTCCCCAAAGCCAAGTTCTTTCTCTAAAAATTTAATGTTGTCTTCAGTTCAGTTGCATCCGACTCTTTGCAACCCCATCCTCTGTAGCACATCAGGCTTCCCTATCCATCACCAACTTCGGGAGCTTGCTCAAACTCATGTCCACCGAGTCAATGATGCCATCCAACTATCTCATTCTCTGTTGTTCCCTTCTCCTTCTGCCTTCAAGCTTTCCCAGCATCAGGGTCTTTTCAAATAAGTTAGTTCTTCACATCAGGTTGCCAAAGTACTGGAGCTTCAGCATCAGTCCTTCCAATGAATACTCAGGACTGATTTCCTTTCAAATGGACTGGTTGGATCTCCTTGCAGTCCAAGGGACTCTCAAGAGTCTTCTCCAACACCACAGTTCAAAAGCATAAATTCTTTGGTGCTCAGTTTTCTTTATTGTCCAACTCTCACATCCATACATGACTACTGGAAAAAAAAAAAACATAACCTTGACTAGACGGACCTTTGTTGGCAAAGTAATGTCTCTGCTTTTGAATATGCTATCTAGGTTGGTCATAACTTTCCTTCCAAGGAGTAAGCGTCTTTTAATTTCATGGCTGCAGTCACCATCTGCAGTGATTTTGGAGCCCAGAAAAATAAAAGTCTGACACTGTTTCCACTGTTCCCCCATCTATTTCCCATGAAGTGATGGGGCCAGATGCCATGATCTTAGTTTTCTGAATGTTGAGTTTTAAGCCAACTTTTTCACTCTCCTCTTTCACTTTCATCAAGAGGCTCTTTCGTTCTTCTTCACTTTCTGCCATAAGGGTGGTGTCATCTGCATATCCGAGGTTATTGATATTTCTCCCGGAAATCTTGATTCCCGCTTGTGCTTCATCCAGCCCAGCATTTCTCATGATGTACTCTGCATATAAGTTAAATAAGCAGAGTGACAATATACAACCTTGTTGTACTCCTTTATTGATTTGGAACCAGTCTGTTGTTTCATGTCCTGCTCTAACTGTTGCTTCTTGACCTGCATACAGGTTTCTCAGAAGGCAAGTCAGGTGGTCTAGTATTTCCATCTCTTTAAGAATTTTCTTTAAAAAATTTAAGTTTGTTGTGATCCACAGTTAAAGGCTATAGTGTAGTCAATGAAGCAGAAGTAGATGATTTTCTGTAAATTCTCTTGTTTTTTCTATGATCCAACAGATGATGGCAATTTGATCTCTGGTTACTCTGCCTTTTCTAAATCTAGCTTGAAATCTGTAAGTTCACAGTTTATGTACTGTTGAAGCCTAACTTGGAGAATTCTGAGCATTACTTTGCTAGAGCCAAATTGCGCAAGTACAGCAAAGGAGGGATAGGAAAAAAAAAAGAGAGAGAGAGAGAGAGAAACGGGTGGTATCCTGAAGATGAAGCAAAAAAAAAAAAAAAATTCAAGACTTTGTCCTAATTTCTTCTAGAAAATGTTAAGCTGGCAATACTTAAATTATTTCCAAGTAGAAAAGATGATTCTGATTAACAGTAATACCTTCAATTTATTTATTTAGTGCTGTGTGCCAAGCACTGTTTTAAGAACTTCACAAACATTTTCTCATTCAATCTGTAGGACACTCTTATGGATTACATATAATTATCTTGACTTTACAGATAAGAAAATGGACATTTAGAGATCATGCCCTGGATCCCATAGCTTAATAGTAAAGTCAAATCTAAAACCAAGTCCATCTGACATCAAATCTCTACCTTTAAAACCTATGCTAAATTAGAAGGAATTAGAATTCTTCCCAAAGTGATCATCTGTAACATACAAGAAAGACATTATACCAAAAATATTTTTTCTATTTTCCATTTGAAACTTTAAAGACATTGTCTTAAAATCCATTTAAATTTTACTTTATATCAAAAGGGGTTTAGTATGTCATCTACATGCACACAAGCACGCACAACTCAGCTGCTGCTGCTGCTAAGTCACTTCAGTCGTGTCTGACTCTGTGCGACCCCATAGACTGCAGCCCACCAGGCTCCCCCGTCCCTGGGATTCTCCAGGCAAGAACACTGGAGTGGGTTGCCATTTCCTTCTCCAGTGCATGAAAGTGAAAAGCAAAAGTGAAGCCGCTCAGTCGTGTCTGACTCTTAGCGACCCCATGGACTGCAGCCTACCAGGCTCCTCCATCCATGGGATTTTCCAGGCAAGAGTACTGGAGTGGGGTGCTATTGCCTTCTCCCCACAACTCAGCAGGAGAACACAAATTTAAAAGTCGATGAGAAAAATACGGTTGAGAGAAAATATCATTAAATGGGATCCAGAAATAATGGTGGTTAAAAATATCATTAATGATATTAATTAAATAATATTAATTAAAATATCATTAAATGGGATCCAGAAATAATGGTAATACACAGTCATTAAATGGGATCCAGAAATAATGGTAATACACAAACTTCGTAACAATGAAAAATACTAGGCTTGCTAAAGTATGGGAGAAGATAGAACACTGCTTGTAAATTGCCTAGAAGATAATAAAGAAGAAAACTGGATCAGGTATACAGTTAAAAATACTCATTAGAAAAGCAAACCAATTTCTAAGAGAAGTTCACCTATTCCTGATTTGTTGTTCAGTTCCTAGGTTGTGTGCGACTCTTTGTGACCTCATGGACTGCAGTATGCAAGGCTTCCTGTCTTTCATTATCTCCCAGAGTTTGCTCAGATTCATGTCCATTGAGTTGGTGATGCCATCCAACCATCTCATCCTCTGCTGCCCCTTTTTCCTTTTGCCTTTGATCTTTCCCAGCAACAGGATCATTTCCAATGAGTTGGCTCTTTGCATCAGGTGGCCAAAGTACTAGAGTTTCAGCTATAGCATCAGTTCTTCCAATCATGTAGGACTGACTGGCTTGATCTGCTTATAATTCAAGGGACTCTAAAGAGTCTTCTCCAGCACCACAGTTCAAAAGTATCTAATACTGAAGCCAAAAAAAGATTTCCCATTGGAAGAAATTCTCGTGTGATGTAATGAATACCGCCTTCAATAAACCCCTTTAATAAACACAACTATAGGTTCTAATTGGAATCTCTTACAGAAATGTTGAAATACATTTTTCCTAAAATTTTATTGTCTTGTTTGCCAAATAGTAACTGATTATCACAAAGACAAAAAATACTCATATTTACTGGCTTTAAAAATGTTACAATTTCTCAACAGAGGTTCTAATTCTAAGGAGAAAATAGCTAGTAGAGTCTCACTTTTATAATAATAAAAATAAATGTGTGAGTTGGAGTTGAATCATCTTTGGAAAATCGGTAGTTTGTCAACAGGTGTTTAAAATGTTTTGAGGATACATACTGTATATTCATTCAATGACAATTGAAAATAAAAGACTCCTACTGTCATACTTCTAATCTTGAAAAGCACACTTACAGATTTTGACTTAAAAAAGTACAAGTCACAGGCAATAAAAGGAAAAAAAACAAATAAATCGGACTTCATCAAAATTAAGTAATTTTGTTCATTATAGCACACTAAACTATTAAAAGGCACTCATGGAATTGGAGAAAATATTTGCAAGTGAGAATTCTGGCAAGGGACAGAATAGATTAAGAACTCCAGAGTAAAGAACTCACCTGTAACTCAACAACAACAACAAAAGCTTGATTAATAAATGCCAAAAGCCTTAAATAGACATTTCTCCAAAGAATGATTGTATATAGATGTCCAATAAGCACATTAAAAGATGTTCAACATCACAAGTCACTAGGGAATACAAGCCAAAATTATAATGAAATACTACCTCATATCCATTCAGTTCAGTTCAGTCGCTCAGTCATGTCCGACTCTTTGCGACCCCATGAACTGCAGCACACCAGGCCTCCCTGTCCATCACCAACTCCCGGAGTTCACTCAAACTCAAGTCCATCAAGTCAGTGATGCCATCCAACCATCTCATCCTCTGTCGTCCCCTTCTCCTGCCCTCAATCCCTCCCAGCATCAGAGTCTTTTCCAATGAGTCAACTCTTCACATGAGGTGGCCAAAGTACTGGAGTTTCAGCTTTAGTATCATTCCTTCCAAAGAACACCCAGGACTGATCTCCCTTAGAATGGACTGGTTGGATCTCCTTGCAGTCCAGGGGACTCTCAAGAGTCTTCTCCAACACCACAGTTCAAAATCATCAATTCTTTGGTGCTCAGCTTTCTTCACAGTCCAACTCACATCCATACATGACCACTGGAAAAACCATAGCCTTGACTAGACGGACCTTTGTTGGCAAAGTACTGTCTCTGCTTTTGAATATGCTGTCTAGGTTGGTCATAACTTTCCTTCCAAGGAGTAAGGGTCTTTTAATTTCATGGCTGCAATCACCATCTGCAGTGATTTTGGAGCCCCCAAAAATAAAGTCTGACACTGTTTCCACTGTTTCCCCTTCTATTTCCCATGAATTGATGGGACCAGATGCCATGATCTTAGTTTTCTGAATGTTGAGCTTTAAGCCAACTTTTTCACTCTGCTCTTTCACTTTCATCAAGAGGCTTTTTAGTTCGTCTTCACTTTCTGCCATAAGGTTGGTGTCATCTGCATATCTGAGATTATTGATATTTCTCCCAGCAATCTTGATTCCAGCTTGTGCTTCTTCCAGCCCAGCGTTTCTCATGATGTACTCTGCATATAAGTTGAATAATCAGGGTGACAATATACAGCCTTGACGTACTCCTTTTCCTATTTGCAATCAGGATAGCAATGATCCAACAAAACAAAATAAACAAGATACAAAACAACAAGTTTTGTCACGGATGTGGATAAAGACCATTAAATGAATATAAAATGGTACAACCACTATGGAAAAGAGAACAACAGTTACTCTAAAAAATGGAAAAAAACAACTACCATGTAATCCAGTAATTTCACTTCTCAACCCAAAAGAAGTGAAAGCAATGTCTCAAAAAGGTATCTGTCAATCACAAATTCCTGAAATATCTCTCCCCCTATCTTTCCCCTGGTAACCAAAAATTCATTCTTCAAGTCTGTGAGTCAGTTTCTGTTTCACAAATAAGTTCATTTGTTTAATTTTTTGTATATACTGCTATATTTAAAATGGATACCCAATAAGGATTTAATGTATATCACAGGGAACTCTGCTCAATATTATTTAACAGCCTAACTGGGAAAATAATTTGAAAAAGAATAGATATTTGTATAAATGAATCACTTTGTTGTACACCTGAAATTAACAAAACATTGTTAATAAACTATACTCCAATATAAAAAGTTAAAAAAATCTGTATATCCATGTTCATAGCAGCATAATTTACAATAAACAAAAAGTGGAAACACCCAAGTGTCCATCAACAGATGAACAAACTTTGTTCATCTTTTTTAAGTCTTAAAAAAAAAGGAAAGAAATGCTGACACATGCTATAAAATGGATGACCCCTGAGCACAGAGTGAAATAGACCATTCGCAAAAGGACAAATACTATATGACTGAAATTATATGAGGTACCTAGAATACCTAGAATTCATAGACATAAAGTAGAATGCTGGTTGCCAAGGGCTGAGAGAGGGAGTTAGTGTTTAATAGGTACAGAGTTTTGGTTTTACCAGATGAACTGTTTCATGGATAGATATTAGTGATGGTAGCTTACCAATGTGAATGGACATAACATCACTGACTTGTACATTTTAATATGTCTAAAATAGTAAATTTGATGTCATGTGTATTTTATAATTTAAAAAATTTTAATGATTAAAAATGGTAAATTTTACATTATGTATATATTAAAAAGTACAAGCTATCTAAAAAATTCAGTTCAGTTCAGTCGCTCAGTCATGTCTGACTCTTTGCGACCCCATGAACTGCAGCACACCAGGCCTCCCTGTCCATCACCAACTCCTGGAGTTCACCCAAACCCATGTCCATTGAGTCAGTGATGCCATCCAACCATCTCATCCTCTGTCATCCCCTTCTCCTTCCCGCCTTCAATCTTTCTCAGCATCAGGGTCTTTTCAAATGAGTCAGCTCTTCACATCAGGTGGCCAAAGTATTAACTTTAGCCTAAATTAACTACTTTCAAATTTTAAATATACTTAAGCATTTGGGGAAGTATATGTGTTTATGAAAGCCACACCTGTAATTTACTATTTTATGTTTGACTACAAATGGTATGTTCCTGTGTAATTAAGTTTCTCTAACAGAAACACAACTCTTTTTGTTGACTTCAAAGAAACCATCAAAAGCAATGATTTACTACATTCAGGGAATCTCACATGAAACTCATCAAAATACCTCAAGCAAGCTAATACATCATAAAAAATAATTAGCCTAATCACAACAGTATTTAATACAGCTATCTTTTGTTTTTTAATATTTTAATGTCTAAACAGTATTGTTGAATGTGAAGACACGCCAAAAGTTTCAGCAATATGTGGATTTTGAATTTTATAAAAAATTGTACATTAGCTTTACCAAGGGAGGAAAGCAATTTTGTATCCAAACACCATCCATATAAATGTTGAAGGAACAGTAGCAGAAAGGATTAATCAGTCATCTTTGAGTGCTGGGAGAGATCTCCTTCTCTAGGGAGGAAGGGGGAGGGTAGGCAGTGGTTGCCCAATGTTGATGTGGGGACAACCTGGGTCATGCCACTGTAAAGGGCAAAACCTGTTGACCCAACTTTACTTCTGGAGAGTCATCTAATCTTGCTTTATCTCAGCCCCAGGCTTCCCTTAATATTCTTGATTTTCTTCAGATTTAAATCAGATTCCTAAATCAATAACTATTCCTTAGCACAGAACTGTATATGATTTTCCTCTGACCAACTAGCTTGCTGAGCTAGGAATATCTGCCTTTCTGGCTCAATATCAGGATCCCTCCCAAGTGCTTTTCCATTTCCTGATATCAACTTTCATTTATTCATTCAACAAGTATTTATCAAATGCCTAGTTATGATCTAGGTATTATTCTAGGAAATATGAATAAAAGGTAAGCAGAAATAGACATGGTCCCTTCCTTCACAGAGCCAACAGTTTAATGGGAAAGAAGACCATTACATAAAGAATCACACAAGCAACTCTGACATGTAAATCAAAGGAAAGGTATCTTTGAATGGTGCTTCAAAAGCCTGTAATAGGGGGATATGACCAAATTCAACAGTTCAAGGGTAGGTTTTCTGTGAGAAGTATGACAAGAGGAGTGTGAGCCAGTTACGTGAAGGGGGAGGGAAGAGCATTAGATTCTGGAAACAGCAAAGATCCAAAGGTGGGACAGAGGATGGAGAGTATGAAGCACTGAAAGAAGGCCAGTATTACTGAAGGCTGCATTCAGATTTGTGCTCACAAAAGCTCCTGCTGGCTTCAATGTGTAGCACAGTGACTTGTGACCAGTTTACATTTTGCCAAGAAAAGATCGTCTTTGGCAGGAACTCATCTTCCTGCTCAGTATCTTCACTTCTCAAGTTATTCCAGTCATGGGAGTTGAATAAGCTTTCCCAAACATGGCTTTTCTTGGGCTATTTCCTTCCTCCACGCTACCTATACCACACCTTCCTCCCCCCGTACCACCACCTAGTCTCCTCCTGGTAACAAAAAGTAAGGGGAAAAAACCTAGAAGTACAACCTATCCTATGTTATTTATACCTGAACAACAAACCAAAAATCAATGGGAAAAAATGCGATATAAGTAGAAACATCTTTTAAAATGGTGATTCAAAAAAAAAAAACAAAAAACACAACACTATAGTAATAGAAAGTAAAAAACTGTCTTTAGAAGTTACAGCTGATCATTTTAATCTAAACTTGTGCAAATCATTAATTCTGAGTGAAATAACTTTCCCAAAAGAAAACTCTAGCATTAAAGTAATAACTGTAGAAACAAAGGGTACCATCCACTAGTAAACCTAATCTCAATACATCTCGTATGATGCTTCTCTAATTACAAATCTTATACAGCATTCCAAATTCACTGTGTGCACCCTCTGCCTCTGGTACACACACACACACACACACACACACACACACACACACTGACACACTTATTGCCACGATAAATGTCTATAATAGACAATAACTAGTCAAGAATTTGACAGGTTCAAGCCAAAAAGAAATCTTTGGTGTTTTAAAACATTTTGTTAAATTTACTTATTTTTAATTGCAGGGTAATTGCTTTACAGAATTCTGTTGTTTTTTGTCAAACATCAACATGAATCAGCCATAGGTATACACATATCCCCTCCCTCTTGAACCTCACTCCCATTTCCCTCCCTATCCCACCCCTCTAGGTTGATACAGAGACTGTTTAAGTTCTCTGATTCATAGGGCAAATTCCCATTGGCTATCTGTTTTACATATGGTATGACTCCTAAAACAGGTTATAAAATATTATATTCAATTTAATTTTCAGTCCCCTTCATGGGTCACAGCCTTGTCCTGGAGAAGGGGCTTGTGTAAATCAATGAAGATATGAGCCAAGCCATGCAAGGCCACCCAAGACAGACGGTTCATAGTAGAGAGTTCCAACAAAACATGGTCCACTGGAGGAGGGACTACGCTAAAGCCTTAGGCTGTGTAGATCACAACAAATGCTGGAAAATTCTTAAAGAGATGTGAATACCCAACTACCTTACCTGTCTCCAAAGAAAACTGTATGTGCACCAAGAAACAACAGTTACAACCTTACATGGAACAAATGTCTGGTTCAAAATTGGGTAAGGAGTACAACAAGGCTGTATACTATCACCCTATTTATTTAACTTATATGCAGAGAACATCATGCAAAATGCTGGGTTGAATCATAAGCTGGGATCAAGATTGACAGAAGAAGTATCAACAACCTCAGAAATACAGGTGATGTCACACTAATGGCAGAAAGTGAAGAGTATATAAAGAGCCTCTTGATGAGGATGAAAGAGAACAGTGAAAAAGCTGACTTAAAACTCAACGAAAAACTAAGATCATGGCATCTGGTCCTATCACGTCAAGACAAACAGACAGGGAAAAAGTGTAAGCAGTGACAGATTTTATTTTCTTGGGCTCCACAATCACTGTGGATGGTGACTGCAGTCATGAAATTAAAAGACACTTCCTCCTTGGAAGGAAAGCTATGACAAACCTAAACAGCATGTAAAAAGCAGAGACATCACTTTGCGGACAAAGGTCTGTCTAGTCAAAGCTATGTTTTTTCCAGTAGTCATGTACAAATGTGAAAGTTGGACCATAAAGAAAGCTGAGGGCTGAAGAATTGATGCTTTTGAATCTTGGTGCTAGAGAAGACTCTTGAGAGTCCCTTGGACAGCGAGGAAATCAAACCAGTCAATCCTAAAGTAAATCAACGAAGCTCCACCTGATGTGAAGAGTCGACTCACTGGAAAAGGCCCTGATGCTAGGAAAGACTGAAGGCAAGAGGGAAAGGGAGCGAGAGAATGAGATACTTAGATAGCATCACAGACTCAATGGACATGAATCTGAGCAAACTCTGGGAGATAGTGAAGGACAGGGAAGCCTGGCTTGATGCAGTCCATGGGGTTATGAAGAGTAGGACACCACTTAGCAACTGAACAAAGACAGGCTGTATTCTGCCCTGATTGGCTGATTCCAAGCCTGTACTTTGCCCTGATTCACTGCCATCTAGTCTGTACTTTGCTCTGATTGGCTGATTAACAGCCTGTACATTGCCATGACTGGCTGAATTCTAGTCTGTACTGTGCTCTGATTGGCTAACTCCGAACCTATATGTTGACCTGATTGGCTGACTCCTAGCCTATACATTGCCCTGATTGGCCGGCTACTAGCCTGTACTTTAATTAAGGAAAGTAAGGAAAACCACTAGGCCATTCACATATGGTCTAAATCATTATACAGTGAAGGTGACACATGGATTCAAGGGATTAGACCTGGTAGAAAGAGTGCCTGAAGAACTATGGACAGCAATTTATAACACTGTAGACGAGGCAGTGACCAAACCATCCCAAAGAAATAGAAAGTGCAAGAAGGCAAAGTGGTGCCTGCAGGCTTTACAAATAGCTGAGGAAAGAAGATAAGCAAAAAGCAATGGAGAAAGGGAAAGATAGACCCAACCAAATGCAGAGTTCCAGAGAACAGCAAGGAGCAATAAGAAGGCTTTCTTAAATGAACAATGCCAAGTAGAGGAAAACAACAGAATGGGAAAGACAGGAGATCTCTTCAAGAAAATTGGAGGTATCAAAAGAACATTTCATGCAAGGATGGGCATGATAAAGGAGAGAAATAGTAATGACCTAAGAGAAGCAGAAGAGATTAAGAATGGTGGCAAGAATACACAGAACTGTACAAAAAAGGTCTTAAAGACCTGGATAACCATGATGGTGTGGTCATTCCCCTAGATGCAGACATTCCGGAGTGTGAATTCAAGTGGGCCTTAGGAAACATTACTACAAACAAAGCTCAAGTGGAGGTGATGGAATTCCAGATGAGCTATTTCAAATGCTAAAAGATGATGCTGCTAAAATGCTGCATTCAATATGCCAGCAAATTTGGAAAACTCAACAGTGGCCACAAGACTGGAAAAGGTCAGTTTTCATTCCAATCCCAAAGAAGGGCAGTGCCAAAGAATGTTCAAACTACCAGACATTTGCACTCATTTTGCATGCTATTAAGGTTATGCTCAAAATCCTTCAAGCTAGGCTTCAGCAGTACATGAACCGAAAACTTCCAGATGTACAAGAAAAGGCAGAGGAACCAGATATCAAATTGCTAAAATATGTTGGATCATAGAAAAATCTAGGGACTTCCAAAAACCATCTGCTTCATTGACCATGCTAAAGCCTTTGACTGTGTGGATCACAACAAACTGTGGAAAATTCTTAAAGAGACGGGAATACCAGACCACCTTGCCTGTTGCCTGAGAAACCTGTATGCAAGCCAAGAAGCAACAGTTACAACCTTACATGGAACAACTGACAGGTTCTAAATTGGGAAAGGAGTATGATAAGGTCATACACTGTCACCCTGTTTATTTAACTTATATGCAGAGTACATCATGTGAAATGCTGGGCTGGATGAATCATAAGTGGGGATTAAGATTGTTAGGAAAAATATCAACAACATCAGATATACATATGATTCCACTCTAATGGCATAAATTGAAGAGGAACTAAAAAGCCTTTTGATGAGGCTGAAAGAGAAGCAGCCCTGAAACTCAACATTCAAAAAACTAAGATGATGGCATCCAGTCCCATCACTTCATGGCAAATAGATGGGGAAAAGTGGAAGCAGTGATAGATTTTATTTTCTTGGGCTCCAAAATCACTGCAGATGGTGACTGCAGTCATGAAATTAAAAGACACTTCCTCCTTGGAAGGAAAGCTATGACAAACCTACAGTGTATAAAAAGCAGAGACATCACTTTGTCAACAAAGGTCCATATAATCAAAACTATTGTTTTTCCAATCGTCATGTATTGATATGAGAGTTGGAACCTAAAGAAGGCTGAGTGCCTTAGAATTGTGGTACTGGAAAAGACTCTTGAGAGTCCCTTAAACTACAAGGAGACCAAACCAGTCAATCCTAAAGGAAATCAACCCTGATTATTCATTGGAAGGACTGATGCTGAAGTTGACGCTCCACTACTTTGGCCACCTGATGCCAAGAGCCAACTCATTGGAAAAGGTCCTGATGCTGGGAAAGACTAAAAGCAAAAGGAGAAGAGGCTGGCAGAGGATGAGACGGTTAGATAGCATCACTGCCTCAAGGGACATGAATCTGAACAAACTCTGGAAGATAGTGAAGGACAGGGAAGTCACAAAGAGTCAGACACAACTTAGTGACTGAGCAACGACAAATTTTCAGTCAACATTTACCTTCCATTTAATGTTTGTATCATTTAGTTTTACTGAATATTGAAATTTTAAAAGCTATGAATTTTGACCTTTAACACAAAGCTAAAATGTATTCATAAGGATTTATTTCCAAGATTAAAAGAATCTAGTCATTTCTGGGTTGTCTGTTAAAAACATAAATTCTGATATTGAATTTTATATATGTGTTCCTTTATGTAGCAGAATCAATACATAATATACAATTTTACTAAAAGCTCGATATTTTTATTTGCCTATATGTAAATTTTACTTTACCTAGGACAACAGGCTATTTGGAGGGGCTGACTTTTTTCCCCTAAAATTCATAAGACCTTCTCAAGATAATTCTATAACTATAACGCAAAACAATGTCAGTTTTTCATTGCTTCTCAAACTTCATGTGCATATAAAAGATCTAGGGAGCTGATTAAACTCAAGATTCTGATTCAGTTGCTGTAGGGTGGGGGCCGAGATTGTGTATTTTTAACAAGGTCCCAAATAACAATAGCCATTACTACAGCCAAGCTTGTCAGATGCAAAAAGAGAAGACTTTTTCAATAAGTGATGAGGTCATTATCAAATAGGACAATAAGGATGACTGGCAATACACATAAACAGACACAAGTGGGCTGCTGTGCTGTGCTGTGCTTAGTCACTCAGTCATGACTTTTTGCAACGTCATGGACTGTAGCCCACCAGGCTCCTTTGTCCATGGAATTATCCAGGCAAGAACACTGGAGTGAGTAGCCATTCCCTTCTCCAGGGGATCTTCCCAACCCAGGGTCTCCTGCAGTGCAGGTAGATTCTTTACCATCTGAGCCACCAGGGAAGCATTTATAGGCTTACCAGTCCTAATTAGGAAATATATTTATTATGATACTCACAGATCAACAAATATTCACCATAAACTTATAAACCACACAGTAACAAATTCTCATACTGTAACCTAGACAAATTATTTTAACCAAGTGGAAAGAAAAAAAGGTATTCAAAACTAATCGAAATTATGTTTATTCAAATAAATCCCTAACTGCATCTTTTAAGATTGGTATTTAGAAAACGTCCTAATTTTCCAAAATATGAAATCCAGGGAGAAACTCACCAGCTTAAATTATTCTCATCCTTCACAGTATTATCATCAATTATAAAAGAATGCAGTGCAAGTTTTGTTTTTTTTTAATAAAGAAACAACAAACAATACAAACTTTTATTCCTTATTGGTATCCAATCCAAGTTTGTGTTTTGGGGTTTGGAGCAGAGAGGTTTATTGTAGGGCTAAGTAAGGAGAACAGGTGTTAAAAAACTGGAACTCCCAGATGGTTTTCAGGGGGAAGTTTTTTTTTTGGATCAATCTTATTTGCAATTAGTATTAACCAGGTACAGCTGTTGTTGTTCAGTTGCCATGTCCTGTCCCACTCTTTGCGACCCCAGGGACTGCAGCGTGTCCAGCTTCCCTGTCCCTCAACACCTCAGGGACAAGTTTTTATAGGCAAAATTGGGGGTGAAGGCTGCAGGGTGTGTGACTTTCTTCTGATTATTTGGTGGTAACATAAAGGGTGGTGCTCCAGGAAAAGTCATGTGCTCAGTCTGGTTTCCATTCTCCACCCGGGGGGTGGGGGGGTGGGGGGTGGGCTTTAGCTTCCGTAGAAGAACTCAAGAGATATATGGCTGTGTATATCCTTTGAGAAGGAACCAGGACCCATCTTTCATTGCTGTGCTATAATTTCTTGAGGGCTCCCCCTTTGTCTCTGCATTCCCTCACTTCACTGATTAGCAACTCTTTGAAACTACCCTTTGGAACTCAAGGAAAGTCTAGGGGGCTGAATGAAGCTCATTTCCTACAAATAAGAAAGGGAAGACACAAAGGATTTGTACTGGAGAGGGCCCCACAGGGTCCTGCTTGGTTTCATTATCATTAAGCATTTCTCAAAGAGCTCCAAGGATATGAGAATCTTCTAATATTTCTCATAATTCCTCTCTGCTTATTACAATTAAAATTCTCTCTCACTGTGATAACATTCTACTGCAATCACCATTGGTTAGGGAAGTGTGGTTCCTCCTTTTAACAAACTGGAAAAAAAAACAGTGTTAGTGAGCACTTTGTTCCCTCCAGATGCCAAATTCCTAACTGGGGACCAGAATCAGAAATACTAATAAATTAGAAAGGAAGGAGGATAAAGTTCTACAGAGATGCATATGAATGAGAGAAAAGAGGGGAGCCAGGAGACAGGGAGGGAGAGAAGAGAACAGAGAGAGAAGGGAGAAGGGAGATGGAGGGAGCATGTCAGGGACTTGGCTAAATATTGAGTAAAGGAAATAATTTGATAGACCTGCTTTTTTTTAATCTTACCCTCACTCCTTACCGCAGAGACAACATTGCTTCTTTAGTCACAAATTAACCTCCACCACATCTGTTTCTTAGCAGATGGCAAGTGCCTGCCAGGAATTTAAGAATTAACTTTTAGATGACATTTGCAAAGTTCCAAGTCATAATTTAATCCTAGATCCATATTGTTGGCAACCCAATAGTTAATGGAGCTTAATGTTCTCTGATTCCTTTGATTAAATTACTACTCAAAACCCTAGTTTCATAGACAGCAATTTATAAGATAAAGATGCATGGACATCATTTCATTCAGTTCTCACGATTTAAAAATTGTCTAACATGAAATTTAACTTTAGATCACTATACACTGATGTCACACGAGACCATAATTTTTTTAAAAAAATTACCTCCACAGGACACAAAGAATAAACAATCAGCTCTTCTAAGGAAAGGAGACTAAGGAAAAGGCGGGGCAGGATGGGGGGAATGTGAGGGCTGGGGGAGGTTAGAGCAAGGGCAAAGATTCAACATATTAATGACTTTATATTATGCAAAGCACAACTCAAAAACTTCTGAGTTTGCTCCAACAAGAGTGTATTCACTCACTCTCCTGAGAGACTTTGGTCACTGCCTAAAAGCAGCTGTGCAAACAATCCTTTTAGCAAGCTTTTATTTCAATTCAATCCCAAATCTCTCCATTGGTTAATTTCAGTAAAAAGACCCTGAGGGAAGCAAGATTTGCATATATATAAATATGCTACCACTGACTGCAGCACAGGCCTATACTCCAGACAGCTGTAAATCAACCTGTGAAAGGAACCAAGTGCTTACCAAGGATCATCTTGAGCAGCCACAAACTAAGCTATTTCCTGAACTCTTTTGCAAATGCTATAAATATACAAAATAAAACTAACTGTGATAAGCATTACAAACAACCCTGGTGAAAGCTACAGAAATACTGGCAGACATGCGTCAAAACTGTTCCTTTCTCAAAGGCAATAATTCACTACTCATAACTTTTAACAGCCAACTGGAATTCAAGGTATTTTTCCAGAAATGGAAAAAGTCTTGAAGGAACCTATGGTGAATATGAATTTTTCATTTCAAGAAAGGAAATATGAATTATACTAAGATATGTAACAATGCAGGAAAAGCTATAATTACATCTTTTATTGTCAGCAACTTCCCAAGAAATGTATTCTTTGGCTATAGCATCACAGATTAAAGTCATTTAGGAAGAGTGTGATTCATGGAATAATGATAAAGGCAACTTTAAGTTCCTGTTAAAGTTTTGGACACTTCTGGTAATGAAAAAAAGCACTTTGATCCTGACGTCCAGTGCTGTTAAATATTAAATAATATTTAAAACAATAATATTTAATATTAATATTAAATAATATTAAACCAAAAAAAGGTAAAGAGTTCAAAATAAAACTGTGCATTCCTATCTGAAACTGAATCATGTCAAAAGCTGATTTCATTACTTTTCATAGCAACCCCAAACCTAAAATCCCAAAAAGGAGGAGAAAAAATTATTTCTGCTTGAACAGGAGGGGCATGCAGCTGGTGATTATCTTGTAAGGATACAACAAGAAAAAGAAATTAACAAATGACTTAAAAGACTACCATAGGAAAGAGAATACAGCTAATCTGAAGAAACTGGTCCTCTCTGCAAGGAAACATGGCCCACATGCTTTACTATGGCATTTTCTCTTCAATACATACAGTACATTCCAGCCCTGAGGTAAACTTTAACGAGTTCAATCTGGTGCAAGCTAATGAATACCTAAATTAGGGGCATTTCTTCTGAAATAAGATTTATTTATTTATCCTTCATTTAAATCTTCATGTAATTTTTTAAGACTACAATATGAACTACAGGTTTACATGTGCTTCAAAATATCTTATGGCTCTTAGATTTATTTTAAAAATAATAAACTTGTACTAATGTTCCACAATTAAAAGCTCTCATAGTCTGTCAAATAGGAAGAGGAGTGTTACTCTGTGACTATGACCTGGTAAAGCCACAAAAGTGAAAGTATTACCAAGAGGAGCAAAACCAATGAAACTTTTCAATTTAGACTTCTTACACATTTTGATCTTTAAGAAAAGAAAAGGAGGATTACACAGACAACACTTACCTTCTGTTTTTTAAAAATACACCTTATATTAGCAACAGATTAATATTCCTTGGATATGTGGAAGACCTCAAGACTGTACACTTGTATTTTAAATCACTACCTCTATAAACTAAAGAGACACATGACACTTAAGCTCCTACTCCCATTTCTTCTTGTCTTGACAGGAAGGAATGAAGATGAAGATCAGAAACAATGGAATACTCTTTGGTCCAACAGGGAGTGGTTCAATGGTTTCATGTCTTCACTTCTTCATTCACAGAGGCTTGCTTCAGACAGGCAGATTCTTTACCAACTGAGCTACCAGGCAAGCCCTTCATGCATTTCAGAGAAACACAACAAAGCTTTCAGGAAATGTAGAAACAATAATGGGTGCAGATGCCCTAATGGTTCAATAATTAAAATGTTAATGACATCATCAGTACATAAAAATAAACAAATAGACTTAAAAGAGAATTTTTACATTCTCTAAAATTATATTTTTATTATAAAATATGAAAGCAAGTTACTTGATAAACTAAGTTACATAAGTAAAAATCTTCCTCAACATACATTTGCTTCCTAGAAGACAGGTAGCTAAATCCATAAGCCTCAGTTCAGTTCAGTTCAGTTGCTCAGTCATGTCCGACTCTTTGTGACCCCATGAATCGCACCATGCCAGGCCTCCCTGTCTATCACCAACTCCTGGAGTTCACTCAAACTCACCTCCATCGAATCGGTGATGCCATACAGCCATCTCATCCTCTGTCGTCCCCTTCTTCTCCTGCCCCCAATCCCTCCCAGCAGCAGAGTCTTTTCCAATGAGTCAACTCTTCGCATGAGGTGGCCAAAGTACTGGAGTTTCAGCTTTAGCATCATTCCTTCCAAAGAACACCCAGGGCTGATCTCCTTCAGAATGGACTGGTTGGATCTCCTTGCAGTCCAAGGGACTCTCAAGAGTCTTCTCCAACACCACAGTTCAAAAACATCAATTCTTTGGCGCTCAGCTTTCTTCACAGTCCAACTCTCACATCCACACATGACCACAGGAAAAACCATAGCCTTGACTAGACGGACCTTTGTTGGCAAAGTAAAGTCTCTGCTTTTCAATATGCTATCTAGGTTGGTCATAACTTTTCTTCCAAGGAGTGTCTTTTAATTTCATGGCTGCAGTCAACATCTGCAGTGATTTTGGAGCCCCCCAAAATAAAGTCTGACATTGTTTCCCCATCTATTTCCCATGAAGGGATGGGGCCAGATGCCATGATCTTCGTTTTCTGAATGTTGAGCTTTAAGCCAACTTTTTCACTCTCCACTTTCACTTTCATCAAGAGGCTTTTTAGTTCCTCTTCACTTTCTGCCATAAGGGTGGTGTCGTCTGCATATCTGAGGTTATTGATATTTCTCCCAGCAATCTTGATTCCAGCTTGTGCTTCTTCCAGCCCAGCATTTCTCATGATGTACTCTGCATATAAGTTAAATAAGCAGGGTGACAATACATAGCCTTGACATACTCGTTTTCCTAATTGCAACCAGTCTGTTGTTCCATGTCCAGTTGTAACTGTTGCTTCCTGACCTGCATATAGGTTTCTTTAGAGGCAGGTTAGGTGGTCTGGTATTCCCATCTCTTTCAAAATTTTCCACAGTTTATTGTGATCCACCTAGTCAAAGGCTTTGGTATTGTCAATAAAGCAGAAATAGATGTTTTTCTGGAACTCTCTTGCTTTTTCCATGATCCAGCGGATGTTGGCAATTTGATCTCTGGTTCCTCTGCCTTTTCTAAAACCAGCTTGAACATCAGGAAGTTCACGGTTCACCTATTGCTGAAGTCTGGGTTGGAGAATTTTGAGCATTACTTTACTAGCGTGTGAGATGAGTGCAATTGTGTGGTAGTTTGAGCATTCTTTGGCATTGCCTTTATTTGGGATTGGAATGAAAACTGACCTTTTCCAGTCCTGTGGACACTGCCGAGTTTTCCAAATTTGCTGGCATATTGAGTGCAGCACTTTCACAGCATCATCTTTCAGGATTTGGAATAGCTCAACTGGAATTCCATCACCTCCACTAGCTTTGTTCGTAGTGATGCTTTCTAAGGCCTACTTGACTTCATATTCCAGGATGTCTGGCTCTAGGTGAGGGATCACACCATTGTGATTATCTTGGTCGTGAAGATCTTTTTTGTATAGTTCTTCTGTGTATTCTTGCCACCTCTTTTTAATATCTTCTGCTTCTGTTAGGTCCATACCATTTCTGTCCTTTATCGAGCCCATCTTTGCATGAAATGTTCCCTTGGTAACTAATTTTCTTGAGGAGAGCTCTAGTCTTCCCCAGAGACCACTAATAATCATTTCCTTAAACTAACTTTTCTAAGCCAATTGTTATGATTTACATAAATATGGGGTATTTATTTAATTAAAACTTTTAAGTATAAGTATAAAGGTGAATGTATTGGTTTACCAGACCTTATTAAATAAAGAGACACATTTAGAACAATTCAGAATCATATGATCAACATAAAAGTTAAACTTAAACATTCTCCTTAAGGATAAGAATAATCAACTGTGAGCAGTAGCCCGAGCCAACACAAAAAGGTAACAAAAAGTAGAAGAAAAACCATCAAAATATATATTTAGAATATATATTATATATGTCTACTTAGAAAATTCAAGAAAATCAACTGAAAAACTATTAGAATAAGCAAATTGGTTAAAGTGGCCAAAAATAAGATGAGTATACAATAACTTCCCTGGAACATTTCATGAAAAGATGGGCTCAATAAAGGAGAGAAATGGTATGGACCTAACAGAAGCAGTAGATATTAAGAAGAGGTGGCAAGAATACAGAGAAGAACTGTACAAAAAAAATCTTCATGACCAAGATAATCACGATGGAGTGATCACTGACCTAGAGCCAGACATCCTGGAATGTGAAGTCAAGCGGGCCTTAGGAAGCATCACTACGAACAAAGCTAGTGGAGGTGATAGAATTCCAGTTGAGCTATTTCAAATCCTGGAAGATGATGTTGTGAAAGTGCTGCACTCAATATGCCAGCAAATTTGGAAAACTCTGCAGTGGCCACAGGACTGGAAAAGGTCAGTTGTCATTCTAATCCCAAAGAAAGGCAATGCCAAAGAATGCTCAAACTACCACACAATTGCACTCATCTCACACGCTAGTAAAGTAATGCTCAAAATTCTCCAAGCCAGGCTTCAGCAGTATGTGAACTGTGAACTTCCAGATGTTCAAGCTAGATTTAGCAAAGGCAGAGGAACCAGAGATCAAATTGCCAACATCCGCTGGATCATGGAAAAAGCAAGAGAGTTCCAGAAAAACATCAATTTCTGCTTTATTGACAATGCCAAAGCCTTTGACTAGGTGGATCACCACAAACTATGGAAAATTCTGAAAGAGATGGGAATACCAGACCACCTGACCTGCCTCTTGAGAAATCTGTATGCAGGTCAGGAAGCAACAGTTAGAAATCGACATGGAACAACAGACTGGTTCCAATTAGGAAAAGGAGTACATCAAGGCTGCATATTGTCACCCTGCTTATTTAACTTATATGCAGAGTACATCACGAGAAACTCTGGGCTGGATGAAGCACAAGCTAGAATCAAAATTGCAGGGAGAAATATCAATAACCTCAGATATGCAGATGATACCACCCTTATGGCAGAAAGCAAAGAAGAACTAAAGAGCCTCTTGATGAAAGTGAAAGAGGAGAGTGAAAAAGTTGGGTTAAAGCTCAGCATTCAGAAAACAAAGATCATGGCACCTGGTTCCATCATTTCATGGCAAATAGATGGGGAAACAGTGGAAACAGTGGCTGACTTTATTTTTTTCAGTTCCAAAATCACTGCAGATGGTGACTGCAGCCATGACACTGAAGACACTTACTCCTTGGAAGAAAAGGTATGACCAACATAGACAGCATATTAAAAAGCAGAGACATTACTTTGCCAATAAAGGGCCATCTAGTCAAGGCTATGGTTTTTCTAGTAGTCATGTATGGATGGGAGAGTTGGACTGTGAAGAAAGCTGAGCGCCGAAGACTGATGCTTTTTTTTTTTGCTTTGCATGTTTTTTATTTATTTATTTATATTTATTTATTAGTATTTTTTTTTCACTTTATAATATTGTATTGGTTTTGCCATACATCAACATGCCTCCGCCATGGGTGTACACGTCGGAGGGGGGTTCAGGATTGGGAATTGATGTTTTTGAACCGTGGTGTTGGAGAAGACTCTTGAGAGTCCCTTGGACTGCAAGGAGATCCAACCAGTCCATCCTAAAGGAAATCAGTCCTGAATATTCATTGGAAGGACTGATGTTGAAGCTGAAACTCCAATACTTTGGTGTCCTGATGCAAAGAACTAACTCATTTGAAAAGACTCTGATGCTGGGAAATATTGAAGGTGAGAGGAGAAGGGGACGACAGAGGATGAGACGGTTGGATGGCATCACAGGCTCAATGAACATGGGTTTGGGTGGACTCCAGGAGTTGGTGATGGACAGGGAGGCCTGGCGTGCTGCAGTCCATGGAGTCGTAAATAGCCGGACACGACTTAGCGACTGAACTGAACTGAACGATACAGAGGAAAACCAATTAGAAAATATAATGAAAAAAATTCCATTCACATAGGAATAAACACAAAGTAGCTAAGAAAAAAACCTAACAAAAAATGTAGCCAACACTCATTTTTTTTAAAGCTTACAAATTTCATGGAAGGATATAAAAGAATATCCAAGCAAATAAAGAAGGACACACACATTCCAGGATGAAAATACCCAAGAGTGAGTAGATATAAATTTTCCACAAATTAACCTATTCAATTCAATCTCAGTCAAAATCCTAATAGGATGTTGTTTTGTTTGACCTGACAAACTGAACCCAAATTTCATATAAAAAGAAAAGTGAGCAATAAGCAAGAAATATCTGAAACAGCATAACATGGTGCTGGGGGGAGGACTTGTCATTCAGATAGTAAACATTCTATAAAGCAACATTAATTCAAAACTGCACTGAATAGGAAATACATGAACCCAAAAAACAGAATCCAGAAACAAACCTATCCATGTGAATTATTTACATGATTGAGGATTTATCAACTGATTCTTTCAACTAATTAAGCTCTTCTTGAAATCTAGTTTGCATTATGTACATATTGTTGCATGTTTCTATTTATGAATATAGAAGCTACTATGGAAGATTTTATGAGGAATAGTATGTTTTTTTGTTTGTGTGTTCTTGCTCAGTCACTAAGTCATGTCCAAATCTTTGCGATCCCATGGATTGTATGTAGCCCACTAGGCTCCTCGGTCCATGGGATTTCCCAGGCAAGAATACTGGAGTGGGTTGCCATTTCCTTCTCCAGGAGGAATAGTATGTTACATAATGCTATTTTCTGGAAGCAGTTTTTCTTTAATGTACCAGTTTACCATTTGTTCTGACAAGTAGCATGTGGTTTAAGTGAAATATATAGCAGCTGTATATAGCATGGAAACTCATATACTGGAGTCAATATAATAACCTTTATTTAGAATTAAGATTATACATTTAACTCCATATACTTAGCAGGACCAGCTTTGGTATTATATGCTATTTTTATACTTCCAGAACATAAAGTATTTAATACATGTTTACCTAATAAATATCTTTTGTTTCAAAATTTAACAGATTTAAAATTCGTTTTGTGAGTTTTTTAAAAATTTTATGAGATTTTCTCCTTCTAAAATCCTTATGTAATGAACCAGTTAACTCATTTTTCTCTATAACTGAAATTTACACTCATCAGTCATAGTCACAAGTAGAGTTTAAAATACTTTCCCTGTCTCACCATCACGAAATCTGAATTGCCACTGATATTTTATAGTTAGATAAATTCATACTAAGGTTCACAGGAAAAAATTGAGGAGAGAATTGATAATGTATATAAACATATTATGGTCACTGAGAGTGAATCTATTCTTACATAATATCAGTATGAATTGACAGTGATTTTTTTAATAAAAGAATCCATATACTGGATGATAAGATTGAGAGCACAGGAGAATAGATATTCCCTATGACTGTTATCTGCAACTGATCATATTTGCAAAATGAGAAGAAGGTATCATTTTAAAAGGAAATTTTTCTATTGTGTGGAAATTTTCTTTAAAAAATGGAGACCGCTATTAAAATCGGGTTTTTCTAGTACTCTTGCAGTTTCATTTTTTACATTTAGATCTCAAAACCATCTTGGGTATGGTAGGAGGTTAAGGACCTAAGTTTACCTTTATCATACAGTAAATTTCTGTATGTGCTGACATCTAGTTCTGGGCTTTATATTCTATTCCACTGGTATATTTGTCTGTCTATGGGTCAACATCAAGTTGTTTTTATTAGAGAAGCTTTATAATGTTTTCATATCTAGTAAAGTTAATCCCACTTTATTGATTTTCTTTTTCCAGGTTTTCCCAGCTCTTCCTTTTTTTATATGTTTACAAGTTTGATGATTGAAATACTCAGTTGTGAGCTGGATTCAAGAGATTAATTTAAAAATTATGTCCTAAACATAATCAAGATGGTAAATCAAGCACAAAAAAATTAAATTATGTCAAATAAGTATAAAAATTTAAATGCCTATAATTTTAATATGATCTCTTGTTTTTGTATAAATATTTTGGAGCTAACTACATGTCAAATATTTGCATGTTCCAGAATAGTAAAAAAATGGATTTTTATTTGTAAGATAGAGTAATTTATAGTAAATTTATTTGTAGTCATTTGCCATTTAAATTTCAGATTAGTTACTAGATTAGAAATAAATTAGAAAAATCATAAACATAAGTTTTCTTTATAATTATTAAGCCTGTTAAGTATCATCATAAGTCCAAACATAGTCTTTGGCATAAGCATTCAATTACCCAAACTGAAAATGAACATAAACTAAACCATTCTAAAATATTAATGATTTATTCTAATATTCTCAATTTTAGATAAGCAAAACCAGAAAGTTTATGAAATTTCCCTTTATTTGCTCTAGGTTTCAACTCCATATCCTTACTTATCCAAGGACACCACATAGATCCGTGCAGGTTGGGTAATACATACCTGTACAGTCATATATAGGATAGTAAAAAGTTACACAAGTGAATGAATGTGGCAGGCTTCTTTTTGAGCTTTTTGCTATAAGAGTAGAAATCTACTCCTTTAAAACCAGGAGGGTGTCTGATAATTCAAGTCAACTCTGACACTATCAGAAAGCCCAGGTTATTTGTGCTTATGACCCACCAGTTACAAACTGGAGGGTCCAAGGATCCCCTCTAACTCAGGATGCCAACCACAAGCCCAGATTGTTACTGAAATAGAGCAAGACCCTGAAGGTCCCTCCCAGGCACAAAAACCCCTCTGGGTTTCTTGTTTGTACAAAAAGGCTTTAGTCTCTTGGGCCTTTCTGATTCTCAAAGAACAGGCTCAAACAGTTACTAATTAGGGAAGTGAGTAAATGCAGAAACATAGGAAAAGCTGTCAAGCAAGAAAATAATAGCTTAAACAAAAGTTCAGGGATATAACAGGGTACTAGTTCCTCCTCAAGGGATATACATAACAATCAGACACAAATCTTTGAGTTGTTCTGCAGAAACAAAGACATCCACATGCCAGGTAGAGGATGGGGACTACATGCTAAACAAGCACACAGATCCCAAACTGGTTGGAACTAGGCTGATGATTAAGATTCCCAAAATATCACCACAAACCCATCAGAAGAAAGTCATACACCCTATAACCCTCACCTTAAATGTTGCCTTTAAAACCCTTTCCTGAAGGTCATAAGGGAGTACAATCTTTTGAGCATGAGTTGCTCATTCTCCTTGCTTGGTGCCCTTTCAATAAATGCTGTATGCTCAGTCACCACAACCAGGTGCCAGTAGACTGCCTTTGCTGCATGGTGGGAGAGTGGACCCAAGTGCGTTTCAGTACCATTACCTCTACTTCTGATCAACTGGCTATGAATCAAAGGTTCCCACAAACCCATACTCAGGTTTCATTAATTTGCTAGAACAGCTCACATAAAAGAAACATTTCACTAACCAGACTACCATTATTATAAAAGGATACAACTCGAGAACAGCCAAACAGAAGATATGCACAAGGCAAGGTACCAGCAAAGGGCAAAGGCACTTCCAAGCTCTCTCCTCAGAGAGAGAAATTTAGGCTCATCAGTCACACATTCTTGGGTGTAGTCCAAAAATCACCTCATTAAAATAACAAGACACCTTTATTAATCCCCTCACTTAGGAATTCCAAGACTTTTCAGTGCTTCCAGTCAGAAACTAAGGAAAAGGAAATAGGTATTTATTATATATCAGAGTCTGTGAACCCACAAGTGGTATTTTTCTGGCTTTGAAAAAGGTCAAAATGAATTATCTCTAAGTCAGACCTTAGTAGTTTGTGCTATCACCTTAAGTGCTTATAGAGTTAGATAATTATCGAGAAATATGAGCATGTTATTTCCAATTTTAAAACCCTCTATTTTTGACCTTAATATAAAAAGTCAAACTGTTGCTATCTACACTTAAGACTATGCCAAAGCCTTTAACTGTGTGGATCACAATAAACTGGAAAATTCTGAAAGAGATGGGAATACCAGACCTGACCTGCCTCTTGAGAAACCTGTATGCAGGTCAGGAAGCAACAGTTAGAACTGGACATGGAACAACAAACTGGTTCCAAATAGGAAAAGGAGTATGTCAAGGCTGTATATTGTCACCCTGCTTATTTAACTTATATGCAGAGTACATCATAAGAAATGCTGGGCTGGAGAAAGCACAAGCTGGAATCAAGATTGCCAAGAGAAATATCAATAACCTCAGATATGCAGATGATACCACCCTTATGGCAGAAAGCGAAGAAGAACTAAAGAGCCTCTTGATGAAAGTGAAAGGAGAGTGAAAAAGTTGGCTTAAAGCTCAGTTCAGTTCAGTTGCTCAGTCGTGTCCGACTCTTTGCGACCCAATGAACCGCAGTACGCCAGGCCTCCCTGTCCATCACCAACTCCCGGAGTCTACCCAAACCCATGTCCATTGAGCCGGTGATGCCATCCAACCATCTCATCCTCTGTCATCCCCTTCTCCTCCTGCCCTCAATCCTTCCCAGCATCAGGGACTTTTCAAATGAGTCAGCTCTTCGCATCAGGCAGCCAAAGTACTGGAGTTTCAGCTTCAACATCAGCCCTACCAATGAACACCCAGGACCGATCTCCTTTAGGATGGACTGGTTGGATCTCCTTGTAGTCCAAGGGACTCTCAAGAGTCTTCTCCAACACCACAGTTCAAAAGCATCAATTCTTCGGCGCTCAGCTTTCTTCACAGTCCAACTCTCACATCCATACATGACCACAGGAAAAACCATAGCCTTGACTAGACGGACCTTTGTTGGCAAAGTAATGTCTCTGCTTTTTAATATGCTGTCTAGGTTGGTCATAACTTTCCTTCCAAGGAGTAAGCGTCTTTTAAGTTCATGGCTGCAATCACCATTCGCAGTGATTTGGGAGCGCAGAAAAATAAAGTCAGCCACTGTTTCCACTGTTTCCCCATCTATTTGCCATGAAGTGATGAGACTGGACGCCATGATCTTAGTTTTCTGAATGTTGAGCTTTAAGCCAACTTTTTCACTCTCCTCTTTCACTTTCATCAAGAGGCTCATCAAGAGGCTTTCGTCAAGAGCTGACTCATTTGAAAAGACCCTGATGCTGGAAAAGATTGAGGGCAGGAGGAGAAGGGGATGACAGAGGATGAGATGGTTGGATGGCATCACCGGCTCAAAGGACATGGGTTTGGGTAGAGTCCAGCAGTTGGTGATGGACAGGGAGGCCTGGTGTGCTGCAGTCCATGGGGTCACAAAGAGTCAGACATGACTGAATAACTGAACTGAACTGAACACTTAAGATTCCTGCTACTGGACTATCCTTTTAGTGGACAATTCTTAACCTACTTTTCTAAGCTCATCATTCTGTTAGTATTACTAACATCCTGGCTTATTAGAGAACCCCTAATTCAGCAAATCACTGCTTAGAAAAGATACATCTTGGCCAAAAGACACTAGCTTGAACAAGGTATAGCTGTAGGTTTAAATTCCAGAGTGTTCTTAAAAAGAAGCACTAAAAGATTTTAAAATGTATTTGCATGCTTCTACTACTATAAAAATACTTGTAAAGACCTAAGGAAGAAAGAAGTGACTAAAACACCTAAAAGTTTAAAAGTCTTTCATCTACTCTTTCTTATCATTCATAATGACCCCCCCAAATTTAAGTAAGGTTGCCCCAAAACAATTAAGAACATTTATTCATTTTAAAATATTTTCTTTATATATTTTGACTTGGGTTTTATTCACGCAACATTTGAACTCTAGTTCATAAAAGAAAAGCTTTCGATAAAATACTTAATTTACACAAACCAATAAAAAGAAAGTCTCTGCCCTGAGATTAAATAAAAATTTATCTTTCTTAATCTTTAAAAGGGTGGAAGAAAAATATTCTTTGCGCTGTAGCTAAATTTACATATGAAACAGAAGTTAAGAGCAGTACTTATCTTAGATCACTTTTTATTTATTGAGGTGATTTTACTCATTAGTTCATTCAAAAATAGTTATTGTATAAATGTGCCAGATACAACTCTGAAAGTCTTTTGAAACTCAGACATTGCTAAGTCTGACTTAAATACTATATTTTCGCCATATGAAAATATGTGAAGCTCTACATTTCAGAAGTATGACTTTAAATTCAAGTATATTAAAGCATGAGGCATATAAACAGAAATTTTTGTATGAGTAAGCCATGTTGAACTGAATGGTCCGTTCCTGGCAGAGTCTTGATTCTGACTCAAATGTAAACTGTTTATGGAATCTTTATTTTTATCTTCTCAGTAATCTTGTTTTCCAGCTTCATTATACTTAAAATTCATTTATTATTTCAGTAAAATTAAATTGAAGTAGCTCAAAAAATACTTGATGATTTACATTCAGCATCAATTACAGTAATAAATTATTTGTAGGCTAGCGTGGTGACTTTGTGTTGTTAGTGGTAACAATAATAACCAATACTTTTCCAGTTTCTACTACGATCTTTGCATATATTAGCACTCTCAGACTACAACCCTCTTTTATAGGTGGTATTAGTGGTGGTAATAATAACAGCCAATGTTAGAACCTAGTAAGTACCAATAATCAGTATATCATTTGCATAGATTACTTCATTTAAATCTCAATGGTCTTTAGGGGAGGTGTTGTTATGTCCTCATTTTAAAAAGGAGAAAATGGTTATTATATGCTCAAATCCAAATAATCAATAAGTAGCAAAACTAGAATTTAAATCTAGGTATATTTAGCTTCAAAGTCTACATTTTTGCCACTGTAATAAAGTGACTACTGGAATAGACTGTGTAATACAGTGACCACTGAGTAGATTACTGGAGGTGGTTATACAATGGTGATGGTGGACAGGCCTTACAGGAGTTTAAGTTAATGTGATTAAATGGTAAAAAAAATATTCTGTCAAAACTTTAATTTAGAATGGGGACATTCTGATTACCTGAGGGGAAAAATAACTGAACTATCCCAAAAGGTTTTCATGTTAGATTCCAATGTTCTCAGAGCAACTTTTAAAAATACCTAATTATGTAGGCAACATATGTTGTATTTTACTATTAAAAAACTCAACGGCCCACGGACAAATAAAAATACTACCCAACCATACAGAATTAGCTCTGATATACTTAGCAAATTACATGTTTCAAGTAAAACTACAAAAAGAGAAAAATGTCTCTAAAACAAACTTCCTTTCATTTGAAGGATATACATACAATTAACTTCTGCATAAAAAATGTAAGGTGCCTTGAAGATGTACATTAACAAAGAGATTCAATTAAAGGTTTTATTTTAATAAGGTGCTTATTTTAATTGTACTAACACATAATATTAGTAAAATACTCTAAAATAGAATTTATGCTTTAAGGTTGTTTATTTGAGTAGGTGGAAGTGGGCAGTTTTTGGTACCAAACTTTATTGGTATTTATGAGGGTAATCAATTAAGTTTTCTATTATTCTACTACTGTTGTACATAACTGCATAAATACTTTTATGTAAGTCCAAAATTTTCTAGGTTAATTTAATAGCTGTGTATCTATGACCAACATATAGTAAAAAAACATTTACGGTCATATTCCAGTGTTATCTGAGTTGCTGAGATGGGTTAACAGACAAAAAAAATATAGGAACAAGATCTAATTCTTTAGCTCTTCACTATACAAGGTGCTTTAGTTTTACCATTTCAAGTTATAATATAAATTTAGTTAAAACACAATTATAAATTTGTGAAACAAGCATAACTAAATTAATAACTCAAAACTGCTGGTTCAAAAGCAGTCACAGAATTAAGTTTTACACTCCTTAACATTAATTTTCCTGGGACTTAGACATTTGAGAAACACTTCAGTTACACTATGTGCCCGTTTGCCATTTGTCATGGAACATGAAGAGCCCGGGTGGCTGCCAATGATGTGAACTTTTCCTACTGGTCCCAGAAGTATGACTCAGTGCTTGTCCTGAGGTGACCACATTTCTTATGGTGGCAGGAAAAGCATTATCATTTCATCTTTAACAGCAGCTATCAGAAAATGAGCATAACGCCACAGTTCATTCTCAAGCAATTAACTTACAAATTTTTGCCATTCTTAAAAGGATGACAAAGCTCGAAAAATACAGTATCTAGATTAACATGTAAAAGAAAGTAATTCCTAAAGGACAGTAAATGCCATTAGAAGGAAATTTAGAATAGAAAACACAATGGTATTTCAGTGGTGAAAGAAAAAATACTTTGTTTTCATCCAGTTATTGAATACGTGACAGCACACCTAATACAAGAGACCCACACGTTTCAAACTTGAAAAAAATCCATTTATATGTTTGTTTCCATTTTGTTAAGTATTTTTATTTACTCACGTCTCCCTATTTGGCATTAATATACTTATCAGAGACTCCAACTGTGTGGCTTTAACACTGAGATATAGGAATGTCAGAAAGAGAAAGCAATGAGAACAGTATAAGTGATGCAATATCTACTACACAGAAGAAGAAAGCACTGTTTAAAATAGGTATCAAGGAGGACATCACAATAAGTCAACTCAACGAACAAATCTTAAAATAATTCAGTGGTCCTGATCTTTCAAATGTACTTTTCTGATGTATCAAAGACAGCTATTTGTGTTTGGTTGGGACCAATTTATTCTATTATATTAATTCTAGCAGAATGCTGAGGTTACTTAAATTATATAGTTAAAGAATATAAAGCCAAAACTTATTCTACATGTAGAGATTCAGGAACATGTATATCATTCATAATTAAAATGGCAAATAATTAAAAATAAGTGAATTGTAATAGACAATTCAGCAAAGTAAACCATTTACAGCTCTAAACAGACCACAAAATCCACTGTGTGTTCAGACTTGGATTTAATCCTGTTGCCCTGGACTATACTAACAAACAGCATTGCCTTAGAAAATGATATTTAAAAATCACTGAATCACAGCACACAGAGATTTGAAGACTATCAGAAGTGTTTCTATCAGTTAATAGCATTTTTAACTCCTTACAAATGGGGTCTGGCATTCTCTGAATCTTATATTCGATTTATGATAAATGAAATCTAAAGCAAACATTCTTAATGAGGGGATTTTTTATGAAGTAGGCTTGTTGCATGTGTTAATCAAGACGTGTTCTAGCTTTGACACCAGTGATCAAAATAATTAATTTTGTTCCTAACAGAGATGTCCTTATAACAATGAAAAGATGTATGCCTCACACTTTTTCTGAGCTGTCTTTTTGTAATTTTGTTACTAAAAAGATATGTGAATCTAGACAAGTCCTTAACCAATCTGAGTTCAGTTGGTTACATGTAATAAGAGATTTCTACAAGTTCTTTATCAATTTATTTCACAGAGAACAAGTGTGTCAGTGTACACACAAATAAGCATGTTCTTATGAAAGAAGTGTTACAAACTGTTTTAACTGATATGTTTCAATAAAGGGACCTAAGTAAGAATTTCCCTGTCAAATATAATTAATACCATAAATGTTAAAGGTTTATAAAAATATCTGTAACATTTGCTAAGAATTTAAGGGACATATTTGCACTACATCCATTAATACAAATCTGTTTGATTAATTTGCACATATCTAGAAATAACTTGAAAGAACATTACACAGACCCTGATTTTAAAGGGATGATTTAAAAATGAACACCAAGAACAAAAAGCATTGGGGTTTTTGTCAAGATAGTCTGTATCAACTTGCATATACCACATACTCTAATCTATGCTTTCCTTGTCTTGTGAGAGCATTTGTAATTCATGTTTTTATTTTTATATAGTATGACTTTTCAGCTACCTGAAATTTTTTTTTTAATATTACCAAGAAGTAGGCAGAGAAAGAGTGTGAGGAGTTAGTCTATCCAAGGGATCAGAAGGTATTTGCTCAATGACCTTCTTGCAAAACTTGTTACAGTTTTTAGTAGTGAAAGATTATAGAAAAAGGGATAAAAGGGAGAAAGAGGAGAGATTTGTAACCTACCATCTGAGCAATCTGCTAACCAGAATTTGTAAAAGTAATCTGGCAATGATGGCACAGACCTGAAGGATTCAGATCCACCTACAACATCAAAAATACAGCTTCTGCTTTTGTTACATAACAACTCTTTATGTAAAGTACATGAAGTTTTATGCCTGACATTCAATTTATAGGATGGAAAAAAATTAAACCTTCTAAAAATTCAGAAGTCCCAACTGTCACTAAAGTAGATATAAAGAAAATCAAGAATGCTCATCATTCATTGCTTCTAAACCAAATATAAGAAGGAATTTAAAATTTATAATCCAGTTTTAAAGGAGAACATGTCACCCAATATTCTTTTAAGGCAAAGAAAACCAGAAGTTCAAATTATTTCCCTCGGTAACTCTGATAGCTATCTTAACTACATGATCTCATTTTTCAAAAGTCATTTGTTTAATTTAAAATTTAAATGGTTTTAAAAAATGAGCTATAAATGGCTCAGGGGTGACCAAAAAAGTCCAAATGATCTTCAAAGTTTGAATGAAAAGAATAAAATATGGCATATTATTGTCTTTTGTCATTTATCACACAAAATCAAAAAGATGGAGGAAAAGTAGTAATAACAAAATCATGAAGAAAAATATTTCTCAAAGGTTTTAAAGGCAACATTGTTACACTGTTACACTGATTAAAAGGAAGCTCTTAATTGCAGTATTTAAAAAATTCTTCTACACTAAATTTTATATGTGAGCTGACATCATTTACATGAGTATACCAATTTGGATATATGGAGCATTTTTCCAAGGGAAACACAGATGTGAAACATAAGGAGAAAAACAAAACTGCTGGTAATTAAAAAAATATATAGCATACTAGCATTGGGAAAGTACACTTTCCAACAACCATTCCATAATACAAAACATGGGAACTAATTTGTAGTCTTAATGCTTCTCAATTGTCCTCCATCCAAATACCACTTGTGATACACGAATGAGAAAAGGCATTGTTTTGTCAGTGATTCTCTCTTGTTTTCAGTGATCCAAGCTCAACTGAATTGGTACATTTGTTTCTTACAATTGACTGTTTCCCCATGAAAAGTCAATACATTCTTAATACTTAAATAGAGCTTTAGTGTTCATAAGTGCCTGTTATTTTCATTGTACAGTTCCAGTGTTTAACGATTTTGATCAGCATGTATATGCCTGTGTTGATAAAACTTATATTCCAATCTTCTGACAATGTCTGAAAAATGAAATTTCTGTGATCATAAACCTTTTGGTAAAATAAAGCTGAGAAGTGTGAGGAATCATGATATGCAAGGATTCCTACTGAGATGAGGCTCATACCAGTTGAGACATAGACACGGATGGTAAGGCATCAACAGCAATGCCTTTTGGACCTTAGTATTTGGTTTCCCGGCAGGGAGAACGAGATATACCATTCTAATAATTAGGCTGAATTACTTAAGTGATCATTTGACTCACATAAGGAAAAAATTGTTTGGAAAGGAAGATACCAATAAAGCTGTTAGAGAGAAGTGGCTACACACAAGGCAGAAAGAAGCTAATAATAGGAAAAGTTTCCAAGAGAGAACCAGCCACTTCATATTCCAAATATATTTTAAAATCAGTATAATCTTTGTCTTAGCTTCTTCGTATATGTGAGCTATATACAGCAATTTATTTCTAAATTGGAATACTTAAAATTCTTTTTCATAAATATCATTTTAAAATATTGTTCAATAATTAATAAACTACTTTTGCCAGTGTAAAAATGTTACTCAATTTCTACTCAGACTACATGTTGACTGTTCTTCAGAAGTCTCTATAAAGCACATTTTCCTTACCCTCATTTTTAGAAAAAGAAATTGAAGGCTTGAGAAATGAGGAGGTGAGTTAAAAACACACAATGGAACAGAATTTAAATTGGACCAAAACTGGAGATTTTCAGTTCCAACTCAGTCCTACAGATAACTTGTATTGTTTTCACTATACAGTGCTTCCTACTAGATATTTTTCCCTTTGATTATCTTTTTATTCATATTTTTATACATTTATGACATGTAGAGATGGGGGAAGAGTGGGGTACAAAAGGTGAGTAAGTCTTTTGGTATGCCTACAGGTGATAAAGATGTTTTCAGCAGCCTTAAATACATCATCTGGCATTTTTATTGGGGAAGGTAGAATATTAAATTCATGGCAGCCTACAAGACAGTAGTTACTATACAATGATTACTCTTAATTAACTTCTCTGAAGAACTCATGTCCATCTGCACTCTGAAAAAGCTTCCAAGTCTTCTTCTTACCATCTGTATTTCATAAGTCATGAAAATCACACTATTTGCTTCTAACATTCTGTTTTTAATTATTATGAGACTGTATTACTGTAATAGCTAGTCATCCTAAATCTGTGTACTTCTGTTATGAAAAGTATCACTGGAAAGTTATGAAAACAATTTCAATCTAAATGTTGCCCACCTACCTTGGGACAGATTCTATCCTGTCTATGATTTAGGAGAATCTTGGAAAGCCAACCCATCATTTCTAATCACATATTCAAAGATGGCTTCAAAGCTTTGATATTTAACTTACAATCTACACAGATTGTTTTTTTTAAGTTTTCTTAAAATGCAAAACATTGTTACCTTACTAAAACAAAAAAAATAAAGCAGAAAAAACAAAATAAACTTTCCTTCATTCATGTGAGCATAGTTTAAGAAACACTTTGCACAAAAAACAAAAGTATTTCATAGATAATACATTAATGTATATCTAGGCTGGTAGTCAGAGCATGAAGTCAGGAAAAGAGAAGGACATTTAGCAGCAAGACAGGGAGACAATTCTCAGATATTCACATTAACATCAGCAGAACTTCACACTTTCATAGATGTGGATTAATAGCAAAGAATCAAATAAGCTGAAATTGTGATCAATATAACATTTCAATTTATTGTGGCAAGAAAAAAACAAGTTAATGCATCAAATTCCTGGTCACAGTTTTACCTACTTATTACCAGAGCCTACTCCTTTCAGAAAATTTTCATGCCAGTAAAATAGAAAACAAGGATAATATTAATTAAAAAAAAGATACAGGAATAAAATGCAAGTGTTAAAGTAGTTCTATTTTGAAATCAAATATAATTTCTCAGAGATGTGACCAAAGGAGGTATTAAGTTACAAACACTCTCATACCCAAAACTCAGCTGCTAAACACACTGTGCTGTGCTTTTCTTAGTTGCTCAGTCATGTCCTACTCTCTGCAATCCCATGGACTATCGCCCACCAGGCTCCTCTGTCCATGTGGATTCACCAGACAAGAATACCTGAGTGGGTTGCCATGCCCTTCTCCAGGGAATCTTCCCAACCCAGAGATGGAAACCAGGCCTCCCAAATTGCAGGCAGAGTCTACCATCTGAGACACCAGGGAAGCCCACTAAACACAGGACATGACCCCATAATACAATGAAAATAGTGTTACCTTTAGTGACAAAAAGAAAAATGGTGATTTCCTTGTAGAAAAGCAATGATGAAAGTTCATTTGGTTATATTCAATTTCAGCAAATCTACCCTAGGCAAATATCTCCCCTAAGTAAACATGAATGCATATTTATATACACATTTATATATTCGCTTCACTTATATATTCAGGTTAAAATCAATTATTATAAACCACATTTATTTGCTAAAAAATGTTCATGCCTTGTTTAACATTCCTACACAATGTCTGCAGGAAACAGAAACTACAATTAGAAAGTGTTGGTAATCAGGCTTTGTTAACAAGGTTTAGAATAGCACACTCTTCTGTCGAACAGTTTAACTGCAAATCTGTTATAACTGAGGTAATATACATAAGGAGATGGAGCTAAATTTTGGTGGTTTCCACCCTATTCCATGCACATTCAGTTTCCTTCTCTTAAATACATTTACTCATTAGCAAAACATTAAAAACAAAAGCTAATCAAGTAAAAGATTAATTTCAGTTGAAGGGAAACCAGGTGTAACATTCATTCAAAAAATTATTTCTTCACAAGTGGAAGAGCATGAGATTTACACTGGAGCAAAGAGATAGGCAGAGGTTCTTGTAGCCAGGTCAGGGCCAATATTGGCCCTTGGGTGCACTTGTAAGTATTGTGAGGAGTTTGGGGTTATCACAATGATTGGGTTACTGAATGATTGCTAGATCGATGAATGCAACAGTCCCACACTGTACAACTGCCTGTAAACTACATGACTTTCTCCCTTACATTGAAAGAGTTTATTATTAACACAAAATGGTAAACCAAAGCTTTTTCATATGAGATACTGTTTATATTTTGACATAACCAAATTTCAAAATAAATTTAACTCTAATTTTTTAAACTATTTCAGAATAATTTTAGGTCTGCAGAAAAGTTGGAAAAATAGTACAGAGTTTCTGCATAGCCCTCACTCATATTCTGCTGGTAAAGAACCCGCCTGCAATGACAGAGACCTGGGATCAATCCCTGGGTTGGGAAGATCCCCTGGAGAAGGGAAAGGCTACCCACTCCAGTATTCTGGCCTGAAGAAATCCACGGACTGTATAGTTCATGGGGCCAAAAAAACTCAGATACGACAGCGACTTTCACTTTAAGGGCTTCCCTGATAGCTAGGTTTGTAAAGAATCCACCTGCAAAGCAAGAGACCCTGCTTCGATTCCTGGGTCAGGAGGATCCCCTGGAGAAGGAATAGGTTACCCACTCCAGTATTCTTGGGATTCCCTTGTGGCTCAGCAGGTAAAGAATCCACCTGCAATATGGGAGACCTGGGTTCGATCCCTGGGTTGGGAAGATCCCCTGGAGAAGGGAAAGGCTACCCACTCGAGTATTCTGGTCTGGAGAATTCCATGGACTGTACAGTCCATGGGGTTGCAAAGAGCTGGACGTGACTGAGCAACTTTCACTTCACTTCATTTTATATTCTATTATTAACAGCTCACATTGCTGTGACACATTTCTCACAACTAAGGAACAGCACCGTTATACCACTATTAACTAAACTTCACAATTCATTTTTATTTCAAATACTTTTTTCCTATCAGGCTGTTTATGTCCTAGGATCTAAATAATCCTCATGTCTCCTTATCTTATGGTATGTGAGTTTCTCATATTTTCCTTGTTTTTGATTACTTTGACAGTTCTGAAGGAATATTGGTCAGTTATTTTGTAAAAATGTTCATAGATTTAGATTTGTTTAATGTTTTTCTCCTGTTTACACCTTAATGACCCAGATAACCACAATGGTGTGATCACTCGCCTAGAGCCAGACATCCTGGAATTCAAAGTCAAGTGGGCCTTAGGAAGCTTCACTAGGACCAAAGCTAGTGGAGGTGATGGAATTTAAGCTGAGCTTTTTCAAATTCTAACAGATGATGCTGTGAAAGTGCTGTACTCAATATGTCAGCAAATTTGGAAAATTTTCAGCAGTGGCCACAGGACTGGAAAAGGTCAGTTTTCATTCCAATCACAAAGAAAGGCAATGCCAAAGAATGTTCAAACAATCGCACAATTGCACTCATCTCACACGCTAGCAAAGTAATGCTCAAAATTCTCCAAGCCAGGTTTCAGCAGTACGTGAACTAGAATTTCCAGATGTTCAAGCTGGATTTAGAAAAGGCAGAGGAACCAGAGATCAAACTGCTAACATCTGTTGGATCATCGAAAAAGCAAAAGAGTTCTAGAAAAACATCTACTTCTGCTTTATTGACTATGCCAAAGCCTTTGACTGTGTGGATCACAACAAACTGTGGAAAATTCTTCAAGAGATGGGAATACCAGACCACCTTACTTGCCTCCTAAGAAATCTGCAGCAGCTTAAGAAGCAACAGTTAGAACCAGACATGGAAAAACAGACTGGTTCAAAATTGGGAAAGGAGTATAACAAGGCTGTTTATTGTCACTTATATGCAGAGTACATCATGTGAAATGCCAGGCTGGATGAAGTACTAGCTGGAATCAAGATTGCCGGGAGAAATATCAATAACCTCAGATATGCAGATGATATCACTCTTATGGCAGAAAGCGAAGAACTGAAGAGCCTCTTGATGAAAGCGAAAGTTGAGAGTGAAAAAGTTGGCTTAAAACTCAACATTCCAAAAATTAAGATCATGGCATCCGGTCCCATCACTTCATGGCAAATAGATGGGGAAACAATGGAAATAGTGACAGACTTTATTTTCTTGGGCTACAAAATCACTGTAGATGGTGATTGCAGCCATGAAATTAAAAGACGCTTGCTGCTTGGAAGAAAAGCTATGACCAACCTAGACAGCATATTAAAAAGCAGACATAACTTTACCAACAAAGGTCTGGTCAAAGCTATGGTTTTCCAGTCATTATGTATGGATGTGAGAGTTGGACCATAAAGAAAGCTGAATGCTGAAGAATTGATGCTTTTGAACTGTGGTGTTGGAGAAGACTCTTGAGAGTCCCTTGGACTTCAAGGAGATCCAACCAGTCAATCCTAAAGGAAATCAGTCCTGAATATTCATTGGAAAGACTGATGCAGAAGCTAAAATGCGAATAAACTTTGGCCACCTGATGTGAAGAACTGAGTCATTGGAAAAGACCCTGATGCTAGGAAAGACTGAAGGTGGGAGAAGAAGGGGACGTGAGAGGATGAAATGGTTGGATGGCATCACTGACGCAATGGACATGAGCTTGAGCAAGCTGCTGGAGTTGGTGATGGACAGGGAGGCCTAGCGTGCTGCCGTCCATTGGGTCGCAAAGAGTCAGACATGACTGAGCAACTGAACTGAACTGAGACTGGAATTGTGGGTTTTGGGGAAGAAGACCACATTGGTCAGGTGCCATTCTCACCACATCATATCATATCAAAAGTACTTGCGATGAACATCACTTATTACTGATGATGCAAACGGTGATCGGGTGGCGAACAGAGAGTTCACTTGGTTCGTCCACTGAAATTGTACTTTCCCTTCCCACACATTAGTCTTCAGAACAGGTCACCAAGTGAGCTCAGGATCAAAAAGTGTGGAGTTATGTGTCACTTCCTTGAGAGGGATGTTTCTACATAAATTATTTGAAATTATCTGTATGGGAGATTTTTTTCTTTCCTCCCTCATTTGTTTATCCAGATATTTATTTACATCAGTATAGACTCCTCAATACTTACATTATACATTGAGTTAAAATTCAAAACTGCTTGCATTGCTCAAATTGTTCCAGCTTCAGCCACTGACAGCTCTTTCAGAAGGGCTCCAAGTCTTTGACATGCTCTTATCATTGTGTTTTTTAAGCACTTCCTTACCTTCTGGCAAAAGATGCTCCACACTCATCTTAAATTTTCCCTCCTCAGCTCTAGATTCTACCATTTCTCCAAAAAGCTGAGGTTCCTTTCAATAAATGTTGAACAGAAAGTATTAGAGTGACATATCAAGTACATCTATCCTGATACTTCTTCTAATACTTATTTTTATTCCATTGTTTATCAATTCATCTGCTCTTCCATTTTCTTGTACTTACGGAATAACTTCTGAATTTACTGCTTGCTTAGCTTAAATCCAGGCATTCTTATTATAAATAGGCACACATTGCTTTTTCTAGTAGAGTCATTAGAAGCACTTATATATAAAAGCCTATCTTATTTTATTTAAAAAAATTGTTTTTAAATTATCTTAAAGGCATTACAGTGAATTTTTTAATAGTAGGAGAGGTAGGTTTTATTATCTATGAATTTTACTTCAAGAGACATTAAATAATGCCTGCCATATAAAGGGATTACTGAATCCAAAAGGATTGATGTAGGAAAAAAATAAGGTAGACTACAATGTGTGAGCTTTATTTGGATCCTGATTTATGGGGAAAAAATTATAAAAATATTAATGATGTTTATGAAACTAGAAATTTGAACTAGATCCTTAATACTAAGAAATGAATTTTGGTGTAATAATAGTGTTGTAGGGGTATGTATCATGTATATATATTTAAGCCCTTATTTTTTAGAAACACAGCAGCCTTTAATTTTTTGTGATCTTATTACTGGTAAATCAGTAAAAAGAAAAATGTTAGTAGATCCCTAGGTATTATTTTGCTGTATTTATTATTTCTGTGTGTGATGATTGCAATTGTAAAAACAAGCTGACAGAACAGCCTCATTTGCAAAAAGACACCTCAAAATCAGAAACCATGTTGTTTAAACATTAGACATATCTTAAAGTTAATGGAGATGGAGACTCATTGTGTTTCCGTATTTAAAAGTTTATCTTTTACCACTTATCAACACAAATGTCAACTTTTTCAAAGAAAGTGATGAAATTCTCAAAAACATACCCAAACAAAATTAATTTTAATTTGTATGGATTTTCAAAGATAATGAGCACATTAGGAGAGAAAAAATGCTTTACAGAATCAAATGGACACTAAGCCGACTTGAAAATAGTTGATAATTACCACAGTTCACAGTTGACGTTAATTTTTAAATATCTATTGTCTTGACTATTGTAGCTTTCATAAAAACTGAGAGACTTCAAATCATTCTCTCCACAATCAAAGGACAATTTAAGTTGTTTTCACTTATTTTAAAACTTCCAGCCTAAAGCAAACTCACCTCAACTCTATTAAAGGAAAACAAAAAAGAAATAGAAAATATTATGTTTCTGTTTCTACGCTGGACAGAGTTTAAAGTTTCAAAAATACATGCTAGAACATATATTTTACATACACATGCAAAACCACATGTATCATTTAAAAACATAATATGGGTGCAACTTTAGCTATCATTCAGTTCAGTTCAGTTCAGTCGCTCGGTCGGGTCTGACTCTTTGTGACCCCATGAACCGCAGCACGCCAGGCCTCCCTGTCCATCACCAACTCCCGGAGTCCACCCAAACCCACGTCCATTGAGTCGGTGATGCCATCCAACCATCTCATCCTCTGTCATCCCCTTCTCTTCCTGCCCTCAGTCTTTCCAGCATCAGGGTCTTTTCCAAGAGGTCAGTTCTTCACATTAGGTGGCCAAAGCATTGGAATTTCAGCTTCAGCATCAGTCCTTCCAATGAACACCCTGGACTGATTTCCTTTAGGATGGACTGGTTGATCTCCTTGCAGTCCAAGGGACTCTCAAGAGTCTTCTCCAATACCACAGTTCAAAGGCATCAATTCTTTGGCGCTCAGCTTTCTTTATAGTCCAACTCTCACATCCATATATGACGACTGGAAAACCCATAGCTTTGACTAGACAGACCTTTGTTGGTAAAGTAATGTCTCTGCTTTTTAGTATGCTGTCTAGGTTTGTCAGAGCTTTTCTTCAAAGGAGCAAGCGTCTTTTAATTTCATGGCTGCAATCATCATCTGCAGTGATTTTAGAGCTCCCCCAAAATAAAGTCTGTCACTGTTTCCATTGTCTCACCATCTATTTGCCATGAAGTGATGGGACCGGAGGCCATGATCTTAGTTTTCTGAATGTTGCATTTTAAACCAACTTTTTTACTCTCCTCTTTCACTTTCCTCAAGAGGCTTTTTAGTTCTTCTTCACTTTCTCCCATAAGGGTGGTGTCATCTGCATATCTGAGATAATGGTACCTATCAGTACCATTGTATAATACAAGTGTTCAATTGATGAAACATCTTTAGCTCAACTTCACCACTCTGTATTTAACAGTGATTTCACAATAGATTTTTTGATACATAACAATTAAATTTTCTCCAGCATGTAAGGTTTGTTTTTGGGATTCACTATGCCTAGTGGCTCAGACAGTAAAGAATCTGCCTGCAATGAAGGAGACCAGGGTTTGATCCCTGGGTCGGGAAGATCCCTTGGAGGAGGAAATGGCAACCCACTCCAGTACTCTGGCCTGGAGAATTCCACAAACAGAGGAGCCTGGTAGGTTACATACATTCCAGGGGGTTGCAAAGAGTCAGACACAACTGAGCACAGGAAACCAAAAAATTCATGTGACTCAATTTACTGCAATATTCGCTGTATTCCTATGGTCTAGAACCAAACCCACATTATCTCCAAGGTATGTCTGTATTTGTAGTAAAATGTAATACTCCTTAGGAACATCTACTATAGGCACCATTACTTGTAGGGGAGGGGTGATTTTTTTCTTTAATTTATAACAGCATATTAAATATATTTAAAAAATACTCTAGATGTTTATCCATACTCACTCAAAGTATAAGTAAGTTAAAGTCACTCATTTGTGTCCTACTCTTTCAACCCATGGACTATACAGTCCATGGAATTCTCCAGGCCAGAATACTGGAGTGGATGGCCTTTCCCTTCTCCAGAGTATCTTCCCAACCCAGGGATCGAACCCAGGTCTCCCACATTGCAGGCGGATTCTTTACCAGCTGAGCCACCAGGGTAGCCCTAGTACAAGTAAAATTTATTATTATTATTTTTTATTAAAGCATAGTTGATTTACAATGCTATATTAATTTCAGGTGTACAACATAGTGATTCAGTATTTTTACAGATTATATTCCATTTAGAGGAATTATAAAATAATGGCTATATTCTCTGTGTCATATATTACATCCTTGTAGCTTATTTTATGTCATACATCCCTTTCCCCTATCAGTCCTTCCTCTGACTCCTCTCCCCACTGGTAACCCACTAGTTTGTTCTATGTATCTGAGTTTGTTCCTGCTTTTGTTATATTCATTTATTTTATTTTTTAAATTCCATACATAAGTGAAAACATGCACTTTCAAGTGAGTCTTTCTCTGTCTGACTTACTTTATTAAGCACAATACCCTCCAGATCCATTCATATTGTTGCAAATGGCAAAATTTCATTCCTTTTTATGGCTGAGTAATATTCCATTGTGTGTGTATATGTGTGTGTATACTGCATCTTCTTTATCCACTCACCTGTTGATGGACACATAATTGCTTCCATATCTTAGCTATTGTGAATAATGCTGTTATGAATGCTGGGGCACACGTATATTTTTAATTAGTATTTTCATTTCTTTCAGATATATATCCAAGAGTAAAATTGCTGGGTCATATAATAGTTCTATCAATTTAATTTTTTGAGGAATCTCCATATTGTTTTACACAGTGCTGTGCCAATTTACATTCCTACCAAGAGTGATCTAGGATTCCCCTTTCTCCACATCCTCGCTAATATTTATTATTTGTGGTATTTTTGATAACAGCCATTTTGAAAGGTGTGAGGTGATAACTCATTGAAGTTTTGATTTGCATTTCCCTGATGCTTAGTGATGTTGAGCATCCTTTTTCATGAGGTACCATGCACTTTCATTAGCAATTCTTTCAGAATAAAACATCTCAGCACTGGGTTGTTAATCAGTGTTGAAAATGTTAGTTGCTCAGTTGTATCTGACTCTTTGTGGCCTTATGGACTGCAGCCCGCCAGGCTCCACTGTCCATGGAATTCTCCAGGAAAGAATACTGGAATGGGTTGCCAATTCCTTCTCCAGGGCTGGTGATAGTAGTATCCTAAAGCAGATCTTTAGCCTAGGTCACTTCCCTCATAGCTCAGTCAGTAAAGAATCTGCCTGCAATGCAGGAGACCTGGGTTCAATTCCTGGGTAAGGAAGATCCCCTGGAGAAGGAAATGGCAATCCACTCCAGTATTCTTGCCTGGAAAATCCCATGGACAGAGGGGCTATAGCCCATGGGGTCTTAAGAGTCGGACATGACTTAGTGACTAAACCACCACCACCACCACACTCAGAAGAGGAGAATATCAAACTCCTGGAGTACACTTAAAAATAACAAAGATGAAGGACTTCTCTGGTGGTCCAGTAGTTAAGACTCTGCACTTCCACTGCAGGGGGCACAAGTTCAATCCCTGGTCAGGGAGTAAGGTCCCACATGCTACACAGTGCAGCCAAAAAGAAACAACAGATGTCACCAATACTATAGTCATATATGTGGCATTTTTGTCACTGGCTAAAGTCTTGAGTAAAAACTACCACCACCAAACAAATGACACACATACACTCCTACAGAGGTCAAGAGAACTCAATAACCACAGCCCACCTTATCACACACTAAAGAAAGTAGGTCTGATGGAGAGGACATCCACCTTTTTGCAAGGATTCCCAGGATTCCTCTCATGTCACATCTAGCTCTGGTAGAAAGGCAAGGTAAACATATTATGTTTCAGAACCAGTTAGAAATTCATTCAAACTCTGCTTCTTGCACTTAATGTTTATTCATTCCTCAAAATATTTATTGAAAACTTGCTGGATAAACATTTGGATATATAGGGCAAAGTGACTCAGTTTCTAAAAAAAAGTTTCTTCATCCGTAAAACAGGGATAATTCCAACCTTTCAGGGTTAGGATAAGCATAAGATGATGCAGGAAAAGCACCTAGCACAGGACATGCTATATAGTACACAGTCAATAAATATTATCTATTAACAGTTCTGCCTCTAAAGATTACCAATAGAATTAAACTTCCTCCTTAATTAAAAAAAAACAAACTGACATTTATCATGCACTCGGTATATACTAAGTATTGTTTTAAGCATACCACAACCCTATGAGGTGCATAATATTTTCGCCCCTATTTAACAAAAATGAGAAAATCTGGCAAGTCACTTAAACTCTCCCTAAGATCACATAGCTAGGAAGTAATGGAGCCTCAATATAACTAAGCCAGGCATCTGATTTCAAAGTACTCTTTATAATATATACTGCTGCTGCTGCTAAGTCGCTTCAGTCGTGTCTGACTCTGAGCGACCCCATAGACGGCAGCCCACCAGGCTCCCCCATCCCTGGGATTCTGCAGGCAAGAACACTTGAATGGGTTTCCATTTCCTTCTCCAATGCATGAAAGTGAAAAGTGAAAGTGAAGTTGCTCAGTCATGTCCGACTCTTAGCGACCTAGTTGTGCCAATTTTTAAAAGGTAGAAAATTCAGGCAACTTTAAAAAAGTTAAGCCTGAAGATAATTATGTATAAACTTGAACTCTGTTCTTCATTCACGAAAGTATAAGTCCAATCCAGTAGGCAGAAAAAAGAGTTAATGTTCAATCTAATTACAGCTGCACATCTTTTTTTAAATTAATTAATTAATTTTAATTGGAGGCTAATTACTTTACAATATTGTAGTGGCTTTTGCCATACATTGACATGAATCAGTCACGGGTACACATGTGTCCCCCATCCTGAACCCCCCTCCCACCTCCCTCCCCATCCCACCCCTCAGGGTCATCCCAATGCACCAACCCTGAGGACCCTGTCTCATGTATCGAACCTGGACTGGCGATCTATTTCACATATGGTAATATACACATTTCAATGCTAGTCTCTCAAATCATCCCATCCTTGCCTTCTCCCACAGAGTCCAAAAGTCTGTTCTTTACATCTGTGTCTCTTTTGCTGTCTTGCATACAGGGTCATCGTTACCATCTTCCTAAATTCCATATATATGTGTTAATATACTCTATTGGTGCTTTTCTTTCTGACTTAATTCACTCTGTATAATAGGCTCCAGTTTCATCTACCTCATTCTTTTTAATAGCTGAGTAATATTCCATTGTGTATATGTACCACAGCTTTCTTATCCATTTGTCTGCCAATGGACATCTAGGTTCCTTCCATGTCCTAGCTATTGACAGCTGCACATCTTTGTTGAGCTGCTTAACTTTTCTGTAACTTATCAGGAAAAAGGGTGTTAACAACTGTCCTTTATTTCACTTTTAATACTACTACTACTAATAGATGTGAAATGCATGAGACCTTCCTAACATGTGCGAATGAGGGGAAGAACCAAGCTGTACTATAGGATGTTTGCAAAAATATACCAAAAAAGTAAAAAACCATGACTCCAGCCAATCATGCTAAATTCTAACTAAAAATATAACTCATTTCTAGCTTGAATATTTTCAGTATAGAAACGGCTCCTGGCAAAGTACGATACTTGAAAACACCGCATCCTCCAAGGTCAAACAATTTCTTTCCAATCTTGATTACATTATTAGATTGATCAGCAAGCCCTTTCTTCACAGGTCAAAAGTAAATTTCAGTGGGAACCTACTCAAATTGATCACAAACATCACATAAATGGAATCTGAGTTAACAAGTTTTTATCATGCTGCTGCTAAGTAGCTTCAGTCGTGTCCGACTCTGTGCGACCCCAGAGATGGCAGCCCACCAGGCTCTCCCGTCCCTGGGATTCTCCAGGCAAGAACACTGGAGTGGGTTGCCATTTCCTTCTCCAATGCATGAAAGTGAAAAGTGAAAGTGAAGTTGCTCAGTCGTGTCTGACTCTTAGCGACCCCATGGACTGCAGCCTACCAGGCTCCTCCATCCACGGGATTTTCCAGGCAAGAGTATTGGAGTGGGGTGCCATTTCCTTCTCTGAGTTTTTATCATAAATAGACTTAAAACATTATATCCAGGGACAGATTAGAAAGACAAATTCAGTTCAGTTCAGTCACTCAGTTGTGTCCAACTCTTTACGACCCCATGGACTGTAGCATGCCAGGCTTCCCGGTCCATCACCAACTCCCAGAGCTTGCTCAAACTCATGTCTCATCAAGTTGGTGATGCCATCCAATCATCTCATCCTCTGTCATACCCTTCTCCTCCTGCCTTCAACCTTTCCCAGGATCAGAGTCTTTTCCAATGAAGAGTCAGTTCTTCGCATCAGTTGGCCAAAGTATTGGAGTTTCAGCTTCAACATCAGTCCTTTCAATGAATATTTAGGACTGATTTCCTTTAGGATTGACTGGTTGGATCTCCTTGCTATCCAAGGGACTCTCAAGAGTCTTCTCCAACACCACAGTTGAAAAGCATCAATTCTTCAGCACACAGCTTTCTCTATAGTCCAACTCTCACATCCATACGTGACGACTGGAAAAACCATAGCTTTGACTAGATGGACCTTTGTTGGCAAAGTAATGTCTCTGCTTTTTAATATGCTGTCTAAGCTGGTCATAGCTTTTCTTCCAAGGAGCAAGCTTGGAGAAGAAGCAAGCTTCCAAGGAGCAAGCTTGGAAGAAGTTTCTTGCAAGGAGCAACCAAGGAGAAAGACAAATTATCTAGCTCTAAATATTCCATAGAAATAAGCTTCTCTCTGCTTTGACAATTCAACATCCCAATGAAAGCCTCTAGAAGGGAGTAGCTTTCTAGATAAGGAAAGCTGCCATTAATTTAATGCACAGCTGGTGCCAACAGAGACTGTCGAAAAACTCACAATATCACCAATACAGAGGGAAGCGGGGAAGAAGCACCTAGCCTTGCCATCCATGTGTTGTCTTCCACCAAACTGAACTTGGTTTTTCCATATAGGCTCTGGAAAGCAGGGAGGAAAACTAGAAACTGGACTATAATGTCTATTTTGAGCACCAGCAATTCTGTAACACTTTCTCTTGTTTTATATATTTTAATAGCTTAGTAGCTCGTTTGCATAGTCAAAATATAAGTGAATTACACAAAATTAAAATATGAACTTTCTGCACAGTCAAGTGGAAAAAACCCACAAGTCCCCAGAACTATCAAACATTTTGAAAATAATATGGATAGTTGGGGGAAAATGTATATGAAATAAACTCCCACATACACATATAAAACATACCAAAATTATAATGAGAATTCACCTAATGTTGAAATTACTCATTCAGCATAATTATTTAAAACCAGTACTTAAAAGGTTTTTAATTAATAAATTTAGTACACGTCTAAGACCACCTTATCTGCCTCTTGAGAAACCTATATGCAGGTCAGGAAGCAACAGTTAGAACTGGACACAGAACAACAGACTGGTTTCAAATAGGAAAAGGAGTACGTCAAGGCTGTATATTGTCACCCTGCTTATTTAACTTATATGCAGAGTACATCATGAGAAACGCTGGGCTGGAAGAAGCACAAGCTGGAATCAAGATTGCCGGGAGAAATATCAATAACTTCAGATGTGCATATGACACCACCCTTATGGCAGAAAGTGAAGAGGAACTAAAAAGCTTCATGATGAAAGAGGAGAGTGAAAAAGTTGGCTTAAAGCTAAGATCATGGCATCCGGTCCTATCACTTCATGGCAAATAGATGGGGAAACAGTGTCAGACTTTATTTTTTGGAGCTCCAAAATAACTGCAGATGGTGACTGCAGCCATGAAATTAAAATACGCTTACTCCTTGGAAGGAAAGTTATGACCAACCTAGACAGCATATTAAAAAGCAGAGACATGACTTTGCCAACGAAGGTTCGTCTAGTCAAGGCTATGGTTTTTCCAGTGGTCATGTATGGATGTGAGAGTTGGACTGTGAAGAAGGCTGAGCGCCGAAGAATTGATGCTTTTGAACTGTGGTGTTGGAGAAGACTCTTGAGAGTCCCTTGGACTGCAAGGAGATCCAAGCAGTCCATCTAAAGATCAGTCCTGGGTATTCATTGGAAGGACTGATGCTGAAGCTGAAACTCCAATACTTTGGCCACCTCATGCGAAGAGTTGACTCATTGGAAAAGACTGATGCTGGGAGGAATTGGGGCAGGAAGAGAAGGGGACGACAGAGGATGAGATGGCTGGATGGCATCACCAACTCGATGGACATGAGTTTGGGTAAACTCCGGGACTTGGTGATGGGCAGGGAGGCCTGGCGTGCTGCAATTCATGGGGTCGCAAAGAGTGGGACGTGACTGAGCGACTGAACTGAACTGAACATCTTGCTAAAAAACAGATTCTTTGGTAATATTTGGTAAACAAGTTGGAAAAAAGTAAAATTCAGGATCTAAGTCTGCCTTCTATTGATTTTTTGTAGATATTACTTCAGAAACCATGTTCCCAGCCCATTTTAAAAATAGCAGATATAGCTAAAACAAAATAAATAGTTCAAACACACAAAAGGATACTGGTTAACACTTTAAAAGCAAGTAACAAATTTTCCTCTTCTCTATCATCTTATTAGAAGATGATCCAACCTACCTAATAAGACTAATTTCCAAGAACATTAACATTAAATAAATATAAAACAGACAAGTATGCTACATTTGATATTAGTTATGTAACAATGTTTTTACTGTGGCAAACTAGGATACATTAATGCCATTGTGAGTTTTGGTTTATTTAATAAATCTTGGTTTTTAAAACAATTTTATGTTGTGACTAATTATTCAATAGATGAATGCAGACAACTAAAACAGTAGTTATTGTACTTTAGTAAAATTTAAAATTCAATGAATTTATGCAAATACCCACAACCCTTTCTTTCCTGAAATTGCAAGAGTAAGATTAAGATAATGAAAACTTCTATTAGAATTAATGATTGTAATTTAAATTGAAATTGAACAAGAAATTAAATACATCTTTCAAGTTAAAAAAAATTCTAGCATGTTTAATGGTTATTTGTAATTCAAATCAGGGCACAATTGCAATCCTTGGTTTGCAGTACTAACTAGGACATTGAAGCCTGAAGGTGTTGTTTTATTAAGAGTTAACAGGCAAAGTTATGTTAAAGTCTTAAAAATTTCACTTATTCTGACTTATGCTTTAACAATCCTAAATCTGGGTGGAGGGACACATTTCATTAGAAAAATCTCTGTAACTTGCCTACTAGTGATTATCCAGTAGCATGTAATTCACAAAAAGTCCACGAGGCACCTGTATTCAACAAGTTATGCTTTACAGTAACTTCCTATATAGATTCTTAATGAACACTCTTCAAAAAAATTAGTCCAAATATGATATTATACATGTTTCAATGCCATTCTCCCAAATCATCCTGTCCAAATAAATTTATATTTGGCTTAAAAAATTAAAATTCATTTTTCAAAATCAAAGTGAGAGATGAAAAAATATAGAGAAATGCTAAACTTAAGATGCAAGTATAAATATCTTAATTTTATTCCTATTAATAAAAATGTAAATTCAATATTAAATATAATAGAGAAGATAATGGTTCTCATTAAGCTAAAGGGCTTTTTTTCATTTTATCCTCCAAATTAACAAATACAATGCATTTTCTTCTCACAACAGAAAAATAAATTTTAATTTCTTATTTGAACTTTTTAAAAAATTTTTAAGAGGACAAATTTAAGGCATTTTTCTTTCAATTTCATTCTATCAACATTCCAAAATATATAGAGTTCCTTTAGAAACACCAAAATGAAGAAACAATTAGAAAATTTGTATGAAAGAAAAAAAATGCTTAAGAAAAGGGGTATGTTTTCATTTTTTAAGCAGAAGTTTGCCTACTGTGTTGGCCTATTAAATGATTATCAGCAAATAATATTTAGAGCATAAACACAGAAGTGTTATAGATTCATTGAAATTATTAATTCTTAACAAAATAAATCTAAACCATGATTTGGAATACTGAATTGACTAGACAGCAACACAACTATGAAAAATAGACAAAGCAACTCTATTTCCACTGTATTCTGGCACACAGTATACACTTTGTCTCTGAAGTATCCATTAGAGCGTTGTATTAATAAGAGCCTTTACGTGAACTGCCATTTAGGAAAGCAGATTTGCCCACAGATCAGTAATCTGTGAATAAATTTATTTATTCGTTTACTCAGCAAATATTTCCTGAGTGCCTACTTTTCACCAGATATTTTCTTATGCACTGTAATGCAAAAAGATGGGTTCCCTGCCCTCATCAAATAACCACACAAATCAACGTAAAAATGGCAAATGGAACAAAGAAGATATACAAGGCAATAAGATAACAGGTAACTGAGGATCTGCTGTGATCTGGGGATTCAGGAAGGCTTTTCTAAGGTGGAGGATGGGAGGCCTGAGATCTGAAAGATGAGCAGGACTTAACTGGGTGAAGAAAAAGTGCAAAGGCTCAAGGGCAGGGTAAACAGGACTGAAAGAAGGCCAGTGGAGCTGGTGCTAGCAATGAGGTTTAACCGCATAGGCAACAGCCAAACTTTCAAAGGTCTTATAGGCTATTTTGAGGACTTTTTCCTCAAAACAGTGAGAAATCATTAAAATTTTTAAATTGGGGCGGGTTGAGTGAGAAGTGAAAGGGTAGGATCAGAAGAGAATCATTCTTAAGAAGTTCATTCTGACTACAGTTTTATGAATACAACAAAGATGCTATAATTATCATGACCTTGACTGAAAATTTATTTTGACCCTTGACATAGGAGAAAAAGAAGAAGCAGAGTACATAAATTTTACCTTTTCTAAACCCAACCACCACTTCTCAAACTTTTCCACTGATGTATCCATAATTGCTAAATGGAGTACACTCATAACCCTGGGAGGTTTGGGAAATGCAGCTTTAAACAGCCTGCTGCAAGCTTAAGATTCCTGTTAAGCCTCTGGTCTCATCTTTAAAATCCTGCCAATTTTGCTTTCTATAGCATGAATATAATATATGTTTGTTTTAATGTAAAAATAATGTTCTACAATACTTAGCAAAAATCAACTCCTTGGCTTTTTTGATCATTTGACTTCCACAACCATAGAAACATACCATTTTGGGGAGCACGGGCCTATGCTATGTATGAAAACTGAATTCACTCACTGAATGCTAAGACTACACTGGCTGTTCTTCAGCCAGACACTAAAATATGACAAACTTATAAAACATAAAACTTTAGATTCCATTTTTTTCCCCAAATTACTTACCCTTCCTCGCCCCCACCTTTAAATCATTACAGATGATCCATCCTTCTAGGACTCTTTGTAGAAGTTAGTACTTCAGCTTTCACAATAAACCTTAAACATGAGGGAAGTCACAGAGAAAGCTAAAAGTAGTCCTAATCAGAGGTCACTCTGCTATAAATGAAAATGATAATTTATCATTGTTTTAAGAACAATGTCAACATTTAAAAGCCCATCTTCATTCTTCATGTAAGAATTTGGATCAGTAAATTTCTAAATATCCAACAACATAATGTTAATGATGTAATTAATCTTCAAAATAACTCATTTTAACATTATTTCCAAATTATTCCTGAGAAACAGATTTGAAACAGCTGTACCAATTCAATACACATTCTTTGTGGGCTTATTTTTGGCAGCCAAAGTTTTATAATGTGGTATTTATTTAAACTCAGGACACGATGAGAGTTTTATTGTCTTTGTGAAATGCAGATTTGTTCTTGTACTTTTGTGCCACCTACTCATGCTCCTCCCTCACTTTCCCTCTACTGCCCACCTTTCTCCTTCAACCAGACAAACCTAGACACAACCCCTCTGGTTAATCACCCTATCTCAACTCTACAGTCTGCTGATGTGCTTCTACATTTAGAATACATCCCTCTTAGAATATACCTTAATTAAATAAACTGCTTAAACAGTTGCGAAAACCCCAGCTACCTCATAGATTCTTTCCTGACTTACTAAAATCATCATCTTCTCTTTCCACTCGTGCTTGTATGCACATTCAAACTCTAAAATTTACCAAATGTACTAATTGGGACCTATCTCTGTCTTGGCAAAGGTTTGTCAATGTCACTGCCATCCCTTACAGAGACTAATTTCTTCAAAGCAGGGAATTATTTAAAGCCATCCATTAAAGAACCTTCCACGCTGAAAGACTATGTAAATAATATATAAGTACTAGAATATATCTACATAAATATACTATTTTTCCTACTGTGCACTATGAGTGTTACCTTAAGGAGCGAATGTTAATGACACTATAAATAAAATGTTTCTTGTGAACTCAACTCTATATATCTATATATCTTATATCTATATAAGGTAAACTTCCTCTTTGTATAAAATGACAAGAATTTCTGTTCCCAAAATGCCAAATCCAAAGCAGGTAACTGTTGGTTACTACCTAGTCACATTGCAATTGGGGAAAAAAAATTAATTTTTCAAATAGAGGTGATAGCACCAATTTGGTCATTGAACATATTTTTTCCCCTTATGGTGTATACTTTTCAAATTCCTGTCAGAAAATTATTTCTGATCTCTCTCTCAAGACAGTTAACTCAAAATTTTGACATTTTCCTGATTAAGATAAATTTCAACTTCAGGTCTGGTCCTATGAGGGGGAAAAGTAATTACTAAAGAGCGTTGTACCTGTCGAAACTGCTTTCTGTTACCAGGCACATTTTCCCTTAGAGCATTTACACTTTTATACTAAATAGAGCTTATTTCATCACTGTATTTTCCTCTTTTTTAGAGCTGTATACAAAACGGCTTTATCTATGTTTTAAGACCTAAAATAATGTATTTCATTTTCTATCCTCAAGAAGGCTGAGTCATCAGACAGAAATTAGAAGTCAGTGAATGCTTCTTAAAGAAAATGGTTTATAGTAAACAGGAAAGACCAGAGCAGTTAATTGTGGGATGGTTTAAGAGGCTATCTTAAAAATATAGACTATTTTAGGAATCACAATAACACAAGAGTGGATGAAACTAAGTCACAGAGACCATAAGAGAAGATCAGCAAAGTGGGGCCTGTTGGTTGACTCTGAAAACAATAATCCATTTTATTTGATCCAGAAAAGGATTAAAGATCACTGGGAAAATGTCATAAAGGGAGCTGGTCCAGGAAAATAACTTTATCTTAGTCATACGGATATTATGAAAGAATTTCAAAAGTCAGAAAAGGTGTGATAAAAAAACTGGAATCATTGGGTGTGACATGGATAAGGAAAATGAGTAATAAAACTAGTAATAGGGGTCCTAACTTGTTTAGGGGTTTTTGTTATATTTCAGAGGGCAAAAAAAGTAGACTCAAGCAACTGCAGATTATGAAATATTTCCAGGCACTGCAAGTGAACAGACAGGAGCTGAGAAATAATGTACTTTAGAGTAATAGACTAAGCAAAAATTAGAAACAGTTACTGTACTGACCTACTTTTGTACCTTTTTCCAATAACTGCTTTGTTTTTATTTACTGTAAAAAAGGATTTGGTTTTAAAATTTTGTCAAAACTACAAGAGGACTGAATGCAATTTCCAACTGAAAAAGGTTAGTTTCAAACAATGTGTATTTGATTTTCTCAAAAAATATTTTTATAAAATTCATTTTTTAAATTAATTTTGAAGGCTATGAGACATTTCCAGATTGTGTGAAGTACTATCAGGATAATATGGGACATAAATGCTTATTTTACTGACTCATGAGGAGTTCATATATTTACTGGAACTAACATTGACACTGTCTCATACCAAATTTTCATTGTCAGCAGAAAATCCAATGAGTATTGGATTTTACAAATAGTGAAGCTGGGAGTGAGCAAAAAATATGGAAGTATTTCCTCATAGCACTCAATTAACACAGATTAATACTTAGGTGTCCTGAAATATATTTTAATAAAAAGAAATAAATCAAAGTAAATTGCAATGTATATATGGTCCTTCATAATTAAACTTGAATTATTCTATCAAAGCTTAATAATCTTGTCAGCCAGGAGTTTTTCCTTTCATTTCCCGCTCTGCTGACTGAGTTTCTATAGCACTTCTATAATTGTCTGGAAGCATTAAATACATGGCCATGCTATTTTTATATGCTTAGTGGTTCATTTCCTGTTTAGTGAAGAAAAAAAATAGCCTAGAAAGAACATAAAGCATATACCTTACTAAAGAGAGTTATAACTATCTACAATTGTGACCAGGTGAAACCATATGCTATATATATGCTTTAAATGTTAAGGATGATGAAACTGTCACATTAGAAGCATGTTTTTAAAGAACTCCCACAATGCTACAGTTGTTCGAAAGTCCTATTCATGCTTTGGTCCTGCCTATATAACACTACATACAACACTAAATGAGATTTAGCCATTCCAAAGCTACAGCCTAAATTGAGTTTTAAACATTAGTGCATCTGAAGAAAGGGTGAAAAGTATTTTTAAAGTGTATTTTATAAAGTTTATTTGGGGAAAAGAGTGGGAGGGATTAATTAAGGTAACAGTGTAAGTTACCTTAATTAATTTGAGGAAATGTTCATTTCATCCAACTACTTTTTTAAACCTTATTTTCCAATGGTATTTGCAATCAAATTTATATGAAGATTATGGGAATTTCAGCAATAAGCAGTTTGGGACTTGAAATATACAGATACATCAGTGATTCTCTTCCGCTTTAATGTATACAAAGATACATGAATTCTGTTTTGTCAAATAGCGCTAAAATGTGTCACCAACAGGTAGGAAAATAAATTATTCAACTTAAATATAACAATCACTTAAAAGCACAGCAACTGATGTCAGTTCAACCTCAAAGAAGCTGCATTTTAGGCTGGAGAGATTTTTAAAGGACTAGTGTACTGAGAAACTAATGATGTGTGTCAGAATATGTACATCATATGTTCTGTATGCTTCAGTGGACCTAAAGTGTAGAGAGAGGGGAAACCTCAGAAATGTACTGGGAAGGTGGGAGGTGAAGAAGATGGAGTATGCAGCACTCACTACAAGCATCATGGGAATTTGTGAGAGGTAGTCTCTGAAGGTAATCTGACTCCCATGGAGCCAAGACAGCTTTTCTTTGAGTACTTCAGTAACAAGACGGAAACTAAAGTAATCTTATAGGCAAATTCAAAGAAAGGATTTTAATTAAGCATTCTTGCTTCTTGCATGTACTCTGGCTCTTTCTTCCATGACTGAGAAACAGAGAAGACAGATGTTTGTCTGCATCTGACACTCCAAAGGGGGTTAAAATTGATGGGAATCTGGGAGAGTGGAATTTCAATAGCAAATATGAGAAGACAAGAAGCTGCAGGGGAAAAAAAAAAAAAAAAAAGAGCCACTGCAGGACTTTGTCTTAGTCATGGCACCCATGGCACCTTAGCACAATTCACCGAACACAGGGGGGCAGTCGATAAATAATAAACTCGATTTAAGTCAATACACTCATTTGTACTGTGCTTTGCAGTTACAAAGCACTTTCCACATATTAGAAAAGAAAAACGAAGTAAATGAAGAATAAAGGAGCCAAGTAAAGGCATAACAGGAAAGCAAATGGATAAAGGAAAATCCACAAGAACAAGAGGCAGAAAAGACTCGGGAAAAAAGAAAAAAAAATTTGAGTTTCCCCCTGTCGTTCTCTATCCCTTCCAATCACCCTACCTTTCGTTCTAAAGTACCTTAAGCTTAGAAAGTCTGAGTGCTAAGCAAGCCCTAAGAAGGGGCTCCCCCATCTTCGGAACGGGCATTTTCAAATGATAAGCCTTGGTCCCTGACTAATCTACCCAGAGCTTGTGCCTAAGAATAACCACGGGCAAAGCTCTAACATCTCCCAAGTGTAGCGCGGAATCGTTTTTTTTTCCATCCCGTCCATCCCCCGTCAGCATTCCCCAAATCTTAGGAATCTTGAGGATGGGAGGCGGTGCAGTGGTCGTGAGGAGGGGGTCCTCTACAGGCCCCTTAACTCAGACAACAGAGGGAGATAGTGAGGCAGGAAAGACCAGGGACTAGAGAAAAAGCCCACGTTTGAGATTAGGAGGGCGAATAAATTAAGTATGGTTATTAGAAACTGCAGGGGGGAAAAGGGGAGCGTCTTCAAGATGGAAGAAATGAGGGGGCACTTGAATGTGCATCATCTCTTGGGTCGAGCCCCCAGTAAAAAGCCTTAAGATGCAAAGCCTCAAGCGGTCAGAAGAGGAGGAGGCAGAGGATGCGGGGTGAGGGTGGAGGGGGGATGCACAGGAGGGAGCCACAGACACCAGCGCAGATGCTGTCCCGGGGGAAGCATGTTTTCCTCTCCTCCAAAGTAGCGCATCCCTCCGAGCATCCTCAGCCCAACCTGGGGAAGAGGGTGAGCTCCACGGATCCAAACCCCTGCGGCCGAGTCCTGACCCCATTATGTGGGCTTAAAAGTTGCCGGGAGAGTTGGCGCAAGACAAGGCAGTTGGCAGGGGCGGCCGCCAAGGGGGTGTCAGGATTCCCAGGAACAAAGGGGCCGGAGGAAGGGGCGACAGTCCCTGGGGCCTCCTCCCTGAGGGGGGAAAACCAGGGTCGCTACATCCTCCCGGCCTGAGGGTAGCGAGGGTAGCCAGGAGGCGGAGACAGGGATTCCGCCGCCGTGTTTCCAGCTTCCCATCGGGTTGCGCCGGCCACCCCCACGCTCTCCGCGCCCCTCTCCAGCTGGGAAGCCACTGGCTGGAGACAATAGGAGACCGGGATCCCGAGCCCCAATCAGTCCCGGCGGTCCCCCGCCGCCCTCGGCGCCCCAAGATCAGCCCCAATGGCGGGCTCGGCCGCGGCGGGCGACCCTTCCCTCCCGCGCGCCGGGACCCCGCGCCCCAGGGCCGCCTCGCCGTCCGCACAGCGGGCATTACCTTTCATCCAGTCCACGACTTGACTCGGAGACCATTTGCTCACCGGTTCCATGATCAGAGCCATGGGCACGGGGTCGGTTCCACGCGGGGCGCGGAGCTCGGAGCTCAGACACAAAACGAACTCAGCAGCCTGAGCCGCCCTCAGGTGGGGTCCCTCGCTGGTCGCTGCCTCGCTGGACGGGCGGCGCGGAGGAGGAGGCTTTTGTGTATCGAGTCTCGCGGCTGCAATGTCTCGCAGGAAACGGCGGGCAGCAGCGGTGGGAGAGGCGACGGGGAGGGAAAGGCGCCGGGGTCGCGGCTCCGCGCCGGCTCTGCTCGCTCCCCGCTGAGGTGGCGGCTGCAGCCGTGGCTCGGACAGTCCGCTCGGGTCTCGGTCCCTTCGGGGCTTCAGTTCATGGCTTGCACTGCCGAGGGTCGCGCTGCTAAGGCAAGGCGCTGCCGCCGCACTCCCGAAGCCAACTTGCCCGTTCGCCTCGTGCGCGGGAGTGAAGCCCCGGGCACGACCAGCTACCCGGCGGAAATGACGAGGGGCCTCCTGCCACCCAAAATATCTCTCCGCAGCCCTCGGGTGCGGGGCGCGCGCGCCACGAGCCCCCCGCCCGCTCGCTGCCGCGCGGTCCCGCCCCCGGGGCCGACGGCAGGAGCGCGATGCGCGTGCGCGTGCGCGCCCGCACGAGGCCCGATCCCGGGGTCTGCCTGTCAGTCAGGCAGGTGCGGGCGGCTTCCAGCGTCGCGTTCCCGCCCAGCGGGCAGCCCCGGGACGGAGGCGGACGAGGAGCGCGTGCGCGGCGGCAGTGGCGGCGGCGGCGGCTTTGGGTCGCTCGGTCACTCAGTCTGTTAGTCAGGTGCCGGGGCGGCGGGAGCGCGGCTCTGAAGGGCCTCTGAGCGGACGCGGCGGCGGTGGCGGGACGCCCTGCCCACCAGTTGAGCGCCAACTGCTGAGGCGGCTGAGGAGGTACCTGTGGCCCCGCCGCCGAGGGGAGGGGGATGCCGCTGAGCGCGGGGGTTAAAGCGGGAGCCCGGGCTTTCCTCGCTCCCGCCCTCCCGCTGCTGAGTGGGCTCCCGAGGTGATTCCCGAGCCCCGCGCACGCCCGCGGAGACGGAGGCGTGGAGTGCCGCGGACGGGGACCGGGCCCCGCCGGCCAAAGACGCAGCGATGACGAGGCAGGAGGGCCGGCGCTGTGGGACCGTCCCCGGTGCTGCACCCGCCGGGGAAATCGCGCCCAGCCTGGAGCCTGCGAGCGCCGGCCGCGGCGATTCAGAGGAAGGTTCGGCCCCACGTGCCTTTTGAAGGGCTCGGTATGGGGTTTTCGGTCAACTCCACCGAAGCTCAGAGCGCCCAGTGCCCATTTCAGGGGATGCCCTTTTGTTTAAAGATATTCTTGTGTAAGAACTGAAGGGTAACACTGGGCTTGCAAATGAGTGACAAAGTGTGGAAAACGATTCTTCAAAACTCCCGTTCTTCAGAAATGTTACACAGGCTCCCGTGCAATCCTTAGTAAAAAGCTTGCCTAATGAGGCTCGATTTAAACGACAAATAATTCATCCTAGAATGTTTGGGCACAAGCAGTCTGCCACCATTGTAGATGTTTTATCTTTGTCATTCTTAAATAGCTCCACTGAGTAAAAGAGAAACTCATCTTACTTGTATAGCCATTTCAATTTTACTTGTATAACCATTTCAATAACGGCAGTAGGTTTTGCCAGCTCCTGCAGTAACCCATTTTCTCTAGTTCAACTGCATGAGATGCAGAACTGCCACTTTTCTCAACCAACAGGAGTTGACATCTCCCCACCCCCACCCCGCCCCTCAAACACACAAAGAGCTGAAACCACAGTAAAAATATTTTTGATTTTTTCAGGCTAGTGATACACAAGAAGTAAAACTTAAGATGACCTGTCTGTAGGCTTGGTTTATTTATTTATTTTTAATAATACAAACTTAAAAGTATATGGAAGATTTTGGAAAGAAATGTAGATTATCTAGATAAGTCTACACTCAGGTAAGACAGACATAGCACCTTCCTTTCATAATCCAGATCGTGGTGTGATTTACAGTTTTTTTTCTTGGCTTAACCAGGCGTGAAAAATTTTGAAGTGCCTCCATTCCCGTGTTCTCAGAAGGCTGCATCAATATTTCTATAAAAGATCATTTCCAAGCATCAGTAATTTATGGAGTAGCTTTATATTCAGAAATGGAATGGATGCATTGTGAATCATTAGAGGTTACAGTCACAGATGTTGAAAGTAATTTGATCAAAATAATAGTGCTAATAATAACAATGAACATTTATTGAGCCCTGTGCTAAGTATTTTACTTATATTTTATCCTCAAAACAGCTCTATCATTAGCAACATTTTATAGATGAGAAACTAGTGGCTATCACATTCACTTCCTATCCCCAGAGCCTATGACACATAGTTCAATAAATGTTGAATAAATTAATGAATAAGGCTTAAAGAGGTTAAGTAATTTGAGATAATGATGCATGATTGTAATACCAAGTTAAGGTGATTCCACAATATGAGCTTTTAAAACTAGTACAAAGATAGGTATCAGTGTCACAAAATGAACAATACTTTGGAAGGGGAAGGTCTATTCATTGTTAACTGACCATGTCTCTCAGAAAGTTAACAACAAAGGAGGCTGAGAGTCACCATCAGTGTTCCTGAGCAGTACCAACTGAGAATATAGGAAATGAAGAAATTTGGCTGAAACACCCAAACAGTGTATCCTGGCTGTGTTTTTATGACAAGCAACCAGACTATACATCATAGTGCAAGCAAGCTTAAAGTGAGATATTACTTGCATAATGAATGTAATATCAATCAAAACAAATGCTAAAGACCAGGGTGCAGTAAAAATAAAAGACATGCATTTCATGAAAAGACAAGTGCCAGAGAAAATGGGGAAAAAAGGCCCTAGAAAAAGAGGATATTGAGAATTAATCACAGAATTAGGTTGTACACATTCTCCTATTTATGTTACATTAAGGAATTTATTTAATCTAGTCACCTGAGATAACTTTCTACCTGTGGGATCTAGTTCCCTGACCAGGGATGGAACCCTGGCCCCTGGATTGAGGGCATGGAGCCTGAGCCACTGTATTCCTGAGGAAGTCTCTCTACAACTTTTCAAATAAACTACCTTTTATATTCTTTTACCTCTTATTCAAAATGTTAATCTCTTGCCCCATTTTCGTTAGTATAACGTTATTACATAAAGCTTCAACCTCTTTAATTTTGCCTTCTCAATGAACAAATCTCAAGGATTAGGGGAAAGGTATGTTGTCATAAACTACATATCACAACAGTGCACTAAGTGATATGTGACACAGACTTCAACAGTCCAGATATAAAAGCCAAACTGATTATTTGGAAGCAGGCTTGGATTATTTTTGGAAGCAGGTAAAGGAGAAACATTAAATTGATTCAATTAATTGGAGACAGAACTTGTTAGATGTCTGCAACTATATCAAAATAAACCACTTTAAATCATCTTTTAATCCAATTATTATAGTTTTCTATTTTTGTCTTTTAGACCCTCTCGATTTCCATAAAAAATTAAGATGTCTTGACCAAAATATTTTCAGTTAAGATTTTGTAGTATATGTAACGAGTCTAAGTACTTCAGATACAAAATTTACAAAGGTCCTCTGACTAGAATCTAGGTGCTAGATGGGGAGGGAACCTTAAGCCTTTGTCTCTTTGGGGCCAAAGACAGGAGTAAATAATACGTGAACATTTCTTCTGGAGCTGCAAGTTGAAGATCTCTAACCTCCACATGTTCTAACCTAGATTATTTCATAGGGGCCTTAATCTTCACTTCCCATTTCTTCTGCTGAGAAGCTTTCTCTGCACAGACCTCAGACTTGAAATGCAAGACTTATTTTAATGGTTTTTAGTTATTTAATATTTACAGAATGTCTTGCAGAGCCCTTTCTGATATATTCCCAATTTGTTTAGATTGTGTTTCTGCTATAGCTCTCTGTTTAACATTTAGATTTCTTGCTTTTTAAATGAGTAATATATTATCAGAAATTTTTTTCTCTTTTATCTTTCATTTTTGAATAATTAGTGAGGAGTGACCACACAGAACATCTGTGTGGGTAAATCCATGTTCTGAAAGACAGGAAAGGATGAGAGCCCTCTCTTTTCCACTTAGTTGTGCCCAAACCTTTTCTATAATTCCAAAAGCAGGTATTCTATGCTGGCCCAAGTTGTATACCTTGATCAGAAAAATTAGCTAGCCAATTCGGATAAGACTAGTAGTGATAAAACTAAATACAAATTATTCTCAAGAAGAGTATATAAAACTTGCTCCAGAGAAAGTAAAGGAAAATTTCTGAAACAGTGTTTTTATTTTCTTGCTGTATAATTCAACTAACAGCTATGAGTAAAGAACCAAAGCCTCTGAAAAAAAGCAAATCTGTCTATGCCTCCAGTAGTCAGAGAGGTAAGTAGGAAGAGTAGTCTTTAACCATAAACGGACCTTGAAGTGTGCTTCTCTGGGCCAAACTTCCCTTTAGATTATCAGGGAGAAAGACCCTGAGACTATAATTAAATTAATAGAATCCTTTCTTTGCTGTTCTGCCTCAGGGGTAAACTGTATTAAATCAAGCCATGTCCTTTCCAGACCAAGACTCACAGCAATCATCTCTGATTGAAGAAAAATTGGCTGAAGTTGAGATTATCCCAATAGAGTGTTTTTAGGGCTCTTTCCAGGTATTAATCACAGTTTAATAAAAATCCCAGAGCCCACCTAAGATTAGGAGACCTAGTCTTCTTGACTAGCCCTAGCCCATCAGGGAAGTTTCTGGTACACTTAGCAGCCATTAATGAAAAGAATATAAACTTATTATTAAACAAACATTTTTTTGAACACTACCAATGTGGTGGCCCAAGTTGTATCCTTAATCAGAAAAAAATGAGCTTTATTTTGTAGATGCAAAGATGACCAAGATACTCATTGACTAGTAATGAAAACATTCACAATTAATTTGATAGGATAATGTGATAAATACAGTGATAGATGTGTCTAGTACTATGCACTGAGGAGAACGTAACAACTGGGGGGAAGATAATGTGTGAGTAGCTACAAAGCAACTGCCTAGAAGTGCCTGAATGGCTGGAGTTGAAAAGCAAAGCAAGAGGCAACAGGAGATGAGGTGGGAGGGGTGGATAATAGCCAGATCAGGGGAAAAAATTAAAACTGAAAGGTAACCTAAAAGATAGCCTTTCAAGAATTTTAAGCAACTAAGTGATTTGGTCATATTTATGTGTTTATGTTTTTATATTGACTGGCAGCCATGGAGAAGCACAGATGTGAGAGGGACAGGATGGAGGGAGAAGTCAATCTGGAGGACGTGGCAATAGACCAATGAAGACATGACTTGGGTCAGATGAATTTAATAAATATTCAGCAGAACCTGGTAATTGATTGGATATGAGAGGTTAGGAAAACAGCAATATCAAGAATGATTTGCATGATTCTAGCTTTGGTGAATGGGTGAATTATTTCTTCTCCATCTAAAATAAAAAAAAAAAGAGGATTTGGGAAAAGAAAATGACCTGAGATATTCTTTTGTGGACATTCTAAACATGAGGTACCCATGGGACAAGTGAGAAGGGCTTCTCAGTAGGCAGTTTCTGCATTCACATATAGGAATGTGAAGCTCAGTATGGACTGAAAATGTAGACTTGAAAGTTACTCCTAAAACATAAATGAGGACCAGAAGAGTATGAGATGTCCATGGAGGACACCCACAGAAGAGAAAGAGAAAATAAAATTGTAAGAACAAGAGAATGAAGTGTCATGGCAGCCCAATGAAAAAAGAGTTTCAGATAGAAAAGAGTGAAAAATGGCGTGCAGTGCAAAAATGATGTTCCAGTAAGAATTCAGAAGAAAAATCTGGTAGTTTTGTCAGTTTAGATATCTTCACCTGCCTTACTGATATCTTCACCTGCCTTACTGATATCTTCACCTGCCTTACTGATAACTGTGGAAGAACTGGATGTCAAAATGGGAAAACTTGGTATATATAGGCTATCAGCTTTTTCATAAGTTGATTTTTTTCTTCTTCCTCATAACCTATCTATGTGTATATCTTATTCAGATGGCTTGACGATGAATGGTAACAGTTCTTCAATTTACCACCACCACTTTCAGTACTATTTTCTGATGAACTCTCATCCATTAATAATGATCCCTACTCTTACCCGATTATACTTTCACCACTTATAGAATGATGTGTATGTGCTTAGTCACTCAGTCATGTTCAACTCTTTACGACCCCATGGACTGTAGCTCACTGGCTCTTCTGTCCATGGGATTCTCCAGGCAAGAATATTGGAGTGGTTTGCCATGCCTTCCTCTAGGAGATCTATCGAACCCAGGTCTCCCACATTTCAGGCCATCTGATTCTTTACCATCTGAGCCACCAGGGAAGCCCATGATGGCACCTTTTAACTAGGCTGACTTTGAAATCTTCCCCTCCTCATCAGATTATAGGAGAACAACTTTACCATGGCATTCTGGTCATCTTGCACATCTCTGCATAGGCAAGGCTCTACCACAGTCTGACACATGCCATGGCAAAACGACCTGTGATCTTCCCTGGAACATGGCAAATCAATACTGTGAGGAGCTATCTCAAGTCCATTTCTCATCTGCCACCTTGGTTCCAGTGAGGAATGGGACTTGCCATCTCATAGGAGCTTCAGATACAACTTCAAACTAAAGAACTGTTGAGCAGTAGTTTAGAGTTGGCTCTTCAGGGACAGAGAGACTTACCATTGTATCATCTATCATCTGGCCTCTCCAATTTGGTATCATCCTTTGGGACTTGGGACGTGGGGAGTTGACACCATGCTGATGTTGTGTTGCTGTCTGTGTAAATAATAAACTTTCAGAATTCATTTGGACTTGTTTTTGCCTTACTGACTGAATCTATGGAGGTGTGATAAACCAACCTAGCAGCTGCCACCACGCTGCTGCTTAGGTATTGCTTGACCACTTGGCACAGATTTGATCTTGGAAGTCCATAAATACTCCCCAAAAAAGTGAGCTCTGCCGAACCTCTGCCTGAATAAACTAGGCCAGTCCAGCCCTGGCCTAGTAAATTAGCAGCAAGAGCAGCAGCAGGAGCTGGATTTCAAATTCAAAAAGGATGTATTGCTTCAATCACTGGGGCTGCCTAAGATAACTCCATAACTAATAAAAGAAAAATCCAATGTTAATATTGCAGGGTAAGAATAAAAACCTGATCTAAACCTTTTCTTCCAAGCTTTAACATTATTTATTTACAAAACATCTCACTCTTAGGGTATTCCCTCATTCAAAATGTCAGGTCCATTTTCATGTGAACATTTATTATTCTTATTAATAGTGGCAAATGTGAACTGGCAAAATTGATGCTAGATAAGTTCAGACATTTTATTTATAAATTAGCTCAACAAATCAAAAATTTTAAACATAAAAAGTACTTAAGACATAAATTGTTTGATCTTTGGCTAATAATTCACAGAGTATAGAAGAATAAAGATGGGGAGTGGAAAAGGAAGATTGCTTTCTTTCTCCATAGTTAATTGTCATTTTTCTCAAATGGGTCTTATTTACTTCTAGGAAGATTGGAAAATTAAAGATGGTCATACCAAGTGGAACAAATCATTTATTCCCACTGACCAAGAGCTGTATCCAGAAAGAGAGAGAGGCATGTAAGTTTGTCCCTGCTTTGACATTTTCTTGATTTTGAAAGGAAACTTAGTTATTTGGATCATCTAAGTTATGAAAATATTTTGGTTTGTTTAGTTCCTCTTAGGAACTATTTCAAATACTTTGTAGCACATTGCAAAAGCTATCATTTATTGATTTTTCATCATGAGCATCTACTTGGTATAGGCCCTGTACTAAGCACTATACATACAAAAATGTAAAACGTAGTTGCTGTCCTTGAATCCTTTAAACAAAACAAAGCGTACAAATAGATACTCTTGACATATGGTAGCAAGTAAAATGAAAGAGACACACAAAGGTATTTTGGGTGTATTTCAAAATATGAAAATATGAATGCAAAGCAAATAAATACATATATTTCTAGATTATAAAATGGCAATGTAATTTGTACATTGTATAATGTTTTGTCTCCATTCATTCATTCAATGGGCATTTATTAAATGGTTACTGTGTACCAGGGACAAGGCTAAGCATCATGGATAAACCAGTGGATATAATGAATATGGTTCCTGAGCCTATGGAGTTTACAGTCTAGTGAAAAGCATACAATACACTAGTAAGCAAACAAAATATGTGTATAAAAATGTAAATTATGAAAAACACTGGCATGAAATGTACAAAGTGTAATGATAGAGAACAACTATAGCAAGAGAGAGAGAATTCCTTACAGTAATCAAAGAACACTCCGAGTAGGTGACTTTCAGGCACCGTTGAAATACACACAAAGAATACAGGCAGGCAAAGATCAGAGATATCTCATTCAAGGGAGAAGTAAAGCATGTGTGAAGTCCCTGGGGCAATAAAGAATTTGACGTGATTGAGGAACAGAAAGGAAGTCCATGTGACTGAAATATAGAGAATGGGTGAGGGCATGAAAGGGGCTAGAGAAATAGGCTTGAGTTAGAAAAAAAAAGTCTTCTAAGTCCATGTAGTAACTAGCTTGGAGTATAGTGCAAAACCTTTAAGACTTGGAAGCAGGTCAGAAACATGATGTGATTTATGTTTGTAATTTAAGGAGTTGAGCTTTCACTTCCAGAAAGACCAAGGAGAGGTACTTTCCCCTAGTCCTCCCACTACATAACAGTTTAAAACCCTGGACATTATATATAAAACAACATAAGAAGGCTTTGAAATATAGAAGAAAGCAGACAAGCAAGGGAACTCAGACCCAAGGAATGACACAGTGATAAGTTCCCAGGTTGTTTATTTTTTGTTCATCACTTAGAGCTGAAGAAGCTAGCAACCTAGAAAAATGAAGAGAATGAAAGGCACAGACAAAAGTGTCCTAAGAAAAGCCTGAGCTCTCTAGTTAAGTGACCAGGAAAGAGGCAGCTTCAGTTCAGTTCAGTTCAGTCGCTCAGTCATGTCCGACTCTTTGTGACCCCATGAATCGCAGCACGCCAGGCCTCCCTGTCCATCACCACCTCCCAGAGTTAACCCAAACTCATGTGCATCAAGTCGGTGATGCCATCCAGCCATCTCATCCTCTGTCGTCCCCTTCTCCTCCTGCCCCCAATCCCTCCCAGCATCAGGGTCTTTTCCAATGAGTCAACTCTTTGCATGAGGTGGCCAAAGTATTGGAGTTTCAGCCTCAGCATCAGTCCTTCCAATGAACACCCAGGACTGGTCTCCTTTAGGATGGACTGGTTGGATCTCCTTGAAGTCCAAGGGACTCACAAGAGCCTTCTCCAGCACCATAGTTCAAAAGCATCAATTCTTCAGCACTCAGCTTTCTTCACAGTCCAACTCTCACATCCATTCATGACCTCTGGAAAAACCATAGCCTTGACTAAATGGACCTTTGTTGGCAAAGTAATATCTCTGCTTTTTAATATGCTATCTAGGTTGGTCATAACTTTTCTTCCAAGGAGTAAGTGTCTTTTAATTTCATGGCTGCAGTCACCATCTGCAGTGATTTTGGAGCCCCCCAAAATGAAGTCTGACACTGTTTGCACTGTTTCCCCATCTATTTCCCATGAAGTGATGGGACCAGATGCCATAATCTTAGTTTTCTGAATGTCAAGCTTTAAGCCAACTTTTTCACTCTCCTCTTTCACTTTCATCAAGAGGCTCTTTAGTTCCTCTTCCCTTTCTGCCATAAGGGTGGTGTCATCTGCGTATCTGAGGTTATTGATATTTTTCCCGGCAATCTTGATTCCAGCAGCTTAGGAAGGCAGAAAACATTGAAACACTAACCATTCTACTCCAGCCAAACACCACTCAGAAAACTAAACCCCACCCCACCTTAGCCAGCAAAAGGCAGAGTAGGGCACTTAGACTTCTTTAACTTCCCAAGGCTATAGCAAGGCACTTCAACACCCCTGCCATGGTGGTTTCAGAGAATGCCAAATTGGAATTAGGTCTTTCATCCTTGCCAGGTAGTATGACCTCCTCCATCCCACTTCCAGTGAGGGAGAAACCTGGATTCCTTCCTCTGCTCAGCAGTAACAGAGTGTCCCCCTCTCTGCTCTAGTGGTGTCAGAGGAGTCCTTGTGGAAAGTAAGGAGTTTGACCACTGCCCAGCAGTAATGATACCACCTCCCATCCCACGATGTCAGCAGAGACCAAATGGTGAGCTTAAGTGATGAAACACTTCTACCCTTCTCAGCCTGGAAAATATTAGTGGAAGTCTGTAAGAAAGTCAGAAATTCCAAATATTGCCAAACAATAATGAGAAGCCTCACCTTCAGGTGTCAATGAAGTCTGAGTGGGAAACCTGGACTTTATGACACCTGGCTGAAAAAGGGCCACACCTCTGCTTCCTCTTTTGGAGTGGTGTCACAACTAAACACAAAGATTTATTTAAAATCCAGAGGCTCATAATACCCAAAATGTCCAGATTTCAGTTGAAATTCATCTGTCATACCAAGACCCACTAAGATCTCAAACTGAATAGACAAAGACAATTAATGCCAACGAGATAACATAAATGTTAGAATTATCTGACAAAGATTTTAAAGCAGCCCTAATTAAAAACCTTCAATGAACAATTAAGAACACACTTGAAATATATGAAAAAATTTTTTAAAGATCAGCAAAGAAATAGAAGACATAAAAAGAAACAAAATTTAAGAACCTAAGAATAAAACAACTGAAATAAAAATTCAATGTAGAGGTCAAACAGCAAGGATGGAAGTGACTCAGGAAAGAATCAAAGATAGAATAGAGACTTTCCTAGTGGCTCAGTGGTTAAGAATCCACCTACCAATGCAGGAGACATGTGTTCAATTCCTGGTCTGGAAGATCCACATGCTGTGGGGCAGCTAAGGCCATGTGCCACAACTACTGAGCCTGCCGTCTAGAGCCCAAGAGCCATAACTGCTGAGCCCATGTGCTGCAACTATTGAAGCCCTTGAGCCTAGAGCCTGTGCTCCACAGTAAGAGAAGCCACTGCAATGAGAAGCCCAAGCACTGCAAGGAAGAGTAGCACCCGTTTGCTGCAACTAGACAAAGCCTGTGCACAGCAACAAAGACCCAGCACAGTCAAAAATAAATAAATTTTTAAAAATAAAATATAATAGAAATTACCAAATCTGAACAACAAAGAGGAAGCAGACTTAAACAAAAAAGAACAGAGCCTCAGAGACCTGTGACACAAAAACAAAAGACCTAACATTCATGTCATTGGAGTCCTGTAGGAAAAGAGAAAAAGGGAAGTGCTGAAAAACAACTCAAATAAATAATGGCTGAAAACTTCCCCAAAATGGCAAAAGATACAAACCTACAGATTCAAGAGACTGAATGAATTCCAAATAGGATAACCAAACAAATTCAAACTAAGACACGTCACAGTCAAATTTCTGAAAACTAAAAGCAAAACAAAAATCTTGAAAGCAGCCAGACATAAACAAGACTTAACCTATGGGGAAAAAATAATGTGAAAGATAGTTGATTTCTTATCAGAAACCATGGAATCCAGGATGACAGCAAGATTGCAAACTAGGAAGCTTCATGTTCTTGTTCCTCAAAGAAACATTTTTTGAAAAAAGCAAAATGAAACAAAAAACAAAAGTCAGAAATTTACATGCAAGAAAATGAATTTGGACCCTTGCTTTATATACAAAAACTAACTCAAAATGGATGCAACATATAAATGTAAGCACTAAAACTATAAAACTCTTTGAAGAAAACACTGAAGACAATTTCCATGACATTGAATTTGGCAGTAAGACCCTGATGCTGGGAAAGATTGAAGGCAGGAGGAGAAGGGGATGACAGAGGATGAGATAGTTGGATGGCATCACCAATTCAATGGACATGAGTTTGCGCAAGCTCCGGGAGATGGTGAAGCCTGGTGTGCTGCAGTCTTTGGGGTCACAAAGAGCTGGACATGACTGAGTGACTGCACAACAACAACTGTGGAAAATGGTTTGGCAGTTCCTCAAAAAATCAAAAACAAGCACCATATGATTTAGCAATACCACTTGTAGGTATATATCTAAATGAATTTAAAAATAGGGACTAAAAAAAAAAAAATAGGGACTCAAACAAACTTTTACAGCAATGTTCATAGCAACATTATTCACAATAGCTAAAATGTGGAAAACACTCCAAATGTCCATCAACAGATGAATTTATAAACAAATGTGGTATATACATACAATGAAATATTATCCTTAAAAAGGATTGGAGTTCTGATACATGCTACAACATGGATAAACCTTAAGGACACTATGTTAAGTGAAATAAGCCAGACAAAAAAGAACCACTGTTGTATAATTCCACTTACACAAAGTACCTAGAATAAGCAAATTCACAGAGACAGAAAGGAGAATAGTGATTACTAGGGGCTGGGGGAGGGGAGAATGGGGAGTTATTGTCTAAGTGGTAAATTTTGAAAATGAATAGAGGTTGGTTGTGAAACACTGTGAGTTTACTTAATACCACTGAATTTTACAATTAAAAATGCTTAAAGTGGTAAGTTTTATGTATATTTTATCACAATAAAAATACTTAAAAAAAAGGAAAACCATAGAATCCAAAAAGAAGTGGCACAACATCTTTCAAGCACTGAAAGGAAAGAACTCAGAATTTTATATTCAGCAGAGATATCCTCCAAGAATGATGTGTAAATCAACATATTCTCAGATGAAAGAAAATTAAGAAATTTTGCCAGCAGATCTACCCTAAAAGAATGGCTAAAGGAAGTTCTCTAAACAGAAAGGAAATGATAAGAAAGGAATGGTAGAACATCCAGAAGGAAGAAAGAACATGGGTAAATACAATATAATATAGACTTTCCTTCAAGTATTCTAAATTATGGCTGATGATTGAAGCACAAATATAACAGTGCTCGATACAGTATAAAGAGGACATATATAAGATCTATTATAGTATAAATGAGGGAGAATAAAACCATACAGAGAATGGTACTGTTTCTAAACTTCAATTGAACTGGTAAAATGATGACACCAGTAGACTGTAATAAGTTAATGTATATATAATGTATTGCCTAGAGCAATCACTAAAAGGCTATATAACAGATATACTCAAAAACTATCTGTAAAATAAAATTCTAAAAATATTCAAGTAACCTACAGGAAGACAGAAACAAGAAAAAAGAAGTGAAAAACAGAACAAACAGAAAACAAGAATTAAAATGGCAGACTTAAGAGTGGATTTGAAAAACATGATGCACATATATTATTGGATATATATGGAATCTAAAAGGATGGCACTGATGAACCTATTTGCAGGGCAGCAGTGGAGATGCAGCAGTGGAGATGCAGCCACAGAGAACAGACTTGTGGACACAGTGGGGGGAGGAGATGGAGGGATTAACTGAGCAAGTAGCATTGAAACATATACATTACCATATATAAACCAGAGAGCCAGTGGGACTTGGCCGTATGACACAGGGAGCTTAACCTGGTGCTCTCTGACAACCCAAAGGGGTGGGAGGTGGGAGGGAGGTTCAAGAAGGAGCGGGTGTATGTATACCTATGGCTGATTCATGTGATGTATGGTAGAAACCAATACAATATTTTAAAGCAATTATCCTCCAATGAAAAAGAAAACATGATGCAGCTAACAATAATGTCCTACTGTATAGCACAGGGAACTATATTCAATATCCTATAATAAACCAAAATGGAAAAGAATATGAAAAAGAATGTATATCTGTGTATAACTATAGTGGTAAATAACACAATATTTTAATTCAACTATATTTCAAGTAAAACAAAATCCTATTCATTATCCTTTTTGCTGAACCCTCATTAGCACAATAGAATAAAATATATCACAACCTGATTCTCCAGGTCATAAAGCATATTATTCCACTTAATATTCTGTGTACTATTGAAGAAATAAAACTTTGTGGGGAAAGAAACATGATATAACTATATGCTGTCTACAGTAAACTCCAAATATAGCAATATAGGCAGGTTGAAGGTAAAAGGTTGGAAAAAGATATATTGAGCAAATATTAATTAAAAATAAGCAGAAGTGCCTATATTAATGTCAGATAAAGTGATTTCAAAGAGGGAAGAAAAGTAAAAGAGGAAAAATAGAAGTACTGGGAAACTCATTTTACATGGTAGAGAGTAAAGATTTACTTTATACTGTTGATGAAAAAGAAATAAACATTAAATATATTCCTTGAACTTACAATAGTAAGAAATATAGGAGCTGAAAATAATCACATTGGGGAGAATTAATGAAGCAGTAGATATGGTATGAGTTAGCTAAGTACTCTTCTGCCTTGGCAGAAAATCCATGGTAGTGTCTTGAATTAATAAGTCTATTAATAGTGACAATCGGCTTACAAGAGTTAAAATGGGAGTACTTAAGAGTAGGGCAGAGGACTATGGTTTGCTCATTTGAGTCCTTCTGTACCATTAGATTATTAAGTCCTGTGCGTGTATTACTTTGGTAAACATTTAAAAATATTTTAATTAAAACCAGAAGTCTCTACTGGACTGACAAGAGCATAATGACTGAAATCACTTGCATGGTGTTTGAAATCATTTACAGGCTGGCTCCAGTTTAGCTTTACTTCTATTTCTATCCATTGCCTAGAATACTTTGCTTTAGCCACATCAGAAAACGAAGTCTTACTTCTCTTGTTAACTCTTCCTCAGGTACCCTTCTCACCCAAAAAGGCTCTACTGAAATCTAAATTCCTCTGTAGAGCCTTTCTCAAATCAAACAGCCTCCACTCTCAAAAGTAGAATTATCTCCTTTATAGCATGCATTTTTTTAAATTCCATTTTTATATGCAATTGGTAATATAATATACCTTTTAAGTTCTAATAAGTAAATATTTAGAAACATAAATTCTGGAAATTCAATAGAGAAAGTATTTCACATATTCACAGGGAAAAAGTGAAAGAATTGGAAAGAATTGTGCATGTAATAAGAAAATATAGGGACAGTCACATTAAAAAAGGGACATTTGTTAGTGGGAAAGTACAGTCTGTCCCCCTGGCAATTCTAATGGAGCACATTTCATGACAACTCCTCCTCTCTGACTTCATGAAGATTCACCATATGTCTTCTAAGTCAGAAACCTTATTTTTAGAACAATGTATTACTTCTAAACTTGACTGAAGCCACGTATCTTTTCTACTTAGAAGAGACGTACAGTTTCCAATGTCATATAGTTATGTTAACCCACTTATTATGGGATTTGGAATGTGATAGAAGAAACAGAAATCAGTTGATAATGAGAATTTGACAGCATTTTCTTGCTTCCTAAGCAAATAACTTTCTGCAAAAGTCCTGTTTGAAGGCATAATTACCAAGCTTTTTTCCATTGGTATGTGGCTACTTTTAATATTCTATGAAAACAGTTTTATTTTGTGGTTTATTTCATGGCAGATTATAGCCATCCAGTGAAAGGTGTACATTATTATTTATTTTCCTTTGCATGTGTCCAGATTTTTTAATTATTATCAAGGATTGGTTGTTCTGATGCAATGACTCTTATGGTACCAGATGTCCAGAAATTTTGAAATAATGATTTGAGGCTTTACATATGCTTACGTATTAACCTAAATGTATAAATTCAAAAGGCAAAGTTAAGGATGTTTTTAGCAGCAAACCTTAATTTTCATTGAAGTATATGTCTTCATCAAAATTATAGAGCAACTATAAATTATATTATTATAACTTATATGAAAATAAATTTCATATAAAATTATAAGAAAAATAAACTTCCCAGAACATGTAGAATTGCAAAATGATATGATATACTTAGAAAGGGTGCTAAATTAGGAGTGAGAAGAGTTGGGCCTGCTGTCTAAACTTCTAAGTTCAAGGCTCTGTAATATTGGGCAAATCACATGACCCCACTAATCCTCAGTATTTTCTTCTGCAATATAGGAATTCACATTCTTAGAATTGTCATGAGGCTCAAATTAAAAAATGTGTTCACAATCACTGTAAACTTACAAATGTAAGCTAATGTTATCATTCAAATTGCATAGAATTTGTAGCACAGTTTTCTAAATACCTTCAAAACTGACAAACTTTTTTTCTACAAGAATAATTTTGATAGTAAAAATTCATTTAAAACTATGTCAAACCAGTAAATTTGATGCCCCAATTAACTAATACTGTTTTTGATTAAGGAAAAATAAGCTATAAAATATACATTTTAATAAACATGCCACATAAAATTACTGAAAGCAATGTTTTAAAAGCTCCCAGAGTGTTTGAATTATATCAACATCCCAAAGATGACTACTTGAAGCCTTAACACTAATTGTTTGCATTTCTTTGCTTATGTTTCTTAAAAGAATACATTTATCTGTACTTTAGGTTATTCTATTAGTATCATGGGTCTACATATTTGGTTTAAGATACTACTCTATAGAAGTTTAAAGTAGAGCACAAGATAAGTAAGTAAATTTGTTTGTAAAATGAGATATATGAAATATTCTGTTATTCTTGTGTGGCTATAGAAAGGTAAATAAAATGTCAGCTCCTATAAACTATTCCTTTTTTGTCAGGATTGTGAATAAAGATAGGAAGGGGAAGGGAGAGGAGTAGGGAGAAAAATGTTTGCACTACGAAAGTACCACTTCACTATCAACATATTTAAATGAGTACCTGAAGAAAACAAAATTGGTTTAAAAAATTAAACCTTGCCTTTGTTCCCTATTTACAGAAATACCTTTTCTGTAGGCTAGAAAGTAAACTGCAGTTCAGGGTTCTCTCTCCCAAACCACATATCGGTGTTCCTATGTAACATTGTTGAAATCCTCACATGGCAGGCAGAAGAAAAGGTCATAGAATTATTATATGTCTTTTTCTAAAAAAATAATAATTCTATGCCATGGGGAATTTCCTAGCGGTCCAGTGCTTAGAACTCTGCACTTCCACTACAAGGGGCATCTCCCTGGTTGGGGAGATAAGATCCCACAAGCTGTGTGGTGTAGTATGGTGTGGTGTGCCCCCCCAAAAAACTGCCATACTTAGAAAATATAGAACTTTATTTCCTTAATGGCACAGCTTCTGATATGCATAATCTCATGGAAAGAGACTGACCACATGCAAAATTTATACCTGAACAAAGAAAATGAAGTTGTAGCTAATTGGGAATGAGATTAGAAAGATGATGAAATTAACTAAATACAACATTTAGTTTAAAAACACTATTCATAAATTATATTAGGTACCCAAAGTGATCTTGCTTTGGGGGAAGTGATATTGTTTTTGGATATGCAGTGTGTTTCTCTTTTTTCATGGCTTTTTAATATTATATTGATTACTCAATTTTTCTTGGCCCATTAGAACATAAATATGTAAAAAATAGCAAGATATCAAATCTCTTTCAAAGGCTGTTAGTATAATCAGAAGTGTTCTGTTACCATGCGGTGTACCTCATTTTTAGTATGAAAAATATACTTGGACTCTCATGGGATCTTATGGTTCAACAGTGATAGCAAACTGAAAAATCTATTGATAGTAATTTATCTGTTTTAGTAAGTTACACAGAAGAAGCAACCTCAAGCAAACATTAATACAAAGACTTCCCGTACGCATTTGGTAAAGATGACTTCAGTTGATACCTGCCATTTATACAGTTATATTTTGCATTTATTTTGAATACCTCAAAGAAATAATTTGCTAACATTTTAGTTGTGCTTCTTAGATATCAGTTTCTGTAGTATTAACACAGCTGCCATTATTACTGTGGTGGTGGTGGTGGTGGTGGCGGCGGTGGTTTAGTTGCTAAATTGCATCCAACTCTCATGACCTCATGGACTGTAGCCCACTAGGCTCCTCAGTCCATGGGATTTCCAGGCAAGAATACTGGAGTGTTGCCATTTCCTCCTCCAGGGAATCTTCCCAACCCAGGGATCGAACCCAGGTCTCCTGCATTGCAGGTGGTCTCCTGCATTGCAGGTGGTCTCCTGCATTGCAGGTGGATTCTTTACTGATTGTAGGGAAGACAAAATAATTTTCTCTCTACCCTTCTAAATTCTTAGCTGAGAATCCAATAATCAAAGATGGGTTAACAAAAGAGGTGGCTTTAAAATTCAGGATCAAAAACCACCTTACTAGGGAAAGGGGATGGCGACAGTAGGCTTCTTAGGGGAGATAAAATAATTTTTAGGGATGATGAATGGGGCCTTAAAAGAATATGTGTGAAATATGATAGTGTGTGACAAAGTTTGTCTGGGTGTGGTATGGACTTTTAGTTTCTCCTTGGAGAAAAGTCAGTCCTCTCTAGTTGATGAAACTCCTAGGGAGGGGATTTATGATAATTGAAATCCTTTAGAAGAATTTTAGGCAGATAAGGGGAGTTCAAAGAAAGCCTCTCCCTGCAATTGCTGTTTTTAAGTGCCTTCAGCTCAAAATAATCAATATACCAAGCAGCATATGATAGCATGTTTTGCTACCTTTCATTACCTTAGATATTATCATATAGTCAAGGCCTGGAAGAAGTATAGTAAGAGTGTTAGAATCAAAAGCTCAAGATAAGTGGAACTTATGCTACCTTCTCCATAAACTGGTTAGAAAAACATTTTCAAGGAGAAAATTTATGACAATTTGACTGTGATGTTCTGTTTTAATGATCTTTCGTTCCCCAAATGAGTGTAGTCACAACATGTTTCCAAATTCACTAATATCTAAATGACTGTCTCAGTTTCCCTGGTAGATCAGACAGTAAAGAATATGCCTGCAATGGGGTTTGATCCCTGGGTTGGGAAGATCCCCTGAAGGAAATGGCTACGCACTCCAGTGTTCTTGCCTGGAGAATTCCATGGACAGAGGAGCCTGATGGGCTACAGTCTGTGGGATGGCAAAGAGTTGGAGACAACTGACTAACACTTTCACTTTCACACTTTAACTAGTGACTTCCTCAGACATAGACATCAGCTAAGCTCTACCATCAAATAGTTCAGAAGGAGGATTAATATGATTAATGGTAATTTGAATAGGGATGGGGTGATTTAGCAGGTCAAAACACTTTTTGTTGCATAGATTTGTAATCAAATGCAGTGAATTCTCATGCCTCAGGAGAAGGCAATGGCACCCCACTCCAGTACTCTTGCCTGGAAAATCCCATGGACGGAGGAGCCTGATAGGCTGCAGTCCATGGGGTCGCTAAGAGTCGGACACGACTGAGCGACTTCACTTTCACTTTTCACTTTCATGCATTGGAGAAGGAAATGGCAACCTGCTCCAGTGTTCTTGCCTGGAGAATCCCAGGGATGGTGGAGCCTGATGGGCTGCCGTCTATGGAGTCGCACAGAGTCGGACACGAATGAAGCGACTTAGCAGCAGCAGCAGCAGCAGATCTAAGCAACATATATGGCCAAAACATTTTGCAATTCAGGAGAAATGAGTTAGTGCAGTGACATATCAGCATCATGAGCAAAATAAGGTTTGATTGTTTCAAAAGAAAAACTTGTTGCCATAGCATCAAAAAATTTGTAACTACCTATAGAAATACATAGAAGACTTTTCAAGAAAAAAATAAACAAATCATTGAAGTAGAAGGTATGCCTCCTAGAGAGTTTGCTACAGTGAAACCAAATGCAAGGTTTCATTGAAACAGAAGAAATCACCATGCAATCTGCTCCTCCCCTAGTATTTATCACGTAAAGACTTTGGGAGGCATTTGTACACATATAATGATCAGTGACAATGTTCATAACAGGCAGCCCAAATTTTCAATTCAGTTTAAAGGTGTTGGAGAAATGAAGAATGTCTGTAGTTACCTAATGAGTAAAATTTAACATTGATACAATATTATTAACTAAACGACAGACTTTATTCAAAATTCACTGATTTTTTTCCCACTAATGTCTTTTTTCTGTTCCAGGATCCTATCCAGGATCCCACATTGCCATCACAACTTAGTGGGGAAAAAATCAGTGACTTTTGAATAGATTCTGTCGTTTAGTTAATAATATTGTATCAATATTAAATTTTTGTTCTTTATAATCAAACTATGGTTATAACAACAGGGGAAGCAAGGTGAGCTATAGAAGAGAACTCTCTCTGTACTACTTTTGCAAATTTTCTCTAAGTTTAAAACAAGTACATACAGTAAAAGAAGCTTTGCTTTTTATTTGACTAAATGTATTCTCTGTCTCAAGTGCCCAGAAAATTTTATCTAGTAACAGAAAAATTATCTATGTCCTAGAAAGTTTTATTTGGTCACAACCAGTAAAGTTTGTTACCTTTAAGATTTTTCTTAAGAAATTCATAGGTTTTACCTTCTCCCCCTCCTCAAGGTAGATGTAAAGCTGGAAGGAAGCTTAAACAAATATTTAAAAGTTTCCATAAAGTAGGTGTATCTACTTGTTATGTTTAATTTGGTTATATCCTAAACTGACATCCTCTGTAATGTGACTTCTCCTGTCTAGTCCTCAGGCCTATGCCTGGCATGTTGAGATCTGCTAAAATCAAACTATATAGCTGTACATTCCTCTTATTTAGTGATCATTAGTATCACCTGTAGATCTTTCACAAGTTCATTAACTATTTCTCTTCATGGCTCCTCTCTAACTCTCTAGGACTTTCAGATGCCATCCTACAGGAAATTCAGTGGATTTTGTCTATTGTTGTTCAGTCACCAAGTCGTGTCTGACTCTTCGAAACTCCATGGGTTGGAGTATGCCAGGACTCCCTGGCCCTCTCCAGTATAGGCACACAATAACAACTGCACTTTTAATGGTTCGAAGAGCTTTTCCAAAAGGCTTGCCTTCTCCCTCGTCTTTACCCAGGATTCGTTATACTGTCTCACATACTCACAGCAGGATTCTGTATAGCATCTGAAGGGAAGGACACAGCCCTCCCTTCCTCCACTACATCTGGTTCTCTTGTTTTCTCTCTTCACATTTTCCTCCCTGCTTTGCCCTGTATTGCTAAGATTTTTATTTAATTTGGGAGAGTATAAAACTTATTTAGCCAGTATACTTTCTAAGTCTTTTAATCATATATATATATAGAGAGAGATATAGATAGATAGATAGATAGATCTTGACTTTTTGGAATACAGTTTAAATACAGCTAAATACTCTGGGTGTACTGTTCAGTTTTGACAAATGCATAAACTTGTATTAACCCATACCATTATTAAGACCCAGAACAGCCTCATCACCACAGAAATCTCCCTTATGTCCCATCTCAGTGAATGTCCCCACAACTATGATCTGTTTTCTATCACCATGGATTATTAGTTTTGTCCATTCTAGAATTTCATGTAAATGAAATTATACAACGTATACTTCTTGTGTCTTGCTTCTCTTTACTTGGGATACTATTTTTGAGATTCATCCATACCGACACACGGATCTATACTTAATTCTTTTGTTTCTGAAAAATCCCTGAAAAGTAATATTAGAAATCAAGTTTTCATACCGTCTGTTTAATTTTAATTACTTAATACATGATTTTAAAGGCATAGTTTTACTCCATGTATATAGCCGATCACTTTTGGTCTGTCTATGGTATATAATTTATATCCAAGAATTAAATTCTGTCTTGTAATTTTGCACATATAGGACATTAGGATAAGCTTTTGATGCTTCAACATATGACCATTGTCTAGGAACCGATTAAAGGTTGAATACTGCCTTGATCATAATATTTAAATATTTCTGGAACACTGAGAAATATAGAAGGCTTTAAGCAGTTGTCAAATGACATATAGAGGAACAGCATGTTGATATCAGCTGAAACAAAATATTGGGAGCCACTTGGCTGAGCAGCTGCTCTCATACTAATATATCACACATATAAGTATTAAAATGGTTACCAGGAAAGTTTTATATACTTCTTTTTGAGAAGACTGCAGCTTCACTGGAAGACTCAGTACCTTCTAGCCTTCAGTTACATATCTTAATAACATCAAATATCAAAGCCTTTAGTACTCACTTCAGGTTCTCAACAAAACTGGTAAATTTCACAGTCTGTTTTTAAATTTAAAAGGTTGGTGATCAATAAACTGTCTTGCCTTCTGCATAGGGAAAAAAATGTTTGGGCCATCATGTGAAGTTTTCCTAAATGTCCATCCTAACCCTAATCAGTAGATTAAAGGTCAAAACACAAATCAATCTCCATAATACATGAAGGAAAAAATTTTGGTAAAATATTCAATTCCTATTTTAAATAAAATTCTAGTAAGGAACAAACAGAAAATATTGTCTCCTTTAAATTATTTTTGGGGAGACTTCTGGTTCTACCCCATTCCTTCCAGGTTCTCCCTCTTACAAGTACAAAGTCATGGCTTAAAATAGCAAATGATCGTAGACTTTGAAAGGTTAAAAAAAAAAAGGCTGACAGTATAGGTAACTTGACTTGAGAAGAGACACAGTGATGTGTTCCCTGGGTTTCCTTGTCTCCCATATATTCTTGACAGGGTATGGCAGAGGCCTCCAACCCAAAACTACCAACAGGCAAAGACAAAACAAATTCCCACTGTCTAGCCAAAGTACTAGAAACAGGATTTCCTAAGAACAAAAAACCTTTCTGGCAAGACCCATCGTATACCAGACAAACATCCAGGGAAAAAAGTATGCCTTATCCCCCATGTTTCAGTGGTAGTCCTCTTGGCGCAAGTAAGTGGCACTCTGATTTCTCCACTAGGTGGTGTTAGCAAGCTAAGTGGGGATCTGAAGTAGACACCAGTTATCTGATTTCTCCTATAGAGATAGTAATGACTGGACCAAGTGGGGAGCTGATTGTCCATCCCCTGCCAGATGGAAGTAGGTGGTGCTCTGATTCCCTTACCAAGGTTCTATTGGTGGAGATGAGTGGGGAGCCAGTCTTTTATTCCCCATCTGACAGAATTAAGCAGTGTTCAGGTTCCTTCAACAGGGTAGTTTCAGTGGGGTTCAGAGGTGAGCTGAGCCTCTAGTTGTACCTAGCAGAAATGAGATTTAATGAAGTGATGGGAGGTGGGCCTATACCTGCTGTCCAGTGTCAAAGGGCTCAGTGAGAAACTAAGCCTCCACCTTTTCCGAGATCAATGAGACTAAGTATTAATAAATAGTGTGAGTCAAGCCTAGTAAGCACCCAGCTTTCCAGCTACCTCTGGTGTCAACAAGGCCAGTGCCAAGTTGAGCTTACATACTTACCCAGTAACAGTGAGACTGAATGATGTGGTACAAAGAAAGGCTAGATAGCATTTCTGTTCTCTCACTGGAAGTTGAGTCTCTATTCCTACCTGCCAGAATCCTAGTTTCACCAGGAAGGGGTCAGCAGGACTGAAGGAGGAGATTACGTTCCATCCCACCTATCTTCAATGAGATAGTGTGAGTCATTGCCCTACTTTTGCTGAGGTAGTGTTTGCAGAACCCAGCAGGAAACATAACATATACTCCACCTGGTATGGGAGCTACACCTCAACAGGTGGACTGCCTGATAAAATAAAGATTAAATAGGATCTCTAGTCTCATAATACCATTTCCAAAATGTTGAAGGTATAATAAAAAGTCACTCAGCATAGTAAGAACCAGAAAAATAAAACCTGAATGAGAAAAGAAAATTAATAAATGTCAGCATCAAAAGGAATCAGATATTGGAATTATCTGGCAAAAATTTTAAAGCACCATCACCAAGATGATTTAATGAATTTTCATAAAAAAACTCACCACAGAAAAATGAGCTATAACAAAAAATAAATGGTGATGATAGAGCTAAAAACACAATAATCAAAATGAAGAATTCACTCAATGGCCCAATAGTAGAGAAAATAGATAGAATAAGTAAACCAGAGTACAAATCAGTAGAATTTACCCAATCAGAATATCAAAGAGAAAATAGATTGAAAAAAAAATTGAGTAGAGTCTCAGGGGCCTATGGGACAATAGCAAAAGAGAACATTTGTATCATCAGACTTCCAAAAGGAGAGGAGAGAGATAGTTAGACTGAAATATTATTCCAAGGATTAATAGCTAAAAACAAACCAAATTTGCAAAAAGAAACAAACCTACAGATACAAGAAACTAAACAAGTCTAAGATAAGCCCAAAGAAGTCTATGCCATGACATATCATAATTAAACTTCTGAACACAAAAGACAAGAAATGTACCTTGAAAGCAGCCAGAGAGAAATGCTGCATTTCTTATAGGGAAGCACTGATCAGGATAACAGCAGATTTCTCATCTGAAAATATGGGGTTAAAGAGTGGCAGAATATTTTTTGAGCACTGAATTAAATTGTTAACAGCAAGTTTTATATCTGAAAGAAATATCCTTTGGCGATGGAGGATCAATAAAGACATTCTGGGACAAAAGGGAAACTAAGATAATTATTTGCTAGTAAACCTCCTATTAAAGAATGGTCTGCTGCTGCTGCTGCTGCTAAGTCGCTTCGTGTCCGACTCTGTGCAACCCCATAGATGGCAGCCACCAGGCTCCAGTGTCCCTGGGATTCTCCAGGCAAGAACACTGGAGTGGGTTGCCATTTCCTTCTCCAATGCATGAAAGTGAAAAGTGAAAGTGAAGTCACTCAGTCACATCTGACTCTTAGCGACCCCATGGACTGCAGCCTACCAGGCTCCTCTGTCCATGGGATTTTCCAGGCAAGAGTACTGGAGTGGGGTGCCATTGCCTTCTCTGAAAGAATGGTCTAAGTCCTATCAAATTACCAATGGCATTTTTCACAGAACTGGAGCAAAAATTTCACAATTCATATAGAAACACAAAAGACCCCAAATAGCCAAAGCAGTCTTGAGTAAGAAGAATGGAGGTGGAGGAATCAACCTTTCTGACTTTAGATTATACTGCAAAACTACAGTCATCAAGAGAGTGTGGTACTGGCACAAAAACAGAAATATAGACCAATGGAACAAGATAGAAAGCCCAGAAAAAAGCCCTTGCACCTATGGGTACCTTATTTTTGACAAAGGCGGCAAGAATATACAAAGGGGCAAAGACAGCCTCTTCAATAAGTGGTGCTGGGAAAACTGGACAGCTACATGTAAAAGAATGAAATTAGAACACTTCCTAACACCATACACAAAGACAAAATCAAACCGGATTAAAGACCTAAATGTAAGACCAGAAACTATAAAACTCTTACAGGAAAACATAGGCAGAACACTCAATGACTAAATCAAAGCAAGATCCTCTATGACCCACCTCCTATAGTAATGGAAATAAAAGCAAAAGTAAACAAGTGGGACCTGATTAAAAAAAGTTTTGCACAGCAAAGGAAACTACAAACAAGGTGAAAAGACAATGCTAAGAATGGCAGAAAAAAATAAGAAATGAAACAACTGACAAAGGATTAATTTCCAAAATATACAAGCAGCTCATACAATTCAATACCAGAAAAACAAACAACCCAATTGAAAAGTGGGAAAAGGACATAAACAGATATTTCTCCAAAGAAGACATACAGATGGCTAACAAACACATGAAAAGATGCTAAACATCGCTCATTATTCAGTTCAGTTCAGTTAAGTCGCTCAGTCGTGTCCTACTCTTTGTGACCCCATGAATCGCAGCACGCCAGGCCTCCCTGTCCATCACCAACTCCCGGAGTTCACCCAGACTCTCGTCCATCGAGTCAGTGGTGCCATCTAACCATCTCATCCTCTGTTGTCCCCTTCTTCTCCTGCCCCTAATCCCTCCCACCATCAGAGTCTTTTCCAATGAGTCAACTCTTCACATGAGGTGGCTAAAGTACTGGAGTTTCAGCTTTAGCATCATTCCTTCCAAAGAAATCCCAGGGCTGATCTCCTTCAGAATGGACTGGTTGGATCTCCTTGCAGTCCAAGGGACTCTCAAGAGTCTTCTCCAACACCACAGTTCAAAAGCATCAATTCTTTGGCGCTCAGCCTTCTTCACAGTCCAACTCTCACATCCATACATGACCACAGGAAAAACCATAGCCTTGACTAGACGGACCTTTGTTGGCAAAGTAATGTCTCTGCTTTTCAATATGCTATCTAGGTTGGACATAACTTTCCTTCCAAGGAGTAAGCGTCTTTTAATTTCATGGCTGCAGTCACCATCTGCAGTGATTTTGGAGCCCCCAAAAATGAAGTCTGACACTGTTTCCACTGTTTCCCCATCTATTTCCCATGAAGTGATGGGACCAGATGCTGTGATATTAGTTTTCTGAATGTTGAGCTTTAAGCCACCTTTTTCACTCTCCTCTTTCACTTTCATCAAGAGGCTCTTTAGTTCTTCTTCACTTTCTGCCATAAGTGTGGTGTCATCTGCATATCTGAGGTTATTGATATTTCTCCCGGCAATCTTCATTCCAGCTTGTGCTTCATCCAGCCCAGTATTTCTCATGATATACTCTGCATATAAGTTAAATAAGCAGGGTAACAATATACAGCCTTGATGTACTCCTTTCCCGATTTAGAACCAGTCCATTGTTCCATGTCCAGTTCTAACTGTTGCTTCTTGACCTGCATACAGATTTCTCAGGAGGCAGGTCAGGTGGTCTGGTATTCCCATCTCTTGAAGAATTTTCCACAGTTTGTTGTGATCTACACAGTCAAAGGCTTTGGCATAGTCAGTGAAGCAGAATGGCCAGTCAGAATGGCCCTCATCAAAAAGTCTACAAACAATAAATGCTGGAGAGGGTGTAGAGAAAATGGAACTCTCTTGCACTGTTTGTGGGAATATAAATTGATACAGCCACTATGGAAGATGATATGGAGATTCCTTAAAAAATGAGAAGTAAAACCAGCATATGACCCAGAAATCCCACTCCTAGGCATATACCCTAAGGAAACCAAAATTGAAAAAGACACATGTATCCCACTGTTAATTGCAGCACTATTTACCATAGCTGGAACATGGAAGCAACCTAGATGTCCATGGACAGATGAATGGATAAAGACTTTGTGGTACATATACACAAGGGAATATCACTCAGCCATTAAAAGGAATGCATTTGAGTCAGTTCTGATGAGGTGGATGAACCTAAACCTATTATACAGAGTGAAGTGAGTCAGAAAGAGAAAGAGAAATGTCATATTCTAACACACATGTACAGAATCTTGAAAGATAGTACTGAAGAATTTATTTACAGGGCAGTGGTGTGGAAATAGACATAGAGAATAGACTTACAGACATGGAGAGAGGGTGAGATGTATGAAAAAAGTAACATGGAAACTTATATTACCATATGTAAAATAGATAGCTAACGGGAATTTGCCGTATGGCTCAGGAAACTCAAACAGGGGCTCTGTATCAACCTAGAGGGGTGGGATGGGGAGGGAGATGGGAGGGAGTTTCAAAAGGGAGGGGATATATGTATACCTATGGTTGATTCATGCTGAGATTTGACAGAAAACAGCAAAATTCTGTAAAGCAATTATCCTTCAATTAAAAAAAAAAAAAAGAATGAAGTAACTTCTCTAATCAGAATAAGTAATGATAACAGAAGGAGACTTGGAATTTCAGAAAGGAAAGGAAATTAGAATGTGTAAATATAGAGGTAAATATAACAGATTTCCTACTTCTCATGAGTTTCTTAAATCATATTTGAAGCTGAAGCAAAAATTGTAACACCAGCTGCTTGATGCTAAACAGAAGTAGAGGACACACTTTGAAAAAATGCTTTTTTAATGGTGAGGATCAAGGAACCTAAGTGGAAGTCATGTTCCATACTTAACTCAAATTGGATAAATGTTTAAACCAGTTCATTGTGATGTATGTGTGTGCATGTGTGTGTGTTATGTGTGTGTATATATATATATATATATATATATAGTATCTAGGACACTGCTAAGAAAACAATACAGAAAATATATTAAAAAACACTACACATTTATCAGGAGAGAATTCTTAAGAATGTTCAAATACCTCACTGAGAAGTAAGAAAAAATGAGGAATGAAGAATGGAGAAAACAGAAAGAAAAAAGTCATTAAATGGCCAAGTTAAGCCAAAATATATTGAGTCTGTGAGATACCCTGGAGGAGGAAATGACAACCCACTCCAGTATTCTTTGCCTGGGAAATCTCATGGACAGAGGAGCTTGGCAGGCTGCAGTCCATGGGGTCGCAGACTTGGACATGACTGAAGCAACTTAGCATGCACTCATGAAGATCTTCTGATGAGAAAGATCTTTGAATGTCAGGAGCTGCGTTAGGCATTACTGACAAAATAGAAGCATGCCCCCAACCCCCTCTCCTCATCCTGCAGGCATGGTCCCAGGATGAAGGAGTTAGGTCTTGTGATTCTGACTTGTTCTTTCCTTTCTTCGGTTGAGTTGGCTGAAAAGAATGTTAAGGTGCTTATTGTTCTTGAGAAAAACCCGAGAAAACACAAAGCCTTCTGCAGTTGTGCCCAGAAAATAATCTATAAAGTAACCATTGACATTTGTTCAAAGATCTTTAAAAATAATGTTCCAGGATGAACACATAGGCTGCAGCCTGAGGCCATGAAAAGGATTGTTATCTGAGACCTGTTTGTGAGGGGAATGTTTATGGCAAAGAAAGTTTGCTGAGCTTAGGGTTTAGGAATAATTAAGAATAGCTAGAAGCCTTTTTAGGAGATAGTGAGCTTAAAGATACTAGGGACAAACAAAATTTAAAAAGATAAAAAGTAAACTGAGGAATGTGGTATGCAGCCCAGACATAAACATGAGTTACAATGTAATTACAAATAAACATGATTCTGAGAGAATCACTGAAACAGGAACTCTGTTTAAAAGACAACAAAGAGACAATAAATCTGAGTGAGGGGGAGCTAAAAATGTAAAACCTCTGACCTAATGCTTTTGTCAAAGTATAAAAGAAGACCTGATGCTTGAAATAAACATGCAGTCCCGCACCTTGAGTCAGAGGCTACATCATTCTCTGCTGACACCGCTCATCTCTTCAGGCTGATTCCCTGGTTGCTAGAGCTGGACTCTGACATTTGAACCCACGGACTGCAGCCTGCCAGGCTCCTCTTCCTTCCATGTCTTTCCACAATATCAACAGGGCTGCTGCTAAGTCACTTCAGTCATGTCCGATTCTGTGCGACCCCATAGATGGCAGCCCACGAGGCTCCACCATCCCTGGGATTCTCCAGGCAAGAACATTGGAGTGGGTTGCCATTTCCTTCTCCAATGCATGAAAGTGAAAGTGAAGTTGCTCATCTGTGTCCGACTTTTAGCAACCCCATGAACTGCAGCCTACCCGGCTCATCCGTCCATGGGATTTTCCAGGCAAGAGTACTGGAGTGGGGTGCCATTGCCTTCTCCTCAACAGGGCTTCTGTATGTAAATAGGGAATTACATCTGAAAGAACTGCAAGACTTTTGCTATAGTTAAGAAGGAGCTTCTAGGGAAACTCAAAAATAACAGGGAAAACAGGGAAAGAAAAGGACTTTAGAACAAATCTTAGCCTCCCATACCTATAGTTACAGCAAACAGTAAACACAGCCTAACTCCTAGCCAGATAAACACAAAAACCTCATACTAAACGCCTGTTTACCTTATTTCCTTTCCTGATACATCATGTTTGACATTCAACAACAACAAGAAGATAATTACAAGCTATGCTAAAAGGCAAAACAAATCAAAAAAACTGTCTGAAGAATCAGTCCAAGCATCAGAACCAGACACAGATATGGCAGAGATTTTGAAATTATCAGTGCTAATTTAAAATAATGATAATTAACATTCTAAGGACTGTAATAGAAAATTGGGTAAATGCAGAAACCAGTTGGCAATGTAAGCAGAGAGATGGAAACTCTAAGAAAGACACAAAAGGAAATGCTAGAAATTGCAAACACTTTACCAAAAATGAGGAATGCCTTTAGTGAATTCATCACTAGACTAGACATAGCTAAGGAAGGAATTAGTGATTTTGAACATATGTCAATAAAACCTTTCCAAATGAATATATTGGGTGATTATAGCTTATGGGTAAGTACAGTAATAAGAGACATCATAAGGGATGAGAGGGAAGAACTGGTAATATAAGGTACCCACACTACCTGAGAAGTGTATAATATTATTTGATGAAAGTGTACTTGAATTAATTGTAGATGTATATTTCAAACTCTAAAGCAACCACTAACAATGAAAGGATGAGATTATCAAAGTGAATAAGACCCATCTGTACAAACGGAGAAGGCAATGGCAATCCACTCCAGTACTCTTGCCTGGAAAATCCCATGGACGGATGAGCCGGGTAGGCTGCAGTCCATGGGGTCACTAAGAGTTGGACATGACTGAGTGACTTCACTTTCACTTTTCACTTTCATGCACTGGAGAAGGAAATGGCAACCCACTCCAGTGTTCTTGCCTGGAGAATCCCAGGGATGGCGGAGCCTGGTGGCTACCATCTACAGGGTTACACAGAGTTGGACAAGACTGAAGTGACTTAGCAGCAGTAGCAGTACAATACAAAAGGCAGAAAAGTAATGGAAGACAAACAGAGAAACTAAGAACAAGGACAACAAATGGAAAACAGTAACAAAGATGCTAGATATTATTCCAACTCTCATAGAAAACTGTGGAAAATTCTTAAAGAGATGAGAATACTAGACCACCTTACCTGCCTCCTGAGAAACCTGTATGCAGGTCAAGAAGCAACAGTTAGAACCGGACATGGGACAATGGACTGGTTCCAAATCAGGAAAGTATGTCAAGACTGTATATTGTCACCCTGCTTATTTAACTTATATGCAGGGTACAACATGTGAAATGCCAGCCTGGATGAATCACAAGCTGAAATCAAGGTTGCCAGGAGAAATACCAATAACCTCAGATATACACATGACACCACCCTTATGGAAGAAAGAGAAGAGGAACTAAAGAGCCTCTTGATGAAAGTGAAAGAGGAGAGTGAAAAAGCTGATTTAAAACTCAACATTCGAATAACTAAGATCATGGCATACAGTCTCATCACTTCATGGCAAATAGATGGGGAAAAATGGAAACAGTGACAGATTTTATTTTCTTGGGCTCCAAAATTAGTGCAGATGGTGACTGCACTCATGAAATTAAAAGACGCTTGCTACTTGGAAGGAAAGCTATGACATACCTAGAAAGTGTATCAAAAAGCAGAGACATCCAGAGAGTCCCTTACAGGTTAAACCAAAGAAGAAGTACATTGAGACACACATTAATCAAGCAGAGACACAATTAATCTAACAGAGATAAAGCACAAAGAAAGGATATTAAAAGCAGCAAGGGAAAAGCAACAGGTAACATACAATAGAAAACCCATACAATTAACAGCAGATCTTTCAGCAGAAACTCTATAGGACAGAAGGGAATGGCAGGATATATTTAACATACTGAAAGAGAAAAACCTACAACCATGATTGCTATACCTGGCAAAGATTTCATTCAGAATTGATGGAGAAATCAAAAGCTTTATTGACAAGCAGAAATTAACAGAATTCAGCCCCACCAAATCAGCCTTGCAACAAATACTAGAGACTTACATAGCCAGTAAACACAAGAGAAAGGAAAGACCTACAAAAACAAACTCAAAACAATCAAGAAAATGCCAATAGGAACATATGTATCAATAATTACCTTAAATGTAAATGGATTAATGCACCAACCAAAAGATACAGACTGACTGAATGTATACAAAAACAGGACCCATATATGTGCTGCCTACAGGAGGCCCACTTCAGACCTAGAGACACATAGAGACTGAAAGTAAAAGGATGGGAAAAGATATTCCATGTGAATAGAAACCAAAAGAAAGCTGGGGTGGCAATCCTTATTTCAGACAAAATAGACTTTAAAATAAAGAATATCATAAGAAACAAAGAAGGACACTACAAATCCAAGAAGACTTAACAACTGTGAATGTCTATGAACCCAACATAGGAGCACCTCAATACATAAGACAAACACTAACAGGCATAAGAGGAGAAATCAACAGCAACACAATAATAGCAGGGGACTTTAACACCCCATTGTCATCAATGGACAAATCATCAAAACAGAGAATCAATAAGGAAACACAAACCTTAAATGAATCATTAGACCAAATGGAACTAATTGATATCTTTAGGACTTTCCATCCAAATGCAGAAGAATACACTTTCTTCTCAAGTGCACGTTGAACATTCTCCAGGATAGACCACATCTTGGGCTACAAATCAAGCCTCAATAAATTTAAGAAATTGAAATTGTATCAAGTATCTTCTCTGACCACAAAGCTATGAGACTAGATATCAACTACAGGGAAAAAATAGCAAAAAACACAAACTCCTGGATATTAAACAATACATTACTAAATAACAAAGAGGTTACTGAAGAAAAAAAAAAAAAAGAAATCAAAAGATTCCTAGAAACAAATGACAATGAAAACACGATGACCTAAAACCTATGGGACTCAGCAAAAGCAGTTCCAAGAGGGAGGTTTATAGTGGTACATTCATACCTCAAGAAGCAAGAAAAACATTGAATAGACAGCCTAACTCTACATCCAAAGCAGCTGGAAAAAGAAGAACAAAAAACCCCCAAAGTCAGCAGAAGGAAGGAGATGATAAAAGTCAGAGCAGAAATAAAGGAAAAGAAATGAAATAAACAATAGCAAAGGTGAATAAAACTAAAAGCTGGTTCTTTGAGAAGATTAACAAAGTTGACAAACCACTAGCCAGACTCATCAAGAAAAATAGGGAGAAAAATCAAATCAATAAAATTAGAAATGAAAAAGGAGAGGTTACAACAGATAACACAGAAATACAAAGGATCATAAGAGAATATTATGAACAACTATATGCTAATAAAACGGACAACCTAGAGGAAATGGACAAATACTCAGAAAAGATCAGCCTCCCAAGACTGAACCAGGAAGAAATAGAAATTATGAACAACCCAATTACAAACACTGAAATTGAAACAGTAATCAAAAATCTCCTCAAAAACAAAAGCCCAGGGCCAGATGGCATCACAGAAGAATTCTATCAAACATTCAGAGAAGAAACCCTTCCAAAAAATTGCAGAGGAAGGAACACTTTCAAACTCATTCTACAAGGCCACAATCACCCTGATACCAAAACCAGAAAAAGACAACACGAAAAAGAAAATTATAGGCCAATATCACTGATGAACATAGATGAAAAAATCCTCAACAAAATTCTAGCAAACAGAATCCAACAACACATTAAAAAGCTCATACACCATGATCAAGTCAAGTTTATTCCAGGGACGCAAAGATTCTTCAATATACACAAATCAATCAATGTGATACACCATATCAACAAATTGAAAGATAAAAACCATATCATCTCAATAGATGCCGAAAAAGCCTTTGACAAAATCCAGCATTCATTTATTATAAAAACGCTTCAAAATATGGGCATAGAAGGAACCTACCTCAACATAATAAAGGCCATATATGAAAAGCCCACAGCAAACATTATTCTCAATGGCAAAAAACTGAAAGCCTTCCCCCTAAGATCAGGAACAAGACAAGGATGTCCACTTTCACCACTATTATTCCACAAAGTTCACAAAGTCCTGGCTACAGCAATCAGAGAAGAAAAAGAAATAAAAGGAATCCAGACTGGAAAAGAAGATGTAAAGCTCTCACTGTTTGCAGATGACATAATACTGTACATAGAAAACCCTAACGATAGTATCAGAAAATGACTACAGCTAATCAGTGAATTTAGCAAAGTTGCAGGATACAAAATCAATACACAAAAATCACTTGCATTTCTATATACTAACAATGAAAAATCAGAAAGAGAAATTAAGGAATCAATCCCATTCACCATTACAATAAAAAGAATTAAATATCTAGGAATAAGCTTACCTAAGGAGACCAAAGAACTGTACACAGAAGATTATAAGACACTAATGAAAGAAATCAAAGATGACATAAAGAAATGGAGAGATATGCCATGTTCCTGGGTGGGACAAATCAATATTGTGAAAATGACTATACTACCAAAATGCAATCTTCAGATTCAATGCAATCTCTATCAAATTGTCAATGGTTTTCTTTTTCACAGAACTAGAACAAAAGCTTTCACAATTCATATGGAAACACAAAAGACCCCGAATAGCCAAAGCAGTCTTGAGAAAGAAGAATGGAGCTGGAGGAATCAACCTTCCTGACTTCAGCCTATACTACAAATCTGCAGTCATCAAGACAGTATAGTACTGGCACAAAAACAGAAATATAGACCAATGAAACAAGATAGAGAATCCAGAGATAAACCCACACACCTATGGGTACGTTATTTTTGACAAAGGAGCAAGAATATACAATGGGGCAAAGACAGCCTCTTCAATAAGTGGTGCTGGGAAAACTGGACAGCTATGTGTAAAAAAAATGAATTAGATGACTACCTAATGCCATACAAAAAGATAAGCTCAAAATGGATTAAAGGCCTAAATGTAAGACCAGAAATTATTAAACTCTTAGAGGAGAACGTGGGCAGAACACTTGATGACATAAATCAAAGTAAGATCTATGACCCACCCCTAGAGTAATGGAAATAAAAACAAAAGTAAACAAGTGGGACCTGATTAAACTGAAAAGCTTTTGTTCAGCAAAGGAAACTACAAACAAGGTGAAAAGACAACCCTCAGAATGGGAGAAAATAATAGCAAAGGAAACAACTAATAAAGAATTAATTTCCAAAATATACAAGCAGCTTATACAACTCAATATGAGACAAGAAAACAACCCAATCAAAAAGTGGGAAAGGGACCTGAAGAGACATTTCTCCAAAGAAGACATACAGATGGCTAACAAGAACATGAAAAGAAAATGCAAATCAAAGCTACAGTGAGATACCACCTCAAACCAGTCAGAATGGCCATCATCAAAAAGTCTACAAACAATAAATGCTGGAGAGGTTGTGGAGAAAAGGGAACACTGTTGCATTGCTGGTGGGAATGTAAACTGATACAGCCACTATGGGAGATGGTATGGAGACTCCTTAAAAAGCTAGGAATAAAACCATCATATGACCCAGCAACCCCACTCCTAGGCATATACCCTGAGGAAATCAAAACTGAAAAATACACATGTACCCCAATGTTCACTGCAGCTCTCTTTAGCATAGCTAGAACATGGAAGCAACCCAGATGTCCATCAACAGATGAATGGATACAGAAGTTGTGGTACATATATACAATGAAATACTACTCAGCCATAAAAAGGAACACATTTGAATCTGTTCTAATGAGGTGGACAAAACTAGAGCCCATTATACAGAGTGAAGTAAGTCAGAAATATAAATATCATATACTGACACATATATATGGAATCTGAAGAGATGGCACGGATGAATTTATTTTTAGGGTGGCAGTGGAGAAACAGACATATAAAACAGACCTATGGAAAAGGTGGGAGGAGGGAAGGGAGAAGGGGAGATGTATGGAGAGAGTAACACAGAAATTTACAATACCATATATAAAATAGATAGCCAATGGGAATTTGCTGTATGCCTCAGGGAACTCAAACAGGGGCTCTGCAACAGGCTGAAGGGTGGAGTGGGAAAGGAGATGGGAGAGAGGTCTGGGAGGGAGGTGACATGGGTATATCTATTTCTGATTCTTGTTGATGTGACAGGAAACCACAAAATTCTATAAAGCAATTATCCTTCAATTTAAAAATAAATTTTAAAAAAGCAGAGACATTACTTTGCGGACAAAGGTCCATCTAGTCAAAGCTATGGTTTTTCCAGTAGTCAGGTACAGATGTGAGAATTGGACCCTAAATAAGTCTGAGTGCTAAATTTTGAATTGTAGTGCTAGATAAGACTCTTGAGAGTCCCTTGGACTACAAGGAAATCAAACCAGTCAATCCTAAAGAAAATCAACCCTGAATATTCATTGGAAGGACTGACGCTGAAGCTGACGCTCCAAAACTTTGGCCACCTAATGTGAAGAGCCAACTCATTGGAAAAGACCCTGATGCTGGGAAAGATTGAAGGCAGGAGAAGGGGATGACAGAGGATGAGATGGTTGGATGGCATCACCAACTCAATGGACATGAATTTGAGCAAACTTTAGGAGATGGTGAAGGACAGGGAAGCCTGGCATGCTGTAGTCCATGGGGTCGCAAAGAGTTAGATATGACTGAGTGACTGAACAAAATATGTATACATATTGTATATAAGCTTCCCTGCTGGCTCAGATGGTAAAGAATCCGCCTGCAATGCAACAGACCCGAGTTCAATCCATGGATTGGGAAGATCCACTGGAGAATGCAACAGACCCGAGTTCAATCCATGGATTGGGAAGATCCACTGGAGAAGGGAATGGCTACCCACTCCAGTATTCTTGCCTGGAGAATTCTATAAACAGAAGCATGGCAGGCTACAGTCAACAGGGTTACAAAGAGTTGGATACAACTGAGCAACTAATGCACACCCACACAAACAAATATTATATTATATTTGTGTGTATGTGTGTTTGATTGTAATGTAAAATGTAATTTTTACATCAAAAAAGCTTGCAGGCCACTATAATTAATTATGCTGGCAAATAAAATCACGAATTAACCTCAAAAAAGGAATACACTAATAAAACAACACATGAATTGTTAATGGACATATATTCACACAAAGCTGGATGGTGTGAGATTTCATCATGCTATTCAAACTTATGAATTATTTATTTCTGGAATTTTCCATTTTTAATTTTCAGACTGTGGTAGACTAAGAGCAACAGAAACCTCAGAAAGTGAAACCTCAGATAAGGGGGGACAACTGTGTTAGTCATTAAAATTTTTTCTCAGCACACAGGGAATAAAAGGCAAATCCTTTTATTTGAGGGAGTTACTCACACCACAGCTAGCATTATACTTAGTAATGAAAGACTAATGCTTCTTCATCAGATGGAGCAAGACAAGGGTACTTTTAATCAACAGCATACTGGAAGTTCTATTAAGTGTAGTAAATCAAGAAAAAGATAAAAGATCTCCAGATTGTAAGGAAAGAAACAAAACTATATCTGTGCACAAATGGCATGGTTTCTATATAGAAAGTCTCAAGGGCTTTACAAAAAAGCTCTGAGACCTAATAAATGAGTTTACAAAGGTTGCAAGGTAAAAAGTCAATATAAAAAATCACTTGTATTTCTATATGCTAGCAATGAACATTTAGAGTACAAAACTGAAAAGACAGTACCACAATGTTGAAATACTTAGGTTCAAGTCTAACAAAATGTGTGCGGAATCTGTATGGTGAAAACTAAAACGATGATGAAAGAAATCAAGAACACCCAATAATTGAGTTCTGAACCCAATTCCAATATATGGAGGAGGGTTTTCCTTTACACTATCAAACAATTCTTGGGACACCAGATGATTGTCCTACAATTCAACTCGTTCCTGACACTATCTACCTGGAGATAGCATTAGATCCCACAGGTTAAGGGTTTGGTCCCATTAGATTGCCCCCTCCAGTTAAGATGCCAGTCTGTCACCTGTGCTTCTGACTAACCAGCTATAGATCTTCAGCTCCAACAACCTCCTCCATGGGTTCAAGTAATTTTCTAGACAAAGTCACAGAGCTCAGAGAAACATTTTACTCACTAGATTACCAGTTCATTATTAAAGGATATAATTCAGGAACAACCAGATGGAAGAGATGCCTAGGGAAGGGAATGGAGAGGGGATGTGGAGCTTTCAATGCCCTTTCTGAGCATGCCACTTTCCCCAAATCTCCACGTGTTCACCAACCCAGAAGCTCTCTGAGCTCTGTCCTTTTGAGTTTTTATGGAGGCTTCATTACATAGGCAGGATTGTTGGCCATTGGTGATTGAACTCAGTTTCTAGTCCCTCTCCCCTCTTTGTAGTTGGAGGTGGGGTGAGGGGTGGAAGGGACTGAAAGCTTCAATCACATGATTGGTTCCTCTGGTGACCAACCCCTATCCTGATGTGACCTAGGGGCATTACAAAATCACCTCCTTATTAACATTGAAAGAAACTCCTTTTACCTATCTCATTTAGGAAATTACAAGCGTTTTAGGAGCGATATGCCAGAAATTGGGGATGGAAACCAAATACATATTTTTATTATAAATCAAAATATCACACCTAAATAAATGGAGATGTTCACCATGTTTATGGATTGGAAAGTTTGATAGTGCTAAGATGCTGTTTCTCTTCCAATTCATCTTAAGATTCAACAAAATTCCAATCAAAATACCAGCAGTAATTTTGTAGAAATCAACAAGCTGATTCTAAAATTTATACTGAAAGGCAAAGTAACTAGTCTAAGCCAAAAGAGTTTTGGGGAGAGAAAAAAAAAAAAACAGTGTTAGAGGAATCACCACTACCTAATTTCAAGACATAAGATAAAAGCATATTGATGTATGGCAAAACCAATACAATATTGTAAAGTAAAAAAAAATAATAAAAAAATTTTTTAAATGATAGTATGGTATTAGTGAAAGGTTAGACACAGTCTACAAATGGTAAATGCTAGAGAGGTTGTGAAGAAAAGGGAATTCTCTTACACTGTTGGTGGGAATGTAAATTGGTGCAGCCACTATGGAGAACAGAATGGAGGTTCCTTAAAAAACTAAAAGCTACCATATGATCCAGCAATCCCACTCCTGGGCATCTGTCTGGAAAAAACCATATTTCAGAAGGATGCATGTACCCCAATGTTCATTGCAGCACTATTTACAATAGCCAAGAAATGGAAGCAACCTAAATGTCCATCAATAGATGAATGGACAAAGAAGATGTAGTACATATATACAATGGAATATTACTCAGCCATTAAAAAGAATGAAGTAATGCCATTTGCAGCAACATGGATGGATCTAGAGATTATCATACTTAGTGAAGTAAGTCTGACAGAGAAAGACAAATATCATAATATCACTTATATGTGAAATCTAAAAAATGATACAAATGCACTTATTTACAAAAAAGAAACAGATTCACAGACTTAGAAAACAAACTTATGGTTACCAAAGGGGAAGGGTAGTGGAAGGGGTAAATTTGGAGTTTGGGATTAACATATACACACTACAATGTATAAAATAGATAACTAACAAGGACCTACTGTATAGCATAAGGAACCCTACTCAATACTCTGTAATAACCTATATGAGAAAAGAATATGAAAGAGAATGGATATAAATGTATGTATAACTAAATCACTTTACTGTATATATGAAACTAACACAACATTGTAAATCAACTTAGCTCGATTATAAAATAAAAAAAATTTAAATAAATCAATGGAAGAGAATAGAGTCCAGAAATTAGTCCTCACAAGTGCAACCAACTGATTTTTGCAAAGTTGCAAAAGCAGTCAGTTGAGGTTCTTTCAACTAATAGTGTTGGAACAATTGTACATCAATTATGCTAAAAAATAAACCTTGACTTAATCTTCATACCTTATGGAAAGAGTAATTCAAACTGGATCATAGACTAATGGTAACACTTAGAGCTATACAATTTCTAGAAGAAAACATAAAAATATCTTTGTAACTTTGGATTAAGCAAAGAGTTCTTAGATATGGCACTAAAAGAGCAACTCATATAAAAGAACAAATTGAGCCACCATCATTTCTCTTTTCTCATATAAACTCTTAAAACGTCTGAACTCATCTCTACTTCTTCACTCATCGTTTACAATGAAGCCAATACAGTCAGCTTTCTGGCTTTATTCTCTACTGAAAATTCTCTTGTTATGTTCTATAAAACCTACTAATTATCAAATATAGCTGGACATTTTCAGTTCTTATCCAGTTGGGCTTTTTTGCTGATTTGATTGTTGATAATTCCCTCCTTGAAATTCCTTTCTTTTTGTTGATACTATTCCTCTTAGCAGTTTCTCTGTTCTCCCCTCAGATCTACTCTCATGGTTTCAACTGCCAAAATGTGATGGAGGGATTCTTACATATCTAACTTTCTGATATATAGTTCCAATCTGATGCCCCAACGTTATGTCAGATTCATTATGTCTGTTTACATCCTTCTTATCCTTTTTCAAACCACTTCCCCCCTTTTTTCCCCATTCCGTAACTCCTTTGCAAGTAGTACGATCACTTATTTGTGCCAGTTAGGATCCTGGGAGTCTCTTCCTCACAGCTCACATTCCATCAATCACCAAGCTCTGCTAAATATTTTTGGAACTCACCCCTATTTTCCAAGTCAAGGCCTCACAATCTTTCACCTTAGATCAGATCAAATCAGTCGCTCAGTCATGTCGGACTCTTTGCGACCCCATGAATCGCAGCATGCCAGGCCTCCCTGTCCATCACCAACTCCCGGAGTTCACCAAAACCCATGTCCATGGAGTCAGTGATGCCATCCAGCCATCTCATTCTCTGTCGTCCCCTTCTCCTCTTGCCCCCAATCCCTCCCAGCATCAGAGTCTTTTCCAATGAGTCAACTCTTCGCATGAGGTGGCCAAAGTACTGGAGTTTCAGCTTTAGCATCATTCCTTCCAAAGAACATCCAGGGCTGATCTCCTTCAGAACGGACTGGTTGGATCTCCTTGCAGTCCAAGGGACTCTCAAGAGTCTTCTCCAACACCACAGTTCAAAAGCATCAATTGTTCGGTGCTCAGCCTTCTTCACAGTCCAACTCTCACATGCATACATGACCACAGGAAAAACCATAGCCTTGACTAGATGAATCTTTGTTGGCAAAGTAATGTCTCTGCTTTTGAATATGCTATCTAGGTTGGTCATAACTTTCCTTCCAAGGAGTAAGTGTCTTTTAATTTCATGGCTGCAGTCACCATCTGTAGTGATTTTGGAGCCCAGAAAAATGAAGTCTGACACTGTTTCCACTGTTTCCCCATCTATTTCCCATGAAGTGATGGGACCAGATGCCATGATCTTCATTTTCTGAATGTTGAGCTTTAAGCCAACTTTTTCACTCCACTTTCACTTTCATCAGGAGGCTTTTGAGTTCCTCTTCACTTTCTGCCATAAGGGTGGTGTCATCTGCATATCTGAGGTTATTGATATTTCTCCCGGCAATCTTGATTCCAGCTTGTGTTTCTTCCAGTCCAGCGTTTCTCATGATGTACTCTGCATATAAGTTAAATAAACAGGGTGACAATATACAGCCTTGACGAACTCCTTTTCCTATTTGGAACCAGTCTGTTGTTCCATGTCTAGTTCTAACTGTTGCTTCCTGAACTGCATACAAATTTCTCAAGAGGCAGATCAGGTCGTCTGGTATTCCCATCTCTTTCAGAATTTTCCACAGTTTATTGTGATCCACACAATCAAAGGCTTTTGCATAGTCAATAAAGCAGAAACAGATGTTTTTCTGGAACTCTCTTGCTTTTTCTATGATCCAGCAGATGTTGGCAATTTGATCTCTGGTTCCTCTGCCTTTTCTAAAACCAGCTTGAACATCAGGAAGTTCACGGTTCACCTATTGCTGAAGCCTGGCTTGGAGAATTTTGAGCATTACTTTACTAACGTGTGAGATGAGTGCAATTGTGCAGTAGTTTGAGCATTCTTTGGCATTGCCTTTCTTTGGGATTGGAATGAAAACTGACCTTTTCCAGTCCTGTGGCCACTGCTGAGTTTTCCACATTTGCTGGCATATTGAGTGCAGCACTTTCACAGCACCATCTTTCAGGATTTGGAATAGCTCAACTGGAATTCCGTCACCTCCACTAGCTTTGTTCGTAGTGATGCTTTCTAAGGCCCACTTGACTTCACATTCCAGGATGTCTGGCTCTAGGTCAGTGATCACACCATCGTGATTATCTGGGTCATGAAGATCTATTTTGTACAGTTCTTCTGTGTATTCTTGCCATCTCTTCTTAATATCTTCTGCTTCTGTTAGGTCCATACCATTTCTGTCCTTTATCGAGCTCATCTTTGCATGAAATGTTCCTTTGGTATCTCTGATTTTCTTGAAGAGATCCCTAGTCTTTCCCATTCTGTTGTTTTCCTCTATTTCTTTGCACTGATCGCTGAAGAAGGCTTTCTTATCTCTTCTTGCTATTCTTTGGAATTCTGCATTCAGATGTTTATATCTTTCCTTTTCTCCTTTGCTTTTCACTTCTCTTCTTTTCACAGCTATTTGTAAGGCCTCCCCAGACAGCCATTTTGCTTTTTTACATTTCTTTTCTATGGGAATGATCTTGATCCCTGTCTCCTGTACAATGTCACGAACCTCATTCCATAGTTCATCAGGCACTCTATCTATCAGATCTAGGGCCTTAAATCTATTTCTCACTTCCACTGTATAATCATAAGGGATTTGATTTCGGTCATACCTGATTGGTCTAGTGGTTTTCCCTACTTTCTTCAATTTAAGTCTGAATTTGGCAATAAGGAGTTCATGGTCTGAGCCACAGTCAGCTTCTGGTCTTGTTTTTGCTGACTGTATAGGGCTTCTCCATCTTTGGCTGCAAAGAATATAATCAATCTGATTTCAGTGTTGACCATCTGGTGATGTCCATGTATAGAGTCTTCTCTTGTGTTGTTGAAAGAGGGTGTTTGTTATGACCAGTGCATTTTCTTGGCAAAACTCTATTAGTCTTTGCCCTGCTTCATTCCGTATTCCAAGGCCAAATTTTCCTGTTACTCCAGGTGTTTCTTGACTTCCTACTTTTGCATTCCAGTCCCCTATAATGAAAAGGACATCTTTTTTGGGTGTTAGTTCTAAAAGGTCTTGTAGGTCTTCATAGAACCGTTCAATTTCAGCTTCTTCAGCGTTACTGGTTGGGGCATAGACTTGGATTACTGTGATATTGAATGGCTGTGTGGGCGCAGGAGGGCCTAGAGGAGCTATCCCACATTGAAGGTCAGGAAGGGCGGTGGTGAGGAGATACCCCTCGTCCAAGGTAAGGAGCAGCGGCTGTGCTTTGCTGGAGCAGCCGTTAAGAGATACCCCACGCCCAAAGTAAGAGAAACCCAAGTAAGACAGTAGGTGTTTCAAGAGGGCATCAGGGCAAACACACTGAAACCATACTCACAGAAAACTAGTCAATCTAATCACACTACGACCACAGCCTTGTCTAACTCAATGAAACTAAGCCATGCCTGTGGGGCAACCCAAGACAGGCGGGTCATGGTGGAGAGATTTGACAGAATGTGGTCCACTGGAGAAGGGAATGGCAAACCACTTCAGTATTCTTGCCTTGCGAACCCCATGAACAGTATGAAAAGGCAAAATGATAGGATACTGAGAGAGAAACTCCCCAGGTCAATAGGTGCCCAATATGCTACTGGAGATCAGTGGAGAAATAACTCCAGAAAGAATGAAGGGATGGAGCCAAAGCAAAAACAATACCCAGCTGTGGATGTGACTGGTGATAGAAGCAAGGTCCGATGCTGTGAAGAGCAATATTGCATAGGAACCTGGAATGTCAGGTCCATGAATCAAGGCAAATTGGAAGTGGTCAAACAAGACATGGCAAGAGTGAATGTCAACATTCTAGGAATCAACGAACTAAAATGGACAGGAATGGGTGAATTTAATTCAGATGACCATTATATCTACGACTGTGGACAGGAATCTCTCAGAAGAAATGGAGTGGCCATCATGGTCAACAAAAGAGTCCAAAATGCAGTACTTGGATGCAATCTCAAAAATGACAGAATGATCTCTGTTTGTTTCCAAGGCAAACCATTCAATATCTTTCACCTTGGTTATTATAATACTGCTTCCCTACAATACTGTGCTCCTCAAATCCATACTCATTCTAATTCAGATGATCTATCTAAAGTGCATATCCAACCCTGTCATTGCTTTTCTTAAAACTCCCTAAGGGCTCCCTTTACTTCTAAATTCCATATACTACTTCCCTTTTCAGCCATCTTCTGCCCTCCTATTATGCTTCAGTGACATCTAAATGTTTACATTTCCTCCTACATGCCATGGTTTTTTCTATTCTTTTTTTTTTTTTTTAATGTCTTTGCTCAAACTATCCTTTCTGCCTGACTGCTTCCTACTCATTCTTTAAGGTTCAGTTTAGGAAACTTTCCCTGTACCCTCTGGCCTGGAATTTTAGGTATCCTCCCCCTACTGTTCCGTAATACCCCATGGTTTGACTCTTTCATTGTAGAAACCTGTTTGGTCAACAAGATTGTGTAGTATTTAAAAACTTGGGTGTGTCTTTTGTTCATCTTTGTATCCATGTGTTCATCAAATGAATTGAATGAGTGGTTGTTGAGTTTTCTTCTGCACAGATGTAGTATCAAAGTAACTGACCCCTTAACAACTTTAATTATTTATGATAGTTCTCATGTTTTGAACATTAAGGAGCATAAAGCATGGAGTTCTGGTTTTGAAATTGAGCTTGTGAAAAACTACCATTCCACATAACAATAAGGGTAAGAATGCAAATTAAGGAAGTATTTTCACCTTATACATTTTTCCACAGACTTCCTATAGCAGCTTCAAATAACTGATATTGTTCCATTGTTAATAGCACTGTTCTGAAGTGTAGGTGATCTCCTATACACATCAGAATTTTCTGAGTGCATTATCTAGGAACTGAGAATAAAAGATAAGCAAGATTAATTTCCAAAGGAGCTCACACTTTGCTGGAAACTAAAGGGAAATGAGCAAATAATTGGGAAGAGTAGCTTATTTTGGCGATGGAATAGGGAGGCAGAGGTGATGGATTTTTTTTTTTTTTCCTTCTGTATGTCTGTTTAGCATCAATCTATTTCTAGTTACAGATACACCATAACAAATCAATGCATTGATCAGGAGGAAAACAGCAAGGGATTGTACATGGATAAGAAAAAACTTTAAACTGCTGCTGGGAAAACAAAAGCAAAGCAAACAAATAAAAAAACCCCACAAAACAAAAACACAAGACAAAAATAAAAACAAATAACCAAACCCCTGAACAATCTTAGTGCTCGTCTTATAGACAAAGAATCAGAAGGATAGTTCTTGATTCATCAGTGATTGTAGTAGTAAAGAAGTACTTGTTTTACTAATAAAGGCCCTGAATCAAACTACTATTAGAGTCAAACTAATAGTAATATTATTACTATTAGTAATAATAGTCAAACTAATATTAGAGTCTCTGGTTTGGATTTTGGGAGGCATGAGTTATTTTGCAGGGTTGAAGTAGTCATCATAAACCCTATGTGAAAGAAATACAGAAGATGGATAATTATTTACTCTCTTTTTCTAAAAGACAATTATCCAGCTCTGTCACCAGGCATCACATTGCTCTTTTAGTTAGGTCACGTCATCTCTGCAGAGCAACCAAAATACAGGTTCATTCATTTTGCCAATAAACTTGCAGAATAATTGCAGAACTTTTCATTTTCTATTCCTCTGTTTTAATTTGAAGAAAACAAAATTATTGTATAGCAGACAGTTGTTTTCTGTTAAAAAGTATTTCTTTAAACAGTATCATTTATGCAAAGTCTAGCAATCTGGCTTCATCAAACAGGCAATTTGGTTTGCTATGTGATATTATTTTATTAGGTTGAGCAACCAATTTGGACTTTTTCCTTAGTTAATTCCAAATTAAACTACCAGGATTATTTAAAAACCTACCTCTTTTCTACATATGCAGTGCATAATGAAATTTTTATGAAAGAGTATTTTTAGGAAAAAGAAGAAAGCTTAGATCTGGTAACCACTAGCTCCCCTACCTCCTATGTGTAAAGGTTAGCATTTAAATCCCTGATTGATGCCTAAGTCCAAATACCAATAGGCGAGTGTGACATATTTTCCCCTCGCCTACCCTGCAAATTAACTGTGTCTCCTCACCACTCATCTGTGGTGATGAACTGTGCCATCATTCACAGTTCTTCAATATTTATTTATTTATTTTTGGCTGCTCTGGGTCTTCATTGCTGCATTCAGGCTTTCTCTAGATGCAAAGAGTGGGGGCCTACTCTCTAGTTGTGGTGTGTGAGATTCTCATTTCTGTGGCTTCTTTTGTTGCAGAGCACAGGCTCTAGGTGTGCGGGCTCAGTAATTGTGGTTCACAGGCTTAGTTGCTCCCTGACATGTGGGATCTTCCCAGACCAGAGATTGAACTGGTGTTCCCTGTATTGCAAGGCAGATTCTTAGCCACTGAACTACCAGGGAAGCTCCGTTCACAGTTCTTGAAGCATCACTGAATTCTCTGAATTTAGAAGTGTAACTACTAAATTCAGTTCTGGACATCACCACATGAAAGTCAACATATAATATGTATGGTGACTTGTTTATTATAGAAATAAACAGAATTGATATATAACTTGGAAGGAGGGGAAAGTATAATACAAAGCTATAGTCACAACAACTGAGGCCTGTGAAAGATAAGTGAGAATGAAGTGTTAGTTAGGGTCCTATGGGGAAAACAGAAACAATTTTAGGTGTTCATCAGGATTTAATATAGAGAAATGGCTCCAGGATGGCTCAGTGGTAAAGAATCCAGCTACCAATGAGGGAGACCTGGGTTCGAGCCCTGGGTCAAGAAGATCCCCTGGAGAAGGAAATGGCAACCCACTCCAGTATTCTTGCCTGGGAAATCCCATGGATAGAGAAGCCTGGTGTGCTACAGTCCATGGGTTGCAACTGAGCAACTGAAAAACAACAACAATAGTAACCTAGACATTGGAAGGCTGAAAGAGCATAAGGGGTTGTGCATAAGTTGAAATAACCAATCAGATAATGGTAACTCTTTTTAATTAAAATAATAGATGAAAGAAAAAAAATAAAATGGTTAATATATTCATAACAACCAATGAAGCTACTAAATTTTAACTTCTGTAACTAGTCAGAAGGTCATAGTTGAAATTTATAACTTGTTTCTTCCACTACTCTTTCCAAGTTTGCTTTACTGTCAGAAAATAAGTTGATTGGATCTTTACATGGTAAGATAATCCCTAACTTCATTCCTGAAAGGTCTGAGTCATTATTGCTGCTGCTGCTAAGTCGCTTCAGTCGTGTCCGACTCTGTGTGACCCCATAGACAGCAGCCCACCAGGCTCCCCCATTCTTGGGATTCTCCAGGCAAGAACACTGGAGTGGGTTGCCATTTCCTTCTCCAATGCATGAAAGTGAAAAGTGAAAGTGAAGTCGCTCAGTCGTGTCCGACTCTTAGCAACCCCATGGACTGCAGCCCACCAGGCTCCTCCGTCCATGAGATTTTCCAGGCAAGAGTACTGGAGTGGGATGCTATTGCCTTCTCTGGAGTCGTTATTTGTCCTTTCTTAATTGAGTTGCTTTAGTTTTCCATTAACTTTTACTATTGGATGTGGAAATATGAAGTGGTACCACAAAGAATCCCTTGAACTATAGTCATTTTCTCTTGTTTTGTAGAAATGTCTTTAGGTAATACAGATCTCTTCAAGAAAATTAGAGATACCAAGGGAAGATTTCATGCAAAGATGAGCACAGTAAAGGACAAAAATGGTATAGACCTAACAGAAGCAGAAGAGATTAAGAAAAGGTAGGCAAGAATATACAGAGGAACTCTACAAAAAAGATCTTCATGACCCAAATAACCACGATGGTGTGATCACTCACCTAGAGCCAGACATCCTGGAATGTGAAGTCAAGTGGGCCTTAGGAAGCATCACTATGAACAAAGCTAGTGGAGGTGATAGAATTCCAGTTGAGCTACTTCAAATCCTAAAAGATGATGCTATGAAAGTCTTGCAGTCAGTATGCCAGCAAATTTGGAAAGCTCAGCAGTTGCCACAGAGCTGGAAAATGTCAGTTTTCACTCCAATGCCCAAAAAAGGCAATGGCAAATAATGTTCAAACTACCACACAGTTGCATTCATCTCACACGCTAGCAAAGTAATGCTCAAAATTCTCCAAACCAGGCTTCAACAGTACATGAACTGTGAACTTCCAGATGTTCAAGCTGGATTTAGGAATGGCAGAGGAGCCAGACATCTGTTGGATCAAGATGCCAACATCTACTGGATCATAGAAAAAACAAGAGAGTTCCAGGAAAACATCTACTTCAGCTTTATTGACTATGCCACAGCCTTTGACTGTGTGGATCACAACAAACTGTGGAAAATTCTTCAAGAGATAGGAGTACCAGACCACCTGACCTGCCTCCTGAGAAATCTGTATGCAGACAAAAAGCAACAGTTAGAACTGGACATGGAACAACAGACTGGTCCCAAATCGGGAAAGGAGTACATCAAGGCTGTATATTGTCACCCTGCTTATTTAACTTATATGCAGAGTACATCACGTGAAATGCCAGGCTGGATGAAGCACAAGCTGGAATGAAGATTGCCAGGAGAAACAGCAATAACCTCGGATATGCAGATGTTACCACCCTTATGGCAGAAAGCAAAGAAGCACTAAAGAGCCTGTTGATGAAAGTGAAACAGGAGAGTGAAAAAGTTGGCTTAAAACTCAACATTCCAAAAACTAAGATCATGGTATCTGGTCCCATCACTTCATGGCAAATAGATGGTGAAACAATGGAAACAGTGAGAGACCTTATTTTGGGGGTCTCCAAAATCACTGCAGATGGTGACTGCAGCCATGAAATTAAAGGACTCTTGCTCCTTGGAAGAAAAGCTATGACCAACCTAGACAATGTACTAAAAAGCAGAGACATTACTTTGCCAGCAGAAGTCCGTCTAGTCAAAGCTATGCTTTTTCCAGTAGTCACATATGGATGTGAGAGTTGGACTATAAAGAAAGCACCAAAGGATTGATGCTTTTGTACTGTGGTGTTGGAGAAGACTCTTGGGAGTCCCTTGGAATGCAAGGAGATCCAACCAGTCAATCCTAAAGGAAATCAGTTCTGAATATTCATTGGAAAGACTGATACTGAAGCTGAAACTCCTATACTTTGGCCATGTGATGCGAAGAGCTGACTCATTGGAAAAGGCCCTGATGCTGGGAAAGACTGAAGGCGGGAGGAGAAGGTGATGACAGAGCATGAGACACTTGGATGGCATCACCTACTCGATGGGCAAGAGTTTGAGTAAACATCGGGAGTAGGTGATGGACAGGGAAGCCTGGCATGCTGCAGTCCATGGGGTCACAAAAAGCTGGACACGACTGAGCAACTAAACTGAACTGAATACATGTTGATCACGCTTAGCCCTCATTTGCCTTTTGGTTCAGTCTTATGAGGAGCCACAAATGAGTAGGTGATGGTCTCAGCTTCCTATTAAATTGAAACATTGTCCTCTCAGGTGGACATTGCTGCTGCTCCTGCTGCTAAGTCGCTTCAGTCATGTCTGACTCTGTGAGACCCCGTAGATGGCAGCCCACCAGACTCCCCTGTCCCTGGGATTCTCCAGGCAAGAACACTGGAGTGGGTTGCCATTTCCTTCTCCAATGCATGAAAGTGAAAAGTGAAAGTGAAGTCGCTCAGTCGTGTCCAACTCTTAGCGACCCCATGGACTTCAGCCTACCAGGCTCCTCCGTCCATGGGATTTTCCAGGCAAGAGTACTGGAGTGGGGTGCTATCACCTTCTCCATGAGGGTAGAGATTGTACCTTTTTTCCTGTTTCCCTGGTTCCCAATAACAACATCATTCTGGTGGGGAAAGCAGAGCAGGTAGACATTAGGACCCCAAATCGTATAGTTCTACTATAAAAGAAGCAGGAATCAGTCTTATTTGTCACCTCCTGTAACTTCAGGATTCCTGTATTCTGAATCTGTGGGTGAAAGAGCAACATGTATTTGTGGTTGGTTCAAAGCATATTCCACGCTCTAGAATACTATACCAATCTCACCAGATTTTTTTTAACTGCAATTTTAACTCCCAACTGCTGCTGTAGTCTTCAGTTGGCCTTTGCAGACAGGTGGACTGGAAGAAGCACAACCTGGAATCAAGATTGCCCTGAGAAATATCAATAACCTCAGATATGCAGATGACACCACCCTTATGGCAGAAAGTGAAGAGAAACTCAAAAGCCTCTTGTTGAAAGTGAAAGAGGAGAGTGAAAAAGTTGGCTTAAAGCTCAACATTCAGAAAACGAAGATCATGGCATCTGGTCCCATCACTTCATGGGAAATAGATGGGGAAACAGTGGAAACAGTGTCAGACTTTATTTTTGGGCTCCAATTTCACTGCAGATGGTGACTGCAGCCATGAAATTAAAAGACGCTTACTCCTTGGAAGGAAAGTTATGACCAACCTAGATAGCATATTCAAAAGCAGACACATTACTTTGCCAACAAAGGTCCATCTAGTCAAGGCTATGGTTTTTCCTGTGGTCATGTATGGATGTGAGAGTTGGACTGTGAAGAAGGCTGAGCGCCGAACAATTGATGCTTTTGAACTGTGGTGTTGGAGAAGACTCTTGAGAGTCCCTTGGACTTCAAGGAGATCCAACCAGTCCATTCTGAAGGAGATCAGCCCTGGGTGTTCTTTGGAAGGAATGATGCTAAAGCTGAAACTCCAGTCCTTTGGCCACCTCGTGCGACAAGTTGACTCATTGGAAAAGACCCTGATGCTGGGAGGGATTGAGGAGGAGAAGGGGACGACAGAGGATGAGATGGCTGGATGGCATCACTGACTCGATGGACGTGAGTCTGAGTGAACTCCAGGATTTGGTGGTGGACAGGGAGGCCTGGCGTGCTGCGATTCATGGGGTCGCAAAGAGTTGGACATGACTGAGTGACTGAACTGAACTGAAGGTGTATTAATTAGTTTGCTTTTGCTGCATAAGAAATAACTACATACTTAGTGGCTTAAAACAACACTCATCGGTTAGCTCACAGTTTTGTAAGTCAGAAAGCAGGCATGATTGTGACTGAATTCACTGCTAATAGTATCACAAGCTGAAGTCAAGGTGTTGCTGAATTGAGTTCTCATCTGGAGACTCTGGGTGAAATTCTTCTTCCAAGTCCATTCTTGCTGTTTACAGAGTTCACTTCTTCACAGCTATAGGATGGATACCTCTGTTTCTTTGCTAACTATCAGTCAGAGGCTGTTTTCAGCTCCTGAAGGCCACCTACATTCCTTGCCATGTGGTTCCCTGCATCTTTAAGTCAGTTAGGACACGTTGAATTCTTCTCATGCTTTGAACCTCTGACTGATTTCCTCTCTTGGGGCTAGTGGTAGAAGGCTCTCTGTTTTATTTATTTATTTTTTTGCCATGCCACACAACATAGGGGATCTTAGCTCCCCAAAGAGCAATGGAACTTCTGCTCCTTGCAAGGGAAGCATGGAGTCTTAACCACTGGACTGCTGGGGAAGTCCCCAAAACCCTCTATTTTAAAGGGCTCTTGTATTTAGGTCAGGCCCACTCTGATAGTATCTTTTTCTAAAACCAAGTGTGCCATAAAACATAATCTAATCACAGGAGTAAAACTCACTATGTTCACAGTCCTGGAGATTTTACAGCGTATATATACCAGGAGTTGGAGGATATTGGGAATGTTCCTAAAATCCTACCTACCACAGAAGCAAATCCATATACAGAATGTCTATTCCTTTGAGAAAAAAATTGCTGCTGTTTTCATGATGGAAAGTGTCTCATATAATCAATCTCTTGGTGGTCCAACTGAGGAATGGTGTCATATTGGGGAGTTCCTGTTGTTCAGACTTCTGGTTGGGGTGACCTATGAATGATGTTCGAACTTCTGGTAACAATTGCCCCAGAGTTAGTGCTCAGGTGGCCTGGGGAATCTGGAAAATGTAGTTTATAGGTTCTGTGACCCACCATCACAAAAGAAAGTGTAAAAGAATAAATTTGGAACTGAAAGCCAAGAGTTAAATGACTGTCATGAATATGGATGTATCCTGTTAGTAAGGGAACAAAAGCATAGACTCTTCTCCATATTTTCCAGAGAGGGTTTATAATGCAGCATAATGCCCCTCCAGCATCACTCAACCATTTCATACCATCTACTATGTTACTTTATTTTGAAGCTTCTGCTCTTATTCTTTCTTCCTGGTTCAACTTAAATTCTCCTTAGCTGTTTTCCTCTAACTTTTCCCTAAGACTTCAACGTGGTAAACAGGTTTCACCTTTCCTTTATAAATGATCACCTTCTTCCTATAAGTTGGTGTTCATACCTAAAAGATGATGTGAGTACAAATGAGTGATAGTTCCAAGTAAGTCAGTATACAAATGGGTGATGTGTGCTGTGCTTAGTTGCTCAGTCGCGCCCAACTCTTTGTGACCCCATGTACTGTAGCCCACCAGGTTCCACTGTCCATGAGGATTCTCCAGGCAAGTGTACTGGAGTGGGTTGCCATGCCCTCCTCAAGGGGATCTTCCCAAGCCAGGGGTGAACCCAGGTCTCCCTCACTGCAGACAAATTCTTTACGGTCTGAGCCACCAGGGAAGCCCATTTCCAAATAACTCAATTTTCCCCCTAATTTCTTTTCCTCCATGGCTCTCCAAATTAAATCAGCAATATTTATATACTATCAGTAGAGGTTTTCATACAGCTAAATTAAAGTTCCAGACTGATTTATCATTCAGGATAGTCTAGACTATGTTACAGTAACAAAAAACCCCTCAAATCTCAGTGGCTTGATCCAGAATAGCTTCATTTCTTGTTCATACTAGTTGTCAAACATTGTGAACATGTGAGGAAAGGGAGTTCTGTTTATTGAAATCAGTGACCCAGGTTAATGAAGGCTCCATTTCAACACATCCTTCTATAATTAGGGCTGTTGAAATGGGATACAGTAAAATGTATACTGTACAGGTGAAAGAGGAGAGTGAAAAAGTTGGCTTAAAGCTCAAAGCTCAACATTCAGAAAACTAAGATCATGGCATCCAGTCCCATCACTTCATGGCAAATAGATGGGCAAACAGTGGAAACAGTGACAGACTTTATTTTGGGGGCTCCAAAATCGCTGCAGATGGTGACTGCAGCTGTGAAATTAAAAGATGCTTACTCCTTGGAAGAAAAGTTATGACCAACCTAGACAGCATATTAAAAAGCAGAGACATTACTTTGTCTGGAACATACCTTTGTCCAAACATACCTTTGTTGGGTAGGTCCATCTAGTCAAGGCTATGGTTTTTCCAGTAGTCATGTATAGATATGAGAGTTTGACTATAAAGAAAGCTGAGCACTGAAGAATTGATGCTTTTGAACAGTGCTGTTGGAGAAGACTCTTGAGAGTCCCCTGGACTGCAAGGAGATCCAACCAGTCCATCCTAAAAGAAATCAGTCCTGAATATTCATCGAAAGGACTGATGTTGAAGCTGAAACTCTAATACTCTGGCCACCTGATGCAAAAAACTGACTCATTGGAAAAGACCCTGATACTTTGAAAGATTGAAGGTGGGAAGAGAAGGGGACGACAGAGGATGAGATGGTTGGATGGCATCACTGACTGGATAGACATGAGTTTGAGTAAACTCCAGGAGTTGGTGATGGACAGGGAGGCCTAGCGTGCTGCAGTCCATGGGGTCGCAAGGAGTTAGACACGACTGAGAGACTGAACTGAACTGAAGTGAAAATGTACACTGGATTTTACTTCTGGCTAGAAGTGACATGTTGCTTCCTCTTGCACTTCTTTTCTTTTTTAAATTTAACATCTGTTGGAGTATAGTTGGTTTACAATATCATGTTAGTTTCTGCTATACAGCACAGAGAATCAGTTATACATATACATATATCCACACTTTACAAGATTCTATTCCCATATAGGTCATTACAGAGTATTGAGTACTATATAGTAGGTTCTTGTTAGTTATCTATTTTATATATAGTAGTGTATATATGTCAATACCAATCTCTCAATTTATCCCTTCCCACTTTCCTTCTTGGTAATCACAAGTTTGTTTCTACATCTGTGACTCTATTTCTGTTTGGAAATAGGTTCATGTGTACCTTTTTTTAAGATTCTACATATAAGCATTATCATATGATATTTGTCTTTCTCTGTCTGACTTACTTCATTCAGTATGATAACCTCTGGGTCCATCCATGTAACTGCAAATGATATTATTTCCTTCTTTTTTTATGGCTGAGTAATATTTCACTGTATATATGTACCATCCTCTTGCATTTCATTGACCAAAGCAGATATCATGCTAATTCTAACTTCAAAATAAGTGGGAAAGTTCATCCTACCATATTTCTCAAAGGAAAAATGGAATTTGTGTAGAACCTTAATGATGACTTACATTTTCTTTTTTTGACTTATGGCAATAATCTTGAAAGCCAAGGCAAGTACCTGAGTTTCTTTATGGAAAAAGAATAGAGATGGAAAAAATAGAGATTGAATATCAAAAGTCTAAAAGACTGAGAACCCAGAGCATGAAACTTTTAGGATAAGAGCTGGTTACCACTGAGAGAAATTGATGTTGAGGATAAGGAGATGAAAAATAAGAGTCTTTGATGTGTACTCTTAATACATATCCTGAATGTGGGAATTCCATATCTTGCCCTCTGTAAGTTTAAAGGATTGATAAAAACATGAGATAAGTTTGGTTGAGCCCAGAATAGACGGAACCTGAATCATGATTCTCCGGCAATTCTTCTGGAGAAGATCAGTGTCTAGCTTGATGCTGATAGGCGGTAGTATTGGCTAAGTTTGGAGGGATGAGCAGTCTTATTGAGCTGCAAGCACCCCAGTGTGGTGTAGGAAAGCTACCTAGCATTCCTCTTCACTTCAGGGTGATTGGAACACTAAATTACTGAGAGGAGTCTGAGGCTAGAATTGGCATAGAATACATGTATGGACCTGGTAGTCAAGGACTATAGCAAGCTAGCAGACATCGATAGATGCCAGCCTATCTTGTAGAAAGCCAAATGACATGAGTTATAGCTCAGCAGAGGCTAAAGATGGGATGGTTTGGGAATCTGATATCCCATACCTCCCTGATATAAATACATATTCATATCTATATATGACCCTTTCTTCACCCTCTCAGAGAACTTAGATCTACCCCTTTCACCAGCTTTTCCAATCATCCTGAACCAGATGTAAGAAGATGGGGAAAGGGGAGAATAAAGAATTGACTAATGCATAGAGGTTAAGAAAGGAAAATATGAAAGTGATTGAATTAAAATTAAGTTTTATGCTATCAGTGAAACTAGAGGACCAGAAACCTAGGTTATGTTTAGTTTTGGAAAGGTAAATAAAGTTTCATGTACACCTACCTGATTTCTGTGGTTGTGTACATTTCTTAGCCATTTTATACACTTTACTATGTATTACTATGTATATTATCACACATGATATTATAAAATACACAGGGTAAGTGTTATTTCCTCTGTTTTATACAATTTATAGAAAGGTCAGTCTGAGACTCAGAGTGTTTAAAAGACTATGCCATGGGCATAAAGCTATAAGTGCTGGAACCTAGATCAACTCTTAGACATTGTGATTATTAGAATTTACCCTAGTCTCCTTATTTTGGTAATTTTTGATAAAATATATCCTAAAGTTGAGAATAACTTCAAAATCTGGGCGAACTTACTTTGTTTCTCAACTTTGCCTTTCTTTGTCTTTCTCTTGAGCTCAGAGACCCAAGTTTAGGCTCTGCCTTGCTATTGAGTTACTCTACTCATCACTTTGACTGTCTGAGCATTACTGCCTTTATCACTATAATAAAATATTTAAACAGAATAATAACTGTGATCTTTTCCAGTTTTATATTTTGAGATTATAAAAAGGTCAGTCCCTTCATAGTCCTTCAATGGCTTTCTACTCCACTAACAATAAAATCGAAACCTCTTTCTATGGTCTCTAAGGCCTTGTATGATCAGCACTGCCTCCGTCTCTTACTTGCATTTCATGCTGCAATCCCATGCTCACTATTCGCCAGCTGTATCAACTTGCTATCCCTTTAGGGAATCAGTTCAAATAGTACCTTTTCAGAAAGATTTTTCTTGGCTCATTTATTCAACTTAAGACACCTCATAGAAGTTAGTCAGGTATTATTATGTTAACATTTTATCTTCCCTCAAACTCTTTATCAAGACCAGTTATTATCTTTCTTTCTTCTTATGCCAGATTAGGATATTAGCTTCATGGGGATGGTAGCTGGTTTATTTTGTTTATCTCTGTATCTTCACTGCCAGCACAGCTCCTGGCACACAAAATACTTGTCAAATACTTACTGTTGGATAGAGACTGATGGGTTAGAAATGATATATGAACCAAGAAGCAGGGACCAAAAGAAGTCCTATGGTATATTGTGGAGTTTACAATTGTGAATGAAACCCTGTAGTCTACTTATAACAACCACACAGCCAAACAGTCAATCTAAATTGATGTGCCAGGTAGCTCTGGTATAAGCCTTAGGAGAAATTGCAACTTTTGATGGCTTTTTCTCAGTAAGATAGCCCTGTTGAGAGGACTGAGAGTGCCTTTGTGCACTTACAGGTCCCCATTGTTCTCTAACCAGGGCTTTCTTCTTTACCCCTTCTCAAAATGGGCTCCAGAGAGGATAATGTTAGAAAATCTAAGCTAAAACGCACCTTAGAACAATTTCAGGGATGAAGGAGTCAGGGTGAGGTTTGGAAGATATAAAATATTTTATTACTTAGCTTTTGTTGTTGTTGTTGTTACAATAGTGCAAGTGTATAAGGTAGAGAAAACATATAGAAAAAAATCCAGAATTTAGGATTTAATCAAGTGTCTGAGTTAACCAAAATCCTAGAAACAGCTTAAAAACTTTTTTCCACATGTAATAAAAGCAACTTAATTCATAGAAAACATGTATATTAGGATCTCAGAAGTCCAAGTTTAGGTTTTGCTCTGCTGTTGACTCACTCTATGAGTCCTTTAAAATCTTTAGGCCTTAGTGTCCATATATATAAATAATAAAACAAATAAAATGATCACTATGGTCTCTTCTAGGTTAATGTTTTGTGATTTTATTATATGGACCAAGTAATAATATGTGAATCATGATCTTTACCTTTCAGAAATTTATCCCATGAAGCTCTGTTTTGGAATCAGAAATTGTACTGTCAGAGTCAGAATGGAACTGAGTATTCAGAAAAAAATTAGAGGCAATACTGTGTACACATTCACTGTAGTACTTAACAAGTAGCAGGAACCAAGTCTTTGGGTGCTGTAATTAGTTCAGGCTCAAGTTAAGGCTTATTTGACCATATCCAACCTATCCAGATAGAACAACTTTGGATAAGTAGATTTTCTCCCAAAAGCGTACCTAACCACATTTTTAATATGTAACTTTAATAAAAATGGCAAATCGCTTCAGTATTCTTGCCTTGAGAACCCCATGAAAGGTATGGAAAGGCAAAAAGATAGGACACTGAAAGATGAGCTCCCCAGGTCAGTAGGTGTCCAGTATGCTACTGGAGAACAGTGGAGAAATAACTCCAGAAAGAATGAAGGGATGGAGCCAAAGCAAAAACAACACCCAGTTGCAGATGTGACTAGTGATGGAAGTAAAGTCCAATGCTGTAAAGAACAATATCGCATAGGAACCTGGAATGTTAGGTCCACGAATCAAGGTAAATTGGAAGTGGTCAAACACAATATGGCAAGAGTGAACATCGATATTTTAGAAATCAGTTAACTAAAATGGACTGGAATGGGTGAATTTAACTCAGATGACCATTATATCTACTATTGTGGACAAGAATCCCTTAGAAGAAATGAAATAGCCCTCATAGTCAACAAGGGTGCAAAATGCAGTACTTGGATGCAATCTCAAAAACAACAGAATGATCTCTGTTCATTTCCAAGGCAAACCATTCAGTATCACAGTAATCCAAGTCTATGCCCCAACCAGTAATGCTGAACAAGCTGAAGTTGAACGGTACTATGAAGACATTACAAGACCTTCTAGAACTAACACCCAGAAGAGATGTTCTTTTCGTTATAGGGGACCGGAATGCAAAAGAAGGAAGTGAAGAGATACCTGGAGTAACAGTCAAATTTGGCCTTGGAGTACAAAATAAAGCACGGCAAAGGCTAACAGAGTTTTTCCAGGAGAATGCACTGGTCAAAGCAAACACCATCTTCCAACAACACAAGAAAAGACTACACATGGACATCACCAGAGGGTAAATAACGAAATCAGATTTTGCAGCCAAAGAGGGAGATGCTCTATACAGTCAGCAAAAACAAGACTGGGAGCTGACTATGGCATAGATCATGAACTCTTTATAGCAAAATTCAGACTTAAATTGAAGAAAGTAGGGAAAACCACTAGGCCATTCAGGTATGACCTAAATCAAATCCCTTACGATTATACAGTGGAAGTGACAAACAGATTCAAGGGATTAGATCTGATAGACAGAGTGCCTGAAGAACTATGGACAGAGGTTCATGATATTGTACAGAAGGCAGTGATCAAGACCATCCCCAAGAAAAAGAAATATAAAAGGGCAAAATGGTTGTCTGAGGAGGCCTTAAAATGGTTGAGAAAAGAACAGAAGCTAAAGGCAAAGGAGAAAAGGAAAGGTATACCCATTTGAATGCAAAGTTCCAAAGAATAGCAAGGAGACATAAGAAAGCCTTCCTCAGTGATCAGTACAAAGAAATAGAGGAAAACAATAGAATGGGACAGACTAGAGATCTCTTCAAGAAAGGTAGAGATACCAAGGGAACACTTCATGCAAAGATGGGCACAATAAAGGACAGAAATGGTATGGACCTAACAGAAGCAGAAGATATTAAGAAGAGGTGGCAACAATACACAGAAGAACTCTACAAAGAAGATCTTCATGACGCACATAACCACAATGGTGTGATCACTCACCTAGAACCAGACATCCTGGAATGTGAAGTCAAGTGGGCCTTAGGAAGCATCATTATGAACAAAGCTAGTGGAGGTGATGGAATTCCAACTGAGCTATTACAAATCCTAAAGGATGATGCTGTGAAAGTGCTGCATGCAATATGCCAGCAAATTTGGAAAACTTTCAGCAGTGGCCACAGGACTGTTTTCATTTCAACTCCAAAGAGAGGTAATGCCAAATAATGTTCAAACTACCACAAAATTACACTGATGTCACATGCTAGCAAAGTAATGCTCAAAATTCTCCAAGCTAGGCTTCAACAGTATGTGAACTGTGAACTTCCAGATGTTCAAGCTGGATTTAAAAACGGCAGAGGAGCCAGAGATCAAAATGCCAACATCTATTGGATCATATAAAAGCAAGAGAGTTCCAGGAAAACATCTACTTCTGCTTTACTGACTACGCCAAAGCCTTTGACTGTGTGGATCACAACAAACTGTGGAAAATTCTTCAAGAGATGGGAATACCAGACCACCTGACCTGCCTCCTGAGAAATCTGTATGCAGGTCAACAAGCAACAGTTAGAACCAGACATGGAACAACAGACTGGTTCCAAATCTGGAAAGGAGTACATCAAGGCTGTATATTGTCACCCTGCTTATTTAACTTATATGCAGAGTACATCATGAGAAATGCCAGGCTGGATGAAGCACAAGCTGGAATGAAGATTGCCGGGAGAAATAGCAATAACCTCAGATATGCAGATGACACCACCCTTATGGCAGAAAGCAAAGAAGCACTAAAGAGCCTGTTGATGAAAGTGAAACAGGAGAGTGAAAAAGTTGGCTTAAAACTCAACATTCCAAAAACTAAGATCATGGCATCTGGTCCCATCACTTCATGGCAAATAGATGGTGAAACAATGGAAACAGTGAGAGACCTTATTTTGGGGGTCTCCAAAATCACTGCAGATGGTGACTGCAGCCATGAAATTAAAGGACTCTTGCTCCTTGGAAGAAAAGCTATGACCAACCTAGACAGTATATTAAAAAGCAGAGACATTACTTTGCCAACAAAAGTCCGTCTAGTCAAAGCTATGCTTTTTCCAGTAGTCACGTATGGATGTGATAGTATAAAGAAAGCTGAGCACCGAAGAATTAATGCTTCTGAACTGTGATGTTGAAGAAAATTCTTGAGTGTCCCTTGGACTGCAAGGAGATCCAGCCAGTCAATCCTAAAGGAAATCAGTCCTGAATATTCATTGGAAGGACTGATGTTAAAGCTAAAACTTCAGTACTTTGGCCATGTGATATGAAGAACCAACTCATTGGAAAAGACCCTGATGCTGGGAAAGATTGAAGGCAGGAGGAGAAGGTGATGACAGAGGATGAGATGGTTGGATGGCATCACTGACTCGATGGAGATGAGTTTGAGTAAACACCGGGAGTTGGTGATGGACAGGGAAGCCTGGCGTGCTGCAGTCCATGAAGTCGCAAAGAGTCAGACATGACTGAGTGACTGAACTGAACGGAAGTAAAATAAGGTTAGTATCTCATTTATTGGAATGAGAACTAAACGGTCACTGGAAATGGCTGGATGGATTCCCAGAATGGAGCTCTTTTACTCTCTCCTAGATATCCAACAGGAAGTGTTTCATTTTATTATTGACTTTGTCACTATCTACGTTTATGTGGATAAATATGATTGACAGTTATGAAAATCACATCACAGCTATTTTCCTACTTTGAACAAAGTGACCTTTCTCATTCACATTCACCTGCTGTCTTCCATGTGTCACAAAGGAATCAACCACTGTGTGACAAATGAGTCATCTATCTAAGAAAATGCAGCCTGCTAAGATCCATTCTTCTTTTACTTAATTCACATTATATAGGAAGTTCAATTGTAATGACTAGGTGGGATTGTTTACTTAGGCAACATAGGCAGATGAATCTTATTATAAAGTGCTATGTAAATAACAGTCATGTGAATCAACCAGCACCACAAAATCTAAGTAGCTTTGTGTTATGCCTGTGATGGATATTATACTCACCACATGCTTGTTCACAGCATGAGGAATCATGCTATAGTAGCAGTTGGAAGACAGAGGCAGCATAGTTCAAAAAATAATCCCTAGACTACAAGGAGGAAGCAATTGCTTGAGAAGAGATTCCAGATGAGCCCCAGAACTAAATCAGTCCTGATAATAGAAGATATGCAAATATGATATAGTTATACCATAATTGGTAGATTTTAAAGTTTTTTCATCTTCATTATCTCATTTGTATCTTATTAGCTGGTGAGTTAACAGGGCAGGCGTTATGGTTATTTTTAAGAGATTAAACAAGTGTCTTGCTCTTGGTAAACAGTGGTTATTAAAATTAAGTGCGGATTTCACTTGGGCATTTACTGATATGTTTACATTATAATATAATTTAAAAGATCTCTACTGATTTATTTTCTGTATGTTTGCAAATGTAGAATGATGACCAAAAGCAAATAAATTTCAACACTGAATTGCCAGGTGACATGTCATTATAAATGTAGATTCTGTTCTTTTGATATTCTAATTGACTACACATATTAGGATTTTATATTGACTATATAAATGCTTTATTATAAGAAAACATGATAGCTTCATGAAAGTTGTTTAATGATATATTTTATTGGTTTTCAAGCACTGATTTGACATCTATATACCTTGGTTTAAAATTTTGTTTTATTTTTTATTCATCTCATACCCAATTAAATTTAAAATGAATGCAAGCATAATATAGGGCATAAGTTATTTAAAAGTAAACCTTTTGTCATTGAAGTAAAATCAGGTCGTGGAATTTATGGTAGCTGACAGCTCAATGAAATGGTGCCTCTTATTGTATTTTTGACTCATTCCATCTCTCTTCATTTGTATCTCCATTATCCATGTGCTTCCCATGTGCGAGTTCTCTTTATATTATGCAATAAAAGGCATAGTTTTAAACTTCCTCTACTTTTAGAAGGCACACATTTCTTGCCATTCAGTTTATGAACCAAAATGATCAATACTTATTATTGTAGTGAAATCAGTACAATGATTTATTTGCCCAAAGTTAACTAGGACCAGTTTTTTTGTATTTTGCTAATAAAAAATTCATTTTTTTTTAATGCCGGAGAAACATTAGCACCTTCTTTTTTTATAAATCATTTTTAAACATCTCTCTGGCATAATAATGATATATTAAATTGGATCAAAAGCTCATAGGGTATTAAGACACATTTATCAGTATTTTTTGTATTTTAATGAAATAGTGACAGTGACAACCTTCCACATTTCTTTTAACTTTCATTAGGTCAGTTATGCCTTATATTGTGTGAAGAAATAATCATCATCAAAACATTGTCTCTTACTCAATATGAAGAATGAAACTAGAACACTTTCTAACACCATATACAAAAATAAACTCAAAATGGATTAAATATCTCAACGTAAGACCAGAAACTATAAAACTCCTAGAGGAGAACATAGGCAAAACACTCTCTGACATACATCACAGCAGGATCCTCTATGACCCACCTCCAAGAATATTGGAAATAAAAGCAAAAATAAACAAATGGGACCTAATTAAACTTAAGAGCTTCTGCACATCAAAGGAAACTATTAGCAAGGTGAAAAGACAGCCTTCAGAATGGGAGAAAATAATAGCAAATGAAGCAACCGACAAACAACTAATCTCAAAAATATACAAGCAACTCCTACAGCTCAACTCTAGAAAAATAAATGACCCAATCAAAAAATGGGCCAAAGATCTAAATAGACATTTCTCCAAAGAAGACATACAGATGGCTAACAAACACATGAAAAGATGCTCAACATCACTCATTATCAGAGAAATGCAAATCAAAACCACTATGAGATACCATTTCACACCAGTCAGAATGGCTGCGATCCAAAAGTCTACAAATAATAAATGCTGGAGAGGGTGTGGAGAAAAGGGAACCCTCTTACACTGTTGGTGGGAATGCAAACTAGTACAGCCACTATGGAGAACAGTGTGAAGATTCCTTAAAAAACTGGAAATAGAACTGCCTTATGACCCAGCAATCCCACTGCTGGGCATACACACTGAGGAAACCAGAAGGGAAAGAGACACGTGTACCCCAATGTTCATCGCAGCACTGTTTATAATAGCCAGAACATGGAAACAACCTAGATGTCCATCAGCAGATGAATGGATAAGAAAGCAGTGGTACATATACACAATGGAGTATTACTCAGCCATTAAAAAGAATACATTTGAATCAGTTCTAATGAGGTGGATGAAACTGAAGCCTATTATACAGAGTGAAGTAAGCCAGAAGGACAAACACCAATACAGTATACTAACGCATATATATGGAATTTAGAAAGATGGTAACGATAACCCTGTATACGAGACAGCAAAAGAGACACTGATGTATAGAACAGGCTTATGGACTCTGTGGGAGAGGGAGAGGGTGGGAAGATTTGGGAGAATGGCATTGAAACATGTGAAATGTCATGTATGAAACGAGATGCCAGTCCAGGTTCAATGCACGATGCTGGATGCTTGGGGCTGGTGCACTGGGACGACCCAGAGGGATGGTATGGGGAGGGAGGAGGGAGGAGGGTTCAGGATGGGGAACACATGTATAATTTTTTTAAATTAAAATTGAAAAAAAATAAAAAAAATAAAATAAAATAAAAAGAAAAACATTCTAATTCAAATTTAATCAGACAAATAAAGAATGCTAAAGGAATGAGATCTCTTTTGAGAAGACAGTAAAATTTCTTTGCTGTGGCCAGGAATACTCTATTCAGAGATGGTCAAAGAGATTCAAGAGAACACTCAAGAAAACTTATGGTTTTAGCAGCTTAATGGAAGAGTAGAGCCTTTACTTAAGGAACTATAATTATAAAGACCTATAATCATTGTGCTAAATCAGGATGGGGAATTCTCAGTACCTCACAGTAATTATCTAGGGATATGAAAGAAGTAAGAACACCTGGAGGCTCTGAAAAGGTATATGACCTGAGGCAGGGTCAGCTTCATGAGAATGTGATATATGCAGTTGCACAGGGCCAAGGGCTCAGAAAGGCCCTGCACTTAGTTTAATGCTCTGCTTTTGCTTTCTTAAAATACCTAATAATTTTTGAACAATGGGCTTGTGTTTTCTTTTTGCTCTGGGCCCCACAAATATTTAGCCAGTACTAACCTGAGGCCCTCTGAGAGAGCAACTTTTGGATGAGGTAGCTGGTTAGTGAGAAAGACCCACACTAGCAGCTTTGCCAGTGGGGTACCTTGAGCAAAACTATAGAGTGGGAAATGGCCCAGAGTGGGTCCTACACACAGGGGTGTATTGATTTAGAAAATAATGACTATTTTTTGAGGACTTGTGAGGAGAAAAGGCAACATAATGGAGATGGATGCTTTTTTCCTTTTGGTACACTGTATTCTACATAATTTAAAATGGATTTCCCAAATGAATTTCTAGATCAGCGTTCTCCAAACATTTCTAATCGCCCACTCCTATTATTATAAAAATGTGTAAACATGCATCTCCCAATATAGGCCTATTAGTTTGAAACTTACAGTCATATTACTATAAAACTGTATTGTATATCAACATTATCAAATAAAAATATAGTTTGAACAACAAATGAAAACCACATATATAATTTAAAATATTCTAGGAGGCAAATTATTATGGTTCCAAATTGGGAAAGGAGTACGTCAAGGCTGTATATTGTCACCCTGCTTATTTAACTTATATGCAGAGTACATCATGCGAAATCCTGGGCTGGATGAAGCACAAGCTGGAATCAATTCTTTGCCCATTGCTTCATTTGCTATTATTTTCTCCTATTCTGAAGGCTGTCTTTTCACCTTGTTTATAGTTTCCTTTGTTGGGCAGAGGCTTTTAATTTTAATCAGGTCCCATTTGTTTATTTTTGCTTTTTCCAATATTCTGGGAGGTAGGTCATAGAGGATCCTGCTGTGGTTTATGCCAGAGAGTGTTTTGCCTATGTTTTCCTCTAAGAGTTTTATAGTTTCTGGTCTTAAGGTTAGATCTTTAGTCCATTTTGAGTTTATTTTTGTGTATGGTGTTAGAAAGTGTTCTAGTTTCATTCTTTTACAAATGGTTGACCAGTTTTCCCAGCACCACTTGTTAAAGAGATTGTCTTTAATCCATTGTATATTCTTGCCTCCTTTGTCAAAGATAAGGTGTTCATAAGTGCATGGATTTATCTTTGGGCTTTCTATTTTGTTCCATTGATCTATATTTCTGTCTTTGTGCCAGTACCATACTGTCTTGATGACTGTGGCTTTGTAGTATAGCTTAAAGTCAGGCAGGTTGATTCCTCCAGTTCCATTCTTCTTTCTCAAGATTGCTTTGGCTATTCGAGGTTTTTTGTATTTCCATACAAATTGTGAAATTATTTGTTCTAGTTCTCTGAAAAATACCTTTGGTAGCTTGATAGGGATTGCATTGAACCTATAGATTGCTTTGGGCAGTATACTCATTTTCACTATATTGTTCTTCCAATCCATGAACATGGTATATTTCTCCATCTATTTGTGTACTCTTTGATTTCTTTCACCAGTGTTTTACAAGCAATTCCTGCAGCTCAATTCCAGAAAAATAAACGACCCAATCAAAAAATGGGCCAAAGAACTAAACGGACATTTCTCCAAAGAAGACATACAGATGGCTAACAAACACATGAAAAGATGCTCAACATCACTCATTATCAGAGAAATGCAAATTAAAACCACAATGAAGTACCATTTCACTCCAGTCAGAATGGCTGTGATCCAAAAGTCTACAAGCAATAATTGCTGGAGAGGGTGTGGCGAAAAGGGAATCCTCTTACACTGTTGGTAGGAATGCAAACTAGTACAGCCACTATGGAGAACAGTGTGGAGATTCCTTAAAAAACTGGAAATAGAACTGCCATATGACCCAGCAATCCCACTGCTGGGCATACACACCAAGGAAACCAGAACTGAAAGAGACACATGTACCCCAATGTTCATCGCAGCACTGTTTATAATAGCCAGGACATGGAAGCAACCTAGATGTCCATCAGCAGATGAATGGATAAGAAAGCAGTGGTACATATACACAATGGAGTATTACTCAGCCATTAAAAAGAATACATTTGAATCAGTTCTAATGAGGTGGATGAAACTGGAGCCTATTATACAGAGTGAAGTAAGCCAGAAAGAAAAACACCAATACAGTATACTAACACATACATATGGAATTTAGAAAGATGGTAACGATAACCCTGTATGCAAGACAGCAAATGAGACACAGATGTATAGAACAGTGTTTTGGACTCTGTGGGAGAGGGCGAGGGTGGGATGATATGGGAGAATGGCACTGAAACATGTAAATTATCACATGTGAAACGAATCGCCAGTCCAGGTTCGATGCATGATACAGGGTGCTAGGGGCTGGTGCCCTGGGATGACCCAGAGGGATGGGATGGGGAGGGAGGTGGGAAAGGGATTCAGGATGGGGAACACATGTACACCCATGGTGGATTCATGTCAATGTATGGCAAAACCAATACAATATTGTAAAGTAAAAATAAATAAATAAATAAATAAAACTTAGATGAAAAAAAAGATGGAATCAAGATTGCTGGAAGAAATATCAATAACCTCAGATATACAGATGACACCACCCTTATGGCAGAAAGTGAAGAGGAACTAAAAAGCCTCTTGATGAACGTGAAAAAAGAGTGAAAAAGTTGCCTTAAAACTCAACATTCAAAAAGCTAAGATCATGACATCTGGTCCCATCACTTCATGACAAATAGATGGCGAAACAATGGAAACAGTGACAGACTTCATTTTCTTCGGCTCCAAAATCACTGCAGATGGTGACTTCAGCCATGAAATAAAAAGACACTTGCTCCTTGAAAGAAAAGCTATAACCAACCTAGATAGCATATTAAAAAGCAGAGACATTACTTTGCTGACAAAGGTCCGTCTAGTCAAAGCTATGGTTTTTCCAGTAGTCATGTATAGATATGAGAGTTGGACTATAAAGAAAGCTGAGCACTGAGGAATTGATGCTTTTGCACTGTGGTGTTGGAGAAGACTCTTTGTTGAAGATCCCTTACACTCCAAGGAGATCCAACCAGTCTATCCTAAAGGAAATCAGTCCTGAATATTCATTGAATGGACTGATGCTGAAGCTGAAACTTCAGTACTTTGGCCATGTGATGCGAAGAACTGACTCATTTGAAAAGACCCTGATGCTGGGAAAGATTGAAGGCAGGAGGAGAAGGTGATGACAGAGGATGAGATGGTTGGATGGCATCACTGACTCGATGGAGATGAGTTTGAGTAAACACCGGGAGTTGGTGATGGACGGGGAAGCCTGGCGTGCTGCAGTCCATGGGGTCACAAAGAGTTGGACATGACTGAGTGACTGAACTAACTTGGATGCAAACCAAAAAATATAAAGAAACAAGAAATTAATTTTAATAATATAGTTCAATTAAGTCATCATATCAAAAATATTATAATTTCAACATGACATCAATATAAAAATGTGAGATATTTTACGTTTTTAATACTAAGTCTATGAAATTTGGTGTATATTTGAAACTTTTAGTTTGTCAATTCAGGTGCCACATTTCAAGTGTTCAATAAACACATGTGGCTAGTGACTTACAGTATCTGATATTCACTTTTTGGCCTTTTGGCTAAAATCAAATACAGTATATGATAGTGTAGTTTTATATATTTTAAAACCTCAAAAGTGTAAATCAAAGAAGTATGAGAATAAAAAGGAAGTTCAGGTTCTATAATCTTTTCTCATATCTTAGTGATGGCCTTGCAAATCCCCTGGTGTGTGTGAATCCCACATTGAAAACAGATGGTCTGGAATCATGATTGGATTCACCAAGTTTCTAGGACTTTTATGTTACAGTTGGCATTGATGCAAATATTGTCATACACCCACATGGATGCATGTGCGCGCACACACACACACACACACATACATACACATACATTTTTTGGAAGAGAAGGGAGCATACAGCCTCTTGATGATTAGTCAACTTTCACATTTAAGAAAGTGTGTGGGATGAGATGTATTTCGGCAACTATCTTTGGAAAATACACCCTGCCACAATTCCTTCAGTTCAGTTCAATTCAGTCGCTCAGTCGTGTCCGACCCTTTGCGACCCCATGAATCGCAGCACGCCAGGCCTCCCTGTCCATCACCAACTCCCGGAGTTCACTGAGACTCACGTCCATCGAGTCAGTGATGCCATCCAGCCATCTCATCCTCTGTCATTCCCTTCTCCTGCCCCCAATCCCTCTCAGCATCAGAGTCTTTTCCAATGAGTCAACTCTTCGCATGAGGTGGCCAAAGTACTGGAGTTTCAGCTTTAGCATCATTCCTTCCAAAGAACACCCAGGGCTGATCTCCTTCAGAATGGACTGGTTGGATCTCCTTGCAGTCCAAGGGACTCTCAAGAGTCTTCTCCAACACCACAGTTCAAAAGCATCAATTGTTCGGTGCTCAGCCTTCTTCACAGTCCAACTCTCACATGCATACATGACCACAGGAAAAACCATAGCCTTGACTAGACGGACTTTTGTAGGCAAAGTCATGTCTCTGCTTTTCAATATGCTATCTAGGTTGGTCATAACTTTCCTTCCAAGGAGTAAGCGTCTTTTAATTTCATGGCTGCAGTCACCATCTGCAGTGATTTTGGAGCCCCAAAAATAAAGTCTGACACTGTTTCCACTGTTTCCCCTTCTATTTCCCATGAAGTGATGGGACCGGATGCCATGATCTTCATTTTCTGAATGTTGAGCTTTAAGCCAACTTTTTCACTCTCCTCTTTCACTTTCATCAAGAGGCTTTTTAGTTCCTCTTTACTTTCTGCCATAAGGGTGGTGTCATCTGCATATCTGAGGTTATTGATATATCTCCTGGCAATCTTGATTCCAGCTTGTGTTTCTTCCAGTCCAGCGTTTCTCATGATGTACTCTGCATATAAGTTAAATAAGCAGGGTGACAATATACAGCCTTGACATACTCCTTTTCCTATTTGGAACCAGTCTGTTGTTCCATGTCCAGTTCTAACTGTTGCTTCCTGACCTGCATACAAATTTCTCAAGAGGCAGATCAGGTTGTCTGGTATTCCCATCTCTTTCAGAATTTTCCACAATTTCTTACCATTGTATAAAGTTGAAGCTTTAGGAAACTGCACCATACTGATCCTTCCAGCATATTGTTCCATACCTCTGGGCACATACATATTCCTCTTTGAGAAGGTCAGAAAGAAATATGAGAAACTGGAGCAATAGCTAGGATATATCAAGTCATGGAAGACTTTTTGCGTCATGCTATGGAGCTTGAACTTTATCTCACTGGTGATTTTCAGCAGAGGAATAACATGGGCAGAGTTGTGTTTTTAAATAGGTTCCTCTGACTGCAGTGGGAGGATGGATTTAAGAGGCCAAGATAGGGCCTAGGGCAAGTAGAAAGCAAACTAGTATGTTACAGCAACAGTCTCAGCTTGCTCAGGAAATCTCATCAGATACACATGCTTGCTTATTAAGATGTTCTGCTTGGAGCACTTGTCAAGTGAAGTTATAAAAATAGTAACAGAAAGAAGCAATTGAAAAAGCTTGTAATGAAAATGTTAAGTGTTTGAATCTTAATGACTTTAAGCCTATACTTAAGAGTGTCCACTCTGATTTCCTTCCCCACATTGCCTTTCACTTCCCCACAAATCCAAATACTTTTATCTTAAAGAGAGATTCTAAGTGAACACAACTTCAGCTGTCTGTTTGGCATCCACAAAAGAAGTCAAAGGCCTACGGAGTAGCGATAGAGATGGTTGATACTGGGGCTATATTAAGACAACTGAAAAATATTCCACAGACAAATTGATATATTTTCAAAATATCAGTTTTGTAAAAAATAAAATAGACTAAGGAATCATTTCAGATTAAAGGATATTAAAGATATATGATAACTAAATGCAATCTTGAATTGGATCCCAGATTGAAATTATTTACTATAAAGGGCATTGTTGGGATCAGCAGAGAAATTTGATTATGTATTAAACGATAGTATTGTGTTATAAGGAAGGAAAACTTTTATTTTCTTCCCCTCTAAGTTTTTTGGCTGGTCGAATAATTACATTGACATACATCAAATTAACTGGAAAAAAAACCAAATAATTTCGTATGTATGGGAGCTCATAAAAACATGAGACTCAAAGAAGTGACCAAAGCAGGAAGCTTTTATATCTTTTAGAGAAAGAAATAATAAATTTGTGAAGAATTGACAAGTTTGGGCTTGGGGTAGTATGTTAGTGAGGGACAAGGTTTGTACATACAGCCTTAAATTCCATATTTCTGGTGATATGAATACCTTCTACCCTCCTGGTACAGGAAGGACACCTTTCACATGGGAGGTTTATTTTCTGCTTTCAGGGGGGAAAGGGAGGGTCAGAGTGTCCTTCTTGTACCAGCTATTTCTTAAGTAACTTTAATTCAGAATATTTTGAGGTGGCATATTTAGCTTCCCTTCAGTATCAGTGTTACATTTCCTGAATTGATAGTTGTAATATGGTTATATAAGAGGATATCCTTATTCTTGAGAGATACATGACGAAATATTTCAAAGTGGAGGGTCATAATATCTGCAACCTAAACTTACATGTGTCACAAAAAAATTGGAATATGTGTGCATATATATTTATATACTATACAGAAAAAGATAAAGTGAACATAGCAAAAATGTTAGCAGTTGGTAATCTCTGTGAAGAAAGTAATCTTCATTTTTAAAGAAGTATGAATTTTCTTTGAGCTATTTTTATCATTTTTGAATTTTTTCAAACAGACCTGTTTTAGATATGCACAGGTAAATACTCAGAAAAATAATGATATAATATCAGATTTGCTGCAGAATAATGATGGGTGGGGACTGAGAATGGATAGAAGTATTAATTAAGTAATTATCAAGATTTATAGGTTGTTGAAGCTAGGTGATCAGTATGTGAGGGTTCATTACATTATTCTGTCTACTTTGGTGTATGTTTGAAAATTTCTATAATGAAATGTTAAAAAGAAGACAATTAGAAGTCATAAACAAAGAAGAGTATGGTATCCTGATAAAAAAGTAAAAAGAAACAATGCTAATACTAAAGAAAGAAATTCCATCTAAATTTTAACTTTGCCAATTCTGCTTTAACGCTGAGGTGGAGAGGTGCAGATATAAAATGTTACATTCTTTCATAAAGAATTTTTGTATACTGCTGTGGTATTGTTTTCCTAGCATATACAGTTGAGCTTGAACATTGCATACAGTTGTGCTTGAACAATGCAAAGGTTCGGGGTGCTAACACCTGTGCAGTGGAAAAATTCCATTATAGCTTTACAGTCAGGTCTCTATTCATGATTCTGCATCTGTGGATTCAAACAAATGTGGATTGTGTAGTACCATAGTACCTCTTCACTAAAAAAAAAATCCAGGTATAAGTAGACCTGCACATTTCAAATACATGTTACTTAAAGTGTCAACTGTATGTAATTTGTTTATTGGTTAATTCAGGATTGGTTGAGGTGGAAAGAGAAATGAAAATAGAGGAACTATATAAATTTAATTTGGTTGAAAAATGTATATGATTAAAATAAAAATTTCCAAAGGAAAAGAGTCTCCATTTTTTTTCAGACTCTAGACTGTACAAGTGTTGATCTTTAGAAAGCTGTGAAGTGAACTGCTAAAAGTCTAAACATGCCTATGTTTTCCCAGTGGTTTGGAGACTAAGAGGTTTATAACACAGCTGTTTTTCTTTTATGACCCCTCCTAACCCTCGCATATAAATGTTTGTATGCCAAACATTTGTCAGAGACAATTCATATAAAAATCCCAAATTCTTGATAAGATGCAAATTCTTGTTTCACACTTGTGCTGTTTTTCAGAATTCTCTGGGTGACTCTCCAGAACACAGATCTACAGCACATTGAAAATAATGCTGCTAGAAGTATGAGTTCTCTTATGAGTTCAGTTATGAGGCTCTTTTAATAGTACACCAAAACAAAGCCTACTTTGTGTTACCTAATGGATTATGAAGGAATTAACACTGGGAAAGAAATTTAATAGGGGCAAAATCTTGTGAGACCCACCACAGTGAACAAATAAGTCTTTTGTTCATTCCATTGCTTAGGAGAAGATTTACACCCACCTTCAAAAGTAAAGTATCTAGACACTAGTATACATTCTCTGTTCACATTAGAGAATTTTATGTGATATTAACAAACCAGGAACACTGCAAAGACTGTTGGTATTAGAATAAAATGCTTTTTGGGACATGCACTCAAGCCTTACCTATAATACACAAAATATCCACTAAAGTTCAAAAGCGACTTAAAAAAGCATTGATTACAATCAGTGAGAAGTTGAGTAGTTACAGTGTACATATAGATAAAGTACATAAAACCTGCTCAGCTAGGTTTACAGGTATTTTACAGATTTTCATTCAATAGTTAAAATATAGGAGCAGTTGAAATCTTTAGAGAAAAAAAGAATCTCCCCAGAAATATTCTTTTAAAATTTTAGCATAGACATATAAACATAAATTCAAAACTATCAGATAATATGATAAACTGAAATGCATTGTGAAATTTCTTCCATTATTCAAATAAACAATTAAATTTTCTTAAATTTTCTCTTATTGTTAATTGTGAATACAAAGGTAATTGCCAAAATGTAGGGAAAATATATCAACAATTTTATGTTTCATTAGAAAAGGGAAATTCTATAAGTGTATTGATAAAATCTTTATTTTTAGATGTAGAGTTGAATTAATAAATTAGGTATTATAGTATCATTCTAACCTATAAAATTGTAATAGGTGCCTATTTAGTGTGGTAAGTAGTAAAGTAAGTTAAGTTGAGCATGTAACAGTGGATTGAAATAAATAAATAATGATGTGACATCTCTATCTATCTCTCTAGAAAGCAGTTATAAATAACTGGAATGAACAATTCCAAATACTTTTATGTTAGTTTTGATAGAGATTTTTTAAAGTTATTCTACTCTTTTGGATCACTCTTGTTTTAGATATAGCAGTTTCTGTTTCCTGTCTATTCTTTTGATTCCACATAGTTATTATGACTGAATCAATTTATAGCTAAAACATACTGAGATATTTAGTGGCAGAGTATCCCAAACATTCTCAACTGAAGGATCAGCTCTTCTCAGCTGTGACTTATTTCCCAGTACTGCCTGGTCATTGTATAGATTCTTTATAATAAAATAGAAAAAAAAAAAAACAACCCAGTAAGTTGAAGGCTATTTTTTTTTCTACTGAATTTCCCATTGTGCATTATTATATGGAATAGTATTCTGGGAGTTTGGCATGTATTTCAAAATACATTAATGAAATTACTCATGCTTACAGTATGAATTTTGTTGTATTACTTTTGGTCAATGAAAGCATCATTTGTGTCTATATATAAATACAAATTTTAGAGCTGTATCTGATTTTAGAATTCATGAAAAGCTTTGCAGTTGAAGGAAGTGAATCCTCAAGAAGGCCTTGGGGATGCAAGTCTGAGATGCTTTCTACATATTTCTTGGCAAGGGTCCCAGTGGATTTGAGCCCCAATTACCCACAGCACTACCTTGCTCACTAAGGCACTCTTTGTTTTTATTCCTTCCATATTTCAGCCTTTCCATAACCTCAAAATAAACCACCTGCATGTAAGCCCTTGTGTCAGACTCTGCTTTTTTTGAGGAACTCAAGCTAGAATATACAGGTTTCAGAATATCACTAATATAAATAAAGTTTGATGTATAGTATTAAGCAAAATAAATTTTAAAGGAAAAGTGCTTCCTAAAATTTTTATCCTTCAATAAATAATACAGTAATTTTTACTCATATTTTAGAAGTAGTAACTCTTCATCTTTTAAAATTTACATTTTTATTATGATTTTTGTTACATGATATCTGAATCTCAGGGATTTGTCTTGATTTAATCTTATTCCTATGAAAAGAAACAATAAAGAATTCAAGTAAAATTAATTCTCCATTCTTTCCCTTAGAATTCCTTTCTCTGGAAAGCTTCTGTGGCTATATAATATAAAAATATCCCATAAATTTCTTTTTAGTCATCATGTCACTGATTTAAAGTTGTGCTGATAACCCAGCTGTTATGGTTAGAATTTTCTGGCTAAGTAGCAAAAGACTCAAATGGAAGGGATTTAAACAATAGGATGTTTACTATTCCACATAACCAGAAGTTTGAAGGTGAGATTTTTCCAGACTATAGTGGCTCAATAATGTTTCTGTTTTTGATTTGATTTTCCCGAGATTATCTCTGTCATCCCTCCATGGAGACAAGATAGCTGTTGCAGTTCTGAACAACTCAATGACTTATACATATGCATCTATATAGCATACAGCATTCACTGGTGCATAAAGTGCATATAAGTAGGTACAATTTAAATATTTCACGGACTGCTTTCCATATTAGTAAATTTAGCTATCTTCATTCTTTTTTTCCCCTAAGGAGAGCTTTAGTTTCTGATCAGAGAATGGAGACATAAGAGCTTGCATTCTAGAGTACATGCTCTCCCTCATTCTTTAATAGTAATACAGTATTTCATTTCATAGTTGTTTCATAATTTATTTACTCCTTCCCATTAATGGACATTGTAATTTATCACTATTACAACGGTGCTGCAGTGTGTATTATACATGTTCTTGTGCACTTGCACAAGAGTTTTTTATAGAATGAATTTCTGAAAGTGGAATTACTGGGTCATGAGCAATACATTTATAGTTTAATAGAAAATGCTAAATTACTGCCTAAATACTTGTACCAATTATAGTCCTAATGACAGTGTCTGAGAGTGTCCGATTCTCTGTACACTTGTCATAACTGGAAATTATTACACATTTCAGTTTTTGCTAATCTGGTAAATAAAAGAAAATTCTTACTTTCAGTTCAGTTCAGTCACTCAGTCGTGTCCAACTTTTTGTGACCCCATAGACTGCAGCACTCCAGGCTTCCCTGTCCATCACCAACTCCTGGAGCTTACTCAAACTCATGTTTCTTTATGATCCAACTCTCACATCCATATATGACTATTGGAAAAACCATAGCTTTGACTGTGTTGTGCTGTGCTTAGTCACTCAGTCATGTCCGACTCTTTGCAAACCCATGGCCTGTAGCCCACCAGGCTCCTCTATGCACAGGGATTCTCCAGGCAAGAGTACTGGAGTGGGTTGCCATGCCCTCCTCCAGGGGATCTTCCCAACCCAGGGATCGAACCCAGGATTCCCGCACTGCAGGCAGATTCTTTACCATCTGAGCCAACAGGGAAGCCCATAGCTTTGACTAGATGGACCTTTGTCGGCAAAGTAATGTCTCTGCTTTCTAATATGCTGTCTAGGTTGCTCATAGCTTTTCTTCCAAGGAGCAGTTCAGTTCAGTTCAGTGTAGTCACTTAGTTGTGTCTGACTCTTTCTGACCCCATGGACTGCAGCACATCAGGTTTCCCTGTCCATCACCAACTCCCAGAACCTACTTAAACTCATGCCAATCGTGTCGGTGATGCCATCCAACCATCTTATCCTCTGTCATCCCCTCACCTTCAATCTTTCTCAGCATCAGGGTCTTTTCCAATGAATTGGTTCTTCACATCAGGTGGCCAAAGTATTGGAGTTTCAGCTTTAGCATCAGTCCTTCCAATGAATATTCAGGACTGATATTTTTTAGGTTTGAGTGGTTGGATCTCCTTGTATTCCAAGGGACTCCCAAGAATCTTCTCCAACACCACAGTTCAGAAGCATCAATTCTTCAGTGCTCAGCTTTCTTTATACTCTCACATCTATACATGACTACTGGAAAAACCATAGCTTTGACTAGATGGACTTTTGTTGGCAAAGTAATGTCTCTGCTTTTTAATATGCTTTCTAGGTTGGTCATAGCTTTTCTTCCAAGGAGAAAGAGTCCTTTAATTTCATGGCTGCGGTCACCATCTGCAGTGATTTTGGAGCCCCCAAAAGTAAGGTCCCTCACTGTTTCCATTGTTTCCCCATCTATTTGCCATGAAGTGATGGGACCGGATGCCATGATCTTAGTTTTTGGAATGTTGAGTTTTAAGCCAACTTTTTCACTTTCATCAAGAGGCTCTTTAGTTCTTCACTTTCTGCCATAAGGGTGGTTCATCTGCGTATCTGAGGTTATTGATATTTCTCCCAGCAATCTTGATTCCAGCTTGTGCTTCATCCAGCCCAGCGTTTCTCGTGATGTACTCTGCATATAAGTTAAATAAGCAAGGTGACAGTATACAGCCCTGACGTACTCCTTCCCCAATTTGGAACCAGTCTGTTGTTCCATGTCTGGTTCTAACTGTTGCTTCTTGACCTGCATACAGATTTCTCAGGAGGCAGGTCAGGTGGTCTGGTATTCCCATCTCTTGAAGAATTTTCCACAGTTTGTTGTGATCCACACAGTCAAATGCTTTAGCATAGTCAATAAAGCAGAAGTAGATGTTTTTCCTGGAATTCTCTTGCTTTTTCTATGATCCATTGGATGTTGGCCATTTGATCTCTGGTTCCTCTGCCTTTTCTAAATCAAGCTTGATCATCTCGAAGTTCTTGATTCATGTACTGTTGAAGCCTGGCTTGAAGAATTTTGAGCATTACTTTACTAGCATGTGATATGAGTGCAGTTGTGCGGTAGTTTGAAATTTCTTTGATATTGCCTTTCTTTGGGTACATCTGGTATATGAGAGAAAACTCTTACTTTATTTTATTGCTTATTGTTGGTATGGTTTTATTATTCACTTCAAATTTTTCTTTATGAATTACCTGGTCTTATCTTTTGCCCAATTTATTACTGGCCATCATTCTTGTTTTCTTTTTTGAAAGTCTTTTTCTTTACACATGTTACAGATTTTTTGCTCTGTTTCTTGTTTCTCTTTTAAATCCATAATCACATTTTCAGGTAGTCACAACATCAGTGTTTTTTAAAAGCGTTTGTGGCTTTTGTGTCAAATTAGCACCACCTCAAGATTTAAAAAGTCTTCTCCTATAATTTCTTCTACTTGTATGTTTATATTTTATATTTTACATCTAAATATTTTATTTAGATTATGTTTATTATGATGCAAGCACTGTTTTAAACATGCAGTTTCCTCTTCCACTTGGCTGGCCAGTTCTCAACTCTATTCATTGAGCAATTCATGTTTTCTCTCCAGGCTTGACATTTTTATGTGCTAAATTCTTATAGATATTAGACTTAACAAAATTTATTTATTTTCTTTCTTGGTCTCTTCCTAAATCAGTAGCATACTACTTTAACTACCAAAGTATATATTTTACATTTTGACAGAATAAGTGCATCATTGTGTATTTTATTATTATTCTTAAATTTAGAAAATTCCTGGTTTTCTCACATATTTCTTTTCTAGATGTACTTAATAATTGTTTGAGGTTTGGTATTGAGTTTCATTAAATGCTTATATTTGTGTGGTCAGAATTGATATTTTTTATTATTGAAACTTTCTATCTAGGAAAAAGTCTTACTTTCAGAAAACTAAGATCATGGCATCTGGTCCCATCACTTTATGGCAAATAGTCGGGAAAACAGTGACAGACTTTATTTTGGGGAGCTTCAAAATCACTGCAGATGGTGACTGCAGCCATGAAGTTAAAAGACCCTTGCTCCTTGGAAGAAAAGTTATGACCAGCCTAGACAGCATATTGCAAAGCAGAGACTTTACTCTGCCAACAAAGGTCCATCTAGTCAAAGCTATGGTTTTTCCAGTGGTCATGTATAGATGTGAGAGTTGGACCATAAAGAAAGCTGAGCGCCGAAGAGTTCATGCTTTTGAACTGTGGTGTTGGAGAAGACTTTTGAGAGTCCTTTGGACTGCAAGGAGATCCAACCAGTCCATCTTTTTTTTTTTTCAACCAGTCCATCTTAAAGGAAATCAGTCCTGAATATTCATTGGAAGGACTGATGTTGAAGCTGAAACTCCAATACTTTGGCCGTGTGATGAGAAGAACTGACTCCTTGGAAAAGATCCTGATGCTGGGAAAGATTGAAGGTGGGAGGGAAAGGGGATGACAGAGGATGAGATGGTTGGATGGCATCACCGACTCAATGGACATGAGGTTGAGCAAACTCCGGGAGTTGGTGATGGACAGGGAGGCCTGGTGTGCTGCAGTCCATGGGGTCACAAAGAGTCGGACACGATGGAGCGACTGAACTATGTTACTCCGCACTTTCATAGTTTTCTTATATAGATCCTGCACAGTCTTTATTAAATTTATTTCTAATTAACTCAGATTTTAAAAATATACCTTTATCATAAAACATATTATAATAAAAGAATTTGTACATTTTATATATGTCCTAAAGACATAATATAATGGACACCAATGTATTACCCTCCCAACTTAAGAAATAGTAGTACCAGTACTTAGAGCCTATCTGTACCTTATTCTGAATACAACCCCTGTTTGCCTGAATACAATCCCAGAAATAACCACTGCCAGAAATTTTGAATTTCTCACTCCTCTACTTTTCTTTATAATTTTACTATATGTATAGGACCTCCTGAAAAATATGTGTTTACTTTTACTGGTTTTGGAACTTTGAATGAGTAATAACTTACTTTGTGTCCTTTCATATTTTGCTTTTCTTCATTCAATGACATGGCTTATATTTGTATTTTCTTGAGAAGGAGCTGTTTTTCACATGTTTTTCATATTTATTCTTATGGCCAAATGTCTCTTTATGACTTTTGCCTATTTTATATTGAGTTGTTGATTTTTTAAGGGTCATTTGTATACACAGGTGTACATTGGAAATATTGCAATTTGTTTCCAGACCATTGCAATAAAGTGAATATCACAATAAAGTGAGTCACATAAATTTCTTTTGTTTCCCAGTGCATGTAAAAGATATGTTTAATATGTTTATGTTATGCTGTAGTCTATTAAGTGTGCAATAGCATTATGTCTGAAAAAGTAATATACATACCTTAATATAAAAATAAAATGCCAACCATCATCTGAGCCTTCAGGAAGTCTTAATCTTTTTTGGTGGTGGAGTGTCATGCCTTAGTGTTGATGGCTGCTGGCTGATCATAGTGGTGGTTGCTAAATGTTGGGGTGGCTGTGAAAATTCCTTAAAATAAGACAACAATGGAGTTTGCAGCATCAATTTATTCTTCCTTTCATGAACTATTTCTCAGTAGTGTGCAATGATGTTTGATAGCATTTGACCCATGGTAGAACTTCTTTTGAAATTGAAGTCTGACCTCTCAAACCCTGCCACAGCTTTATCAACTAAATTTATGTAATATTCTAAATCCTTTGTTGTCATTTCAGTAGTCTTCATAGTATCTTCACCAGAAATAGTTTTCATTTAAAGAAAGCACTTTCTTTACTCGTCCATGGGAAGCAACTGCTTAGCCATTAAAGTTTTCTCATGAGATTGCAGCAATTCAGTCACATCTTCAGGCTCTATTTCTAATTCTAGTCCTTTTGATATTTTCACCACATTTCCAGTTACTTCCTCCACTGAAGTCTTGAACTCCTCAAAGTCATTCATGAGGGCTGGAATCAACTTTTTTCAAACTCCTGTTAATGTTTTAATTTTGACCTCTTTCTGTGAATCATGAGTGTTCTTGATAGAATCTAGAATGGTGGGTCTTTTCCAAAATGTTTTCAATTACTTTGCCTGGATGCATCAGAAGAACTGCTTTCTATGGCAGCTATAACCTTATGAAATGTATTTCTTAAATAATAAGACTTGAAAGTCAAAATTGCTCCTTGTTCCATGAATGGCAGAATGAATGTTGTATTAGCAGGCATGAAAGCAACATTAAACTCACTGTACATTTCCATTAGAGCTCTTGGGTGGCAAGGTGTTGGGTTGGCCAAAAGAATTTTTTGTGTTTTCCAACGTATGGAAAACCCGAATGAACTTTTTGGCCAACCCAATACATTGTCTGTGAGCAGTCATATTTTGAAAGAAATCTTTTTCTGAGCAGTAGATCTCAACACTGGGCTTAAAATATTTAGTAAACATATATACTGTCATTCAGTATGTCATGTTGTTGTTTCATTTATAGAGCACAGGCAGAGTAGATTTAGCATAATTCTTAAGGGCCCTAGGATTTTCAGAATGGTAAATGAGCTTTAACTTCAGTTTAAAGTCACCAACTGCATTGGCCCCTAACAGAGACTCAGCCTGTCATTTGAGGCTTTGAAGCCTTATTGATCTTTCTGTAGCTATTAAAAGCCTAGATGGTATCTTCTTCCAATATAAGACTATTTTGTCTACATTGAAAATATGTTGTTTATTGTAGTCACCTTCATGAAATATCTGTGCTAGATATTCTGGATAATTTGCTGCAGCTTCTACATCAGCACTTGCTGCTTCATTTGCACTTTTATGTTATGGAGACAGTTTCTTTCCTTAAACCTATGAACCAGCCTCTGCTAGCTATACTTTTTCTTCTACACCCACCTCACCTCTCCCAGCCTTCACAGAACTGAAGAGAGGTAGGACCTTATTCTGGATTAGGCTTTGTTTTACAAGAATGTTGTGGTTGGTTTGATCTTCCAACCAGACCACTAAAACTTTTTCCATATCAGCAATAAGGCTATTTTGCTTTCTTATGATTCATGTGTTCACTGAGGGAATACTTTTAATTTCCTTCAGGAACTTTTCGTTTGCATTTACAACTTGGCTATGTGGCTCAAGAGGCCTAGCTTTTTGGCTTATCTCAACTTTAAACTTGCCTTCCTCACTAAACTTAACCATTTCTAGCTTTTGATTTAAAGTGAGAGTTCTGCAGTTCTTTCTTTCACTTAAATGCTTAGAGTACATTGTAGCATTATTAACTGGCCTAATTTCAATATTATTGTGTCTCAAAGAACAGAGATGCCTGAAGATAGGGAGAGAGATGGGGAACAGCTGGTTCAGTGGAACAGTCAGAACACACTCAACATGTATTGATTAAGTTTGTGGTCATACATGGGCGAGGTTCACAGTGCCCCCAAACAAATAAAAGGTAACATCAAATATCACTAATCACAGATCACCTTAACAAATGCAATAGTAATGAAAAAGCTTGAAATATTGTAAGAATTAACAAAATGTAACAAAACGTGAGCAAATGCTGTTGGAAAAATTGTGTTGATAGATTTGCTTGATGCAGGATTGCCACAAATCTCAATTTGTAGAAAATTCAGTATCTTTCACACTACTATTCAACATAGTTTTGGAAGTTTTAGCCACAGCAATCAGAGAAGAAAAAGAAATAAAAGGAATCCAGATTGGAAAAGAAGTAAAATACTCACTGTTTCCAGATGACATGATCCTCTACGTAGAAAACCCTAAAGACTCCACCAGAAAATTACTGGAGCTAATCAATGAATATAGTAAAGTTGCAGGATATAAAATTAACACACAGAAATTCCTTACATTCCCATACACTAACAATGAGAAAACATAAATTAAAGAAACAATTCCATTTACCATTGCAATGAAAAGAATAAAATACTTAGGAATAAATCTACCTAAAGAAACAAAAGACCTATATATATAAAACTATAAAACACCGATTTAAGAAATCAAAGATGACACAAATAGATGGAGAAATATACCATGTTCATGGATTGGAAGAATCAACATAGTGAAAATGAGTATACTACCCAAAGCAATCAATGCAATTCCTATCAAGCTACCAATGGTATTTTTCAGAAAACTAGAACAAATAATTTTACAATTTGTATGGAAATACAAAAAAAAAAACTCAAATAGCCAAAGCAATCTTGAGAAAGAAAAATGGAACTGGAGGAATCAACCTGCCTGACTTCAGGCTCTACTACAAAGCAACAGTCATCAAGACAGTATGGTACTGGCACAAAGACAGAAATATGGATCAATGGAACAAAATAGAAAGCCCAGAGATAAATCCATGCACCCATGGACCCCTTATCTTTGACAAAGGAGGCAAGAATATACAATGGAGAAAAGACAATCTCTTTAACAAGTGGTGTTGGGAGAACTGGTCAACCACTTGTAAAAGAATGAAACTAGAACACTTTCTAGGAGAAGGCAATGGCACCCCACTCCAGTACTCTTGTCTGGAGAATCCCAGGGATGGCGGAGCCTGGTGGGCTGCCATCTATGGGGTCGCATAGATTTGGACACGCCTGAAGTGACTTAGAAGCAGCAGCAGCAGAACACTTTCTAACGCCATACTCAAAAATAAACTCAAAATGGATGAAAAATCTAAACATAAGACCAGGAACTCTAAAACTCCTAGAGGAAAACATAGGCAAAACACTCTCTGACATAAATCACAGCAGGATCCTCTATGACCCACCTCCCAGAATAATGGAAATAAAAACAAAAATAAATAAATGAGACCTAATTAAAAGCTTTTGCACAATGAAAAAAAATAAGCAAGGTGAAAAGACAGCCTTCAGAATGGGAGAAAATAATAGCAAACAAAGCAACTGACAGAGAATTAATCTCAAAAATATACAAGCAGCTCATGCAGCTCAATTCCAGAAAAATAAACGACCCAATAAAAAAATGGGCTAAAGAACTAAACAGACATTTCTCCAAAGAAGACATACAGAAGGCTAACAAACACATGAAAAGATGCTCAACATCACTCATTATCAGAGAAATGCAAATCCAAACCACAATGAGGTACCATCTCACGCTGGTCAGAATGGCTGCTATCCAAAAGTCTACAAACAATAAATGCTGTAGAGAGTGTGGAGAAAAGGGAACCCTATTACACTGTTGGTGGGAATGCAAACTAGTACAGCCACTATGGAGAACAGTGTGGAGATTCCTTAAAAAACTGGAAATAGAACTGCCTTATGATCCAGCAATCCCACTGCTGGGCATACACACTGAGGAAACCAGAATTGAAAGAGACACGTGTACCCCAATGTTCATCACAGCAGTGTTTATAAAGCCAGGACATGGAAGCAACCTAAATGTCCATCAGCAAATGAATGGATAAGAAAGCAGTGGTACATATACACAATGGAGTATTACTCAGCCATTGAAAAGAATACATTTGAATCAGTTCTAATGAGGTGGATGAAACTGGAGCCTATTATACAGAGTGAAGTAAGCCAGAAAGAAAAACACCAACACAGTATACTAACGCATACATAAGGAATTTAGAAAGATGGTAACAATAACCCTGTATACGAGACAGCAAAAGAGACACAGATGTATAAAGTCTTTTGGACTCTGTGGGAGAAGGGCAAGGATGGGATGATTTGAGAGAATAGCATTGAAACATGTATATTATCATATGTGAAACAGATCACCAGTCCAGGTTCGATGCATGAGACAGGGTGCTCAGGGCTGGTGCACTGGAATGACCCTGAGGGATGGGATGGAGAGGGAGGTAGGAGGGGTGTTCAGGATGAGGAACATATGTACACCCATGGCTGATTCATTTCAATGTATGGCAAAGACCACGACAATATTGTAAAGTAATTAGCCTCCAATTAAAATAAATAATATAATTAAGAAAAAGAAAATGCACTATCTACAAAGCACAATACAGTGAAACACAATAAAATGAGATGAGACTGAATTTTTATCACCTAGTTTATTTTTTAACCTATTGAGGTATGATTGACATGTTAAGAACTGTACATATTTAATGTATATAACTCAATGAGACTATAGATAAATATAAACTTGTGAAACCATTGTCATTGTCAAGGCCATAGGCATATCTATATTTTCCCAAAGTTTCCTCCATTCCATTTATTAATAAAGAAATAGAGGAAAATAATAGAATGGGAAAGACTAGAGATCTCTTCAAGAAAATTTGAGATACCATGGGAACATTTCATGCAAAGATGGGCACAATAAAGGACAGAAATGATATGGACTTAACACAGGCAGATGAGATTAAGAAGAGGTGGCAACAATACATAGAAGAACTATACAAAAAAGACCTTCATGACCCAGATAACCATGATGGTGTGATCACTCACCTAGAGCCAGACATCCTGGAATTCAAAGTCAAGTTGGCTTTGGGAAGCATCACTATGAACAAAGCTAGTGGAGGTGATGGAATTCCAGCTGAGCTATTTCAAATCCTAAAAGATGATGCTGTGAAAGTGCTGCACTCAATATGCCAGCAAATTAGGAAAACTCAGCTGTGGCCACAGGACTGGAAAGGGTCAGTTTTCATTCTAATCCCAAAGAAAGGCAGTGTCAAAGAATGCTCAAACTACCATACAATTGCACTCATCTCACACGCTAGTAAAGTAATGCTCAAAATTCTCCAAGCCAGGCTTCAACAGTACATGAACTGTGAATTTCCAGATGTTCAAGCTGGATTTAAAAAAGGCAGAGGAACCAGACATCAAATTGCCAACATCTGTTGGATCATTGAAAAAGCAAGAGAATTCTAGAAAAGCATATACTTCTGCTTTATTGACTGCCAAAGCCTTTGACTGTGTGGATCACAACAAACTGTGGAAAATTTTTCAAGAGATGGGAATACCAAACCACCTTATCTGCATCTTGAGAAATCTGTATGCGGGTCAAGAAGCACCAGTTAGAACTGGACATGGATTGGTTCCAAATTGGGGAAGGAATACATCAAGGCTGTATATTGTCACCCTGCTTATTCAACTTCTATGCAGAGTCAGTCAGTCAGTTCAGTCGTCCATTCATGTCTGACTCTTTGCGACCCCATGACTGCTGCATGCCAGGCTTCCCTTTCCATTACCAACTCCCGGAGTTTACTCAAACTCATGTCCATAGAGTCGGTGATGCCATACAACCACCTCATCCTCTGTTATCCCCTTCTACTCTCGCCTTCAATCTTTCTCAGCATCAGGGTCTTTTCTAATGAGTCGGTTCTTCGTATCAGGTGGCCAAAGTATTGGAGTTTCAGCTTTAGCATCAGGCCTTCCAATGAATATTCAGGACTGATTTCCTTCAGGATTGACTGGTTGAATCTCCTTGCAGTCCAAGGGACTCTCAAGATCTTCTTCAACACCAGAGTTCAGAAACATCAGTTCTTCGGTGCTCAGCTTTCTTTATGGTCTAACTCTCACATCCATACATGATACTGGAAAAACCATTGCTTTGACTAGACAGACCTTTGTTGGCAAAGTAATGTCTCTGCTTTTTAATGTGCTTTCTAGTTTGGTCATACCTTTTCTCCCAAAGGGCAAGCGTCCTTTAATTTCATGGCTGCTGTCACCATCTGCAGTGATTTTGAAAGTGAAGTCGCTCAGTCGTGTCCGACTCTTTGCGACCCCGTGGACTGTAGCCTACCAGGCTTCTCCATCCATCGGATTTTCTAGGCAAGGGCACTGGAGTGGGTTGCCATTTCCTTCTCCAGGAGATCTTCCCGACCCAGGGATCAAACCCGGGTCTCCCGCATTGTAGGCAGATGCTTTGTCGTCTGTTTTTGGACTCCCCCCCTCCAAATAAAGGCTCTCACTGTTTCCATTGTTTCTCCAGCTATTTGCCATCAAGTGATGGGACCAGATGCCATGATCTTAGTCTTCTGAACGTTGAGTTTTAAGTCAGCTTTTTCACTCGCCTCCTTCACTTTCATCAAGAGGCTCTTTAGTTGTTCTTCACTTTCTGCCATTAGGGTGGTGTCATCTGCATATCCAAGGTTATTGATATTTCTCCTGGCAATCTTGATTCCAGCTTGTGCTTCATCCAGCCCGGCATTTCTCATGATGTACTCGGCATATAAGTTAAATAAGCAGGGTGACAATATACAGCCTTGATGTACTCCTTTCCCTATTTGGAACCAGTCTGTTGTTCCATCTCCAGTTCTAACTGTTGCTTCTTAACCTTCACACAGATTTCTCAGGAGGCAGGTCAGGTGGTCTGGTATTCCCATCTCTTGAAGAATTTTCCACAGTTTGTTGTGATCCACACAATCAAATGCTTTGGCATAGTCAATAAAGTAGAAGTAGACGTTTTTCTGGAACTCTCTTGCTTTTCTGATGATCCAGTGGATGTTGGCAATTTGATCTCTGGTTCCTCTTTCTTTTGTAAATCCAACTTGAACATCTGGAAGTTCATGGTTCATGTACTGTTGAAGCCTGGCTTGGAGAATTTTGAGCATTACTTTGCTAGCGTGTGAGGTGAGTTCAATTGTGCGGTAGTTTGAACATTCTTTGGCATTGCCTTTTTATGGGATTGGAATGAAAAGTAACCTTTTCCAGTGCTGTGGCCACTGCTGAGTTTTCCAAATTTGCTGGTATACTGAGTATAGCACTTTCACAGCATAATCTTTTAGGACTTGAAATAACTCAAATGAAATTCCATCACCTTCACCAGCTTTATTCATAGTGATGCTTCCTAAGGCCAACTTGACTTCAAATTCCAGGATATCTGGCGAGTGATCACACCATTGTGGTTATCTGGATCATGAAGATCTTTTTTTTAGAGTTCTTCTGTGTATTGTTGGTACCTCTTCTTAATCTCTCCTGCTTGTCTTAAGTCCATACCACTTCTTTCCTTTTGTGCCCATCTTTGGATGAAATGTTCCCTTGGTATCTCTAATTTTCTTGAAGAGATATCAGAAACCCCTTATACAACTGATACTGAGGGACAGATCTCAGGCTACTTTCACCTTTTTTATGTGTTAAGGCTGTAATTAGTTCCAAGATATATTTGGTCTGTATAATCTGTCATATACATAGTAAAATAATTTGCTTTTAAAAATAATAGAAAACATTCTTATTTTGTTATCATTTTTTTGCCCTGATTTCTAGTAAATCTATAATTCTTCTTTTAAAAAAAACTCAAATGGAAAAAGAAATTAAAGATTACTTCTTATCTAAATGATTATCATCCACTTATAGTAATGAGGCTATAATGCAAAATTAAATCTAAGAGTAATACTTTATTAAACATTACTATCATTTGTTGTAGCATTTTGTTGCTTGTTTTAGTATTACATCCCAAGAAGAAAAAAATATCCCATTTAAAATACATTATCTTTAATATTATTACTTTGATTCTCTCCTGTTTAGATCCAAAGCTTTCATAAATTGAACTTCTATAAATTTCATAAAATTTCTGTTCCAAATTTCTTGAGAGTCAAAGGGAAAATAAATGTAGGACTAGCAGTGTTTTTTTCCTATAACCTTAAGCATCATAGATTAGTAAGATCAGTAATATTCATATGGCATCTTCAATTTTAAAGGTTAATATTGTGAGTCTTAAAAAGAAACTCAGCACTGTTTTTTTTTTTCATTTTTTATTCCATAAAATATACTAGGTAGCTATAAGTTATTAAAGTACACATAGACCTCTTTTTTAAAAGATATGGAGAAGCACTAAAATCTGTAAATTACAACACTATCTTTAATGAAAGTATATTTGAAATGCTGTATATTTGCTGTCTACATCCAAAAGGCTTCCCAGGTGGCACTAGTGGTAAAGAACCTGCCTACCAATGCAGGAGACGTAAGAGGTGCATGTTTGAACCCTGGGCTGGGAAGTTCACCTGGAGGAGGGCATGGCAACCCACTCCAGTATTCTTGCCTGGAGAATCCCATGGACAGAGGAGTTTGCTGGGCTACAGTCCATGAGATCGCAAAGAGTCAGACACGACTGAAGTGACTTAGCATGCACACACAGGTAAAATGTTTTAAACTAACAATGAAGTCTTTCTATAGCAGACAAATGAATTACTAGAAAGCTCATGAGTAATAAAAAGTATGTTCAACCATTTTTTCACTAAATTGCTTAGAAATAATGTTTTTGAGAGGTGACAAAAATAAATAGATTAACAATCAGGGCAATTTTTATAAACAAACACTGTGTTTGGGGGATTTAAATCAAACTGCGTTTACATGTTCCACTGATGTCCTCTATTTCTCAGCATGAAATTATTCTCCAGGTTGGGTCAAATGCAAAGCCATAGAAAGTCAGTCCCCATCACAGCATTGCCAAGTGTGGCCTAAAAGTTGAAAGGCTGTGATAAAATAAATTGTGCCAGAGAAATAATCAAGCAGCTAAGGAAATACATTTTGGGTTGAACTGGCAGTTTTTGCCTTAGAAAAGTACAGCACTTGAGTACAATCACAATACTTCCTAGTAAGATAAGGGAAGTGCTTGCAGAAATTCTGGATAACTTGCAACATATCCAGAAATTAAAACAAAACAACAACAACAGAAAAGCCCTTGCCAAAGAAGTATTCTCCATGGGTGATATTTACCTGGTTTGTCTCCTCTAAGACTCAAAGAGAGTTGTTGACCCAATATAAATAGCGATCTACAATTTTGGAATTGCTTTGTAATTCAAGACTTTATGGAAATAACAAAAGAGTTGTTGAAAATGATTGAACCCCTCAGAGTTGCATGAAATTTATGTATAGTTCTTCACTATGATAAATTTCAACATAAACAATAAACTCTAACAGCTATGTGGGACTAAAAGAAGTTTTAGAATAAAATTGTAACTCCTCCTGGTTAACTGGTGAAAATTACTTGCCAGGGTTACTGGAGAATTTTGTGATTTTTGGACTGGCATAGATTCCCAGGACATAGCGCACTGTTTATTGCTTTTGAAGCTTAGCTCATGCTGTCAACTCTTTCTAGAATGCTCTCAACCCTGCCACCCTAACCAACATATGCATTTACTTGGATAATTACTTTCCATTTATTAAAATTTCCTCTTTGGTGTTGTATAAGTACTTGTGTATACTTGTCAATACTTAAAATTGTAGGTATCTGTTTAAATATCTTATTCATCTTTTGTAATTCTAATATATAGACATAATAGTGTTCAACAGAATATACCTACTTTATTTGTAGAAAATTTCCAACTTGCTACTAGTTTACTTACCTGTTTAATCATTTCATCTTAAGGCAGAACATTTTGTCAGAAATTATTGATTATAAAGTTATTAAATAAAACCTATTTCTTGCCATTTGAAAACCACTAAGGTGGTATATGCCTTCTTTTTGCCTTTTTAATGTTTATTTGTACATTTATCTGCCCTACTCCTCATCCTCTCATCCTCACTGTTAGTTCCTTAGGATCTTGAAATCTATAGTATATTATTTTGTGTTTTATATCATCACTGAGTGTAATACTGACACATAGAAATGCTTAAGAACTATTCGTTGAATGAATGAATGCATGAATAATTTTTCATGCTTTTGTTTCTTTTTATTACACGTACAATTTTAAGTTATGTCTACTTTGTTTACATCTAGTGAATATATTAGCTAAAGGCCCAAGATGAGGTAGCCTATGCATGAACACTTTCATTTTTGGAGTCCTTTTCTTAAAGGTGAGTCATTTTCTTTTGTTTGATTTTGAAATAACTGTATATTGAAGGGATTAAATAATCTAGTAGCCAGGTCTGAGTTCTGTAGCTAGAGGCTGTTACTGACTATGTCCATATCTGATTCTTAAGTGGCTGAAACCAGGATTAGAGAAATTCCAAAGTTATTCAACAAGCCTTTCCTCATTATTGTTAAAAATCAAGCTAACATTGAAGAACCATGCATTTAAAATTCCCTCAAAAAAGAATTTCCAAAATATCACAAGAACGCCTATCTTTTTGCCACATAGTGATAGACAACATAAAGATAGTTGGTATGTAAGACTTGCAATTACTCTACTTACTACTCTGCTTTCTAGCCTCTTAGATTTCTTTTTCAGCAATATTTGATTTTTTTTTTTTTTTTGCCATTGTGAAAATGCTTAGTGCTTCATCAGGATGTCTTTGAGAAAAAAATGAGCGTCATTATTACTGATGCTCAAAGGTTGTAATAACACAAACCAAAGTCACTGAAATTTAAGATGGCATAAAAGAGCACTGCTTTAATCTGTGTTTTAGGCAAAAGGGCTCACAAATTCATGTTTTAGAAATTTTTTGTATCAAATTTAGGCTCTTTTTCATGCATTTACATAAAACTCCTATACTCCCTATGAAAATAGTGATGGTAATTTAAATCCACGTAGTCAATCACTGTCAACATTTATATCACTACCTGCCAAAAATACCTGTGATGTACATATTTTCTTCATTTTAAGAATAGAAGAGGGGTTTGGGACAAATTTAAACAGAAAAAATATTACTGAAGCCTTGAATATTAGTTATATTTTGCTTCCTAATAAATCACTCCAAAAATTGATGCCTTAAAACAGTATTTATTATATCACAGTTTCTATGGGTCAGAAATCCAGGCATGACTTGGTTTGGTTTTCTGGCTCCTAGCCCCTCATAAGACTGTAATCAAGGTGTTGGCAGGGGCTGCAGTCATCTCAAGGCTCGACTAGGGGAACTACCTGTTTTCCAAGTTCACTAATTTTTCCTAATTTCCTTCTCAATAGAGCATTTCACAGCATGGCAGTAGTCTTCTCTCAGAGCAAGTGAGATGAGAAAGGAAGACAGAAGCAAGAATTTTTATGAAATTTTGTCTCAAAAGTGACATCCCATTCCTTTTTCTATATTCTGGGGAGAGGATTACAGAAGCTTGCAGGCTATGAGGAGGCACGGATGATTTGGCCCATCTTAGAAGTTGCTTACCACGCTTCTTTTATGGAAAGGCTTATTCCTTTAGGCTAGCTGGTTTGGAGTAGGATGGCAACTAGTTCTAGTTTTTAGTTATTAAATATTCAGGACTTTGTTTTTAAAGCCAGAATTAGAGCTAGCAGCTGGCATTCAGCCAAGGGACCACGTCAGGCCAAAATATACTGTTAACATTTTTAAAAATTAAAATAAAGAATAAATAAAACATGGCAACAAGTATCTGAGACTGTTAAGAATTGAGAAGGTAGATTAACTAAACAAAGATAGTCTTCCTCGTGCCTTTTCCACAGTTATGTAAAAATTTCTTTTTTAAATTTTACGTGGCAAATAAGAAAAAGTAAAGGTAGAAAAGACACAAAATTAATGACATCTGCTCATTGAGAAGGGTGGGGGGAATTAGTTTCTCATCGAAAGACACAGAATTGGGAATATGGGGCCTGAGGGAGAGAAATCAAATCACAATCTTAGTTTAAAAAAAAAAAAAAAGACTTTGAAGATACAATATAAACCAGGGATTGTAAATACTAGCCCTCATTCCAGAAATAAAGTCTGTTAGGAAAAAACAAAAACAAAACACCTTTGCTCTTACAACTTGGTTACGGTAAAAGGGATCTCAAAGCATGCACGCTCGCTCAGTCGCTTCAGACTCTTCTCCAGGCTCTTCTGCCCATGGGATTCTCCAGATAAGAACACTGGAGTAGGTTACCATGCCCTCCTCCAGGAGATCTTCCCCACCAGGGGATTGAACCCACATCTCCTGCATTGCAGGTGGAACCCACTGAGCCACCTGGGAAGCCCATCTCAAGGCATACTCATATACTTATTGAGCTTTCCTCTGATAGGGCTTATGGCAAGTAATTGTTAAGATTATGCCTGTGGGATTGCAGTTAGGGACCTCTTCTATAGCATGAGCTGTAGGGGGTTGGTTAATAGGAAAATGCCATATTATATACTATAGCTCCTATAATTTGGTCAGAAATGTTTCCCTATAAGGATTCAAATAAGAGTCCTGGAAATTAGGTAGCAGCACTATTCCAAAAGAATTCCTGTGATGAGGCTGTCCTTGCTGCTCTAGACCCTGAGCCCCATCTAGCTGTTTGGTATTAAAGGGGCTGTGGTGGGTGCTGCCTCACTCAGATCCTCTTTACTGAACTGATGCATCCATTTGCCAGCTGCTGTGAATGTTGCCTGCTAAAGGCTCACAGCTGTACACTTCTCTAGAAGGGACTGATGTTGGCAGAGGAGAACTGCCTTGCCTGGGAGATCAGCATACCTTCCTGTGGGGTAGGGGACAGCCTGAGGGCAATGACCCACTGAAACTGAGGTATCAAAGCCTGACTTGTTATGAGGTGAAATTCAAGCCTTAGAACTGCCCAGGGGATCAAGAAGAAGTTAATCTCCTGTTGCCACCGCATCTTTGGTTAGCTTTTCCTCGCTGTTTCTTGATTCCTTCACTCCTTTACAGGACCCTTCTGAGAGCACTCCCTCTACAAATCACTTGCACAAAATCTCTGCCTCAGGCTCTGCTTCTATGAACCTGATCTGAGACATGCATCAACTGGAAATCAAATAGGGGACTGGACATTTATTTTTAACATTAGAGCATAAGATCCTAATTTCCTTTTTTGGTTTAGGGTGCTATTTATCGTTGAAATTATTCCTTTGTGTGGAACTTCTTCCTCCCATTTAAATTATTGGATTGAAAAACAGGTAAAATGGTTAACCTATAATACCCTAGCCTTCCTTCTTCCTGTGATCACACCTCCCTTCCTTCTTTCCTTTCTCTTTCCTCTCTTCCTCCCTTTTCCCTTTCCTTCCTTCCTTTTTTCCTCCCTTCCTCCTTCATTCCCTTCCTCAATTCCTCCCTTCTCTGGTTTGCTCCAGAAAAGATTTAAGGTATCTAAATTAAAACACGGATAAAAATGACATATGGTAAAAAGTGTTCTTGGAATGCCCTTCTCACAAGGCTCTCTAGGCCAATATCCCCCTTCAGTTCAGTTCAGTTGCTCAGTCGTGTCCGACTCTTTGCGACCCCATGAATCACAGCACGCCAGGCCTCCCTGTCCATCACCAACTCCCGGAGTTCACTCAAACTCATGTCCATCGAGTCGGTGATGCCATCCAGCCATCTCATCCTCTGTTGTCCCCTTCTCCTCTTGCCCCCAATCCCTCCCAGCAGCAGAGTCTTTTCCAATGAGTCAACCCTTTACATGAGGTGGCCAAAGTACTAGAGTTTCAGCTTTAGCATCATTCCTTCCAAAGAACACCCAGGGCTGATCTCCTTCAGAATGTACTGGTTGGATCTCCTTGCAGTCTAAGGGACTCTCAAGAGTCTTCTCCAACACCACAGTTCAAAAGCATCAATTCTGCGGCACTCAGCTTTCTTCACAGTCCAACTCTCGCATCCATACATGACCACTGGAAAAACCATAGCCTTGACTAGATGGACCTTTGTTGGCAAAGTAATGTCTCTGCTTTTCAATATGCTATCTAGGTTGGTCATAACTTTTCTTCCAAGGAGTAAGCGTCTTTTAATTTCATGGCTGAAGTCACCATCTGCAGTGATTTTGGAGCCCCCCCAAATAATCCCCCTTAGTGACTAACATTAAATTCCCACTCTACATGGAACAAAGAAATGGTCTAAATTTCTTACTAGCATTCTTAGTTCAAGATGACTGAAAAACAATTAACAGAAAAACTATAGAGCTATAATTTCCATATGTTTCACAAGTTCTCTACCCTTACTTGAAATACACCTGGTAAAACTCATATCTTTGGAAAGGAAAGCAAAGGGGAGGTGGTCACTGTGGAGGACCTTCTGTTCTGGAGGCCAGAAGCTCTGTGCTACTGACAATTGAGCTACTAGGTCCTCACTCACTTTCAGTCGGTGCCATTTAAATCAATGCCTTAACAATTGTTGACCTGCTCCCCAATATAAGAGATATTCTGCAAAACTCATATTTTCATGACCTGTGGATTTTTTGTTTCTTAAAAAAGATAGTCACATTTAAACGGTGCATTTCTGACTGCCCTTTCCTTGTCACCCTTCATACTTTTCCCCATAATACTTTTCCTAGCACAGCTTCTTGTGTTGTTTTGCCAGTGTGGCCATGGTTAATACAAGTCACTTTATGTTTCACTTATAATAGAAAACTACTCAAAACCAAGCACACAAAACAAAGCTTTCTGTAAGAATCAAACAACACCCTTTAGGTGAGTTTAAAGTAATTTTAATCAGCTGACAAATACCCTTTGTCTTTAAGGATGTATCAGAGTCCTCTGTGGGAAGAACTTTTTAAGGTAGGCACTGAATCTGATGTCCCTTTCATGGTTTCCATTGGTATATCCCTGAAAACTGCTGACAGAGAGCCCCAAGGCTTTCTCGAGAGCAAGAAGCATTTACTTTGTGCCCTTGAATGACAGCAGAAAATAGACTTCTACTGCCAAAGGACATCCTCATTTCTTCTTCCAAAACAGCAGCTATGCCATTTTACTTGCCATCTCTCTTCTGAACAAACGGCTCCCTTAGGTACCTTCATAACCATATTGTAATATAATGATGAGTTATTAATTCTGCATCTCATATGTAAAAATTAGAAAGGCCAGAGTTTTCAAATGAGGCAGTTTAAATTTTAAAAAATATGCAAAGCAAAATATAGTGATATAGATGCATCCAAACAGAATTGCCAGTGCTTCTCTAAGGCAAAATTTGAAATATAGACATAGTTCATCTCCATCTTCCTTCTTTCCCTCGTTTCATGCCTCTTTTTTTGGCACTGGGATCATAGGTCCTCATGCTTTCCCTTGTCTGCCAGAGTATCTCCATTAAATTACATATCCTGTTTTGGCTTGCAGCATTTGAACTTGGCCTCAAACCTTTACCTGCTTTATGTTCTATGTCTTACTTTAAATTTGACATATTAATTTATTTGAGTTTATGGACTAAAGATTATTAATAATTAAAATGATATTTTAACCCTTTGGAGTTATGTTAATAGGCACTCTATGGAAGATCAATTCTTTTAACTCAAAGGGCAAACTGGTGCAATCCAAGCCCTTTCGCTAGGTTGGTGGGAGCAATGTTTTGGAAAGGGAGGCCACGGTCTTTAATGGAGAACTTGCCCACTTTGTTTAGGTATTAAGCTGGCCCTGTACATATGGCCATTATTTTGGTAAACAACAAAGGATAAACATGTTTAAAGTCTGAAAGTCCACACTATGGGCCTTTTCTGTTGAAGAGAAATACATGGTTTTGTTAAAAGAAACTTCTCTACATTATGTCCTACTTTTCATGAGTTGTTTTTTCCAATGGAAATAAAGTAAAAATCTGTTTCAGCTGTCTCACAGCCAAACTATGCATTTTTGTTATACTCAATCAACTCTAATCATTACTTTGAAAACCTGAAATTTGTTAGTCTAGGTACACAGCTCATCCTGCTGACTCCATGAGTAGCAATGTGCAGCGTTTAATGTGTCCTACAATGTACAATGTTCAATGCTATTTTAGTTGTTATGTGCAACTCATTTTTTTTTCCTTTTTGGCAGAAACTGGCTGACTGCTGTTACATCAAGGGAATGTGGTGGCAGCTTCAAGCTTTAAATATTTTGACATAATACAAGAGTGGCTCTTTTCTTTTGACTCCAAGGCTGTCTGTTCCTTAGACATGAGTTTACTCAGGGCTGTAGTTTTTTGGGTTCAGCTGAACAGGGATTAAGTCAATTATTAATGTTTTTATATATCACTGGCAAAATGCATATATTAAATACATGAACATTTTACAGTTGAATCAGAAGACAATTGTCAAAGGAGGTAAAGAACTGCTGAATAGATATATCATTTGTCATCATAATATAGCTAATACTTCTGCCTTGACTTGGCACTGAACAAGTCAGAATCTGCTGCACATTTTAAGACTGTAATATTTTCTACCTTCTGTATCTTATTACCTTTTCAAATTCCTGTACTGAATCAATATCTATAAAATAGTACAAAAAGCATTTGATGGATAAGCCTTAAAATGACATGATGAACACAAAACATTTTCCACCAAAGAGACCTTGAATAAATGTTAGTTATTGATATTATTATTATTACTATTATTATTCTGAGTAGAAATCTCAGCTTCATTAGTACCATAAGATTAATAAGCAACCCAACTTCTCATAACTAGCTCTTTGTGTACTTGGTCATAACTAGCTCTTTGTGTACTTGGTAGCTACAGATTAAGGATAGATTCCATCTATTTTGGCATTTTCCCAAACATTTAAAAAACATCCTTTGACCACAGATGTTATCCATATGTACACAAATAGGAAAACAACCTGGGCATTTAATAAATACAATTGTTAAACTCATTTTTAAATAAATTAATGAATTTTTAAACAAACGAATGAATCAGTGATTAAATAAATGAATAAGACATGTATTCCATGTACGAGGTTACTTAATGTAACATTCTTTTAGAAGTGCCAGAATACCTTAAAGATCTTATAATCTAGTTCTTAATTTTGTAGATGAGGAAATACAGGTAAAATAATTTACTTGATCACAATTTTATCTGGTGATGGTCCAAAACTCTTAATGATTTCCCTTGTTTCCATGACAAATCAGATGGGCTTTCTCCAATATACCTTAGGCCCTGAGAGGTGCATGTTGTTTAGTTGCTAAAAAGTGAAAGTGAAAGTTGCTCGGTTATATCTGACTCTTTGTGACCCCATGGATTATACAGTCCATGGAATTCTCCAGGCCAGAATACTGGAGTGGGTACCCTTTCCCTTCTTCAGGGGATCTTCTCAACCCAGGGATCGAACTCAGGTCTCCCACATTGCAGGCGGATTCTTTACCAGCTGAGCGACCAGGGAAGCCCAAGAATACTGGAGTGGGTAGCCTATCCCTTCTCCAGCAGGTCTTCCCAACCCAGGAATCAAATCAGGGTCTCCTGCATTGCAGGAGGATTCTTTACCAACTGACCTATCAGGGAATCCTTAGTTGATGAGTCATGTCCAACTCTTTGTGACCCTATGGACTCTTCTGCCCATGGGATTTCCCAGACAAGAATACTATAGTGGGTTGCCATTTCCTTCTCCAGGGGATCTTCCTGACCCAGGGACTGAACCTGCATCTCCTGCATTGGCAGACAGATTCCTTACTGCTGAGCCACCAGGGAACCCCTATTGCTGCATAGGGCATTACAAAGAGCATGGACTTCAGAGGCAGAGAAACCCGGGTTTGCAGCTCAGTTTTTTCTGGTTGTGTGTTCCTTGGCAAGTCATTTAGCCCAAACCTTAATTTCTCATCAGTAACATACATCTGTCTCACAAGGCCGTTGTAAATGATGTGACTTGTGTAATGTACTCAGCAAAGAGTAAACATGAATTGGTAATCCCTCCTCTGCCTTTGATGTAGTATATTGTAAAAAAAAAAAAAAAAAAAAAAATATATATATATATATATGAACAGGGGGTATCAGTTCACTGAGCCTACATAATTTACTTTTAATTTAAAAGAAGCACCAGTGCTCATCTTACCATATTATTGGCTATCTGAAGGTAAAAATTTTGTTTCCCCATGATAGGAAATTTAATTTCACTGTTTTCCCATCTGTACAGTCAGGCCATTCAAGATGGCTGTTCTCTTGCTGTCTGTACATCCCCTGCTCAACTAGTCCCTGTTTCACTCTGATGACTATCCAATCCTCTCAATTATAGGGCTTAATCAGTAACTGCCTCCATGCTTGCTCCCTATCCCAGCTACTGGTTTCCTTAAAAATTAATGAGTGAACTTGACATCAATTCTCCCTATAAATGGTAGCCTCTTCCCCTTCCCCAGACCCTGGACTTCCCTGGTGGCTCAGACAGTAAAGCGTCTGCCTACAATGTAGGAGATCCAGGTTCAATCCCTGGGTCGGGAAGATCTCCTGGAGAAGGAAATGGCAACCCACTTCAGTATTCTTGCCTGGAGAATCCCATGGACAGAGGAACCTGGCAGGCTTACAGTCCATGGGGTCACAGAGTCGGACATGACTGAGCGACTTCACTTTCTTTCTTTCTTTCTTTCTTTTCCCATCAGTAGCAAAGAGTGCTGCCATGTCTTGCCAGCTATGTTCCACAGTGGGATGTTGCTTCAGGACCTTTTGTTTCTGACTTTCCAGATTTCCTATCCCATAAACCACTGATGTCTTTGTCACTGTCTGTGGGGTTTTTCTTCTGTCTTGAGGCTGGGCCTACAAGGCTTGCAGGCCTTCCAGGTGCAGCCCAACACCATCTAAGAAAACATAGGTAATAGATAATGAATTGGTTATAGTATAGATTGTTATGGATAATTTGAGTTGTCTTACCTACTTGAATTATTTCCTATTAAAATACACGAGAGGTGGCAAAGTTAACACTTTGAAACTTTCTGAGATTTTTTGGTACTCCAGTCATACCTAAGTCACACCATTGGCTTTAAACCCATTTATTCATTTGGCCCATTCTCTGGTTTGCTAAGATTCTGTAGAAAATTTTGTCATTGGGTACTGAGAGTGCTTAAAGCAAACAGCACTATCCTCTGTGCCCTAGAATGACTGACAGTCTCCTAGAAATGATATTATATCTGGAGCAGGCATTCATAGATACAAACCAGGGAAATTAAAAACAAGATAAAAGACCCAGGTCATCAACCATCTTCGCAGTATTTTTTTTTTTTCTGAAGAATTGGATTAAATCATTTCTCTATGTTAGAAATAAAATGGAGTAGCAGCATGACTCTTGCTCATTTTATTTTCTTCATCTTTAAAACAAATAAAAATCAAGATAGACTGACTAAAAGAAGGATTAGTGCATGAATAATATGTACTAGGGACTTGTATATTATTATCACAATAGCCCTATGAACTAGGAAACATTCTTAGAGAGTTAAATAATTTAATGAAGATCATATAGGTAGTGACTCTAGTACTCAAACCCATGTCTGCTTTTAACCCTACTTAATATCGCCTGAATATTAATCAGCTTATTTCTGAGGTTTTAAAACCACAGTGAGAAAAGTAAAGTATAGCCAAAATACGGATATATTTGCCATGCGGGGTTTTACCCATTGGAAGCAGGCTGATCCCTGAAAATCAATTTACCAAATGCCATTTGAGCTAAAGCTAATTTGTCAAATGACTATTTCCTCAAATGGCCAATTTGTCAAATTTACCAAATTTATAAGTTTATAAAAAATACAATTTGTATTCAAATACTAAGAATATGCATTAGAATGTACTTATATATCTATATATCCTTTATTAATATATTTACACTTGAGAATTTTAAAAATTACTCCATATTATTCACAATTTCATTATAAATATGTTGATAAAAAGGATAGATTCATAGAAGACTATGCTATTCTCTAACCCTTAGCTTTTGACCAACTGAACGTTCCTTAAAATGCTACTAATCAGTTTATATATTACTGATAAATTCCAGACTACTCCTTAAAACTTTCTTTCACAACTTGATAAATTTGGAAAATTTGGTGAAGTGGTCATGTCGCTGGTTATGTGAACCTTAATGTGCATTATTTGCAAATCTGTTAAAAAGCAGATTCTGAGTTTGTAGGTTTGGCTGGGGCCTGAGAGTCTGCATTTCTAACAAACACCCAAGTGATGCCTGCATTGCTTGCTTTAGAGCACATTATGAGTATCATAGATTAACAGGGAATTAGCTTTCAGTGAGTCGATACAGGATGAACTGAAATAGAATTGTATACATCACACCTATTTCACTGTCTCAACTTCACTGACTTTTGTGCAAGACTTCCTGTATAAAGAATATTTTGTTTAGCTATTAACATGACTTATCTTTAAACTGATACAGATTTGAGTAATGAAAGAAATACACAGATGACACCACCCTTATGGCAGAAAGCAAAGAACTAAAGAACTTCCTGGTGAAAGTGAAAGAGGAGAGTGAAAATGTTGGCTTAAAATACAACATTCAGAAAACTAAGATCATGGCATCCGGTCCCATCACTTCATGAAAAATAGATGGGGAAACAATGGTAACGGTGGCAGACTTTATTTTGGGGGCTCCAAAATTACTGCAGATGGTGACTGCAGCCATGACAAAAAAAAAAAAAAAAAAAGACGCTTGCTCCTTGGAAGAAAAGCTATGACCAACCTAGACAGCATATTAAAAAGCAGAGACATTACTTTGCCAACAAGGTCCATCTAGTCAAAGTTTTGGTTTTTCCAGTAGTTATGATGGACATGAGAGTTGGACTATACAAAAGCTGAGTGCTGAATTGATACTTTTGAGCTGTGGTGTTGGAGAAGACTCTTGAGAGTCCCTTGGACTGCAAGGAGATCCAACCAGTCAATCCTAAAAGAAATCAGTCCTGATTATTCATTGGAAGGACTGATGGTGAAGCTGAAACTCCAGTACTTTGCCACATGATGCAACAAGGTGACTCCTAGGGAAAGACCCTGATTTGGGAAAGATTGAAGGCAGGAGGAGGAGGGGACGACAGAGGATGAGATGGTTGGATGGCATCACCGACTGACTCAATGGACATGAGTTTGAGCAAGCTCCGGGAGTTGGTGATGGACAGGGAAGCCTGGCATGCTGCAGTCCATGGGGTCACAAAGAGTCAGACACAACTGAGTGACTGAACTGAACTGAATGAGAGAAAAGCAAAAAATTGCTTTATTATTTTGTCAGTAATCTAAACAATTTGAGGAAAGCCATGATACCATCTGCTATCCTGTTTAATTTCTCCTAAACTCTCAACATGAAATATGTCCATAAAATTTTTAGCAGTTAGAAACATGCATACTTAGAGTTATTGCATAATAATAGAGTTTTAGCAACTCACTGACAATTTGAAGTACCTATTTTTATTGCATTTAATTAAATATGTCCATGTCAGGTATTTTGAAAACTAAGATAGAAATATGTTATACATCATAGTTCTCTGATCTGAATTATCTTGGTAAAATGGTAAAATTGTCTTGGAAAAACTATCAAAAAATACTGTTGCTCAAAAGAAAATGTATATTATCATCTACAGCTGTGAAGAGTATTTTATTATGCTGACAGAATTGCATTTTGCTTTGAGAAAACTATCATATAATTATTTTAAATATCTAGTAAAATATGATTGGCAACAGAGCTGAGTTGTAGGTTTTATTTAGAGCTGCGGCTGCTGCTAAGTCGCTTCAGTCGTGTCTGACTCTGTGTGACCCCATAGACGGCAGCCCACCAGGCTCCCCCATCCCTGGGATTCTCCAGGCAAGAACACTGGAGTGGGTTGCCATTCCTTCTCCAATGCATGAAAGTGAAAAGTGAAAGTGAAGTTGCTCAGTCGTGTCCGACTCTTAGCGATCCCATGGACTGCAGCCTCCCAGGCTCCTCTGTCCATGGGATTTTTCAGGCAAGAGTACTGGAGTGGGGTGCCATTGCCTTCTCCACTATTTAGAGCAGTAGGTCTCAACCTTGGCTTTATCTTAGAATCACCTGGTGAGCTTTCAAAAAATCTCAATACTCAGGTCACTCCCCAGATTAGCTAAATTTGAATCACTGTACAGAATTTTTAAACTCCGCAGGTGATCCCAATGTACATTCAGGGTAATGATGCTTTTCTCATTCTCTGTTTTACATAATTGTTTCTTTTTCTTTCTGAGCATGCCATTATCACTCTTCCATTCTTCCTGTTCGTTTGGTTATTTACATGTACAACCATCTGTTAAAATGGCATAATTCTTGCTTATAAATTGGACTAAGGCAAAAATTCCAGACAAAGACATACAAATACATGGGTAGTCTTTATAAACCCATTGTTTATTATATGACAGAACTGAGATCCTTTAGGAAATAATTATTATTTGAACCTTATGTCTTTGGCCTGAATTCATATATAATCACAGAACAGCAAGTAAGCAGAAAAACAAAGCAATTGCAATTTGACAATGAAAGCAGTTCAACTCTTTAACTGTATCTTTATGGAATATAGTTCCATGTTCAAAGTGCTGGGCTTAGACACTTATAGATACTATTTAGTCCTACATATTTTTTAAAGGTTCTACTTAGTTTCTGAAAATGTAATACCGTGGTACTAAGAACTGAAAAAAGTGTGTGAGAAACTGATGTGTTGGTGTGTGGGCTTTTAATGACATTGCTATGTGTACATATATTGTCTTCTTTCTGCTTCTGGTTAAGAAATGGAGCTGACTGATGTAACTGGAGGGTAAGCTCCTGAAAACCCAAGTGGAAATTATTAAGTTTTTCATTCCCTTCTCACCCAGTGCTTACCATGACCTAACACATAGTAATAAATTTGGCTAATGTAGAAGAACATAATTTGAGTAGAGATCTATATGGTGAATCAGATAGAGTGCTTTATTTCCAAATATATTTTCTTAATTCAGAGAATCAGAAAACTTTAACATTTAGTAAGATAGAAATAAAATCACTTCAAAGACAAAGGAAATAAATCAGATATAATGTTCAATAACAGATTAATACTCAATTGCTCAGTCGTGTCTGACTCTTTGTGACCCCATTGATGGTAGCCCATCAGGCTCCTCTGTCCATGAGAGTTTCCAGGCAAGAATACTGGAGTGGGTTGCCATTTCCTACTCCAAACAGATTAATAGAAGGAATAAAATAAGAAACCAGAAAGTCTGACTCTGTTAAACACTCATACTTTTATAGAATGAGTTCTCTATTGGTCTGTGTGCATGTAGGTGCATTTTCAGTTGTGTTCAACTCTTTGCAATGCTCTGGACTGTAGCCTGCCAGGTTCCTATGTCCATGGGATTCTCCAGGAAAGAATACTGGAGTGGGTTGCCATTTCCTTCTCTAGGGGATCTTCCTGGTCCAGGGATCAAACCCATGTGTCTTATGTCTCTTGCATTGACAGACAGTTTCTTTACCACTAGCACCACCCGGGAAGCTCCTCTCTATTGGTTTAGTTCTTGTTTTTCTGAAAGATCTTCATAACATATGATTAGGGATAAGAAGTGAGTAAGATAATAATGGAATAGAGAAGGGAAAGCATAGAGAAAAGGAATGGGGTCAAACAGCATTTGTAAAAAACAATTTAAGAGAAAAAATGATTGACATTTAATTTGTGGTAAACTAGACATTTATCAGGGTTGCTTCACTGAATTTGATTTCACTAATTCACAGTTCTAAATTATTTATCAAGAATTAAGGAGGTGGGGGAAAAGAAACAGCAGGATGACATAGAGGGGGTTATCAAATCTATCTAGTTCAGTGTTCCCTTTTTATAACATAATTTTGTAGGTCCTCTTTATTACCATCTTTAATTTTCTTGAAGAGACCTCTAGTCTTTCCCATTCTATTGTTTTCCTCTATTTCTTTGCATTGATTACTGAAGACTTTCTTATCTCTCCTTGCTATTCTTTGAAACTCTGCATTCAGATGGGTATATCCTTCCTTTTCTCCTTTGCCTTTTGCTTCTCTTCTTTTGTCAGCTATTTGTAAGGCCTCCTCAGACAACCATTTTGCCTTTTTACATTTCTTTTTCTTGGGGATGTTCTTGATCTTTGCCTCCTGTACAATGTCACGAGCCTCCATCCATAGCTCCTCAGGCACTCTGTCTATCAGATCTAGTCCCTTGAATCTGTTTGTCACGTCTACTGTATCCTAAGGGATTTCATTTAGGTCATACCTCCATGGTCTAGCGGTTTTCCCTACTTTCTTCAATTTAAGTCTGAATTTGGCAATAAGCAGTTCATGATCTGAGCCACATTAAGCTCTCGGTCTTGTTTTTGCTGACTGTATAGAGCTTCTCCATCTTTGGCTTCAAAGAATATAATCAATCTGATTTTGGTACTGACCATCTGATGATGTCCATGTGTAGAGTCTTCTCTTGTGTTGTTGAAAGAGAGTATTTGCCGTGACCAATGGATTCTCTTGGCAAAACTCATTAGCCTTTGCCCTGCTTCATTCTGTACTCCAAGGCCAAATTTGCCTGTTACTCCAGGTGTTTCTTTGCTTCCTACTTTTGCATTCCAGTCCCCTATAAGAGATACCAAGGGAACATTTCATGTCAAGATGGGCACAATAAATTACAGAAATGGCATGGACCTTACAGAAGCAGAAATATTAAAAAGAAGTGGCAACAATAAACAGAAGAACTGTACAAAAAAGATCGTCATGACCCCGATAATCTTCATGACCCAGATAATCATGATCACTCACCTAGAGCCAGACATCTTGGAATGCAAAGTTAAGTGGGCCTTAGGAAGCAATACTATGAACAAAGCTAGTGGAGGTAATGGAATTCCAGTTAAGCTATTTCAAATCCTAAAAGATGATGCTGTTAAAAGTGCTGCACTCAATATGCCAGCAAATTAGGAAAACTCATTCATGGCCACAGAACTAGAAAAGGTCAGTTTTCATTCCAATCCCAAAGAAAGGCAATGTCAAAGAATGTTCAAACTACCACACAATTGCACTCATCTTACACCCTAACAAACTAATGCTCAAAATTCTCCAAGCCAGGCTTCAACAGTACATGAACTGTGAACTTCCAGATGTTCAAGCTGGATTTACAAAAGGAAGAGGAACCAGAGATCAAATTGCCATCATCTGCTGGATCATCAAAAAAGCAAGAGAGTTCCAGAAAAACGTCTACTTCTGCTTTATTGACTATGCCAAAGCCTCTGACTGTGTGGATCACAACAAACTGTGGAAAATTCTTCAAGAGATGGGAATACCAGGCCACCTGACCTGCCTCCTGAGAAATCTGTATGCAGATCAGGAAGCACCAGTTAGAACTGGACATGGAACAATAGACTGGTTCCAAATCGGGAAAGGAGAACATCAAGGCTGTATATTGTCACTCTGCTTATTTAACTTATATGCATAGTACATCATGAGAAACACTGGGCTGGATGAAGCACAAGCTGGAATCAAGATTGCCCACAGAAATATCAATAACCTCAGATATGCAGATGACACCACCTTTATGGCAGAAAGCAAAGAAGAACCTAAAGAGCCTCTTGATGAAAGTGAAAGAGGAGAGTGAAAAAGTTGGTTTAAAATGCAACATTCAGAAAGCTAATATCATGGCATCTGGTCCCATCACTTCATAGCAAATAGATGGGGAAACAACGGAAACAGTGAGAGACCTTTTTTTGGGGGTCTCCAAAATCACTGCAGATGATAACTGCAGCCTTGAAATTAAAAGATGCTTGCTCCTTGGAAGAAAAGTTATGACCCACCTAGACAGCATATTAAAAGGAAGACATTACTTTACCAACAAAGGTCCCTCTTGTCAAAGCTAAGATTTTACCAGTAGTCATATATGAATGTGAGCGTTGGACTGTAAAGTAAGCTGAGTGCCAAAGAATTGATGCTTTTGAGTTGTGGTGTTGGAGGAGACTCTTGAGAGTCCCTTGGACTGCAAGGAGATCCAACCAGTCCATCCTAAAGGAAATCAGTCCTGAATATTCACTGGAACAACTATTGCTGAAGCTGAATCTCCAATACTTTGGCCACCTGATGCAAAGAACTGACTCATTTGAAAAGACCCTGATGCTGGGAAATATTGAAGTTGGGAGGAGAAGGGGATGACAGAGGATGAGATGATTGGTTGGCATCACCGACTCAATGGACATGAGTTTGCGTAAACTCCAGGAGTTGGTGATGGACAAGGAGGCCTGGCGTGCTGCAGTCCATGGGGTTGCGAAGAGTCGGACACAACAGAGCGACTGAACTATACTTTATTACCATGAGATGAAATTCATATATAATATAACCCACTTTTGCTGATGACTTTTTATAAGAATTAGAAGTTTATTATTAGTTATTTCAACACTAACTCAGGCAAAAGACTATAACTGAGTATCACAACTGTCAGAATCAGTTATTACAGAGAAAGAATATGATTCTCTTCATTTTTGCTTTTAGTGAAGTAGAGTTGATCTGCAATATATTAGTTTCTGGTATACAACATAGTGATTTAATATTTTTATAGATTATACTCCATTTAAAGTTATTTTAAAATATCGACTATATTCTGATTGCTGTACAATATATCCGTGGACGATTTCCAAGCCTGTGTAATCCTTCTCTTCTTCTGTATCCCCTCCTGAGGGCACAGGTCCTTGCCTGATTGCTTCTCTTCCCTTCCTACCTCATTCTGTGTGGATCTTTCCCACAGCATTTGTTCTATAAGAGTCTTCCTGTGAGTCTTCAGTTTGTTTTTGGAGAGAATTGCTCCCTATGTAAGTTTTTGTTTTGTTTTTTTAATGTGTTCATAGAGGGAGGTGAACCCTGTGTTCTCCTACTCTGTTATCTTAATCTTGTCCTCAAACAAATAAGCTTTTAGAAAGCAGTAGACATACCAATTGTAATATAAAGAGAAATGAAAGTAATTTATAACAAATGTGTTTCAATATGTGTTTTATAACATGTAATCTGTTTCAACTGTATTTTATTACATATAATACATCACACAAAAATATGTAGTTTATAATATGTTTCAGTATGTGTTTGCTGCTGCTGCTGCTGCTAAGTCGCTTCAGTCGTGTCCGACTCTGTGCGACCCCATAGACGGCAGCCCACCAGGCTCCCCCGTCCTTGGGATTCTCCAGGCAAGAACACTGGAGTGGGTTGCCATTTTAGGCATCTATTATTCCATGTATTATTATAATAAGTGTGAATGCAACAGCTACAGCTGCAGACCAATCTAGGTATGTTGTGCTGGTAACTCAAATACATACACAGCATTGCCTCAGGGATATGATTTTCCTGAAAAATAAATGAAGAAAACCTGGTAAAATTCCAAAGAAAACTCATGAAACAAAATATAGTCTTCCTTTGATTTATACAGTGGCTGCATTTCTAGAAAATTCAGCAAATTAATGCTTTGCAAAAAAATTTTTTTATGTGACAGGAGTTAGGTTCTAAGTGTAGATACTTATAAATGGGATTTTCATCTGTGTGACCATCTGGTAAGACATTAGAAACTCGTGTAGAGTGTAATCCAGTCATTTGTTGTATGTCTGTGTCCTGCTCATTGTAAGATATCTCTCGTCCCAGGCCCACCAAATGCCAGTGGGAAAATTAAAAATTCTCCCTCAAGCTTCCAAGATGCTCATTATTGGCAGTTCTTATTGGGGATCAGCCACATACTTCCAGAGAAGGCAATGGCACCCCACTCCAGTACTCTTGCCTGGAAAATCCATGGACGGAGGAGCCTGGTGGGCTGCAGTCCATGGGGTTGCTAAGAGTCGGACACAACTGAACGACTTCACTTTTGCTTTTCACTTTCATGCATTGGAGAAGGAAATGGCAATCCACTCCAGTGTTCTTGCCTGGAGAATCCCAGGGACGGGGAGCCTGGTAGGCTGCCGTCTATGGGGTCGCACAGAGTCGGACACGACTGAAGTGACTTAGCAGCAGCAGCAGCAGCATTCTCTGCCCTTAGGCAAGTCACATCTCTTCAAATCTCAGTTAAGAGAATAGGGCAAGGAGTGGAAATAAAACTAGGGGTGCAGAAAGGCTATTTTGCATTTTAAAGTGGAGACTCCTTCTCCAACCATATAGTTCAAGCTCTTAGCTGTAGGTGATTTGGGGGGATCCTGTCGAATAATTTTCTGGGGCTCAGACCTCACTGTTCTTAAGATAAAAGTTACCCTTGATATATTGTTCAATAGTTCAGAATTTTCTTTGCTGTTTTTGTTGACTCTTGCTTTATTAGACCACTCAGTCTTTTGAGAAAATCAAGACTAGGAAAACACTCACACTACTTGATTCACAAACTCTGCCCCAAACCTTAAGGATTCTTACTCCAAATCAGAGCCTGTTTCCCACCTTATTCCTTGTAAGCACCGTTGATGCCAGCACAGGCCCTCAGTCTAGTCAAGTAGAAATAATGTAGACATCATTGGAGTTGAGAGCACATTTCCAAAACCCAGATTCTCACTCTCCAATAGGAAGGTGAAAAAGTAAAATGCCTTCAACTTATTGGAGTAGTGCTAGCTGCATGTTCTTATTTCTCTTTGTAGTAGTAAGCAGCAGAATTGATAGATGGTATTATTTGTTTACAAGTCTTTCCCTACCCGCCCTTGCCATGGATTCACCATGTATAGACTGTATCAGGTTGGCCAAAAAGTTCGTTCAGGTTTCCTGTTAGATGTTACAGAAAAATCCAGACAAACTTTTTGGCCAATCCAGTGCTCCCTCAACCCACTAATGTTTGACTTAGTCATATCATTTGCTTTAGTCAATTTAACTTGGGTAGAATTAAGAGTATGTCAGTTTTCAGTTACAGGCCTCAGAGAAACATGGAAAGTTTCTGTTAGCTGCCTTGCAAACCTATCCATTGCCATGAAAAGTATTTTTGAAAAGCTGCTGGTTCTAGAGTGAAGAAATGTATAAAATAGACATGAAGTCATTCTTAGCCAGGAGCCAGGCCATGTAAGCTCAGTCAAGTCCATTTGACCAACAGCTGACTTTACTGTAGAACTGCACTATAGAAATACATATTTGTGGTTGTAAACCACTGAGAACTGGAGAGGGGACAGGCAGGGAGAAGTCTTTGTTAAGCAGCATTAATGTAAAAAGCCTGAATAATATAGCAGTCTAGTTTCATAGTATTATGTTTTTCAGTTGTAAGTGGTGTCCAACTCCTTGTGACCCCACAAACTGCAGCATGCCAGACTTCCCCGTCCTTCACTGTCTCCCAGAGTTGGCTCAGATTCATGTTCATTGAGGTGGTGATGCTATCTAACCATCTCATAGTCTGCCTCCCCCTTCTCTTTTTGCCTTCAGTCTTTTCCAGCATCAGGGTCTTTTCCAATGAGTCGGCTATTCACATTAGGTGGCCAAACTATTAGAGCTTCACCTTCAGCAACAGTCTTTCCAATGAATATTCAGTCCTTTAGGATTGACTTGTTTGATCTCCTTGCTGTCCAAGGGAATCTCAAGTGTCTTCTCCAGCACCACAATTTGAAAGCATCAGTTCTTTGGTGCTCAGCCTTCTTTATGGTCTAACTCTCACATCCACATATGACTACTGGAAAAACCATATTTTTGACTATATGGATCTTTGTTGGTAAAGTGATATATCTGTGTTTTAATAAGCTGCCTAGGTTTATCATAGCTTTCCTTCCAAGGAGGAAGTATCTTTTAATTTCATGGCTGCAGTCACCATCCGCAGTGATTTTGGAGCCCAAGAAAATAAAATCTGTCACTGTTTCCACTTCTATTGGCCATGAAGTGATGGGATTGGATTCCATGATCTTAATTTTTTTATTTTTATTTACTTTATTTTTTAACTTTACAATATTGTATTGGTTTTGCCATATATCAACATGAATCCACCACAGGTATACACGTGTTCCCCATCTTGAACCCCTTATTTTTTATTGAAGGATAATTGCTTTATAGAATTTTGTTGTTTTCTGTCAAACCTCAACATGAATCAGCCATAGGTATACATATATCCCCTCCCTTTTGAACCTCCCTCCCATCTCCCTCCCCATCCCACCCCTCTAGATTGATACAGAGCCCCTGTTTGAGTTTCCTGAGCCATACAGAAATTCCCGTTGACTATCTATTTTACATATGGTAATGTAAATTTCCATGTTACTCTTTCCATACATCTCACCCTCTCCTCCCCTCTCCCCATGTCCATAAGTCTATTCTCTATGTCTGTTTCTCCATTGCTGCCCTGTAGATAAATTCTTCAGCACCATTCTTCTAGATTCCATATATATTTTAGAATAAAATATTTATCTTTCTCTTTCTGATTCACTTCACTCTGTATAATAGGTTCTAGGTTCATCTACCTCATCAGAACTGACTTAAATGCATTCCTTTTTATGGCTGAGTAATATTCCATTGTGTATATGTACCACAAATTCTTTATCCAGTCATCTGTCAATGGACATCTAGGTTGCTAGATATTCTAGCTATTGCAAATAGTGCTGCAATGAACAATGGACCATGATCTTAATTTTTGAATGTTGAGTTTTAAGCCAGCTTTATCACTCTCTTCTTTCATCCTCATCAAGGGGCTCTTTAATTCCTCTTCACTTTCTGCTGCTAGAGTGGTATCATTTGCATATCTAAGGTTGTTGATATTTCTCCTGGAAATCTTGATTCCAGCTTGTGATTCATCCAATGCAGCATTTCACATAATGTACTCTGCATGTAAGTGAAATAAACAGAGTGACAATATACAGCCTTGTCCTACTCCTTTCCACAAGAACCCCATCAACAGTATGAAAAGGCAAAAGTTTCACAGTAGGCACTTCACAACATCATGAAGGAAGACACCATACATTAAGTTGTGGTCAACAGCCACGTTTGCCCTTCAAAAAGCAGCTCTGATGTGAAGATTCAATAAGATATTTAAGGTTTTTGGTAGGGAGTGAGGATCAGCTAATAAGAGGAGATGAGTACTACAGATAGTTTTCCTACCCAAGATTTTCTTGAGGGACTGGACGATCTGATAAAGCAATAGTCGAGTGAAAAAAGAAAAATTTGCACTGTATCAAGGGTAGCTCTTATTTTGAGAAATGGTGATATCTGAGCCCCAGAAGCCTATTGGGCAAGATTCCCCCAAAGCATTAGAAATCTTAAAGCTGCTATGTGATTGATGTCCTCTTCAGTCTCTTCATACTTTAACATTATTTCACTCAAAGGAATGAATGAAAAAGAGGAACTTCAAAAGGAAGTGGTTTAGAATAGCAGTAAATGACACACTCCATGTGTCTGAAAAAAATTTGAGGAGAAAATTCGGAAGCAGATAGAAGCAGTTTGGTGTGAATTGTAATGGAGCCGATATTGGAGAGCTGCTTCAAAGTTAATTAGCACTTAGAGACTTGATAATGAAACCTGAACAGTTATGCTGGAATGAGGGGCATCATTTACACAGCTGAAATGAATACTTGGATTGCCAATTGAAGTTACTGTGGAGAACTTTATTAAATTAAGCCTAATGAAGGAATGGGATAAAACATCATCAAACATATTTGCATCCACATTTTAAATTTCATAGGATCATAGAATATTTTCAAGCTGGAAGGGATCTTGGGGCTTTGTCTAATGCTTTTATCTTTACCGGGAAATTGAGATGCAAAAAAATAGAGTAGTTTTGCCTAAACTCACACAGATAGATTGTAGCAAATTTGGCACTAGAGTCCAGGATCCTGAGTCTACTGCTTCTTTCTATCTTTTGTTCTTTGTCTTTTTTATTCTAAATTTTAATCATAGAATCAAATTATCCTAGGAAACAAGGAGAAATAAGAAGAAAAAAATTCTCTGAAAACTGCTGCCTAGTCTGTTTCTTGAAAGTTTGATATTATGCTGAGAGAGTATATATGTGTAATTGGTTTAGATCTTTACTTTCTACTCTGACAAGGTATTTGAAAGTATTTTCCTTTCTGCTACTATTACTTGCAAATTCTAGTACTTCAAAGCCTTATGTAAATTCACTTCATAGAGGAGGAGCTCGCAAGACAGGTGGCAACATGAGAGGTTTTTAAAGTCCTAAAGACATATCCCAACAGAAATATAGGTCTCTGTTTAAGGGAAGATAAAGAATGCCTAGATTATGTCCTGATTGCTCTCAATAAGTTCTGTGTAACCTGTTTTTAAATTGAAAACTTTTGAGATAATTGTAGATCACGTGCAGTTCTAAGACTAGTAGAGAGATCCTAATTTCCCCAAGTGGTGTGCAACTATCTGTAATTTCTTTTTCAGTAGGTTTTAAATTATAGATTCAATTTCCTGAATAGGACAATTCAGATGATCTATTTCATTTTGGTTGAATTTGGTAGAAATTGGTCCATTTCTTTTAAGTTGTCATATTTATGAGCATCAGTTCAGTTCAGTTCAGTCACTCAATTGTGTCCAACTCTTTCCAATCCCATGGACTGCAGCACACCAGGCTTTCCTGTCCATCACCAATCCCAGAGCTTGCTCAAACTCATGTCCATTGAGTCGGTGATGCCATCTCATCCTCTGTTGTCCCCTTCTCCTCCCACATTCACTCTTTCCCAGCATCAGGGTCTTTTCCAAGGAGTCAGTTCTTCATATCAGGTGGCCAAAGTATTGGAGTTTCATTTTCAGCATCAGTCCTTCCAATGAATATTCAGGACTCATTTCCTTTAGGAGGGACTGGTTGGATCTCCTTGCTGTCCAAGGGACTCTCAAGAGTCTCCTCCAACACCACAGTAAAAAAGCATCAATTCTATGGCACTCAGCTTTCTTTATAGTCCAACTCTCACATCCATACATGACTACTGGAAAAACTATAGCTTTGACTAGATGGACCTTTGTTGGCATAGTAATGTCTCTGCTTTTTAAAATTTATTTTATTTTTTTTTAATGGTGAAGTTTTATTTATTTTTAAAATATGAATTTATTTATTTTGATTGGAGGTTAATTACTTTACAATATTGTATTGGTTTTGCCATACATCAACATGAATCCACCACAGGTATACACGAGTTCCCCATCCCAAACCCCCTCCCTCCTCCCTCCTGGTACCATCCCTCTGGGTAGTTCTGCTTTTAATATGCTGTCTAGGTTGGTCATAGCTTTTCTTCCAGGGAGCAAGCGTCTTTTAATTTCATGGTTGCAGTCACCATCTGCAGTGATTTTGGAGACCCCCAAAATAAGGTCTCTCACTGTTTCCATTGTTTCCCCATATATTTGTCATGAAATGATGGGACCAGATGCCATGATATTAGTTTTCTGAATGTTGAGTTTTAAGCCAGCTTTTTCACTCTCCTCTTTCACTTTCATCAAGAGGCTCTTTATTTCTTCTTCGCTTTCTGCCATAAGGGTGGTGTCATTTGCATATCCAAGGTTATTGATATTTCTCCTGGCAATCTTGATTCCAGCTTGTGCTTCATCCAGCCCAGCATTTCTCATGATGTACTATGCATATAAGTTAAATAAGCAGAGTGACAATATACAGCCTTGATGTTCTCCTTTTCCTATTGGAACCAGTCTGTTGTTCCATCTCCAGTTCTAACTGTTGCTTCTTGACGTGCATACAGATTTCTCAGGAGGCAGGTCAGGTGGTCTGGTATTCCCATCTCTTGAAGAATTTTCCTCAGTTTGTTGTGATCCACACAGTCAGAGGCTTTGGCATAGTTAATAAAGCAGAAGTAGATGTTTTTCTGGAACTCTCTCGCTTTTTTGATGATCCAGTGGGAGCTGTCTGTGTCTCAGATCATGAACTCCTTATTGCAAAGTTCAGAATTAAATTGGAGAAAGTAGGGAAAAACACTAGACCATTAAGATATGACCTAAATCAAATCCCTCACAATTTATGAGCATATAGTTGTTCATATTTGTATTTGTTTCCTAACAGCTGCCATAACAAAATCTCACAAACTGAATGACTTAGAACAATAGAAATTTATTGTCTCTTATTGGAGGCTCAAGATGTTGTCAGGGCCATGATCCCTCTGAGACCTACAGGGGAAGGATCTTTCCTTGACTCTTCCAGTTTCTAGCAGCCCCAGTTATTCCTTGGTCTGTGTCAGCATAATTCCAATCTTTGCTTCCATCTCCACATGGTTTTCTCCTTGTATCCCTTCACATAATTCTCCCTCCATACACGTCTAACACAGTGGCCAAATTTATTCTTTTAAAAATGACACCAGTGATATTGGATTAGTATGTTAGTTGTTCAGCATGTCTGACTCTTTGTGACCCCATGGACTATAGCCTGTCAGGCTCCTCTGTCCATGGGGTTCTTCAGGAAAGAAGTGGACTGGGTTGCCATTTCCTTCTCCAGGGAATCTTCCTAATCCAGGGATCTAAGCTGGGCCTCCCGTATTGCAATCAGAATTGAACTACCAGGAAAGTCCAAAATTAGATTAGAATCCACCTTAATCTGTCTATCTAGGATATCTACTGATATTAACATTTTACCACTTCTAATCCAAGTCTATGCCAATGAGTAATACTGAAGAAGCTGAACGGTTCTATGAAAACCTACAAGACCTTCAAGAACTAACATTCAAAAAAGATGTCCTTTTCATTAAAAGGGATTGGAATGCAAAAGAAGGAAGTCAAGAGATACCTGGAAAAACAGGCAAATTTGGCTTTGGAGTACAAAATGAGGCAGGGCAAAGGCTAACAGAGTTTTTCCAAGAGAATGCACTCATAGCAAAAATACTCTTCCAACAACACAAGAGAAGACTCTACACATGGACATCACCAGATGGTAAATAATAAGATTTTGCAGGCAAAGTTGGAGATGCTCTATACAGTCAGCAAAAACAAGACCAGGAGCTGACCGTGGCACAAATCATGAACTCCTTATTGCAAAATTCAGACTTAAATTGAAGAAAGTAGGAAAAACCACTAGACCAATCAGGTATGACCTAAATCATATCCCTTATGATTTTACAGAGGAAGTGAGAAGTTGATTCAAGGGTTTAGATCTGATAGACAGAGTGCCTGAAGAACTATGGACGGAGGTTCATGATATTGTACAGAAGGCAGTGATCAAGACCATTCCCAAGAAAAAGAAATGTGAAAAGGCAAAATGGTTGTCTGAGGAGGCCTTACAAATAGCTGGGAAAAGCAGAGAAGTGATAGGCAAAGGAGAAAAGGCAATATATACCCATTTGATGCAGAGTTCCAAAGAATAGCAAGGAGAGATAAGAAAGCCTGTCTCAGTGATCAGTGCAAGAAAATAGAGGAATACAATAGAATGGGAAAGACTAGTGATCTCTTCAAGAAAATTAGAGATACCAAGGGAATATTTCATGAAAAGATGGGCACAATAAAGGACAGAAATGATATGGACCTAACAGAAGCAGAAGATATTAAGAAGAGGTGACAACAATACACAGAAGAACTATACAAAAAAGACCTTCATGACCCAGATAACCACGATGGTGTGATCACTGACCTAGACCTAGACATCCTGGATGTGAAGTCAAGTGGGCCTTAGGAAGCATCACTACGAACAAAGCTAGTGCAGGTGATGGAATTTCAGCAGAGCTATTTCAAATCCTGAAAGATGATGCTGTGAAAGTAGTGCAGCAAAATTGGAAAACTCATTTGTGGCCACACAACTGGAAAAGGTCAGTTTTCATTCCAATCCCAAAGAAAGGCAGTACCAAAGAGTGTTCAAACTACTACACAATTGCACTCATCTCACATGCTAGCAAAGCAATGCTCAAAATTCTCCAAGCCAGGCTTCAGCAGTACGTGAACCATGAACTTCCAGATGTTCAAGCTGGATTTACAAAAGGAAGAGGAACCAGAGATCAAATTGCCAACACCCATTGGATCATCAAAAAAGCAAGAGAGTTCCAGAAAAATATTTACTTCTGCTTTATTGACTATGCCAAAGCCTCTGAATGTGTGGATCACAACAAACTGAGGAAAATTCTTCAAGAGATGGGAATACCAGACCACCTGACCTGCCTCCTGAGAAATCTGTATGCACGTCAAGAAGCAACAGTTAGAACTGGGGATTGAACAGACTGGTTCCAAATCAGGAAAGGAGTACATCAAGGCTGTATATTGTCACCCTGCTTATTTAACTTATATGCAGAGTACATCATGAGAAATGCTGGGCTGGATGAAGCACAAGCTGGAATCAAGATTGCCAGGAGAAATATCAATAACCTTGGATATGCAGATGACACCACCCTAATGGCAGAAAGTGAAGAGGAACTCAAAAGCCTCTTGATGAAAGTGAAAGTGGAGAGTGAAAAAGTTGGCTTAGAGCTCAACATTCAGAAAATGAAGATCATGGCATCCGGTCCCACCACTTCATGGGAAATAGATGGGGAAACAGTGGAAACAGTGTCAGACTTTATTTTTCTGGGCTCCAAAATCACTGCAGATGGTGACTGCAGCCATGAAATTAAAAGACGCTTACTCCTTGGAAGAAAAGTTATGACCAACCTAGATAGCATATTCAAAAGCAGAGACATTACTTTGCCAACAAAGGTCCATCTAGTCAAGGCTATGGTTTTTCCTGTGGTCATGTATGCATGTGACAGTTGGACTGTGAAGAACGCTGAGTGCCGAAGAATTGATGCTTTTGAGCTGTGGTGTTGGAGAAGACTCTTGAGAGTCCCTTGGACTTCAAGGAGATCCAACCAGTCCATTCTGAAGGAGATCAGCCCTGGGATTTCTTTGGAAGGAATGATGCTAAAGCTGAAACTCCAGTACTTTGGCCACCTCATGCGAAGTGTTGACTCATTGGAAAAGACTCCGATGCTGGGAGGGATTGGGGGCAAGAGGAGAAAGGGATGACAGAGGATGAGACGGCTGGATGGCATCACTGACTCAATGGATGTGAGTCTCAGTGAACTCTGGGAGTTGGTGATGGACAGGGAGGCCTGGCGTGCTGTGATTCATGGGGTCGCAAAGAGTCAGACATGACTGAGCGACTGATCTTATTTGACTACCATTATTATTCCATTTACCATTTCATTTACACTCCCCACCTTTAAATATCATTGTCTTTAGTATCAGATAGTATTATAATTTTTGTTTTAATTATCAAGTATTGCTTGGACAATTCATGCAGATGATAATCTATTTTATATACCAATATTTTTTGTTCTTTCCATTATTCTTTCTTTCTTCCTGATGATCTGAGATTCCTTCTTTTATTATTTCATTTTCATCTGAAGATATTTCTTTAAGCAATCTTTAAGGCTGTATTTGCTAGTGAGAAATCCTTTTAGTTTTCCTTAATTTGAAATTTTTTTTATTTCCCCTTCATTATATATTGAAAGATAGTTTCACTAGATATAGAATTTGAAGTTCATAGTTCTTTTCTTTCAGTGCCTGAAAAAGTTTTCCACTTCCTTCTGGCTTTCATGGTTTCAGATATCATTTTAATAGTTGTTCCTCTGTAGGTAATTTGATGTTTCTCTTGCTGAGTTTTAAAGAAACTTTTCCTTTTTCTTTGATTTCCAGACATTTAAATCTGAGGTGTCTTCGTGTGAATATTTTTGGATTTGTCCTACTTGAGTATCAATCAGCTTCTGAAGTCTGTAGGTTTGTGTCTTGCCAAATTTGGTGATTTTTCAGCTATTATTTCTTCTTATAGTTTTCAGCCCCATTCTTTACTTCCTTTTTTTTTTTTTTTTTATAACTTTGATGATAGGAAACTTCAATCCTTTGCCATTCTCTCACAAGTCTTTAAGGTTCTGTTTGTTTTTCTTTTCAGTCTGTTTTTCTGTTTTCAGGTTAGGTAAATCTGTTAATATATCCTGAAGTTCTCTGCTTCTATTTCATATCATCTTAACTTTACTATTGAACCCATCCAGCAAGGTATTTTGTTAACCTCTTATTGTATTTTTAAGTTTTATATTTCCATTTGGTTCTTTTATAACTTTTGGTTCTTTGCTGAAATTTCCTATTTTTTCATTTGTTAAAAGAGAATTTGTAATTGGTTGCTGAAACATTTTCTTTTTTTATGATGGCTGCTTTAAAATCTTTCTCTGATAATTCCAACGTCTGACTTGTCCTGATGTTGGTATTGGATGATTGTTTTTTCTCAGTGAAGTTGTGATTTTCTCGCTTCTTGGAATTAGGGAAGATTTTTAAATAAGGTAGCAAAATATTTTGCTATTATGTTAGGAGACTCAGAGTCTTACTTAAATCTTTTCTTTAAGTAGGCTGTCACCCATTTTAGGTTTAGCAAAAAGGCCTTAGTCTACTTTTGTGGGCTCTAGTTCCAATGGCAGTTCAATTTTCAGCGTTCTTATATTAATTTGGTCTGCTCAGTTTATCTGGTGCCACTGGAATTCCCACTGGTCTCTGCTGGTGTTGTCTGAGGATGTGGAAAGAGTTTCTCCAGGTTGGGATGTCCAGTTTCTTTCGATGGGAGAAGAGAATCTGTCTCAAGCTTGTGGGGATAAATAGGCTTCTCAGATTGGACTGCTTTGTGTGGCAGCACTTCTCTTGGTACTACCTGGCTTTTTTTTTTAAGCCAATCTTTTAAAAATTAATAAATTTATTTTAATTGGAGGATAATTACTTTATAATATTGTGATGATTTTTTGCCACACATCAATATGAATTGGCCATCAGTATACATGTGTCCCCTCCATCCTGAACCTCCCTCCCAACATCCCTCTCCACCCTATCTCTCCAGGTTGTCACAGAGCACAAGTTTTGGGTGCCCAGCATCATACATCACACAGGCTATCTATTTTGCATATGATAATGTATACGTTTCAATGCCATTCTCTCAAATCATCCCAGTCTTTTAAAGTTACTTTATTCATCCTTTCATTTACTCATTTATTAATTTATTCACCAAAGAAATACTTATGGAGCACTTATTATAGGCTAGTTTCTGGAATTTTTGTGATTCTCTGGTTGTCGGCAGATAAGAGTTCTTAAGTATTCTTAAACATTATAATCCCACAATTGAAGTGGTTGTAGGAATGTAAGATCTTAATTAACTTTAATCAGAGTTTAAATTTAGCTAGCTCAGAAAAAAAGGTCTTACTTTACTTTTCAGAGGTATAGCTAAGTGAGAAACATAGCAATGGGACACATTTCTCCAGGGTATTACTCAATTATATGTTTTGGACTCTGTTTTATACTGTCAATTTAAGTATTTATTTATCCTTTAAAGTGTATCATTATGGAAAATTCTACTCATCTTTCAAGACTGTACTCAACCTTTTCTGATTCTCACTCAGTTGATTACTATACATTTGATACTATTGTTGTTGTTTAATTGCTAAGTTGTGTCCTCTTTTGTGACCATGAATTTTAGCCTGCCAGGCTCCTCTTTTCGTGGGATTTCCCTTGCAAGAATACTGGAGTGGGTTGCCATTTCCTCCTCTAGGGGATCGTCCCAATCCAGGGATGAAACCCATGTTTCCTTCACTGGCAGGCAGATTCTTTACCACTGAGCCCCCAGGGAAGCCCATATTTGGTGCTATAGAGATTGCAAAAATGGCCCCAGTCCTCCGTGCCTCCCTACATCCACTCCTTTTGCACTGATACTTTGCTGCTTCTTCTATCTGGAGATAGTGAAAGTGAAGTCACTCAGTCATGTCTGACTCTTTGCGACCCCATGGACTGTAGCCCACCAGGCTCCTCCATCCATGGAATTTTCAAGGCAAGAGTACTGGAGTGGATTGCCATTTCCTTCTCCAGGGGATCTTCCTGACCCAGAGATCCAACCCGGGTCTCCTGCATTGCAGGCAGACACTTTACCGTCTGAGCCAGCAGGGAATCGTAGAGCCCATATAATTACCTGATAAATCTGGGTTGGCCTTGTGACTTTACTTGACCAATAGGATAAAGTTGGAGTGACAGTGGTCCAGTTTCAAGCCTAGGACTCAGGAGCCCTTATGCACTTCTTGTCATTTTTTCCCTTCCCTTTTCCATGAGAACTATCTTGGGCTAGGCTTCTGGAGGATGAACATGCTCAGGAAGCAGAGATAAGTGGTTCCCACTAAGATTTTCATAGACCATAAATAGTTGTGTCTATCTCTTCCAGTAGATATAAGCTCTTGGAGAGTTATAACTATTCATTTCAGTATCCTCTGAGTCTGGGAAAATGTCAAGTACATAATAAGTATTTGGCAAAATGCTAATAGAAGGGATAAATAAACAAATGATCAACATTGATGAGTTGAAGACCAAAAAGAGGCAAAACAAATGTGTTACTGCATAATAATTTATTGCCAATGTAAGATTATTTTTATTGGAAAAAAGGAATGCTAAATTATGTGATTAAACTTTGAGACTATTTAAAATAAATAGAAAATTTTCAACTAGATTGAGTTGGCATATGGTTCTTCTTTGGAATATCTTAATTAGAATTAAGGAAAGACCATCTCTTATTTCTCCAAAGAATGTGTTATCTTCCTTAAGCAATATCTGAAAAGTAGGGAGAAAGAAAGAAAAAGTATTATATATCCCTGATTTAATGAGAAACCTTTGGAAAATTCTTTTTAGCCTTTACATTATACCTTTTGGTTTATTTATTTTTTAGTATGCAGTAATTAGCTAATCTTGGCAATATCCTTGTGAATGGCAAGAGCTATTACCCACAATGCACAGCCAAGCAAGGTATTTAAACACAAATAAGAATTCTTAATAATACAAAGAAGGAAAGCCTTGATACTTGGCCATGATATCAGAAAAGATGGAAGGTAGTGTCAGTTTTCTTAGAAAATTGGCACTGGACAATTTTATTCCACTGTATTTTTGTTATGACAGGACTTAATTTCCTACTGACATTTTTTTTCAGGAAAAGTTCTGGATCATTTCAGGAACAGAGGATTATAATTTGTTGGGTGTCTGCAGAGGCCTTTTTACTGCAGTGAAAGAAAAGGGTAATAGGGAGTCAGAACATATTAATAAAGGGTTTGGGAATAACCAAGAGATAGGAAAGCAAATCTCTTTTCATCATATCTCTTTTCTATGCTCTCCATGACCTCCGTATTTATTGTGTTCTCTGAAATGTAGTGCTATACTTGTAATTAAGAATGGGTTCTACATGTGCTCTTTACTTGCAAACATGTAGTTGCTACCATGGCAACAGCAAAGGAACCAACAGAAGAGACACTCTCTGATTAATGTAATTACACAGCAAGCTCTATAATACCCTTAAACACCATTTATTTCTGCATGAAGAAGACATTAAAATGGGTATTATGTTCAGCAAGTTAACATCCCCAAATTCTTTAGGATCATGTGACTTTTTATATAATGATTAAAATAATATTTATCTTGTTCATTCAAGATCAGCATCTAGGAATAGCTGTTGTATTTCAGTTAAACTCAATTCCTCAGAATAATTGTTGACTGCCAGCTATGGTCAGGAGCTATTTAGGCCTGCAAATGTTACAACCACATATATGATATGATCCTTGCCGAAGGATCTGTTGAAGACCTCACAGTCTAACAGACCCAGATTATTACCAAGCAAATATAATTTTTTAAAACATGGAAAGTTACAGTAGACTAGAAAAACACTATTGATCCTTATAAGCTGTTAAGACATATTGTATCAGTCAGAGTTTCTGCTGGAAACAGATGGCACACTCAAACTGAGTATTCTGAGAAGACTTTAATAAAGGTACTATTAACAAGAAGTGAGCAGGGTTCAGGGAAACCAGAGTTACAAAAGACAGTAACAGCAAGGTACCATCAACCCTGAAGGGACAAGAGAAGGAGAAACAAGGGAACCTGTAAAGAAAAATAGATTACATGATAGAAACTGTGATTTTCAGTTCAGGAGGTGGCCAGCCATAGTGACCCTACAAAGAGAATCAGGGGAATAAGGAGAGTCAGAGGAATAAATATTAGGACCTTCCTTTTTTACTGCCTTCTAATCTTCAGCTATTGCTCCTCCCATAGTCTGAACAGGAGGCCAGAGGGTGAGTAAACCTATTGACATAATTTACATAGCTCAGGCTCCCAGAATACAAAGTAGATAGAGAAGAGTGGAGAGTAGATCTGGGGAGGGATATGAGAAGGGAAATGGAGGATATTCAGTATACATATACAGATGTGTGCATACTTACCAAAAGCACACACACAGAGACATCTACACAATATACCCCAGATACATATATCTGTATAGGCAAACATTTATTTTTGCTTATAGCATCTATATCCCCTCTTCTTTTTTCTGAGAATGTCTCCAGGTACTTTTATATTTGCACAAGATCCATGAGGTCTGAGATAATTTCTGTCTCTAGCACCATATAGTTTCTGAATTAATTTTTAGATGAAGATGAAATTTCGATAAATGTGACCCTGTGCATCATTTTTGTCTCCAAGTGGCATATGGGCTAAATTACTTACAGGTGTGTGTCATCACTATTCCTAGACTATGTCCCCATGAAACTATGCTGCTATGGGAAGAGATCTGAAATGGGAGTTAGGAGACAAGCACTTATGAGCTTGTACTGAGTTTCTGAGTTTACTTCATTGACTCAGCTAAATGGAGGCACCAGCATGAGACCACAGAACAAGAAGATAGAAAAGTTGGGATATCTCTTCCCTATTTCACTCATCTCTGTGCCTTGGTTCGGGCTGTGGTCAAATCTCTCCATGAGTATAGCTTCTGCTCCGTGTCTCCTCCACGGTTTCAGCTCTCAGTAGTTTATGTGATACTATTTCCTCCCATTACCTCTTCAATCCTAGGGTTGGTAATGGCTTCCAGTTATGACTCATCCTTGGATGCCTCAACCGTCCTTGTTGTTTTCCTAAACCCCATTCACATATCTGAATGTAGTCCTTTATTAAAATCTCCTCATTGAGTCACCCAGTAGAATTCTATTTCCTGCCAGAACCCTGACTGATATACTTCTCTATTAGAAATTGCTAAAAACTATAGTGCAGTTGAAGGGTAGATATGAATTCCTTGTATAGAGATAGGAATAGTAGGACAGGAAATGAGCCTTCTTTCCTGTCCATAGTCCTGAATCTTAGTGCCAAGATAAAGAGTTTTCCCTCTTTTGTAAAATTTATAATGAAACACAAACACAGCTGACTCTCTGGTTCCTGGGGTATCAAGGATGCTGTAAGCTATTCATACACACTATAAAGACTTATACTGTGAGCAATATGTGACCAATTAATTTTGCTCCTATGTATTACTTAGTAACAAAACAAAATAATGAAAAAGAAACTGTGATACTTAATTCCAGGTAATATACTGATATTTCATAGAAGCCAAAGCCAAAACAACTCTTGGAGGGTAATTCCTCTCAAGTTGATTCTTCTTGAACATGAGATTTTGGTCAACACCAAAATCAGATTGATTATATTCTTTGCAGCCAAAGATGGAGAAACTCTATGCAGTCAGCAAAAACATGACTGGGGGCTGACTGTGGCTCAGATCATGAACTCCTTATTGCAAAATTCAGACTTAAATTGAAGAAAGTGGGGAAAACCACTAGACCATTCAGGTATGACCTAAATCAAATCCCTTATGATTATAGAGTGGAAGTGACAAATACATTTAAGGGACTAGATCTGATAGACAGAGTGCCTGATGAACTATGGACAAAGGTTTGTGACATTGTACAGGAGGCAGGAATTAAGACCATCCTCAAGAAAAAGAAATGCAAAAAAGCAAAATGGCTGTCTGAGGAGGCCTTACAAGTAGCTGTGAAAAGAAGAGAAGGGAAAAGCAAAGGAAAAAAGGAAAGATATACCCATTTGAATGCAGAGTTCCAAAGAATAGCAAGGACACATAAGAAGGCCTTCCTCAGCGATCAATGCAAAGAAATAGAGGAAAACAATAGGATGGGAAAGACTAGAGATCTCTTTAAGAAAATTAGAGATACCAAGGGAACATTTCATGAAAAGATGGGCACAATAAAGGACAGAAATGGTATGGACCTAGCAGAAGCAGAAAATATTAAGAAGAGGTGGCAAGAATACAGAGAACTGTACAAAAAAAGATCTTCATGGACCAGATAATCATGACAGTGTGATCACTGACCTAGAGCCAGACATGCTGGATGTGAAGTCAAGTGGGCCTTAGGAAGCATCACTATGAACAAAGCTAGTGGAAGTGATGGAATTCCAGTTGAGCTATTTCAAATCCTGAAAGATGATGCTGTGAAAGTGCTGCACTCAATATGCCAGCAAATTTGGAAAACTCAGCAGTGGCCACAGGACTGGAAAAGGTCAGCTTTCATTCCAATCCCAAAGAAAGGCAATGCCAAAGAATGCTCAAACTACCACACAATTGCACACATCTCACATGCTAGTAAAGTAATGCTCAAAATTGTCCAAGCCAGGCTTCAGTAATACATGAACTGTGAACTTCTGATGTTCAAGCTGGTTTTAGAAAAGGCAGAGGAACCAGAGATCAAATTGCCAACATCCGCTGGATCATAGCAAAAGCAAAAGAGTTCTAGAAAAACATCTATTTCTGCTTTATTGACTATGCTAAAGCCTTTGACTGTGTGGATCACTATAAACTGTGGAAAATTCTGAAAGAGAGGGGAATACCAGACCATCTGACTTGCCTCTTGAGAAACCTGTATGCAGGTCAGGAAGCAACAGTTAGAACTGGACATGGAACAACAGACTGGTTCCAAATAGGAAAAGGAGTATGGCAAGGCTGTATATTGTCACCCTGTTTATTTAACTTATATGCAGAGTACATCATGAGAAACACTGGGCTGGAAGAAGCACAAGCTGGAATCTAGATTGCTGGGAGAAATATCAACCTAAGATATGCAGATGACACCACCCTTATGGCAAAAAGTGAAGAGGAACTAAAAAGCCTCTTGATGAAAGTGAAAGAGGAGAGTGAAAAAGTTGGCTTAAAGCTCAACATTCAGAAAACTAAGATCATGGCATCCAGTCCCATCACTTCATGGGAAATAGATGGGGAAACAGTGGAAACAGTGTCAGACTTTATTTTTCTGGGCTCCAAAATCACTGCAGAAGGTGATTGCAGTCATGAAATTAAAAGACACTTACTCCTTGGGAGGAAAGTTATGACCCAGACAGTATATTAAAAAGCAGAGACATTACTTTGCCAACAAAGGTCCATCTAGTCAAAGCTATGGTTTTACCAGTAGTCATGTATGGATGTGAGAGTTGGACTATAAAGAAAGCTGAGCACTGAAGAATTGATGCTTTTAGCTGTGGTGTTGGAGAAGACTCTTGAGAGTCCCTTGGACTGCAAGGAGATTCAGCCAGTCCATCCTAAAGGAGATCAGTCCTGGTGTTCATTGGAGGGACTGATGTTGAAGCTGAAACTCCAATATTTTGGCCACCTGATGTGAAGAGCTTACTCATTGGAAAAGACCCTGATGATGGGAAAGATTGAGGGCAGGAGAAGAAGGGGATGACAGAGGATGAGATGGTTGGATGGCATCACCAACTTGATGGACATGGGTTTGGGTGAACTCTGGGAGCTCGTGATGGACAGGGAGGCCTGGTGTGCAGCGGTTCATGGGATCAGAAAGAGTCAGACATGACTGAGCGACTGAACTGAACTTCAGTGCAATGACTCTGGACTCTTAACTGCTAGTTCAGCATCCTCTTTCATACCTGGAAACTGCACAGAACCTAGAAACTTAGAACCCTAAAAAATTAATTATTTTACCCTTCAGTCCTATGCCATTACTTGGTTAGCCTCTTTCATAATGCTTCTTGAAATATGCAATTCACTTCCCTATGGTGCTATCATATTTCTTCATGGCTCTCCCTTATGTTGATTCAGATCAATCTTCCTGAAGCTTTCACCCATTGATCCAAGTTCTGTCCCTTGAGGTCATGAAGAACAAATCACATCCAGCTTGCATGTGACACTTCTTTAGATACCTGAATTCAGTTATCAAAAGTGTTTCCCTTGCCCCCATATTCTTCTCCAGAGCTTACTAATCAAATTCTTTAAAATGTTTACCATGCCGTATGGCTTTGGGTATCTAAATCTCCAGTCTATTTATCTCTATTCCCAAGCTCAAAGTGTGTCTCCAAGCATTATTAATGGCTGTGTTAGCTGTGACTATGAGTAGACTTCCATTTCTGTCCTTTTCTAGGGGAGGTGCTATTTTGAGAAGAAATGGTAGATATTTTACATTGTAAAATATCATTGTAACCTCACAATGATAGAAGAAAAGGAAGTGGCACTTAATGGAGAAGATGAATGGAAAAAGGACTAAGGATCCTAGGAACAAATTTCTAATATAATATCCTTTTTCCAGTGCTGAGATAAAAAAAATACATATAGATAGCGATAAATAGATTTATGGCAGGCATCTCAACATGATAGTTTGTGGTTTCTCTGTCACCAGCCTCTTTCATGAATTATGATACTCATTAGAATGACTGTAAATATGAAACAAACAAACAGAAACCCTCAACTGAGCTCCCACAGGTGATGAGACCACAGTTTTTGAAGCTTCCTGAGCACAGTCCCATAGAGTTAATAAAACCAGGAGGGTGAAGGGGAGCGGGAGAAGAGCACAACTAGTAAAGGGCAGCAAGGTATTCAATACAAATAAAGCTATTATTTTTTTTTCAGATGATAAATGGTTTTATAATAATGACTTTTTATCCTTGATTATCTTAGACTTTTACCTTATAGTTATCTTTACTTTTGCCTGATTTTGAACTTTAAATAAATGGAGTCATGCAACATGATGTCTTTTCCAACTTCATTCTCTGATTTTTATGTTTTAGAAATTCACCCATGTTGTGCTGTGTAACTCTAGCTGATTCATTTTACTGCTCTGTAGTATTACATTGTATACATATACTGTAATTTATTTACCCATGATTAGTGAATAACTGTAGGGTTGTTTAACTTTTTGATGATATGAGCGTGCATGTGCTGCTATAAACTTATACATGTCTCCTGATACACATGTACAAGAGTTTCTCTAGATTAGTCCCTTTATTTATTTTTATCATTTTTATTTTTTATGTTAGAATTCTTCAAAAATTGTAAGAATAAATTAATCTGTATTCATAGTTGTTATTTTTCACAGAATCATTTGGCAAGAAGTTACAGACATGATATCTCTTGACCTAAAAATACTTCAACATGTGTTTCCCAGGAATAATGCATTCTTTTAAATAACCATAATAAAATTATTCAATTTGGGACATTTATCACTGATATGATAGCATTATCTTATATAACATAATCATTCAAATTTCTTGAATTGTTTTATTTATGTCCTTTAATGCTTTTTATTTTTATCCAAGGTCACTTGTTGCATTTATTTGCCAAATTTTTTTAGTCTTCTTTAATTAAGAACAATTTTTTGGACTGAATTTTACCATTACTATGTTGATCTTTTGGAAGAATAGAGGTCAATTGGTTTGTAGTGCTTGCATGCATGCTCAGTCACTCAGCTGTGTCAGACTCTTTGCGACCCTATGGACTGTAGCCATTGGTTTGTAGATTATTCCTTTGTTTTAATTTGCCAACTATCTCATCATGATTAGATTCACGTTAACTCCTTTCTTTTTAAATTCTCTTCTTCCAAGTTTTAAATTTTATATGTGAAATGTTTCTAACAATGAGTCGTCTCAATGCCTTATTGAGTTATATAAAAATCCAAATCTGATGTAGATGTCTAATTTAAAAAGTGTGAGTAGTTTTTGGTTACTTGAACTATTCTTGTTGACATGCTAGTTTTAGAGAATAAAGAGGAGTAACATGGATTTTTTTCTGCAAGTGTGGATCAAGTTGCTTCAATTATGTCCGACTCCTGGTGACCCTAAGGACTATAGCCTGCCAGGCTCCTCTATCCATGGGATTCTCCAGGCAAGAATACTGGAGTGGGTTGCCATTTCCTTCTCCAGGGGATCTTCCTGATCCAGGGATCAAACCCATGTCTCTTACATCTCTTGCATTGGCAGGCAGATTCTTTACCACTAGCATCACTAGGAAGCCTCCTTTTAAATTTAGATTTTAGAGTTTTATATGTGCTGAGTGATGTAATTTTCTGGTGACCCTGATTAAGAATTTATTCCTACAATATTTATAATACAAAATGATGCTAACCTAGTGGTCACCTCCCAGCAAAGGACCAGAAATGAAAGCACATATAATAATTTTCTAGTGCAAATGCCTATTTGATCTTTTATCAAGCCCAAGAGCATTTCTTCTTCATCCCTAATCATTATCCTGAGAGTTGGAATTTACTCACATTTACTAATTTGAACTGCAATTCTATTTCAGAGAGTTTATTTCAGAGAGTTTTGTTTTTAGTTTGTTATGTATTGTTGGAAAAACTATTCATCTCAGTTTAATTCAACAGATACATATTTAGTATCTAATGTGTGGCAGACAATATGTTAGGCACTAAGGCAAAGATGGTGAAAATGCAGCATTTTTCCCTTTAGGTGTTCATGTATATTGAGGTAAGCACCTTAACAGCATTACGAATGAAGTGTGGTGGGAGATCAGAATAGGAAGCAAGTAACTGTTCTTGAGGAGCATGACGGTTGACTTCTGAGCTAAGCCTTTGGATGCTTGGGGCTAGTGCACTGGGACGACCCAGAGGGATGGTATGGGGAGGGAGGAGGGAGGAGGGTTCAGGATGGGGAACACATGTATACCTGTGGCGGATTCATTTTGATATTTGGCAAAACTAATATAATTATGTAAAGTTTAAAAATAAAATAAAATTTAAAAAAAAAAGAAAAGAAAAGAAAAAAAAAAGATCAGTAAGGGATTCCTACACAGAAAAGACAGAGACTGCATGCTGGGCACAATTCTAGATACTTTGGGGGAAGTCTTAATCTAACAAAAGAAATAGACATAGATGTAAACTGTATTATGCAGTCCTACTGTTCTAGAAGCACAGAGTGCAATGAGAGGACTGAAATGTAGAGATATAGTCTGTCCTGGAGGAGTGCATGTAGAGGGGAGTTCATGTCTGCAAACAAAATTCCTATACAAAAATCTCTTTTTGTGTGGTTTAGAATATAATACAGGTCAGTAAATTCCCTCAAAGAAAGTTGAACAGGCAGCAAAATTCTGTGTGGATGAAAAATGCATGAGTTCTACATTTTGGTGTGAGGGGAACACTCACTGAATATGTCCCTCCATTAAGCTGGCATAGATGTCATCAATCCTAAGAATTAGATGAAGGGTCCAGCTAGGCAGTTTTATTTCCAGCCCACTAAAATAACAACATGTTATTATGTCCTTGTCAGGTTTAATATAGACAATTATAGGATTTGCTTTGCTTTGAAAATCATTCAGTCCCAATAATTACCCTCTATTTATTAAATAAATCAGATTGCTCGCTTCATGCTCACCTTTCTCATTTTTCCTCTTATAAATGCCTTATCATAATCTAATCTATGAATACATTTTAAGCTCTAAAATATTATTTTGATATGTTTTTAAGTTTCTGTCCTGAAAGTAACCTTCTTCCTAGTTAATAATGCCTTATTTCTATTAAAGTTTGGTAGTATAGGCAAATGTACCTACACATCATCCACTCATCCACTTATCTTATCAGCCCATCTATTCATATCATCATTAATCTTTGTCAATTGCACATGTACATGGAGAACTTTCCTCAGGCTGTAGCAAATCTAGGAGAACAACCTGACATTTTTGGGGGGACCCCCATTTTTTAGGATAGATCAAGGAGATAGCCTTCCTGGTCTGTGCTAAAAATCACATTTGTTCTCATAAACAAACTACCTTCAATCCACCAGCCTTTTTTATCATCAAAGCAAACTGGGCTAAGCCAGTTTCTTCCCTTCCCTTTCATATGCATTCTTGAAATCACATGTCACCATTTTTGACATGTTATCCCCTTAATGATTTCCCTTGATGTTCATTGTAAACTGATTTGATCTGAATAAAAATGCAAGAAAATGGAGGCACAAGGCAGGGTTTACCTTCACATTTCCAGTGGGATTATCAAAAAAACAAGTGAGTTCCAGAAAAATGTCTAATTCTGCTTTACTGACTATGCCAAAGCCTTTGACTATGTGGATCACAACACACTGTGGGAAATTCTTCAAGAGATGGGATTCCCAGACCACCTAACCTGCCTCTTGAGAAATCTGTATGCAGGTGAACAAGCAACAGTTAGAACTGGATGTGGAACAACAGACGTTCCAAATAGGGAAAGGAGTATGTCAAGTATTGTCACCCTGCTTATTTAACTTATATGCAGAGTAACTTATATGCAGAGTACATCATGAGAAACACTGGACTGGAGGAAGCACAAGTTGGAATCAATATTGCCAGGAGAAATATCAATAATCTCAGATACGCAGATGACACCACCCTTATGGCAGAAAGCGAAGAAGAACTAAAGGCTCTTGATGGAAGTGAAAGAGGAGAGTGAAAATGTTGGCTTAAAGCTCAACATTCAGAAAACTAAGATCATGGCATCTGGTCCACTTCATGGCAAATAGATGGGAAACAGGGGGAACAGTGAGAGACCTTATTTTGGGGGCTTCAAAATCACTGTGGATGGTGACTGCAGCCATGAAATTAAAAGATGCTTACTCTTTGGAAGAAAAGTTATGACCAACCTAGACAGCGTATTAAAATGCAGAGACATTACTTTGCCAACAAAGGTCCATCTAGTCAAGGCTATGGTTTTCCCAGTAGTCATGTATGGATGTGAGAGTTGGACTATAAAGAAAGCTGAGTGCCAAGGAGTTGATGCTTTTGGACTGTGGTGAGGAAACGACTCTTGAGATTCCCTTGGACTGCAAGGAAATCGATCCAACCAGTCCATCCTAAAAGAAATCAGTCCTGAATATTCATTGGAAGGACTGATATTGAAGCTGAAACTCCAATATTTTGGCCCCCTGATGCGAAGAGCTGACTCATTGGAAAAGTCCCTGATGCTGGGAAAGATTAAAGGTGGGAGGAGAAAGGGACGACATAGGATGAGATGTCATAGGATGAGATGATTAGATTTCATCACCAACTCAGTGGACATGAGTTTGGTAAACTCCTGGAGTTGATGATGGACAGGGAGACCTGGCGTGCTACAGTCCATGGGGTCACGAAGAGTGGGACACGACTGAGTGACTGAACTGAACTGAACCAAATGACCTGTCCACTTCATCTATTCTTTCATGTGTGTATGCTTATTTTCTCAGTCATGTCTGACTCTTTGCAACCCCATGGACTATAGGCCACCAGGCTCCTCTGTCCATGGGATTCTCCAGGCAAGAATATTGGAGTGCGTAGTGATTCCCATTCCCTTCTCCAGGTATCTTCACACCCCAGGGACCGAATCTGGGTCTCCTGCATTGTAGGTGGATTCTTTATCATCTGAGCCACCAGGGAAGCCCATTCTTTCACAAGCATTCACAGAACATTTGGACATGTGTATACTGAAAAGAGGAGAAGGCAATGGCACCCCACTCCAGTACTCTTGCCTGGAAAATCCATGGGCAGAGGAGCCTGGTAGGCTGCAGTCCATGGGGTCGCTGAGGGTCGGACATCACTGAGCGACTTCACTTTCACTTTTCACTTTCATGCATTGGAGAAGGAAATGGCAACCCACTCCAGTGTTCTTGCCTGGAGAATCCCATGAACGGAGAAGCCTGGTGGACTGCCGTCTATGGGGTCGCACAGAGTCGGACACGACTGAAGTGACTTAGCAGCAGCAGCAGCAGCAGCATACTGAAAAGAACAAGCTGGTCTCTGCTCTTAAGGACTAGAAATTCTAATAGGGGGAACCCAACGCTGACAGACTTATTCTCAGAGGATATAATGAGAGCAGAGAGAAAGAGAGCTTGTGACTGGGGAGACTAAGTTTTGCATAAAGAGCAATTGACCTGAAGGAAAAGGAGAGTACGCAAAACTTAATATCCTCCTATAAAATTCATGGTGATGCAAGAGGGCACAGGAGTTAAATCTACCAAATATGCAGGGTATGATTATATTCTGAAACATTATCCTGTGTTTCTTTCCCTATTATTTCTTGTTTCTCAAACTGATCATTCATTCAGATAATGGTAAACATAGTCCTAACAGATACTGACAGAGCAGAATTTGCAGACTGGGATTTTATGCCAGTCTCCACATTCTCTCCCTTCTTTTCTCCTCTCCCAGAAGGCAACTCTTAACCAGTTACTGATAGGATGAGAGGATAAATATTCCAACTCATGTCCCATGAGGGGGATCACTTTGGGAAGTGACCTCCACTGTCTCTGGGGATAGACTCGGATAAAGTCAAAGTTACCCTCTTATAAGACTTAGCTTAATATTACACACTTGCTTGGCCTCCTTCCTTTCTGTATTCCAATTTTATATCCTTCTACTGTCTTTTTAGGAGAACATGTCCTAATAAATTACTTACACACAAATCTTCATCTCATGATCTGCTCCTGGAGACCCAACATGAGAGAATATTCTATGCTTATTGCTTATCAGGGTAGAGTTATTTCAAAAGAAATACAAAGGGCAAAGAAAGGAGTCAGTGTTCAGCTTTTTAGGCTCAAAACAGCCCTTTGAATCTCCCCAAAGAGACGATAATGTTGAGAGTAAAAAATTTTGAGTTGAAGAGTCAGAGCCTCAAGGGTTCAGTAGACAATGTTAATGACATAAATAGAAGACATGAAAAAATACAAAATAAGTCATGTCAGTTTTCCCCACCTGTTTAAATTAGATAGGGTTCTCACAGACTGGTGTAAAGGATTACAGGGTCAGGAAACACAGTTTTTTAAAAATTCATGTTAATTGGAGGCTAATTACTTTACAATATTGTGGTGGTTTTTGCCATACATTCACATGAATCAGCCATGGGTGTACATGTGTTCCCCATCCTGACCCTCCCACCCACCTCCCTCCCCATCCCATCCCTCAGGATCATCCCAGTGCACCAGCCCTGAGCACCCTGTCTCATGCATCGCAACTTGACTGGCAATCTATTTCATATATGATAATATACATGTTTCAATGCTATTCTCTCAGATCATCCCACGCTTGCCTTCTCCCACAGAGCCCAAAAGTCTGTTCTTTACATCTGTGTCTCTTTTGCTGTCTTTCATACAGGGTCATTGTTACCATCTTTCTAAATTCCATACATATGCATTAATGTACTGTATTGGTGTTTTTCTTTCTGACTTACTTCACTCTGTATAATAGGCTCCAGTTTCATCCACCTCATTAGAACTGATTCAAATGCATTCTTTTGAATAGCTGAGTAATATTCCATTGTGGGTATGTACCACAGCTTTCTTATCCATTTGTCTGCTGATGGACATCTAGGTTGCTTCCATGTCCTGGCTATTATAAACAGTGCTGCAATGAACATTGGGGTACACGTGTGTCTTTCAATTCTGGTTTCCTCAGTGTGTATGCCCAGCAGTGGGATTGCTGGGTCGTATGGCAGTTTTATTTCCAGTTTTTAAAGGAATCTCCACACTGTTCTCCATAGTGGCTATACTAGTTTGCATCCCCACCAACAGTGTAATAGGGTTCCCTTTTCTCCACACCCTCTACAGCATTTATTGTTTGTAGACTCTTTTTCTAATATAAATTTATTTATTTTAATTGGAGGCTAATTACTTTACAGTATTGTATTGGTTTTGCCATACATCAACATGTATCTGCCATGGGTATACACATGTTCCCCATCCTGAACCCCCTTCCCACCTCCCTCCCTGTACCATCCCTCTGGGTCATCCCAGTGCACCAGCCCCAAGCATCCTGTATCATGCATCAAACCTGGACTGGCGATTCGTCTCATATATGATATTATACATGTTTCAATGCCATTCTCCCAAATCATCCCACCCTCTCCCTCTCCCACAGAGTTCAAAAGACTGTTCTATACATCTGTGTCTCTTTTGCTATCTCGCATACAGGGTTATTGTTACCATCTTTCTAAATTCCATATATATGCATTAGTATACTGTATTGGTGTTTTTCTTTCTGGCTTACTTCACTCTATATAATACGCTCCAGTTTCATCCACCTCATTAGAACTGATTCAAATGTATTATTTTCAATGGCTGAGTAATACTCTATTGTGTATATGTACCACTGCTTTCTTATCCATTCATCTGCTGATGGACATCTAGGTTGCTTCCATGTCCTGGCTATTATAAACAGTGCTGCGATGAACATTGGGGTACATGTGTCTCTTTCAATTCTTGTTTCCTCAGTGTGTATGCCGAGCAATGGGATTGCTGGGTCGTATGGCAGTTCTATTTCCAGTTTTTAAAGGAATCTCCACACTGTTCTCCATAGTGGCTGTACTAGTTTGCATTCCCACCAACAATGTAAGAGGGTTCCCTTTTCTCCACACCCTCTCCAACATTTATTGTTTGTAGACTTTTGGATACCAGCCATTCTGACCGGTGTGATATGGTACATCATTGTGGTTTTGATTTGCATTTCTCTACTTTGCCAACAAAGGTCTGTCTAGTCAAGGGTATGGTTTTTCCTGTGATCATGTATGGATGTGAGAGTTGGACTGTGAAGAAGGCTGAGCGCCAAAGAATTGATGCTTTTGAACTGTGGTGTTGGAGAAGACTCTTGAGAGTCCCTTGGACTGCAAGGAGATCCAACCAGTCCATTCTGAAGGAGATCAGCCCTGGGATTTCTTTGGAAGGAATGATGCTAAAGCTGAAACTCCAGTACTTTGGCCACCTCATGCGAAGAGTTGACTCATTGGAAAAGACTCTGACGCTGGGAGGGATTGGGGGCAGGAGGAGAAGGGGACAACAGAGGATGAGATGGCTGGATGGCATCACTGACTCGTTGGACTTGAGTCTGGGTGAACTCCAGGAGTTGGTGATGGACAGGGAGGCCTGGCGTGCTGCAATTCATGGGCTCGCAAAGAGTCGGACACGACTGAGTGACTGAACTGAACTGAACTGATAATGAGTGATGTGGAGCATCTTTTCATCTGTTTGTTAGCCATCTGTATGTCTTCTTTGGAGAAGTGTCTGTTTAGTTCTTTGGCCCATTTTTTTGATTGGGTCATTTGTTTTTCTGGAATTGAGCTGCAGAAGTTGTTTGTATATTTTTGAGATTAATTCTCTGTCATTTGCTTCATTTGCTATTATTTTCTCCCATTCTGAAGGCTGTCTTTTCACCTTGCTTATAGATTCCTTCATTGTGAAAAAGCTTTTAAGTTTAATTAGGTCCCATTTGTTTATTTTTGCTTTCATATCCATTATTCTGGGAGGTGGGTCATAGAGGATCCTACTATGATTTACATCAGAGAGTGTTTTGCCTATGTTTTCCTCTAGGAGTTTTATAGTTTCTGGTCTTACATTTATATCTTTAATCTATTTTGAGTTTAGTTTTGTGTCTGGTGTTAGAAAGTGTTCTAGTTTCATCCTTTTACAAGTGGTTGAACAGTTTTCCCATCACCACTTGTTAAAGAGATTGTCTTTTCTCCATTGTATATTCTTGCCTCCTTTGTCAAAGATAAGGTGTCCATAGGTGTGTGGATTTATCTCTGTGCTTTCTATTTTGTTCCATTTATCTATATTTCTGTCTTTGTGCCAGTACTATACTGTCTTGATGACAGTAGCTTTGTAGTATAGTCTGAAGTCAGGCAGGGTGATTCCTCCAGTTCCATTCTTCTTTATCAAGATTGCTTTGGCTATTTGAGTTTTTTTTGTATTTCCATACAAATTGTGAAATTATTTGTACTAGCTCTCTCAAAAATATTGTTGGTAGCTTGATAGGGATTGCATTGAATCTATAGATTGCTTTGGGTAGTATACTCATTTTCCCTATATTGATTCTTCCAATCCATGAACATGGTATATTTCTCCATCTATTTGTGTCATCTTTGATTTCTTTCATCAGTGTTTTATAGTTTTCTATATATAGGTCTTTTGTTTCTTTAGGTAAATTTATTCCTAAGTATTTTATTCTTTTCGTTGCAGTGGTGAATGGAATTGTTTCCTTAATTTCTCTTTCTGTTTTCTCATTGTTAGTGTATAGGAATGCAAGGGATTTCTGTGTGTTAATTTTATATCCTGAAACTTTACTATACTCATTGATTAGCTCTAGTAATTTTCTGGTGGAGTCTTTAGGGTTTTCTATGTAGAGGATCATGTCATCTGCAAACAGTGAGACTTTACTTCTTCTTTTCCAATCTAGATTCCTTTTATTTCTTTTTCTTCTCTGATTGCTGTGGCTAAAACTTCCAAAACTATGTTGAATATTAGTGGTGAGAGTGGGCATCTTTGTCTTGTTCCTGACTTTAGGGGAAATGCTTTCAATTTTTCACCATTGAGGTTAATGTTTGCTGTTAGTTAGTGTTAGTGTTAGTTGCTCAGTCATGCCAGACTCTTTGCGACCCCTGGACTGCAGTCCACCAGGCTCCTCTGTCCATAAGATTTTCCAGGCAAGGATACTGGAGTGGGTTGCCATTTCCTTCTCCATGTTTGCTGTAGGTTTATCATATATGGCTTTTATTATGTTGAGGTACATTCCTTCTATGCCTGCTTTCTGGAAGGTTTTTTTTTTTTTTATCATAAGTGGATGTTGAATTTTGTCAAAGGCTTTCTCTGCATCTACTGAGATAATCATATGGTTTTTATCTTTCAATTTGTTAATATGGTGTATTGCATTGATTGATTTGTGAATACTGAAGAATCCTTGCATCCCTGGGATAAAGCCTACTCGGTCATGATGTATGATCTCTTTAATATGTTGTTGGATTCTGTTTGCTAGAATTGTGTTAAGGATTTTTGCATCTGTGTTCATCAGTGATATTGGCCTATAGTTTTCCTTTTTTGTGTGGCATCTTTGTCTGGTTTTGGTATTAGGGTGATGGTGGCCTCATAGAATGAGTTTGGAAGTCTACCTTCCTCTGCAATTTTCTGGAAGAGTTTGAGTAGGATAGGTATTAGCTCTTTTCTAAACTTTTGGTAGAATTCAGCTGTGAAGCCATCTGGTCCTGGGCTTCTGTTTGTTGGAAGATTTCTGATTACAGTTTCAACTTCTGTGCTTGTTGTGGGTCTGTTAAGATTTTCTATTTCTCCTTGGTTCAGTTTTTGAAAGTTATACTTTTCTAAGAATTTGTCCATTTCTTCCAAGTTGTCCATTTCATTGGCATATAGTTGCTGATAGTAGTCTCTTATGATCCTTTGTATTTCTGTACTGTGTTGTGATTTCCTCATTTTCATTTCAATTTTGTTGATGTGATTCTTCTCCCTTTTCTTCTTGATGAGTCTGGCTGCTGGTCTGTCTATTTTATTTATCTTCTCAAAGAACCAGCTTTTGGCTTTGCCGATTTTGGTTATGGCCTCCTTTGTTTCTTTTGCATTTTTTTCTGCCCTAATTTTTATGATTTCTTTCCTTCTACTAACCCTGGGGTGCTTCGTTTCTTCTTTTCCTAGTTGCTTTAGGTGTAGAGTTAGGTTATTTATTGATTTCTCTCCTGTTTCTTGAGATAACCTTGTATTGCTCTGAACCGTCCCGTTAGTACTGCTTTTACTGAATCCCATGGGTTTGGGGTTGTTGTGTTTTAATTTTTTGTTTCTATGCATATTTTGATTTCATTTTTGATTTCTCCTGTGATTTGTTGGTTATTCAGAAGGAGACACAATTATTGATATATATTTTGGTGTGCGTCCCTGACAATGGGTCCTCAGGTCTCATTTCTGAAAACCGCTCCTTGAGTCCCCATCCCAGACCTCTCTCTGCGAGGAAAGAAGAAGGAACTGAGGGTAGAGATGGTAAAGGATGTATGGGGCTGTATGGTCATAGGAAGGAGGGCACAGATTTCCCTGCATTTCTTTGACAATTGGAGACTAGAAGGAAATGAGGATGCATCAGAATCTGAGCAGAGCTAGAAGATAAAGACTAGATAAATGGAGCCTTAATTGTCACAGTAGATTCCATCGTGGATAGATTCTGACATCTGGATATCAGTCACACAGTGGTCACCATGTCTTTTCTCCTGGACTGTGGTAGAACATTTTGGTGTCCCATATCACATTCTTTTGGCAATCCTCAGATTAATTGCAACTCCAGCGGATCGTTCTTGTATGCTCAGCAAAACTACCCCAAGCATGCACACAAGATTTATACTTTATTGTCTTTTTTTAATTGACATTTTCTGAAGATATAGGGGTTTTTTCAACCTGCATGCAAGGTAGTGCAGAAGTACAGGGCAATTAATACCTCCAGGAAAAATTTTAAACCAATGAGGAGTGAGCATTGAAAGATAAGTGTTCCAACACCCTATTTTCCAGAGGCAATTATGGGTTGCATTCTAACCACCTATTAAGGGGTCACAGTGGGATAGAACCCCAATTGCCAACAGCTCAATAAAAAAATTCTGTACTGATTTTTCTTCTTCCATGTCTCAGTCTTTTTGCTCTCTCATTGTTAGTTTCCAAAGATACACCTCATATAAACTATTGGAATCCAATTCTTCATCTCCGATGTTGCTTTTATGGCACCCAAACTAAGAAATGTGAAAAAGTGGTAAGGGAGAACTCTTTTTTGACCTAGAAAATCCTGAATTGAGTGACTTACCTTAAATTAACAAACTCTGACTTTTTGCTATCACTAGAATAAAGTTTCAAAATAGGGATTTAGTTCAGTTATAGAGAAATAAAATGTATTTTTTTGCCTACCTCAATTCATAGTCTGTAACTATTTTATCCACTGTATGTGCTAGTTGTCGCAGACAAGCCCACTATCTCTCTCTCTCCTTTATTTATTTATTTTTGTATTTTTAATGACTGAAATAAAACTAAAACCACAGCTTCTGGACGAACCATTTATTCTTGCCAGTCTTGTATCTCTCCTTGAACTTGACCTTGGCCTCTCATTGAGCCTTGCCATTTGAAAGCAGAGTCTCTGAAGACATCCCTGTTGACAACAGTTTTGTCCAAGGGGCTATTGATAGAAAACCTTTTGGGCATGAGGTGATGATACAGTTTCACAAAAGACTTGATCTTTGATCTCTTTGAGATTTTCTTCTTGCCCACGGAACTTTGTAGGGATAGCTACAATTCTAGCTACCAGAGCATGGCTGTAGGGTCAATCTGAAATGCCATCATCAATGTTCTTCACGATGATCACTTTGTGTCCAGAATAGCAACTGGCCAGGAAGAGCCTCACCAGCATCACCTGGGGTCAGAGAAACCGCAGTAAGATGGTAGGTGCTGGAGTGGCTTTGAAGAGATACCCCTTGTCCAAGGGCAAAGGAGAAGCCCCAGCAAGATGGTAGGAGGGGCAAATTCATGTTTAGAATCAAATCCCATTCCTGCCAGAGATACTCAGAGGGCTCAAACAAACCTTGTTCACACCAGGACCCAGGGACCCCACAGAGACTGAGACAGAACTGTGTTTGAGCATCTCCTGTGAAGGTATGGGTCAGCAGTGGACTGCCGTGGGGACGGTGCGCTTGGTGCAGCAGACTTGGGTATGGCATAAGCCCTCTTAGAGGAGGTCACCATTAACCCCAACATAGAGCTGCCAGAACTTACTCAGGACTGGGAAATAGACTCTTGAAGGGTACAAATAGAACCTTGTGCACCAAGACCCAGGAGAAAGGAGCCGTGGCCCCACAATAGACTGACCCAGACTTGCCTGTGAGTGTCCAGGACTCCAGCAGAGGCGTGGGTTGGTGGTGGCCTGCTGCAGGGTTGGGGGCGCTAGTGCAGCAGTACATGCATGGGATCTTTTGAAGGAGGTCATGATTATCTTCATTATCTCCACCATAGTTTGGCCCCAGGTAAATAGCAGGGAGGGAACACAGCTCTACCCATCAACAGAAAATTGAATTAAAGATTTACTGAGCATGCACCCCCCCCCCCCCAATAAGAACAAGACTCAGTTTCCCCCTCAGTCAGTCTCTCCCATCAGGAAGCTTCCATAAGCCTCTTATCCTTCTCCATCAGAGGGTAGACAGACTGAAAACCATAATCACAGAAAACTAACCAATCTAATCACATGGACCACAGCCTTGTCTAACTCAGTGAAACTATGAGCCATATCATGTAGGGCCACTCAAGACAGACGAGTCATGGTGGTGAGTCCTGATGAAATGTGGTCCACTAGAGAAGGGAATGGCAAACCACTTCAGTATTCTTGCCTTGAGAACCCCATGAACAGTATGAAAAGGCAAAAAGATAGGACACTGAAAGATGAACTTCCCAGGTCAGTAGGTGCCCAGTATGCTACTGGAGATCAGTGGAGAAATAACTCCAGAAAGAATGAAACGACGGACCCAAAGCAAAAACAACACCAGCTGTGGATGTGACTGGTGATGAAAGCAAGGTCCGATGCTGTAAAGAGCAGTATTACATAGGAACCTGGAATGTTAGGTCCATGAATCAAAGCAAATTGGAAGGGGTCAAACAGGAGATTGCAAGAAAGAATGTCGACATTTTAGAAATCAATGAACTAAAATGGACTGGAATGGGTGAATTTAACTCAGATGACCATTACATCTACTACTGTGGGCAAGAATCCCTTAGAAGAAATGGAGTAGCCATCATAGTCAACAAAAGAGTCTGAAATGCAGTACTTGGATTCAATCTCAAAAATGACAGAATGATCTCTGTTCGTTTCCAAGGCAAACCATTCAGTGTCACAGTAATCCAAGTCTATGCTCTGACCAGTAATGCTGAAAAGCTGAAGGCAAAGAAGAAAAGGAAAGATATACCCATCTGAATGCAGAGTTCCAAAGAATAGCAAGGAGAGATAACAAAGACTTCCTCAGTGATGAGTGCAAAGAAATAGAGGAAAACAATAGAATGGGAAAGACTAGAGATCTCTTCAAGAAAATCAGAGCTACTAGGGTAATATTTCATGCAAAGATGGGCACAATAAAGGACAGAAATGGTATGGACCTAACAGAAGCAGAAGATATTAAGAAGTGGCAACAATACGCAGAAAGTGAAAGTGAAAATGAAGTCGCTCAGTCGTGTCCGACTCTTTGCGACCCCATGGACAGTAGACTGCACAGGCTCCTCCATCCATGGGATGTTCTAGGCAAGAATACTGGAGTGAGTTGCCATTTCCTTCTCCAGAAGAACTATACAAAAAAGATCTTCACCATCCAGATAATCACAATGGTGTGATTACTCACCTAGAGCCAGACATCCTGGAATGCAAATTCAAGTGGCCTTAGGAAGCATCACTATGAAAAAAGCTAATGGAGGTGATGGAATTCCAGTTGAGCTATTTCAAATCCTGAAAGATGATGCCATGAAAGTGCTGTACTCAATATGCCAGCAAATTTGGAAAACTCAGTAGTGGCCACAGGACTATGGAAAAGTTAAGTTTTCATTCCAATCACAAAGAAAGTCAATGCCAAAGAATGCTCAAACTACTGCACAATTGCACTGATCTCACATGCTAGTAAAGTAATGCTCAAAATTCTCCAAGCCAGGCTTCAATAATATGTGAACTTCCAGATGTTCAACCTGGATTTACAAAAGGCAGAGGAACCAGAGATCAAATTGCCAACATCCGCTGGATCATCAAAAAGCAAGAGAGTTCCAGAAAAACATCTACTTCTACATTATTGATTATGCCAAAGCCTTTGACTGTGTGGATCACAACAAACTGTGGTAAATTCTTCAAGTGATGGGAATACCAGACCACCTGACCTGCCTCCCAGGAAATTTGTATGCAGGTCAGGAAGAAACAGTTAGAACTGGACATGGAACAACAGACTGGTTCCAAATAGGAAAAGGAGTATGTCAAGGCTATATATTGTCACCCTGCTTATTTAACTTCTATGCAGAGTACAGCATGAGAAACGCTGGACTGGAAGAAGCACAAGCGGAATCAAGATTTCCGGGAGAAATATCAATAACCTCAGAAACACAGATGACACCACCCTTATGGCAGAAAGCAAAGAAGAACTAAAGAGCCTTTTGATGAAAGTGAAAGAGGAGAGTAAAATGTTGGCTTAAAGCTCAACATTCAGAAAACTAAGATCATGGCATCTCGTCCCATCATTTCCTGGAAAATAGATGGGAAAACAGTGGAAACATTGGCAGGCTTTAATTTGGGGGGCTCCAAAATCACTGTGGTTGGTGACTGCAGTCATGAAATTAAAAGATGCTTACTTTTTGGAAGAAAAGTTATGACCAACTTCGACAGCATATTAAAAAGGAGAGACATTACTTTGCCAATGATAGTCCATCTAGTCAAGGGTATGGTTTTTCCAGTGGTCATGTATGAATGTGAGAGTTGGACTATAAAGAAAGCTGAGTGCCAAAGTGTTGATGCTTTTGAACTCTGGTGTTGGAGAAGACTCTTGAGAGTCCCTTTGACTGCAAGGAGATCTAACGAGTCCATCCTAAAGGAAATCAGTCCTGAATATTCACTGGAAGGACTGATGTTGAAGCTAAAAGTCCAATGCTTTGGCCACCTGATGTGAAGAGCTGACTCATTGGAAAAGACCCTGAACCTGGGAAATACTGAATGCAGGAGGAGAAGAGGAGAACATAGGATGAGATGGTTAGATGTCATCACCAACTCAATGGACATGAGTTTGAGTAAGCTCCGGGAGTTGGTGATGGACAGAGTGGCCTGGTGTACTGCAGTCCACAGGGTTGCAAAGAGTCGGACACAACTGAGTGACTGAACTGTCTGACTGAGTATCACCTTCCCAAGTTTTGTGAACTTGTCCATTTTGACAGCGACCACTCGGGCCTACAGCAGAAAGCCCATTATCTCTTTTTGAGGAGAATCGCCTAACTCAATCCTCCAGCCTGAGGAAAGGCATCTTGGTGAACATTAGCCACTTAATGGCTAGAAGTGCCTCAAGAACTGACAACCCTGGTTGGCTGGCTAGTAATATATGAGGAAATTTGTGGCCCAAAACTGTGCCTAGAAAAGTAGTGACAATTAATTGTGTCAATCATTGACTGTACCTTTGGCATCTCAACAAAGTATGGAAAGTATCAAATAATTGCTAGTAGAAAGAGATGTAATACAGAAAGATAAAGATAGCATGGAGTGAAAAGAATAGTGTTAGAACACTATTGCAAAGTTCCATAGAATCTTGTTGCTTGATTCTATGGGTTGACCAAGTGTCTTGATGCCTTAGGTCCTGAGTGGCAGCTATTCCTAGTTTTGTGTGAGATTCTTTTCTGCTACAATAAAAGTTTTGCAACAACTCCAAATACCTTAGGTGGACAGAATTAGTCTCCGTTTCCTGTAATCTAAAGGGTCTAATTTTACCTGTGTCCAAGAAATTGCAAGTAGTTCAGTAAGGGACTGAAGTGAGAGATAAGAATTAAGACTGGAGACCTAGGCAGTTAGAATAACAGTCTTGAAAATAATAGGGAGGTAATGAAGAATTTTAAACAATTGAATGATTCCCTCCAAATTCCCAAGTGCTGAATTGAATGTTTGAAAGTTGCACAACTGGACGTGGAGAGGGTAGTTTGGATTTTTTTCTATAATCAAAAGAGAAAATGAAGGCCTGATGCTGAAGTTATGCCATGTTTGGTTGGGAAAATCATGAGATCAGTTTTAGACTCTGTGAGTTTGAAGTCCTTCTGGTACTTTCAGATGAGGTGTCTAGAAGTTGTTGGATTTATGGGTCTGAAACACAGAAGAGATATTCTGATTGGTGACATAGATGTTAGTCATTTGTCGTTAGTATTGGTGGAAGCCTTGGGTGAAGGTAGAACCTCCCCAAAAGATTATCCAGTGTAAAAAGAAAAGAGGACAGAATGTGAATTTGTGGCAGCAGCAAAATCAAAAAGGGAGGGGAGAGGAGGAGGTACTCATAAGGTAGAGTGAAGAGTTGCCAGATAGGTAGAAGGAAAACCAAGAGGTACTCTCTCTATGAGTTATAGCAAATGTGTAATATGATGATTGAATAAATGTCCCCCACATATCCTTGGAAATTATCCTTTGTAATTTATAAGTATTTGCATTTATTTGGTTAAAATATATCAATTTACCTTTGTAATACTTGGTAAACCTGTTAAATGAATGCAATGCAAGACAGGAATGAAACACAAGGATTATTTTTCTACTCACACATAGCAGTAGATGTGCTATACTTTGACTCACAGCTCAAATGGTTGATTCATCATTACAGTTCACGGGCCCATTGTACTGTCTGTTGCCACATATTCACAGCATCCACTTATTCTTCCAGTATTTATTTTTTAAATAAAAACTAATTGTAAGCTTTCACATATTGATAAATTATAAAATGCTGCTTCTGTCTCCTCCGTTCTTATGTTTGCTCCCTCTTCTCTATTCATATTGGCGTGTGACATTGTTGCTCTCACCAAATGAGTCATTTGAAGTGGGAATGTGAATTTAAAAGGTTAAGCCATCTCAAAAAGAACTCCATTCCACTCTCTTATATTGATGACAAATATAACTGTAGAATCAAGTGTAAATTCACAACTCTTAGTAGTTTAGACTGGTAATACAGTTCCGCCATTATAATTTTACAAGTAGAATTTGTTGATAACACTTTGCTTTGTGTTTCTCTTGTAAGTATCAGCATGTTTCAACGAGATCTATCTAGGTAGTATAACTATGTCACTTGAAATATACCTCTCAAAAGATATGAAGTGGAAGTTACTCTACTTTTCAGGATTGGTTAAATGGTTGGATGCACAGCAATATAATGAAAATTAGGTAAATTAAGGATGTATACAAACCTCATCAGGGATGGTGTTGAGGATTTTTTTCTCTTCCTATTTTCTTTTGACCTTGCTTTTAAATGTATAAACTTTTAGTTTTAAGTTAAAATCCTAATACATGTTCACTGTAGAAAACTTGGAAAATATAAAATAGCTTAAAGAAGCAAATGAAATTATCTATAATCTCACTACCCTCTTGCCATTTTCTTCATATACACACATGTAATTGAAACAACAGATATTGCAATGTATATACATACAGCTTTTATATTAAAATTAATATATTATGCACATTTCCCCTTACAATATATATTCTTAGATACTGTTTTAGTGGCCTTGTGATTTGCCATGACATTGATTTACCATCTTTTATCTTCTCAGGCTGTACTGTGCAAATGAGTATTTTAAATGACAATACAAAGTTGTTACTTAATTGTTCTAGTTGCATTACAAATGACTGACAGCACTACAGGGGATCAAATGGGGGTAATACACATGGAACACTTTGAAAAGGCATGAAAGCAATTCTGAAAATATTCTTATAATTGATTCAGGAAAGTAAACATATCAAAGGTAAGAAAGGCAAAGTGGAATAAAGCTCCAAATTAAGTGAAGTTTTAAAAAGGAATAGTTCTCTATAACATTCTGTAAGTGGAATAAACATCCACTGAGGTTTCTGAGAGGACTTTGTCTTTATATACTTTATCTTTCTGACCCCCCATTAATCATCAGATGTTCAAAATTTTCAGTATTTAAGCAATCAAACTATCTCTCAGACTGCTTTTTATATCTGGAAGCAGCACAAACACCAAAGAATCTTAACACTGGGATTAGAAAATATGATTTTCATATAGGTATGGAACACCCCAAAGTTTACTGTGCTTCTATTTTCCTTATCAGATTATAAGTCCTGTTTAACGTTAAAAAAGAATTTCTACCTATATGTATTCAAAATTTTCAGCACTGAGTATAGTATTTGTGCAATTTAAAAAATGTATATTGTTGGAGACTATTTTCTAATGATGGCCATAACAATATCTCTCATTCTACATTCTCTTCTTAAAATGTACTTTGCCTTTCTCTCATAGAGAGGTGGTCTATATTCCCTCCTCCTGAAACCAGGTGAATTTCTATGGCTATTTGGATCAGTAGAATATAGCAGAAGTTAAGCCATGTTACTTCCAAGATTAGGTTATAAAAGGTGGTAGAGCTTTCATCTGGCTTTTTCTCTCTGGGATGCTTGCTCTTGGAACCTAACTGCCATGCTGTGATGGAGTCTAGGCAACATAGAGGGGTCATATGTTCATGTTCTGGCCAACAATTCCAGCCAACTGAGGTCTTAGTCAACTGCCAGCACCACCGTGAGACATGGGAGTGAGGAAAACTTTGAGATGAGTCCAACTTCCTGCATGTAGCTGAACAAGAAACCATGAGCAAGAAGTACCTAGGTGAATCCAGTCAACCTCAGAAATGTGAAATAATAATAGTAATAATAATAGGTGATTGTTGCTGGTTTATACCACTAAGTGTGGAGTTGTTGTTATGCAGTAATGGACAACCAGAACGTATATCAACAATTAAATTAGACAGAGGGCTATAAAACATTATCAGTTTGCTTGCATTGATGAAATGCTTGGACTAATCTAGTCCTACTATACAATGGTAGGCAATAAACACTCAAACCCCTATCAAATGGAGAACTGAAGTAACCATAAACTGAGAAAGCAAAAAAGGAACCTTTTAAAAACCACTTTTATCACAGCTATAAGAGAGGACAACATTGCTAGGCATGGCTGGGAAACACTAGCAGCTGTTGGATAGGGCTGGCAAACATCTGAAGGATGCAGGAGAGCCCAGTTAGAACAATAGCTTGAGGACAACAGTGTCTATGAGAGGCAGGGTAGAGAACCAAGTGACTCTGCATACAGTGGTCACAGCTGCAAATCAAAGAGCCATTTCACATTTGGATTTTGGCAATATAATGGTGATTTTTTTTCCAATACTCATGCATATGAGCATAAAGAGACAGATATCACTGCTTGAACCAGTACTTTGACTGTTAACATTCCATCATGCATATTTCAGTAGTAGAGTGGTTCTCTCTATAACTTTGTTGTTGTTTAGTCACTCAGTCGTGTCTGACTCTTTGCGACCCCATGGACTGTAGCCCCACAGGCTGCTCTGTCTCTGGGATTCTCCAGGCAAGAATATTTGACTGGGTTGCCATTTCCTTCTCTATAACTTTATCCACACTTTATTTTTTCTTTGTAACTGATTAAACAAGAGCACAACCTAAAACAAGTCAAAACTACTCTTGAAGGATCATACAAGTATGAGGGAGATTATGAGAATTGGGTCACAAAGCATCTGTCACAGGAATACTAGTTTCCAGTGACAGTAGGCTATGAGGAGGAACTTAAGGGTCTGTGAAATCAAGGGCCACAGTTGAGAGTTGGGAAAGTAGATGGATCTGGAGAGTGAATAGGGTTGGGCCACAAACTACAGAGAGAAAACAAACAAGGGGAATTTGGAAACTACTTGAACATTTGTCCATCGCTTCATCCTCTTAAATTCGGCACTAAGTGTTTTGTAAGGCTAGGGATTAAATCTTAAAGGGCAAGTCTTGCTCTCCTGGCTCTCAGAGTCATGCTAGGCTTTCTTTGAGCTCATCCAGTGCTAGATTGCACACACTTAAAAGTTTGTTTGAGGCAGAATGAATAATCAGGTTGATTCTTCTGTCCACACTTTTCCATCTCATGCTTTGTTAGTCTGGGGAACTGTCCCAGGAAATTCACTGTGTGCTTATCCTAGTTCTAGGACATTGTAGAGGACTATTTGTTTCTAAAACTTCCCTTAATTCAGAACTTTATGCCACTATGGCTTTCTTTTCTTTGATTTGTTTGCTTCCCTGATCAACTTACAAGAACATTTTCAAGTTTCTTTCATGCCTTTTCAAAGTGTTTCACATGCATTACCCCCTGCACTGAATATTATTAGCTACCTTTTTAATTGCTGGGAACCAAGTGAGAGGTGGGCTTCCATGAGGTCTGGCAACATAGAGAATGTTGAAATGCAAAGTGTGTGCATACATGTGGTGGTGATAAGCTGGACATAGTGAATAATCAGGTTGACTGCCTATGTGACTCAGAGTAACAGGTTGGGCTCACTGGGAAGCAGACTCTGAGAGAGAAATTAGCTTCCAGAAGGTTTATTGGGGAGTGCTTTACAGACCAAAACCTGGAGGAGAAGGGAAGGAAGTGTACTGGGCAGAGGGAGAACTTGGGCGTTAATAGTCTTAAAAGAGACTTTAACCAATCCCACAGGCAAAGCTGCATCCTGAAGGATTGACCCACATTACAACAAAGGGGCTATGTGTATATAATTCTCCATTATGTTCATGGGATGCAAGTTGCCCCTGGGAAAGACACATGACTAAGCGTAGCAGCTCTTTCTAGCTGCAGTTTTTGGAGAGGGTTGACAACTGAAGACTGCCTCTTGGTTGCATTACCAGAAGCTGAGAGAATGAAAAAGGATCTAGATGGCACAACACAGTATCTACTATACTCAGAATGGAACCAAGGACATATCTTAAAATTTGTGCCAAATCTGACTGATACATTTGGACTGTGAGCAAATGCTTGAGAGGAAAGGGGAAGCAAAGAAATTTTTGCTGCACCTGACTACATTCTCTCAAAGTGAAATCTTTAAATGCTTCTCAAGACATAGCTATAAGTTGAAAAAATATTAGAAGAACTAGTTGGAAATACCTTAGGGAAAGACTAGTGTTCAGACCATGAAATGAGTAGAGATGGTAATCAAAGTGTGGTGCCTTGTATATGAATGGTCTGTAAAAGTAATTCATTTGAAATGCAAGAGGAGAACCACTAAAGAATTATGTCACAAAAGCCAAGGTAAGAGATAGTTTTAGGAAGGAAAGAATGTTCAGCAGTATCAAATTTCAAGTAAGAACCATGCCCACCCCCCCACCCCCCGATTAAAGGGCTCAGAAAGTAGGCTGGTACTGGTCACTTTGTACAAAATCATTTCAGATGAACGACTGGGGCCAAATATCAGACTGCAATAGATTAAAGTGTGAGAGTAAAACTGGGAAGAAATATGAGGGCTAATCACTTTTTTTTTTTTCCCCCTGAATTGCAGAGGAAGAAACTACAAGCTCATCACTTGTATTGAGATTTTGGTCTGAGGAAAGTTTTCTTTTGAAGATGGCAACGAAGTGAACATGGGTATAGACTGAGAGGAAGGAGCTAGGGGAAAAGAAAAGTTGAAGATAAAGACAGTTAAGGATAATCCATAAGTTCTGTTCCCGAAGCTTATGGGAGGCAATGCAATCCATGGCACATATGTAGGAGTTAGGTTTTAATGGTGACCCCCTTCTTCAAAAACAAAATAAAAAAGTGAAATATAATTGTTTTAAATATTCATGAATGATACCACAATAACCTTGTATTTTTTAAGGAATAAGTAAGGATGACCTTAAGCTAATAAGGTCATCCATACATCATACATCCACATGTCAAGGATGACCTTAAGCTAATAAGAAACCAATATGGCTGCTTCATGGTTCCTTAAGCTCATTTAAGAAGTAGGTGACTTATTTAGGATTATAATACTGCATCAAGCATACACTTGTCATTGTCCACATGCTTGGCTCGGATATTAATAAAATTATACAATTTTAAAGAGGAAAGGGACTATTTTAGGCAACTATCACTTCAAGTGTAAGGTTTACTAAGGAAAATGGTCTAGGCAGTTTCAGATGCTCAGATGACCTTGTTGTGTGCCATATGCTTGGCCTCAGCTGCCTGGAATGGGGAGACCATCCAACTCTAAAGCAGCCAAACTATAGGCTATCGAGTGATTTACTGGCCTAGAGGTCCTAGTAGTTCCAGTGGCCTGTGAGAAAATTGTCTATCAGGGATGATGGTGATGGACTGAATCAATTTAATCTCCTTCAGTTAGTTGGATTAAGAAACAAAAGGGAAGAGCAAGGAAATTGTTAGGAGCAGCAGAAGCTGAAAGAAATACAAAGAGAAGCTGGTGAGAGAGGCCCTGAGACAACTTGGACTGTGAGAAATTCATGGATGAGAGGAAGCTAGGAATGAGGAGGAACTAGAAAACATACAGAGGAGAGTGTGAAGTCAGTGTAATTTTAAATGCTTGGCCCAAGGTCACAAACTCAGTGATTAGCAACATCTGAATCAGAATTCTATTTAGCCATTTTCTTTCTGCTTCTATAACAAACAGATACCTTTGACTGTCCCACAGTGCCTTCCAAATGTGGCTGTGAATCAGAATCACTGGAATTCTGATTTTGAAAAAATACATTGCTGATCCCTAGGCATTACTTCTGGTAATTCTTCTCCACTAAGTCTGGCTGTAACATATGGGTCTGTACATTTGACAAGCTCCACAGGTGATTCTGATGTGAGAGATCAACTGACCTGAGTCTAGGAATCACTTTCCCAGGACATAGCTCTGTGCCCAAGTGCTCTTAGGTACTTATTTTAAATTCAGGTCCAGGAAGACTTCATTGTTACTATGGTGATGGAATAGGCGTTAATAGGAATATTTATATTACTAAGATAGGAAATGAAGGGAATTACATTACTGGCATAACAATTACTCTTTCTTGGACTGGCATAAAACTTAGAAGCTCCTGCTTAGAAAGCAGATCATATATTCTTTCCCCTGACTCTATAGCAAAATGACTAAGCCTGAGTTTCCACTGAAGTTTTGTGAATTTTCACATCCTTGTAAGCATACCTGTACATAGGAAAGTATTTTTAAAGAGTGCCTTCCACAGAGTAAAGTCTTAATACAATTATGCTTGAAATTTATGGCACAAACTTGGGGCACATCAGAAGAGGGCCTGTGCATATGAAATGGATATTTATAGAATGGAGCCATTTTTTATTTTAAACACTGTACTCTATATCTTTTGTATCTGCGTGCCTACACAGCACAGTCAGAAAGCAGTAACTCACTTGTTGATTGATTGATTAGGACCTCAGTTCAAAGTCACGGTAGTGTTATTTTTATCTCATTTCTGCCATTACCCTTCACTCTTCTTCCTTCTCCTTCAGATAAAATGGAAATTAAGTGAACCAGTATCCTGTAATTTTCAAGGCCTCCAAGTAGTCCTTAAATTCCTCCAAGTAAGACATGCCTTCTCAATGGAGGTGATATCACCTCCAAGGGAGCAAACTGATTCTTGGTAGAGCCAAAAATATCTTAGGTATTATAATGCTTTGTGGCCCTACATAGTACATAAACAGGTGCAAAGTGACCTGGTATTAAAAATTTCACGGTGTTGAGAAATTACTTGGGCAAATATGTCTTAAAAAGTCTCCTTAGGTGGGGAGTAATAATCAAAAAAGTTTGAGAGGAGTGAGACACCAAGGTGTTTCATGGATTCCACACACACGGGGATCTGCTGAGGTCTCCTGTGGGGCGGTGCCCATATGCAGGTTGATTATAATTAGCCACTGGAGGACCATATCAGAGCTAGCAGTTCAGCACCAAATCAAGAAAGATAAAAGTAATCAGAAGATATGCAAACAATTAGGATGCTGAATTTCAGGGTGAAGAGAGTCCCCAGTAAGATGCAGAAGCTGTCTGCACACAAACTTCACCACAAACTTCACCACAGACCTGGAAGAAACCTCGGTCCTCAGAGACTTGGAAAAGGCTGTCTTAGAACCTGTGTGGAGGTTACAAAAACCATCCCTCTGGTGGTGGCCTGAGCAGATTATCTCAACCCCAATGTTGCTCTGAACATTGCATTCAAGATTTGAGAAGATTAGGAGTGCTAAGAGATCAAGCCCAGAGCCTTTGGAGTGGGAACACTGACTCCAAGACCTAGACTACCAGAGAAGTAACCTGAGGGAGTATCAAATAGTGAGAACTCACACAAGGTAACCACTTGAATACAAGACCTGGTATCACCTAACAACCAGTAGCACCCTGTGCAGGATGCCTCATCTAAACAACAAACAAAACAAAAATACAGACCCAGTCATCAGCAAACAGGATTACCACCTCACTCAGCCTTGCCCATCAGAGAAAAAACAAACAAACAAAAAACTCAGCAAAAATCTCACCCTATATGAAGCTTATACAAACCACTGGACCAACCTTAGGAGGGCAGAAATGAAAATGAAGAAAGAATTCAACCTTGAAGCCTGGGAAAAGGAGACCTCAAACACAATAAGTTAAAAAAAAAAAAATAATGAAAAGGCAGAGAAATACTACACAAATGAAGGAACAAACTAGAAACCCAGAAGTCCAAATAAATTAAGAGGAAATAGGCAAACTACCTGAAGAAGAATTCAGATAATGATAGTAAGGATACTCAAAACCCTTCAAAACAAAATGGAGAACACGCAAGAATCAAGTAACAAACACCTAGAAGAATTAAAGGATAAACATACAAATACAAACAACACAATTACTGAAATTAAAAATATGCTAGAAAGAATCAGTAGCAGAATATCTGAGGCAGAGGAATGAATCAGTGAGCTGGAAGATAAAATGGTAGAAATAACTTCTGAAGAGCAGAATAAAGTAAAAAGAATGAAAAGAACTGAGGATAGTTTCAGAGACCTCTGGGACAATATCAAATGCACCAGCATTCAAATTATAAGGGTCCCAGAAGAAGAAGAGAAAAAGAAATGGTATGAGAAAAATTTTTGAAGAGGTTATAGTTGAAAATTTTCCCAACATGGAAAAGGAAATCGACAATCAAGTCCAAGAGGCACAAAGAGTCCCATACAAGATAAACCCAAGGAGAAACATGCCAAGACATAACTAATCAAACTAACAAAGACTAAACACAAAGAAATAATATTAAAAGCAGCAAGGGAAAAGCAACAGCTGATCTTTCAGCAGAAACTCTTCAGGGCAGAAGGGAATGGCAGGATATATTTAAAGTACTGAAAGGGAAAAATCTACAACCCACGTTACTGTACCCGGCAAGGATCTCATTCAAAATTGATGGAAATTAAAATGCTTTTCAGACAAGTCAAAGTTAAGAGAATTCAGTACCACCAAACCAGCTTTCAACAAATGTTAAAGGAACTTATATAGTCAAGAAATACAAGAGAAGAAAAAAAGATCAACAAAATCAACTCCAAATAATTAAGAAAATGACAATAGGAACATATATATCAATAATTACTTTAAATGTAAATGGATTAAATGCTCCAACCAAAAGACACAGACTGGCTGAATGGATACAAAAACAAGACCCATATATATGCTGTCTAAAAGAAACCCACTTCAGACCTAGAGACACATATAGACTGAAAGTGAGAGGATGGAAAAATACATTTCATGCAAATGGAAAGCAAGAGAAAGCTCAATTAGCAATCCTCATATCAGACAAAGTAGACCTTAAAATAAAGAAGATTACAAGAGATAAGGACGCTACACAATGATCAAGGGATCAATCCAAGAAGAAGACATAACAATTGTAAGTATCTATGCACCCAACATAGGAGCACCTCAATACATAAGACAAACACTAACAGACATAAAAAGAGAACACAGTAATAGTAGGAGACTTCAACACTCCCACTCACAACAATGGACAGATCATCAAAACAGAAAATTAATAAGGAAACACAAGTCTTAGATGATACATTAGATGAGATGGATCTCATTGATATTTTCAGGACATTCCATCCAAATGCAGAAGAATACACCTTCTTCTCAAGTGCACATGGAACATTCTCCAGGATAGATCACATCTTGGGACACAAATCAAACCTCAGTAAATTTAAGAAAATTGAAATCATATCAAGCAACTTCTCCTAACAGATCACTATGAGACTAGATATCAATTACAAGAAAAAGCTGTAAGAAACACAAACACATGGAGATTAAACGACACATTCCTAAATAACCAACAGGTTCCAGAAGAAATCAAAAGGGAACTCAAAAAATTTCTAGAAACAAATGACAATGAAAACACAACTGAAAACCTATGGGATGAAGCAAAAGCAGTTCTAAGAGGGAAGTTTAGCAATATAATCTGTAGCTAGGACTTCGAGAACTATGTTGAATAATAGTGGTGAAAGTGGACACCCTAAAGAAAGAAGAAACACATTGAATAGACAACCTAACATTACACCTAAAACAATTGGAAAGAGAAGAACCAAAAAACCCCAAAATTAGTAGAAGAAAAGGAAAAAGAAAAGAAAGTCACTCAGTTGTGTCTGACTCTTTGTGATCCCATGGACTGTAGCCTACCAGGCTCCTCCGTCCATGGGATTTTCTAGGCAAGAGTACAGGAGTGGGTTGCCATTTCCTTCTCCAGGGATCTTCTCGACCCAGGGATTGAACCTGGGTCTCCCACACTGTGGACAGATGCTTTACCTTTTAAGCCACCAGGGAAGCCAAGAAGTAGAAGGAAAGAAATCATAAAGATCTGAACAGAAATAAATGAAAAAGAAATGAAAGAAACAATAGTAAAGATTAATGAAACTAAAAGCTGGTTCTTTGAGAAGATAGACACAATTGATAAACCTTTAGCAAGACTCATCAAGAAAAAAAGAGAGAAGAATTAAATCAACAAAATTAGAAAGAAAAAGGAGAGGTTACAACAGACAATGCAGAAATACAAAGGGTTATAAGAGACTATTATGAACAACTATATGGCAATAAAATGGATAACCTGAAAGAAATGGACAGATTCTTAGAAAAGTTCAATCTTCCAAGACTAAACCAGGAAGAAATAGAAACTATGAACAACCCAATTACAAGCACTGAAACTGAAGCTGTGATAAAAAATCTCCCAAAAAACAAAAGCCCAGGATCAGATGGCTTCACAGGAGAATTATATCAAACATTTAGAGAAGAGCTAATGCCTATCTTTCTAAAACTCTTTCAAAAAATTGCAGAGGAAAGAACACTTCCAAACTCATTCTATGAGGCCACCATCACCCTGATACCAAAACAAGACAAAGGCAACACAGAAAAATAAAACTACAAGCCAATATCACTGATGAACATAGATAAATTTTAGCAAACAGAATTCAGCAAATATATTAAAAAGCTCATACACCATGATCAAGTTGGATTTATTCCAGGGATGCAAGAATTCTTCAATATATGCAAATCAATCAATGTGATACACCACATTAACAAATTGAAAGATAAAAACCATATGATAATCTCAATAGATGATGAAAAAGCCTTTGACAAAACTCAGCACCCATTTATGATTAAAACTCTTCAAAAAATGGGCATAGAAGAAACCTACCTCAACACAGTAACGGCCTGATAAGCTCACAGCAAACATTATTCTCAATGGCGGAAAATCTGAAAGCATTCCTCCTAAGATCAGGAACAAGACAAGGGTGTCCAGTTTCACCACTATTATTCAACAAAGTTCTCAAAGTCCTGTCTACAGCAATCAGAGAAGAAAAAGAAATTAAAGGAATCCAGACTGGAAAAGAAGATGTAAAGCTTTCACTGTTTGCAGATGACATGATACTGTACACAGAAAACCCTAACAATAGTATCAGAAAATTACTACAGTTAATCAGTGAATTTAGCAAAGTTGCAGGATACAAAGTCAATACACAGAAATCACTTGTATTTCTACATACTAACAATGAAAAATCAGAAAGAGAAATTAAGGAATCAATCCCATTCATCATTGCAATAAAAATAATTAAATATCTAGGAATAGGCTTACCTAAGGAGACAAAAGAACTGTACACAGAAAATTATAAGACACTAATGAAAGAAATCAGATGACATAAACAGATGGAGAGATATTGCATGTTCCTGGGTAGGAAGAATCAATATTGTGAAAATGACTATACTACCAAATGCAATCTACAGATTCAATGTGATCCCTATCAAATTACCAATGACATTTTTCACAGAACTAGAACAAAAACGTTCATGATTTGTATAGAAACACAAAAGACCCCGAATAGCCAAAGCAGTCTTGAGTAAGAAGAATGGAGCTGGAGGAATCAACCTTCCTGACTTCAGCCTATACTACAAAGCTACAGTCATCAAGACAGTATAGTACTGGCACAAAAACAGAAATATAGACCAATGGAACAGCATAGAAAACCCAGAAATAAACCCATGCACTTATGGGTACCTTATTTTTGACAAAGGAGGCAAAAATATACAAAGGGTCAAAGACAGCCTCTTCAGTACATGGTGCTGGGCAAACTGGACAGCTACATGTAAAATAATGTAATTAGAACACTTCCTAACACCATATACAAAGATAAACTCAAAATGGATTAAATACCTAAATGTAAGACCAGAAACTATTCAACTCTTAGAGGAAAACATAGGCAGAACACTTGATGACATAAATCAAAGCAAGATCCTCTATGTCCCACCTCCTAGAGTAACAGAAATAAAAACAAAAGTAAACAAGTGGGACCTGATTAAACTTAAAAGTTTTGAACAGCAAAGGAAACTATAAGCAAGGTGAAAAGACAACCCTCAGAATGGGAGAAAATAATAACAAATGAAACAACTGACAAAGGATTAATTTCCAAAATATACAAGCAGCTCATACAACTCAGTACTGGAAAAACAAACAACCCAATCAAAAAGTGGGAAAAGGACTTAAACAGATATTTCTCCAAAGAAGACATACAGATAGCTAACAAACACATGAAAAGATGCTCAACACCGCTCATTATTAGAGAAATGCAAATCAAAACTACAATGAGATATCACCTCATACCAGTCAGAATGGCCATCATCAAAAAGTCTACAAACAACAAATGCCAGAGAGGGTGTGGAGAAAAGGGAACACTCTTGCACTATTGATGGGAATGTAAATTGATACAGCCACTGTGGAAGACGGTATAGAGATACTTTTAAAAACTAGGAATAAAACCACCATATGACCCAGAAATCCCATTCCTAGGCATATAGCCTGAGAAAACCAAAATTGAAAAAGACACATGTATTCCATTGTTTGTTGCAGCACTATTCACAATAGCTAGAACATGGAAGCAACTTAGATGTCCATCGGCAGGTGAATGGATAAAGAATTTGTGGTGCATATACATAATGGAATATTCAGTTCAGTTCAGTTCAGTCGCTCAGTTGTGTCTGACTCTTTGCGACCCCATGAATCGCAGCACGCCAGGCCTCCCTGTCCATCACCAACTCCCGGAGTTCACTCAGACTCACGTCCATGGAGTCAGTGATGCCATCCAGCCATCTCATCCTCTGTCGTCCCCTTCTCCTCCTGCCCCCAATCCCTCCCAGCATCAGAGTCTTTTCCAATGAGTCAACTCTTTGCATGAGGTGGCCAAAGTACTGGAGTTTCAGCTTTAGCATCATTCCTTCCAAAGAAATCCCAGGGCTGATCTCCTTCAGAATGGACTGGTTGGATCTCCTTGCAGTCCAAGGGACTCTCAAGAGTCTTCTCCAACACCACAGTTCAAAAGCATCAATTCTTCGGTGCTCAGCTTTCTTCACAATCCAACTCTCACATGCATACATGACCGCTGGAATAACCATAGCCTTGACTAGATGGACCTTTGTTGGCAAAGTAATATCTCTGCTATTACTCAGCCATAAAAAGGAATGCATTTGAGTCAGTTCTAATGAAGTGGATGAATCTAGAACCAATTATACAGAGTGAAGTAAGTCATAAAGAGAAAGATAAACATCATATTTAATGCATATATATGGAATCTAGAAGAATGGTACTAAGGAACTTATTTACAGGACAGCAATGGAGAAAGAGACATAGAGAATAGACTTATGGACATGAGAGGGGAGGAGCGGGTGAGATGTATGGAAAGAGTAACATGGAAACTTACATTACCATAGGTAAAATAGATAGCCAATGGGACTTTGCTGTATGGCCCAGGAAACTCAAACAGGGGCTCTGTATCAACCTAGAGGTTTGCGACGAGGAGGGAAATGGGAGGGAGGTTCAACAGGAAGGGGATATATGTATACCTATGGCTGATTCATGTTGAGATTTGACAGAAAACAACAAAATTCTGTAAAGCAATTATCCTTCAATAAAAAGATGAATTTAACAGTTCAGTTGACCTACCAAAAGGGTTAAAAGAAAGTTGAGAAACACTTTTAAGGACCCTACAAAGTCCTGGCCACCTAGCACCTAGGCTTTGTCTCAATACACAAACAGATTACTATGAGGAATTTCAGTGGTGGATAGGCAGAATGAGTCATTTAGGAGGGCCAGCTCCCTGCCTGGCCATTAAAGACTCCTTGAGTAGTGTCACAGTATCAGCCAAGCAGCCAAATATTCTGTTTGAGGAGTACTTGAAGAGTTAGCACTCTTTAGAGGAGCCTGAAGGATTTAATATAATGAACCGGATTTCAAGGGATGACTTAGCTTTTATAGATGGAGTCCCCTAATTCAGTTCTACGAGAGGAAATGAGAATCAACTGATACTAATGGAAGAATTACAGTAGTAGAATAGCCAACTGGTGAATGAGTTATTCAAAATATTATTCATCCAGAAATGCTTCAAGCAATGGAAGAGACAAAAGTCCAGAAGTAGATTAACCCAAACATCACGACATGGTTGAATATGTTGAGTCCAAAAGTCATTAATGCAGCAGAAATAATGTGTCTGGATAGTGTTTGGAAGCATTTCTACTCAAGACTCCAATGGAGTATTTATTTGATTATTCAAGTAACTTCATGATCTAGAGTTAAGTGCACATTTTTTGTCAAATTATTGACATTTTGTATTCAAGACTAAACCAGTTGTGTTAACATGAACAATCCATTAAATTAAAGGCATAATTACTATATATACAGTGACATTTGGGAAAACATAAAAAGAAATGAAAGATTAAGTTACAAATATTGTAAAGTTTTTCAAAATGTGTTAATGCAGACTCAGAACTGCACATTAATCTCCTGCAACAGATTATTTCACTTCATGAAGTTCTGATATGTTATTGATAAATACCTATAATCTATTAAACCAGTATAGCTCTGGGATGCTGAATTTTCAGAAAACAGTTTATCAGTGCATCATAACTATAGGCCACCACAATTACAATACAATGTACTATTTCTTATATAGTTTACTTAAATTATTATATTTATGGTTCAGCCGTTATCTCCAACTCTCTGTGACCCTGTGGACTGTAACACTCCAAGTTCCTCTGTCCATGGAATTTTCCATGCAAGAATGCTGAAGTGGTTTGCCATTTCCTACTCCAAGGGATCTCACTGACCGAGGGATCGAACCTGCATGTCTTGAGTCTCCTGTGTTGGCAGGTGAATTCTTTACCATGGTGCCACCTGGGAAGACTACCACATTTACAATACAGTGTACTATTTATTATAACTTATTAAGCCAAATTTATTATATAGTTTATTAAATTAATATATTTATGGTACAGTACATGCTGTATTAATCTTGCCTTTCACCCTGTGACATGAAGAGGTCTTGGCATTATCATTAATGTCCAAAAACACCCAATGATAAGGCAGGGCTTCTTGGCTGAATGTCTTACATGTGCCCTTTTATGTCCCATATCCTTGTATTACTCTGCTTGCTACTCTGTGCCCAGAGACATTGACCTCTGCAGACTGCTTCAGTAAGTTCCCTTTGCCATTTGACTTCCCATTTGGCCAATATGAGGCACCTGCAAGAAATAGGAAAGTGAGAAGAATGAAAATATTTACCCCTGGTTCCATCTCTGCCTAGTCACCAGAAGCTCACTTCTTCCCTCTTAATGAAGGTCATAACTGTCTCCTTATAGATACTCTCTCCAGCTTCTAGTAATGACACCCTCCCCTTGTTTCTTCAGGCTTCAGATTCCCACACCTTTGTAAATGGTCCAGTCCTTAAATCCTCCTCAGTTATCCGGTTGAGTGTGCCATCTCTTTCTGCAGAAACCTAGGACACTATACCATAGTAGACTATAAGATTATGTCAGATCATTGACCTTTTACTCTATTATGCTCTCTGTAAGCTAAATTGATAGAAAAGGACATTTGACTTTCTAAGCCCCAGATATCAGTAAATGAATTAGTTATAGCCCAAGTGTGAAACCTGGAGTATTATGCAAAGGTGGGCATTGCTGCAGTGTAGAATATTGTTGCATGTCATTTAAGACAAATTGAGGTGCCCATTAGTTGTGAAGAAGATCTGTTGATAATGCAAACATTTTAAAACCTTCAATTTAAAACAAGCAGAATAAACAATGGACATTTTTGAAGGTACTAGTGAAACACTGGATCCAGAGAGCTTTGCCTTTATTACCAAGAAAGGTAACAAAATTAATTTCCTGTGGAAACAGAATAATTTTCATTACTCCCCTTAAGCCAGAATCAATAATTTAGAATGGTTCAAAATAATCTTAAAAAATGCCTCAACCTTGGTGTGGACTTGTATAAAAATATTCATGTCTACCTATCAATGTGCAAGTTTTCAAATATAGGAAATACAGGTAAGAGTTTATTTGCATTTATAGGTAGCTCTAAAGCTAATAGACTAGGCAAATTCAGGTTTGCTCTTTATCCTGAAAAGAATACAGAGGACTGCCACTGACTGTGCCTGCCACTGAGAAATATTAAGCAATAAATTTCAGAGCAAAGGAAACTTAGAAAATTGTCATCATTTCACACTTGGAAATCTTGTAACTCAGTTTTGTTTCATAGAGAGCTGAGAGAACACTAGGTTATCTCTTTATGCCTTCTCTTTTGTAACCAGATTCATCTGAAACTAGTTGCCAAATACATTCTAAGTGTCAACATTATTACTCTCCATTTTGTTTTTTGCAGAGAAAAATAAATGTGCATATTTTTCTATAGTTGGGATTGTGGTTTGTTGACATCCTCTAAACATCTTATTACAGGGAGTTGTATAAAAAGGTCCTTGGCACAGGCAAAGGCAGATCTATCAGACAGATGTACCTCTTACTTGCACTGGAATTCCTCTAGGGTCATATATGTCTACATAAGGCAGATGGCTTAATAATTACTTCTGAAGAGTTCATGTAGGCCAGCAATTCAAGGTCAGTGGGGGTGCTGGAAATTTCCATATTGATGAATACATTCCACACTAGTAATATGGGCAGAGAGTGTGACTGTCCTTATTTGGTCCCCTACCCCCAGCTGGGCCTAACTTACTGTGGACACTTAATGAATATTAATTAAGGTAGAAATTAATTGAAGCAATGAACTCCCAATGAGGGAGAAGGACAAAGACTGACAAAGACATGTTATCAATTGACATGTGACGGATTTTCCTTTTTCCCTCAAACCTGGAAGAAATATAGATTCAAGACCTAGTCATTTTCTCCTACTGGCAGCTCCATCTGGCATCCACGTAAAGAGGTGTATAAAGCAGCCTTGTGTTTTGTAGTGATACAAAATCCGGCACTAGATTTCCATGGGGGTTAGTCAGTGGAGAAGCCCTCCAAGTGGACTCCCGCAGCTAGAGTGGCAAAGAGCTTTTGCTAATCTTTTTCATCTCTATGGGCTTAGCCCTTAGAATTATGGGACCAGGCCATAACACGGCATGCAAAAGCCATAATAATGATGATTTCATCTCAGGTTGTTTGTAGAACTCTGACTTCCCTGTGGAGTATGAGAGTTAGGGGAAAGACAGGTTACATAATAGGGAGAAGTAAACACACATTGGCTGGCTGTTTAGTATCTGGGGTTTTCATTGGTATGAGTAGAAAAATATTTGTTCTGTGAAGGATAGCAAGAGAGCCTTTTTCATTTATATCATTTTGGCATTTTGTGCTCGGGTCTTTTCTAACACTCAAACTATTGTACAGCCAGAGTCTTTTTCCTCCAAAGGCAAAAAGCACTGTGTACACATTCTCTCTGTGTGTCTCTCTCCCTTTCTCTCTTGAAATACTTGGGTATATTTGTGATATACAGGTTTCCATAATGTTTTTATTTTATATATTTTATTTTATTTTTTTCTCCTGTTTTCCTATATTTCACATGATAATATTTTGGACAATCCTTAAGCATACTTTATAGCCATTTATTATTGAATTATATTATCTCAGCTGACCTTGACTGAATGTGTTAAAATATGTAGACTCACCAAACTTCCTGTTTTGTGATGGTACCAAGTGAGGCATTTATCTTGTACCAATATCACACAATTAATAATGAAACAAAGTTTGACACATAAAAGGTTCAGAAAGTCTTAATTTAAGTGTTATTATATGGGTTTATTAATAATGAAGATACATACTTTATTATTTTCTTGAAGGTAAAAAAAGATGGAACTATTTAAATTTATCCAGTCACCTGGATCATTCAAGTGAAAAACCTGTCTTATAGGTGACAAGACACTCTCAGGCCCCAAGATAATCATCAAAAACACTGAAGTCTTGTTGACTTACCAAGTGAGCTTAACAACACTCAGATTTGTCTTAATGGCTGGTTTACAGACAGTGAGAAGATGGTACCTTAGAATTTGAGAGTTGATTTCATGTTGAAGCAATTTACTTTGAGAGAATCAGAACTGAAGTGAGCCTACTCTCAAAGCATCAGATACTTTAACAGCTCCTTTTCAGCTTCCTCAAGTGCATAGAGCTTATTTTTAAAAGGAGATCTCTGAAAAATAAACAAGCAAAGAATCCCACCTCTGCCAGTCCCATGATTTGAAATTAAGCACAGCCATGCCAGGATAATGCTCACAGTCTCTTTCGATTGTGGATGGCTGTGCACTGTGTAATAATTCTGTTTTGAATAGAACATATCGTTTAGCTTTCATGGGAAATCAATTTGCTTCCTGCTTTGGAATAATATTAAGTTGTATTTTTCCCATCTGTGCCTGTGAGTACAGACCAATGGAGGATTCAATGGAAAAGTTTTCAGAGATTTGATTCAAATAAATCTTCTGCATGTTGCATACACATTTAAAGCTTATACAAGATTTAGTGCATGTGTGCTCAGTCGTGTCCAATTCTTTGCAATCCCATGGTCTGTAGCCCACTAGGCTCCTCTGTCCATGAGATTGTCCAGGCAAGAATACTGGAGTGAGTTGCCATTTCCTCCTCCACGGTATCTTCCCAACTCAGGGATCAAACCCACATCTCCTGCATCTCCTGCTTTGGCAGGCAAATTCATTACCACTGAGCCACCCAGGAAGCTCCAGGGGAACATAATAGCCAAAGTTGTATGTCTATAATCCTTAAAGATGTGCATAGACTGATATAGTGGATATTTCCCACAGGTAGATTGGTGCAAATGTAATTGCAGTTTCAGACCTTGAATTTTAAATCATTATAACTAGGAGATCAAACCAGTCAATCTTAAAGGAAATCAACCCTGAATACACATTGGAAGGACTGATGCTGAAACTGAAACTCAAGTATTTTGGCCACCTGATGTGAACAGCTGACTCATTGGCAAAGGCCCTGATGCTGGGAAAGACTGAGGGCAGAACGAGGAGAGGGCAACAGAGGATGAGATGGTTGGATGGCATCACCAATGCAATGGACATGAACTTGACCAAACTCTGGGAGATAGTGAGGGACATGAAAGCCTGGTGTACTTGAGTTCATGGGATCATGAAGAGTTGGACACAACTTGGTGACTGAACAGTAGCAACAACAACAACAAACAACTAGACTCAAATATATCTTTATTAATCAAAATAAGAACCATTGTAATTAACACATTTCTGCCAATGAGAAATAAGTTAGTTTTTTCCTGTAGCATAAAAATCTGTGCTTCGATATTTGACAAACTCTTGGAAAACATTTTCTGCATCCTGCAGGTTGTAGAAGTGTTTTCTCTGCAAAATGTTGTCAAGATGCTTGAAGAAGTGGTTGTCAGTTGGCGAGAGGTCAGGTGAATATGGCAGATGAGGCCAAACTTTGTAGCCCAATTCGTTCAACTTCTGAAGCATTGGTTGGGCAACATGCAGTTGGGTGTAGTCACGGAGAAGAATTGGGCCCTTTCTGTTGACCAGTGTAGGCTGCTGGCACTGCAGTTTTCAGTGCATCCTGTTGATTTGCTGAGCATACTCCTCAGATGTAATGGTTTCCCTGGGATTCAGAAAGCTGTAGTGAATCAGACGGGCAGCAGACCACCAAACAGTGACAGTGACCTTTTCTTGGTGCAAGTTTGGCTTTAGAAAGTAATTTGGAGCTTCTTCTAGGACCAGCCACTTTAGCTGGTCATCACCAGCTGTCATATAAAATCCACTTTCCATCACAGGTCACAGTCCAATAGAGAAATGGTTCGTTATTGTTGCATAGAATAAGAGACAACAACACTTCAAAACGACAATTTTTTTGATTTGCATTCAGCTCATGAGGCACCCACTTATCAAGCTTTTTCACCTTTCCAATTTGCTTCAAGCACTGAATGACTGTAGAATGGTCGACGTTGAGTTCTTCAGCAACTTCTCATGCAGTTGTAAGAGGATCAGCTTCAATGATGGTTCTCAATTGTTGTCAACTTCTGATGGCTGGCCACATGCTCCTTATTGTCAAGGCCCTCATCTCCTTTGTAAAACTTATTGAACCACCACTGCTCTGTACATTCGTTAGCAGTTCCTGGGCCAAATGGATTGTTGATGTTGCAAGTTGTCTCTGCTGCCTTATGACCCATTTTGAACTCAAATAAGAAAATCGCTCAAATTTGCTTTTTGTCTAGCATAATTTCCAAAGTCTAAAATATGTAAGTCATTAGCAAAAAAATAATAAATTGAGAAATGCTCATTAAAATGATGTATAACATAACCACATTTATTTAAGAATGTATTTCTATATCAAAGGCAAATTTCAACAATGTAAAAACCGCAATTACTGTTGCACCAACCTAATAATTCATGAGCATCTCTAACTCAGTAATGTTTCAGACTGAACTCATTATCCTGCCTCTCTCCAATCAAACCTGTATTCCAGTCATCTAGTTATTTAATCTGAATTCTGGGAGTTACTCTAAGATCTGTTCTTTCCCTCAGTGATCATGTTGAGAATTCTAGATGTTTTCCAAAATCCATTTTTCATTCTTTGTGGGCATGCAGCTAGACTACATTTCTCAAACTTCAGTAAGATATGGCCATGGTACTAAGTACTAGTGAGTGGAATGTGTGTGGAAATGTTGTGAGCCATTTCTTGGCCAGTTTTTCAAATGAGGGTGTGCCCCCTTCACATTCTCCCTCCCCTTTTGCTGACTATCATGAAGATTCTAATGGATATTGGAATCAGAAGATGGAAGGAGACTGGATTCTTGAATCATCAAATGAAGGAGAGTCTCCAGCTGACAAGGAACATCTTTCTTGGAGAATAAACAAGAAATAAACTTTTATATTGTTTATACCATTGTATATATTTAGGTGTATTTTTTACTGCAGCTTAGCCTACCTTACTAGTACAATGCTGTTCCTAAGTTCATCAGTTCTATCTTATTGATAGTTATCGAATTTTTCCCATCACCTCCAGGCCAGCTGTCCTTTTTTTTAATCTATGTTCTCACCCTCCTTAGGCCGAGACTGTACAATAGTCCTAAATTAGTTTTCTGGCCTGCCTTTGGTCTTACTTCTCTACAAAGCATTATCTCAAACTCTCAATAATTACCTATTAAATGGGAATACATACCCGGCTTGAAAAATGTTCAATGATCCTTATCATCTATATTAAAAATTATATGCCCTTGGCTCAGCACTGAAGGCTCTCCCCTGCCTTTTCTGGTCAAACGTCTTGCCTCATTACCACCCAGTACTCTGGTATGTATCGTCATTGATCTGCTTTCATTTCCAAGAAGATGCTCCACGTTGCTCCTTCTCTCCAGAAGGCCCTTCTTTTCTCCATTCAGTCCTTTAGTTGGAGGGGCAGTTCATAGAATATCTCACTGCTCCCGCTCTCAAGGGGGAGGAGTATTGGTATTGTCACTCGGGTCTTTTTTATTTCTCTGGCTGTGTGTTGAGCATTGTGGGATCTTAGTTCCCCAACCAGGGATTGAACCTGCACCCTCAGCAGTGAAAGAGTGGCATCCCAACCACTGGACCACCAGGGAATTCCATGTCACTCAGGTCTTTTTGGGCTCCTCCAAACTGAAACTCCATTCACTTAAAATGATTAGCGAATAGTGAAAGTTGTATCAAGGATTTCAAAGGGGACTTACAGGAGAGAAGCTTTAGTTCACAACACACAGCAGTATTGAAATGTCTCCATTCAACACTTTGATTCTTCCTCTAAATCTTTCTTCAGGCACTCCAACAGTTAGGGGCCTCATCTCCTTGATCCTTCCCCGAGGAAACTCCCAAACATGTTCTTATTTAATAGGCTGTGACCCTCTCTCATTTCTGATGAAACTTCAGCAATCTGAAAATTATTTCTACCCCATAGTGAGCTTATCAAACCCTTTTTAATAAAACTGTTCTTTCCCTACAAAAATGTTCTTATACCACCTGCTAATAAAATGAAATGTTTTCTCACATAATTCATATATGTTGTTCAAGTATGCAAACTGAGACATGTTCAGAGAATGGGACTTTAGTGAGAGTAATAGAAATGGAACACTGTTGGGACACTCTTGTTGTTCTTCCTTTCAGGAACACCAAGAGTAGTCCTATCAATTTTTCACTCTTTTTCTTTCAATACTGCACCTACATCTATGATTTCTGTTACTATCATCTCATTATTAGCAAATGACAACATTTAATAAGCTCTCATAGGGTGCTAGGCATTTTTCTAAGATATTTACATCTTATAATTTTATTGATTTTGTTTAGTCTTTCTTTAGTCTTAACATTTATATTTGTGGGGAAATGGATAATATGGTAAATTAAACTGAAAACTCTCCTACAATGTAATAGTTAGAAAATACAGAAATAGTTAGAAAATACAACTATTATGAAAATTATTAGAGTCATAGCTGAGCTTGCAAGAAATTAGGAAACCTTTAGGCAAAAAAATGAAAGGAAAAGAAAAACTGGTGGGCAGGCACTATGAAGTATATAGTATATAACTCTACAGGATAACTTATGTGATCTCCTAGAAATTGCCAGCAGGATTCTGTCCCAGTCATCCACCGTGGTCATTTGCTCAATAATGTACTCTTCATTAGCCTACTTCTGTTTCTTGTTTCCCCTCTCTCTTCCTGGAGCTTCCTAGAGTCAGTTCTCAAATAAACTGCTGCTGCTGCTGCTGCTAAGTCACTTCAGTCATGTCCGACTCTGTGTGACCCCATAAATGGCAGCCCACCAGGCTCCTCTGTCCCTGGGATTCTCCAGGCAAGAACACTGGAGTGGGTTGCCATTGCCTTCTCCGTCTCAAATAAACTACTTACACTCAAATCCTCTACTTAGGCTCTGCTTCTGAGGGAACCAAAACTAAGACTTTCACTCATCTGTTCATTTTCAGTATATTGTGTTATCTTGTACTTTAAATGTGCTCTAATCATAATTGCTTTAAATGTGCTCTAATCATAATTTTTCCAGTGGTCATGTATGGATGTGAGAGTTGGACTATAAAGAAAGCTGAGCACCGAAGAATTGATGCTTTTGAACTGTGGTGTTGGGGAAGACTCTTGAGAGTCCCTTGGACTGCAAGGAGATCCAACCAGTCCATCCTAAAGGAGATCAGTCCTGAATATTCATTGGAAGGACTGATGCTGACGCTGAAACTCCAATACTTTGGCCATCTGATGCAAAGAGCTGACTCATTTGAAAAGAGCAGACCCTGATGCTGGGAAAGATTGAGGGCAGGAGGAGAAGGGGACAACAGAGGATGAGATGATTGGATGGCATCACCAACTCAATGGACATGGGTTTGGGTGAACTCCGGAAATTGTTGATGGACAGGGAGGCCTGGGATGCTGTGGTTCATGGGGTCACAAAGAGTCGTACATGACTGAGCGACTGAACTGAACTGAATTATAGTCAAGATGATTGACTCTTTGTCACAAAATTGACAAATAGCCTAAAAGATTTCTGTGAAGAATAACAACAACAACAACAATAATTCAAGCACAAATGAATAAAAAGAAAATTGAAGTGCTCTTTAAGAATTAAATACAGGGAGTTCCATGGTGGTCCAGAGGTTAGGACTCTATGCTTCCACTGCAGGAGTATGGGTTCAGTCCCTGGCTGGGGAACAAAGATACCGCATGCCCCGTGGTGCAGTCAAAGGAAAAAAAAAAAAAAGAATTGAATACAATGATAATTAGTTTCAGCCAAAGCCAACCCTTAAAATTCTTTGATAAACTATTTCAAATACAGATTTAGGTACATCCTATCTGATGATGAAGCATGACTTAGCTATATTGTGTGCCTTGAGATATTATCTAATGGTAGCTGGGAATGTATAGTGTGTATAAGGAGGTTTGGTAAGGCAAAGGTTGTTTGCAGCCATCCTGCCTGAATGCTACTTTGCTTCTGTTACTTAAAGGGGGGCTGCCATTTAATGGTGTCCTGCTCCTGCTGCTGCTGCTGCTGCTAAGTCGCTTCAGTCGTGTCCGACTCTGTGCGACCCCATAGACGGCAGCCCACCAGGCTCCCCTGTCCCTGGGATTCTCCAGGCAAGAACACTGGAGTGGGTTGCCATTTCCTTCTCCAATGCATGAAAGTGAAAAGTGAAAGTGAAGTCGCTCAGTCGTGTCGGACTCCTAGCAACCCCATGGACTGCAGCCCACCAAGCTCCTCCGTCCATGGGATTTTCCAGGCAAGAGTACTGGAGTGGGGTGCCATTGCCTTCTCCAATGGTGTCCTAGTCACAGCTAAATGTTGTTAGATAGCTATTTGATTATTCAGAAAAGTGACTTTAGAGAACAATAAAGGGACAACTAAGGACCATCCTACATTTGAGAAAAGCCAACCAGCACAAAAGTCAATAAACAGAGCAGATAAGTCTATAGTGGAATCAGATAATTCAGAGAAGAAAAGTTTAAAAAAAATTTAATGAGTATCATCAGAGACATTTGAGCTTGTATATAAAACAAAATTAATCTGCTAAGAAAAAAGAATTATCAGAGTACAAATAAGAACAACATTATTGCCAAAATATAAACTGAATAAAAAGACATGAATAAAGTAATCAAAGAAATCTGTGACAGAAGAAAAAGATGAAGAATGTAAAAATATGAGAAGAGAGATTAAGAAGGTGGATCCATGCTAAATTCTTAAAAATAAGACAGTGGTAATTGAGTGACTGAACTGAACTGAACTGAATGAGGGGATAAAATTATGGAAAATAATATAATATTTCTAGGAACTGAAGAAAAGTTGTAATGTTCAGATTGAAAGAAACCTTTCTAATGTCCAGCAAGACAAATTAGACATATTCTTATGAAATTTCAGAATGTCAAAGATAAAGAGAAGAACATAAAGTATTTTAGAGAGGAAAAAACATCTTAGCTACAAAAGAATCACAATAAAATTGTATTAGTCAATTATCAGGAGGGAATACAACAATACTTTCATATTTCTAGTGGAAAATTATTATTATTATTTTTAGCATTAAAAAATTCAAATTGTATAAAATGCACATAGCACAAAATTTACCATCTTAAAAACTTACCATTTTTAAGTGTATGGATTAGTGATGTTAAGTTCACATTGTTATCCAACAAATTTCCAGAACTTTTTCATCCTGAAGCACTGAAACTCTATACCCATTAAACAATAACTCCCCATTCCCCTACCTTAGCTCCTGGCAAAGACTACTCTACTTTCTGTCTCTATGGATCCAACTCATTTAGGCACTGAATATAAAAGGAATCATACAGTCTTGTCTTTTAAAAAAAATATTTATTTATTTGTTTGACTGTGTGGGGTCTTAGTTGTGGCACCCGAAGTCATTGCAGCATATGGACTCTCTAGTTGTGGCATGCAGCCTTAGCCGCCCTGCAGCATGTGCAATCTCAGTTCCCCAACCAGGGATCAAACCCTCATTCCCTGCACTGCAAGGAGGATTCTTATCCACTGGACCACCAGGGAAGTCCCTAGCATTTATCTTCATGACTGACTTGTTTCACTTAATAAAATATCTTCAAGTTTCATCCACATTGAAGCCTGTATCAGAATTTCCTTCCTTTTAAAGGCTAAATAATATTCCATTGTATGTAATACATATGACATTTTGTTTACTGATTTGTCCATTGATGAACAGTTGGGTTGCTTCCACCATCTGGCTATTGTGAACAATGCTCATACGAACATGGGTGAATAGAGAGACCTTGCTTTCAGTTCTTTTGGTGATATATCCAGAAGTGAAATTACTAGATCATGTGGCAGTTTTGTTTTTAACTTTTTGAGGAACCACCATACTGTTTTCCATGGTGGCTGCATAATTTTATTACATTCCCAACAGTGTACAAAGATTCCAATTTATCTGCATCTTCACCAACAATTGTTATTTTCTTTCTTTTTTTTTTATATTAGTCATTCTAATAGGTACATGGTGATTTCTCATTGTGGTTTTGATTTGCATTTCCCTAATGACTAGTGGTGCTGAATCTTTTCATATGCTTATAGACCATTTATGTATCTTCTTTGGATAAAAGTCTATTCAAGTCTTTTGTTCATCTTTTTTCCCCCATTTTGGCTTGTGGGATCTAGTTCCCTGACCAGGGATTGAGCCTGGGCCATGGCAGTGAAACTGTTGAATCCTAACCACTAGACCACCAGGAAAACTCCCTCCCTACTCATCTTTTAATTGAGTTATTTTGTTGTTGTTGAGTTGTAGGAGCTCTTTATATATTCTAGATATCAACTTTCTGTCATGTATATGATTTGAAAATATTTTCTCCTGTTCCATAGGTTGCCTTTACACTTGGCTGATTGTGTCCTTTGATGCAGAGAAGTTTTAAATTTTCAAATAGTCCTAGAAAATTATTTTCAACCAAGAATTCTACACACACCTAAAATAGCAATCATTTATGAAGGCAAAATAAAGATATTTTCAGATGTGCTAAGATTCAGATAATTTTCCATTTTGGAAATTTGAGTTCACTTTTAACTAACATGAAGTTGAGGAGAGGGTGCTTCTAAGAAGCAATAGAATAATATAGTCTTATACTAAAAAGAAGCTCCCAGGATTCAGCCAACCCAGAAAGTAGTGGTGTGACTAAGAAATTGTATGATCTTAGTGATATAGTAATAAAAGTATATATTTTCTGATCATTAGGATAAAATAAGTTCTCCAGAAAGAAAAATATATACAAGAAAGTCACAACTCAAATATGGAGGAAACTGATTTGATTTTAAGCAATTGATACAGTGTAAGAAAAACTGGAGCAGTAGCACAGATTCTTAGTGCTTAAGGTTTTGTGACATATATTTATATGTCTTTATAAGGAAAGTTATGACCAACCTAGATAGCATATTCAAAAGCAGAGACATGACTTTGCCAACAAAGGTTCGTCTAGTCAAGGCTATGGTTTTTCCTGTGGTCATGTATGGATGTGAGAGTTGGACTGTGAAGAAGGCTGAGCGCCAAAGAATTGATGTTGGAGAAGACTCTTGAGAGTCCCTTGGACTACAAGGAGATCCAACCAGTCCATTCTGAAGGAGATCAGCCCTGGGATTTCTTTGGAAGGAATGATGCTAAAGCTGAAACTCCAGTACTTTGGCCACCTCATGCGAAGAGTTGACTCATTGGAAAAGACTCTGATACTGGAAGGGTTTGGGGCAGGAGGAAAAGGGGACGACAGAGGATGAGATGGCTGGATGGCATCACTGACTCGATGGACATGAGTCTGGGTGAACTCCGGGAGTTGGTGATGGACTGGGAGGCCTGGCGTGCTGTGATTCATGGGGTCGCAAAGAGTCGACAGACTGAGCGACTGATCTGATCTGATCTGATTGTACAAAAATGCACCTTGATTCAGAAGGAAATAAGGTTTACATTAATCATATCAATATAGATATGTTTATGCCTTTTGGTTGTAGAATCATTTCATAGTAAATTTGATTATAGTAAAGGTAAAGCTGGGCTTCTCCAATAGTTCAGCAATAAAGAATTCCCCAGCAATGCCGGAGACACGGGAGACTCAGGTTTGATCCATAGGTCAGGAAGATCCCTTGGAGGAGGGCATGGCAACCCACTCCAGTATTCTTGCCTGGGAAATCCCATGGACAGAGGAGTCTTATGGGCTACAGTCCAAAGGGTCACAAAGAGTTGGAAACGACTGAGTGACAGAGCACAGAGCACAAAGCTGACAGATGTCTGGGAGGTGGAGTAAGGATGAAAGGTAGATAAGTGTAAGAAAGATTAAATTTCTTACTCTATACTGTGAAAGTCAATATATACCACATAAAGTTATGAACAACCTAGACAGCATATTAAAAAGCAGAGACATTACTTTGCCAACAAAGGTCCATCTAGACAAAGCTGTGGTTTTTCCAGTAGTCATGTATAGATGTGAGAGTTGGACTATAAAGAAAGCTGAGCACCGAAGAATTGATGCTTTTGAACTGTGGCGTTGGATAAGACTCTTGAGAGTCCCTTGGACTGCAAGGAGATCCAACCAGTCTATTCTGAAGGAGATCAGCCCTTGGATTTCTTTGGAAGGAATGATGCTAAAGCTGAAACTCCAGTACTTTGGCCACCTCATGCGAAGAACTGACTCATTTGAAAAGACTCTGATGCTGGGAAAGATTGAGGGCAGGAGGAGAAGGGGACGACAGAGGATTAGATGATTGGATGGCATCACCGACTCAATGGACATGAATTTGAGTAAACTCCGGGAGTTGGTGATGGACAGGGAAGCCTGGCGTGCTGCAGTCCATGAGGTTGTAAAGAGTTGGACAAGACTGAGTGACTGAACTGAACTGAACCACATGATGTGTCAATAAGTGAAAGTTTAGTTGCATTATAAAATTAAAATGGCAATCAATAGAGAACTAAAGACTAAAATAATGTTACAAAATGTTGAAAGGGAGAGCAAATTGTGTGCTAAAATTTCCCATCTTCAATATTGAAAAGTCACTGCTAATAAGTTGTTTGGTTAAAATATAGAGATATAAATGCATAATTTATAATTTATAATAGTGTCTTTCAAAGTTCATCCCACAAACTACTTGAGTCTAAATTACCCACTGTAGTTTTAAAAAATTCAGATTCCTTGGCTATACCCCATATGTTTTTGGAGTGATGCCCAGTAATCTGCTTTCTAAGCAAGCAGCAAGCTTTTCAGGTAATTCTTATGTACACAGATATTTGAGAACCACTAATTTATAGTAATGGAAGTAACCACAAGAAAAATTAAATATAAAAACTGCCTGTTACAATTGGAAATTAAGATTAGAGGTGGAACAAAGGTGGGAAGGAGAAGCATTTTAGGCTTTCCTTTTATTTACCTCTGTATGGTTTAATTTTTATTCCCACATGTAAATATTATATTTATAATTTTAAAAAGTGAGGCAGAATGGGAGTCTTTACTGAACCCTTTCATTTCATCCTCAGATTATTAGGAGACAAGAGAACCACTTGAGGAGGACCCAATATACATTGTTTAGTACTAAATCTGAGTCATCTGTGGAATCTGGGCTCTCCCTACTATTAATGGTAACAATATTTGTAACCTCTTACTTATCTCTTAGTTATGTATGTAATGTCTGAGATGGCATCTACATAAAGTTCATTGCTTAAAAGAGAGAGGAAGGGAGAGGGATAGTTATAAAATTATCTTCAATATACACTGAGTGTAGAGGCTGGGATAAAATAATTTTGTACTGATTCCATAAAGTCCTAAGAGTCCACAGAAAGTTAACTCTGCCCTTTTTCTCCTCCCCCAAGTCCCTTCAGATTCACCCAGCCCTGTATATCTCTGGAGAAGATGTTTAATTTCCTTCTGCTGTTGAGAGAAAAACACAGGACAAACACAGTTGTTTTTTTCCCTAATATTGAACTCACCTCGTCTTGTGATTTCTGTATCTTACCTCACTAGTACAGTTTCTGCCTCTTTACTCTATTTTGCTAAAGTTACCATCCAGTTCTACACTGTAGCAATAAAAGGTGCCATGCATTGAGTGTTGAATCTATGCCAGGAACTGTTCCAGATGCTTTACAAGCATTATTGCCCTTAATCCTCACATCAGACTTATTTAGTAAAGGCATTAGTTTCATCTTATAGATGAGATAAGTGGGTTTTAGAGAGATTTAGTGACTTGCACAAAATGACACAGAGAGAAAGTGGAAGATTGATTGAAATTCAAGTTGATCTGTCAACAGAGACCAAGTTCTTAATTCAACAACATTCTGTCTCCCTAATTAGTCCCTATCTGGCTGCCATACTTTTAGTCATCATATCTTTTATTCCAACTCAGACTTTATCTCATAGAGGTATATGTGGCTCAAGACTAGCATCGTTTTGGAACTTGAGATGCTCACATGAAGGCATTAGATTTCTTTTATTAAAGTGAAAGAGTAGGACTCCTCCTTTCTCCCTTACCCCAAATGGAGTTATAGGCTCACACTTCAACAAATACTCCAAATTTCAAGGGATATGGTCTGGAGAGGTAGTTTGAGCATTCGTTTTGGATTCAGACACACTTCAGTTCACCATTGATTAGTTCTGTGATCCTACACAAATAACATGAGCTACCTGAGCTCCTTGCACCTCATGGAAAAGTGAGACAATACAGTTATGTTTAACTTAAGGAATTATTGTGAGGTAAATTTGTGTAAAGCTCCTAGCATGATGCTTGCCAAATGGTAGCTGTTGCTTTTGTTAGAATGATTGTCTTTCATCATCATCATCAAATTTACTGTTGCTAGTTCAGCAGCAATATTGTTTTTCTTCTATAACAGCTTTAAAAGATATAATTCACACACTGTACAATTTACCCATTCAATTTTTTTTGTATTTTACATTATTAATACTTTTAAACTGTGGTAAAGGTATACATAACATAAAAATTTTACATTTTCATCATTTCTGAGTGTACAGATTCAGTAGTATTAGTTATGTTTATGTTTTGCAACCTTCACTACTATTTCCAAAATTTTTCATCACTCCAAAACAGAAACTTTGAAACCATTAAGCAATAACTCTCTGTTCTCACTTTCTCCCACCCCCTGTAAACCTTTAGTATACTTTCTCCTTCTATGAATTTGATAATTCTAGATAACTCAAATAAGTGGAATCATGCAATATTTGTCTTTTTGTGACTGGCTTATTTCACTTAGCATAATGTTTTAAAGGTTCATAAATGTAGTAGCATATGTCAGTACCACATTCTCTGTTTTTTTTCCATTGAAGTATAGTTGATTTACAATGTTGTGTTAATTTCTGGTATACAGCAAAGTGATTTATTTATATATATACATAGTTTGTATTATTTTTCAGATTCTTTTCCATGATAGGTTATTACAAAGTACTGAATATAGCTTTCTGTGCTATACAGTAGGATTTTGTTGTTTATCTGGTTTATGTGTAGTAGTATATATCTGTTAATTCCAAGTACTTTATTCCTTTTAAAGGCTGTATAAGAGTCCATTGTATGATTATAGTACATTTTGTTTATTCATCCATCTGTTGATACACATTTAGGTTATTTTACCTTTTGGCTATCATTGTTAACGCTGCAATGAACATTATTGTTTAAGTATCTCTTTGAGCCTCTGCTTTCAATTTCTTTGGGTAAATATACTTAGGAGTGGAATTGTTGGGTCATATGATAACCCTATGTTTAACTTTTGAGGAACCACCAAATTGCTTTCCCATAGCATCTGCACCATTTTACATTTCCACCAGCAATGCACAATGGTTCCAATTTCTCCACTTCTTTTCACACACTTGTTTCTTTATTGTTTTTTTTTTAATTATAGCTATCACCATGGGTGTGAAGTGGTTCAGCAGTAACTTTGTCATCCAAGATTCCCCATGAATGTGATATGTGACTAAGACAATAGGTAATGAAGATGGACTACACTTTTGTATACTGTACTCAATACTTAGCTCAGAAGAGACTGTTGGTAGAATTTTGCTATAATCTCTAGACAAAAAAGACAGCCTTCCCGTGTCTACAGGATTCTTGCAGAGTAATTTCATTGCCAAGAAGTTGCATTAATTTATAAGACTTTTGGTAGGTTACATGTATTTGGAGGCAAACAATCAGACAACTAAACAAGCTTTACAGATGAGGTCCAGTGTAGTAACAAAATAAGCAATCAAATTTTAAAAGTTTACTTAAGATACTAGTTAGAGTTTTGTGGAATTGGCAACTAAAACATGATTCTTGTAGAGACAAGCATATAATAATAGTGGCTGGAAGAACAACTGAAACAACATCAAAATGATCCACTACATATTTAATAGAGTTTCAAAATCTAGCAAAAACATTTAAAGTATGTTCATGTGATATCAGGTGGAACATGAGTTTTCTCTTATTTTCTTTTACTTTAGATATTATCCTCTGTGATGCTGAGAGTACATGCTGCTCTGGGTGGATATATTGGGTTGACTTCATGTCAAATCAATGTTTATCTGCCCCTTGGCACAGAGAAAGTGGAAAAGAGTAATTCAGGGTGTACTTGAGCTGAAACAAAGGATGGGTGCCATGGCCATAAAAGTGGGACATTTTCTCGTCTGCCAGTATGGCATGAACTGAGGGCACTCTTCCCTAGTGATTTCTAGCAACACTGGCAAAATATGTGCTTTCGTGAATTTAGGTTTTGTTCTTTTTGTTGTTTTTTTTGCTACTATTAGACATGCACACAGAACTAATGTTTGCAATACTACATAAAGCCTTGTGAGTGAACTTATCTGATCCAATGCAAGGAAATGTTTGCAGCGACTTTGCATGGAGCTACTCTCTTGATTTGGGAGGTGGTACAGACTAGTTTTTTGAGCACCAACTTAGGACCTAGGAAACTTGACTTTACCACTGAGCTGTATGACTCTGAACACAACTATGGTTTTCTTTGAGTCTCAGTTTTCTGATCTGCAATACAAAAATCATGACATCTGCATCATAATATGATTGTGAGAATTTTATGAGTAAGTATCCATAATGTGGTTAACATTATGCCTCAAAGATCTCCTAAGTGCTCAATAACAATAAAATAACTAATTTTTTTGATCTCTTATTATAATGGTTCAATAAACAGTACCTATTATTATAATTTTATATGTGGGGGAAATACTTGTCAAATATCTTGTTAGTAGATACACACCGTAATAAGTATAAAACAGTAATTGCTATAATGATAATAAAATCTAGTTATGGCAATATTAAAATAATAATTTATTACTATGAAGGGACTGGAAAGGAAGAAATGTTTCACTCTAATATGATGATGAGCCACCTAAAGATGGAATGAATCAACCTTGGAATCCAAGTATTCTCTGGAATGCTTTTAAGTATAGGCAATGACCAGTTGGTGGGAACATTGCAGGAGATATTTAAACATAAATGACTTCTGAATTCTCTTCCAACTCTGAGAGCCAATACTTCATTCTCATTTCCACTAATCCCTTGATATCAACAATGGCTTCCCCATCATTCATCAACAGAACAGAAGGTTCAGAAAACTTCACCCCAAACCTTCCTTTAGAATAGCTGCAGAAAGAACTAGACTCAATTTTGTTCTAATTGGTGGGGAATAGAGTCCCTTGGGCTCCCTGAATGTCAGGTATAACTTGATCTGTTTCCTTTCTATTGAAAATGGGTTGTGTTTACTTCCTTTTCTAAGCTGAGGTTTCTCAACCCTCGATAGGTGGATGAAATATAGTTCTACTGCTAAGGAAATGAAGCAAAAACACCCACACGATAATCATTCCTCTTTTTCTATCCTGGGTGAAATAAGCCAACAGACAAATAGCAAAATATCAAGCTGAAAATCTTTCAAGGATAAGCAACCTTGGGGGCTGTGTTGTCCTTCCTAATTTTGCCACAGACAGAATGGCTGATGTAATAATAATTTGCAGTTAGATTAAGAAGTGCAGAGATGCATCAAAATATTAATACAAAGCTAATTAACTTTTAGGAGCTTTATGGTTTCAGAGGAATGTATAATTTTCGTTTTCATCATAAGCAAAAAATTAGTTATTGCTTTGGCTAACTTATTCCAATATTTCTTTTTTTGCCCCTTATTAGAACAAATATTTTTAGAACATCTTAGTTTCTGCTTATTGAATTACTTTCTTTTACATGTAAATCAGTGAAATTAGAACACTCCCTCATACCATACACAAAATAAACTCCAAATGGCTTTTAAACTTAAATATAAGACATGACACCATAAAACGCCTAGAAGAAAGCATAGGTAAAACATTCTGTGACATAAATCGTAGCAATGGTTTCTTAGGCCAGTCTCCCAAGGCAATAGAAATAAAAGCAAAAATAAGCAAATAGTACCTAGTCAAACTTATAAGCTTTTGCACAGCAAAGGAAACCATAAACAAAATAAAAGGACAACCTACAGAATGGGGGAAAATATTTTCAAATGGTGCAACTGACAAGGGCTTAATTTCCAAAATATACAAACAGCTCATACAACTCAGTATAACAAAATACAAAACAAAGAAAAAATCAACCCAATCAAAAAATGGGCAGGAGACCTACATAGATGTTTCTCCAAAGAAGATATACAAATGGCCAACAGACACAGGAAAAGATGCTCAACATCACTAATTATTAGAGAAATGCAAATCAAAATTACAATAAGGTATTACCTCACACCAGTCAGAATCAGTTCAGTTCAGTTCAGTTGCTCAATCGTGTCTGACTGTTTGTGACCCCATGGACTGCAGCACGCCAGGCCTCCCTGTCCATTACCAACTCCCGGAGTTTACTCAAACTCATGTCCATTGAGTCAGTGATGCCATCCAACTATCTCCTCCTCTGTCGTCCCCTTCTCCTCCCACCTTCAATCTTTCCCAGCATCAGGATCTTTTCAAATGAGTCAGTTCTTCATATCAGGTGGCCAAAGTATTGGAGTTTCAGCTTCAGCATCAGTCCTTCCAATGAATATTCAGGACTGGCCATCATCAAAAAGTCTTATTGCTGTTGTTTAGTCACTAAATCGTGTCTGACTCTTGCAACCCCATGGACTCTAGGCCGCCAGGCTCCTCTGTCCATGGGATTCCCCAGGCGAGAATACTGAAGTGGGTTGCCATTTCCTTCTCCAAGAGATCGTCCTTCTCCAGGGATCAAACCCACATCTCCTGCATTGGCAGGTGGATTCTTTACCATTGAACCACCAGGGAACCCCCTCAAGAAGTTTTCAAATAACAAATTCTGGAGAGGATGTGGAGAGAATGGAACCCTCCTACACTGTGGTTGGGAATGTAAATTCGTATAGCCACTATGGACAACAGTATACTGCTAAGTCACTTCAGTCGTGTCCGACTCTGTGTGACCCCACGGATGGCAGCCCACCAGGCTCCCCCATCCCTGGGATTCTCCAGGCAAGAACACTGGAGTGGGTTGCCATTTCCTTCTCCAATGCATGCAAGTGAAAAGTGAAACTGAAGGTGCTCAGTCATGTCCAACCCTCAGCGACCCCATGGACTGCAGCCTTCCAGGCTCCTCCATACATGGGATTTTCCAGGCAAGAAAATCCACCCACTGGAGTGGGGTGCCATTGCCTTCTCCGGAGAACAGTATAGAGGTGCCTTAAAAAACTAAAAATAGAACTACTATATGATAGAACAGTCTCATTCCTGGCTGTGTATCCAGAGAAAACCATAAATTAAAAAAGATTCATGCATGCAGTGTTCATAGAAGCACTATTCACAATAGCCAAGACATGGAAGCAAGCTAAATGTTCATTGACAGATGAATGGATAAAGAAGATGTGGAATATATAGACAATGGAATACTACTCAGTCATAAAAAGAATGAAATAATGCCATTTGCAGAAGCATGGATGGACCTAGAGATTCTCAGAGTGAGTGAAGTCAGTCAGACAAAGACAAATATATGATATTGCTTACATGTGGAATCTAAAATATGATACAAATGAACTTATTTACAAAACAGAAACAGTCTCACATCATAGAAAACAGACTTATGGTTACCAAAGGGGAAAGGGGTAGAGATGGGAATAAATTAGCAGTTTAGGGTTTACAGATATAAACTACTATATATAAAATAGATAAATAGCAATGTCCTAGTATAGAACAGAAAACTATATTCAATATCTTGTAATAAACTATAGTGGACAAAATATGAAAAATATACACACACACATATATATATGTATGTATAAGTAAATCACTTTGTTATATGCCAGAAACTAATACAACAGTGTAAATCAATATACTTCAATTTAAAAAAAAAATTATAAAAGAAGTAGGGCTTGAGGATTTTTCTTGAAAGGTTGGAAAATTTTGATTTAGGTGGAAAGGGAAAGGTAATGATAGAAAAATGAGTAAAAACCCATAGATATAAATGGATATAGCTATTCTTGGTAGTTGCCAGATTAGAAAAGTCAGGATGTCTTGGTAGGAAGCGATGTTAAGTCATTAATTCTAGACTTGATTCTAGAGGCTTAATTACCAAATGTTGACTACAGTTCTGACTTCACATGTTCTTTCTGTTTAAGTGTCCACCATCTCTAATTGAAATCAACATTCACAGTCTTAATTTCATTCCCAGAAGAGATTTTGACTGTGGTCAAATCATCTGTGGTCTAATCATCTGTGGCCAGGGTTTTGAGTAATGAGGCATATTAAGTTGAAGAAGTTAAGAAGTAAGGCAATGATTAGCAAAGTAGACATCATTTTGCTTATATATGTGGGTTGGGGGCTGAGGCAGGACAGCATGAGCTATGAACAATTTGCATAGAGACTTTGTCTATTCAGGGCTTCCCCGGTGGCTCAGAGGGTAAAGCGTCTGCCTACAATGTGGGAGACCTGGGTTTGATCCCTGGGTCGGGAAGATCCCTTGGAGAAGGAAATGGCAACCCACTCCAGTATTCTTGCCTGGAAAATCCCATGGACTGAGGAGTCTGGTAGGCTATAGTCCATGGGGTCGCAAAGAGTTGGACACGACTGAGCAACTTCACTTCACTTTGTCTAGTCATTGTGGTCCCAGTGTTTGGCACATAGTAGTCACCTAAACAAATGTTCACTACATTGAACATACAATCAAAAAGAAGGACTATATTTAGAAATTCTCCATCTCCTTACTCAACTTTATGACATATATGCACAGACGAGCCTCTCCATTGGTGTCACACACAAAACAATGTCACTTAAACTGCTTGAGTGAACAAGAAAGCCCAGGCCAGGTCTATGAGTGCTTTTCAATTACTTTCTTCAAAGAAGTGGTCCATATAGTTTTTAAGTTTCAACTTTCAAATTCTTTGTAAAGTGTAGTCGTAAAAATGTATCCACAGTCAAGATTTTCTATATCTTTGTATTAAGACTTAAGAAGAGTCTCATTTGCTTAAATATAAAATCATTCAGTTTAACCATTTCTTAATCTGTAAAGTTTTTACTCTTCTGACAATTTGCCTATTATGGAAATAGTTTATGTACCAGTTAAGAAAAGTCCATTTAGAAGATCAAATAGCAGATGTCAAGACATCAGACATAATGTTTTAAAAAATACAATAAATAAATATTTTTATTTATAAAAGTTTTCCCTATTTTTCTTTAATTGGAGAAGGAAATGGCAACCCACTCCAGTACTCTTGCCTGGAAAACCCCATGGACGGAGGAGCCTGGTAGGCTACAGTCCATGATGTCACAAAGACTCGTACACAACTGAGCGACTTCACTTTTCTCCCTGTTTTTCTTTAATAACTCCTTCAAATATATTCTAAATTAAATGCAAGCAATTTTCAAATGTTTTTTTTGTTTCTTTTTATCTTAATTCTGTGTCACTTTTTATTCTCCTTTATCTAATTATATGTCTATGATGGTGTCACCCTTCTACAATGAAGCATATTTGAAGAGTTCTTTTGAATGATGAAAATTTTGAAAATTTCAAAATTTTGAAACTTTTGAAAATTTCAAAGGTCTTCATTAAATTCAGCTAAAGGCAGGGGGAAAAACTGTGGGCCATGATCCTCAAAGCCCAACTGGTCTCATGTATTCTAAATTTAATTCACATCCCATGACTTCATCACTTTTTACTCTTTAAAAGTATCCTGTTCATAAACTCAGTAATCTTATTAAGATCTGGAAAACATTTTTCATAGTTAGCTGCACTCCTTAAACACTTTTTGTCTATAAAAACTGGCACCACCTCAGTCCTAAAAAGGAAAATTCATTTCTAAAGAAGATTTCAGTGGCAAATTCGACCACTTTAAGTATTATGTTACCAATATTTTAAACTTTTTTTTCATTTAAATTGCATTCTGAATCATTTAAGGCCCTAAATTACTAAGAATAATAACAGTATAGCATGCTTTTTTCCAGAATATATTTTGTACTTGTTGGGCCTTGTGATATTATATGTATATGGAAACCCCTAATTCACTGTTTATTAGCCAGGCTGTCATTGACAGTCTTTGGCCGGGCTGTCATTCTCTGTCCTTGTTCCCAATGGTCTTTGGTGAGTAACTTAATTGAAAGTCTGCGCTTGTATGTACTCCGCCCTTCATGCGTACTGATAGGAGCATTCTGGAATGAACCAAATACATTATCTTATGGCAGGTCTGCAACTTTTTTCCTCTCTCCATAGCTTTACAGAGATAAAGCAACTAATATTTTGAGTGACCTTCTGCGCTTACAGTTCCCATCTGTTGTGGACTGAAATTACCATCTAAGTTCTTGCCATGTGAGGATCAGCAGGGTGCCCCTTGATCTGTCAACCAAGCACGAGCAGTTACACAAATAGCACACAATTTCAAAGGCAGACAGGCTGGTAGAATCAGGCTCCATTTGCCCATTCTTTTACCATGTTATAAAACTAAGCTGTTCCCGTCTACTGCTCACAGACAGAGGTCTTTTTAAAATTCTAGCAAACCTGATCACAGGCACTTGCCAACAAAGTCTTAGTCTTGTTAACTGATACTGGTAATGAAGAGCATCTGAAACCAAGCTTCTTATGATCAATAGGTATCTCCACTTTCAGATCAAGTTCTTTTATTTTTCAAATTGATTTTTTTCCTGATTATAATCATGACATTTGTGTATTATGCAAAGTTTGGAAAATACATAAAAGGATAGAGAAGGAATTAGCATTACTCTAAAGCCAATACCTGCAGATAACTAGTTACTAATATTTTACCAATATTATCTTCCAAATGAGATTTTATGCTATACATAATTTTTATAACATTATATCATAAACATATTCATTTAAATGAATATTTTAAAACATTGTTTTAATGAATGCATATCAGCATATTATCTGAATACACTAATTTTTTTAGTATGCTATTTTATATATTCATTCACTCAATATCAGACATTGTACATTTAGGTTTCCAATTATTCAGAATGATAAATAATCCTGTCAAAATATTCATTGGTCTCTCTAATTAATTCCTTAAGATAGGTACTCATGTTCATCTTTTAAGTTCTTAACAGTATCTCAGATTGCTTTCCAAGAAAGCTGTAATACTCCCACCTATATGCTAATTTTATAGGTGAAAAATTGTATCTTACTATTCCATTTTCTTCTAATTAAAATTTGGCTAGTATAGACAACATTATGGATACAAATCAAGAAGAAAAGAGTAGAATAAGTAGTGACTTTGACTTTTACATTGGTCCAACTATGGACCATGATTTCCACTGCCATCTTCTCTGAGTTCTTGTTTTGTGGCCAAGGAGCTGCAAACAGAGACCTTTCTGTAAGAAGACTTCTTGTAATAAAACCACAATTCACGTTTTATTAGCATTCTTCAGCTTATTATCCCTTCACATCTATCATAGATTCTCAAAAAAACCTTCTAAGGATGATGTTCTTATGGAGATACATGCTCCTGGGTTGCGGGGTCCTCCATTTCCCTAGCCTCTCAGACCATAGAAGTATTCTAGGCTGGAAGTAATAGATTAGGGGCTTGATGGTCATCATCAAAAAGTCTACAAACAATAAAGAGTGGGGAGGGTGTGGAGAAAAGAGAACCCCCCCCCACACTGTTGGTGGGGATGCAAGTTGGTACAGTCACTATGGAGAACAGTATGGAGGTTCCTTAAAAAACTAAAAATAGAACTACTATATGACCCAGCAATCCCACTGCTGGGCATATATCCAGAGAAAACCATAAGTTGAAAGGATACATGCACCCCAATGTTCATTGCAGCACCACTCACAATAGCCAGAACATGGAAACAACCTAAATGTTCATCAAAAGAAGAACAGATAAAGAAGATGTGGTACATATAGAGAACGGAATATTACTCAGCCATAAAAAGGAACAAAATAATGCCATTTGCAGCAACATGGATGGACTTAGAGATTCTCATATTGAATTCAGTCAGAGAAAGACAAATATCATATAATATCACTTATATGTGGAATCTAAAATATGATATACATAAACCTATTTACAAAACATAAATAGATTCACAGACACAGAAAACAAACATACGGTTACCAAAGTGGGGCGGGAATGGGATAAATTAGAAGTTTGGGATTAACATGTAAACTACTATATATAAAATATATATAAAACAAGGACTTATTGTATAGTATAGGGAACTATATTCAATATCTTGTAATAACCTATAATGGAAGAGAACTAAAAATTAATATACACATATAAAAGAATATATATATATAACTGAATATATATATAATACATATATAACTAAATCACTTTACTATATACCTGGAACTAAATAACAGCATTGCAAATCAACTATATTTTAATAAAAAAAATTTTTAAGATAATATTTGGTGTAATGTATTCTGTATCATGTGGCATGGTAACTAAATGGCATATATCTAAAAGACAAGATCCAAGACTGAAAAGCCTGGGGAGCATGTCATATAAATAATATTTGGGATTTTCCCTCGTGGCTCAGTGGTAAATAATCTACCTGCCAAACAGCAAACACAGGTTCATTTCCTGATCTGGGAAAAACCTACATGCCTCCAAGCAACTAAGCCCACATGCCACAGCTATTGAGCCTGTGCTCTAGAGCCCTGGAACGGCAACTACTGAGCCCTTGTGCCGCAACTACTGAAGCCCATGTGCCCTAGAGCCTGTGCTCTGCAACAAGAGAAGCCACCACAACGAGAAGTCCTTGCACTGCAACTGGAGAGCAGCTCCCACTCTCCACAACTAGAGAAAGTCTGTGAGGCAATGAAGACCCAACACAGTCAAAAATAAATAAATAAAATATTTAAAAAAAAGTTGAAAGTAATTGGGAGATTCAGCATGGAGAAAAGATGACAAAGGGGAAATATAGTATCTTTACATATAAGTTTTAAAATGTACAATTTATTGGTCTTCTACTCTGAGGAACTGGATCTGGGGTTCCCTGGTAGCTCAATGGTAAAGAATCTGCCTGTCAATGCCAAAGTCTCAAGTTTGATCCCTGGGTCAGGAAGATCCTCTGGAGAAGGAAATGGCAACCCACTCTAGTACTCTTGCCTGGATAATCCCGTGGATGGAGGAGCATTGTAGGCTACAGTCCATGGGGTCACAAAGAGTCAGACATGACTGAGAGACTTCACTTCACTTCTCTTTATTGTACTTTGCAGATACTGTTTTTTTTTTGTTTGTTTGTTTGCTTTCTTATATATATATAAATTGAAGTTTTGTAGCAACCCTGCATCAAGTGAATCTATTGGTGCCATTTTCCCAATAGAATTATTTTTAAATTAAGCTATGTACATTTTTAGACATAATGCTATTGCACACTTAATAGACTACAGTTTAAACACAACCTTTATATGCACTTGAAAATAAAAAATTTGTGTGAATCACTTTATTATGATATTCTCTTTATTGGAAATAAACCCAGAATATGCTCTGAGGTATGCCTGTACTCATTAAACAATAACTCCTCTCATTCCTTCCTCCTCCCAACCTCTCATAACCTTACTCTACTTTCTGTCTCTATGAATTTGCCTAGTCTATGTACCTCAGATAAGTGGAATCATATAATATTTGTCCTTTTGTGACTGGGTTCTTCCACTTAGATCTTTTTTAAAGTTCATCCATGTGGTAGCATGTGTCACAACGCCATTCCTAAGCATTCTTATACACATACTTTGGTGAACACATATATTCTTTCCTATTGGGTTCCACCTAGGAATGGGATTGTTGGGTTATATGGTCCAACATTTTCCCAAGGCTAGCACAACCTGCTTCATTTCTCCCAACACTTTTTTTCTCCTTATTCTTTTTCCTTGCCTTACATCCACAATCATCGCAATACACCTTCAGTATGAAAAAAAGCTTCCCATTACTTTTTCTCTTCAATCTACTAGATCATTATTGTTGTTGCCTTTGTTGTTTATATGTATATATGTGTGTGTATATATATATGTGATGGTGGTGGTTTAGTCACTAAGTCGTGTCTGACTCTTGTGACCCCATGGACAGAGGAGCCTGACAGGCTACAGTCCATGGGATTCTCCAGGCAAGAATACTGGAGTAGGTTGCCTTTCCTTCTCCAGGGGATCTTCCCGACCCAGGAATTGAACTGGGATATCCTGCATTGTAGGCGGATTCTTTACCAATGGAGCTACAATTGGAAGCCCATATATATATAACAAAAAAATAACACAATGAACATTATATACCCATACCCAGCTCAAGAAATAAAATACTAGTAGTATGTTGGAGCTCCTCTCTAATCACATCCTCCCCCTTCTCCTCCTCCTAGCTCCTCCTCACAGAGATAACTACAATCCTGAATTTTGTGCTAATCATTCCCTTGCTTTTCTCTATATTTGGCCACCTATATATCCCTAAACAACATATTGTTTAGTTTTGCCTATTTATTAACGAGGCAAGGGAGCTGCGGTATTTATAGTGTTGTACTTGTCAGTCATTACTTAAGGGCTGTCCCTAAAGGACATCAATTTCCAGGCCCTGCCGGCTCTGAAAACAGGCGACAGGAAGGCTCTGGCAGCCTGGAGGCAGTCCTCAGACCAAGAGATGCAGGTGCTGGCTGTTGGGAGGGAAAGCACACTGGGGGTCAGTGTGCTGCAAATTGTAACAGAATGGAGTGGACAGAAGAGGAGTCTGCTCTGTCTGTTGACTGTGATAGCTACCTGCCTTGGTTTCTCTCCCATACAACTCATTTTCCAGTCACAGTTATTCATTAAAAAATTCAACAAATATTTATTGAATACTTACCACATGCCAGGCATGGTCCTTGCTTGGTGAATCTTACAGTTTAGCAGGGCAGAAAAATTCTAGACATATAATTAAACTGGGATGCACTGTATGAAATAGGAAGTAAGATCACGATATTATGGGATTATATGTCCAGAAAAAGCCTACCAGAATACTTCACTGGAGTCCTGAAGGAGTTGTCTAAACAAAAGAGGGAAGAGGGCAGGGTGGGAGGGTAAGGAATGAAGGTGGTGGGAGAGCATTCTAAGCAGAGGGGACTGCTGCTGCTGCTGCTGCTAAGTCGCTTCAGTCGTGTCCGACTCTGTGTGACCCCATAGACAGCAGCCCACCAGGATCCTCCGTCCCTGAGATTCTCCAGGCAAGAACACTGGAGTGGGTTGCCATTTCCTTCTCCAATGCATGAAAGTGAAAAGGGAAAATGAAGTCGCTCAGTCGTGTCCGACTCTGTGCGACCCCATGGATTGCCGCCTACCAGGTTCCTCCGTCCATGGGATTTTCCAGGCAAGAGTACTGGAGTGGGGTGCCATTGCCTTCTCCAAAGCAGAGGGGATATTTTGTGCCAAATTTCAGAACTGAAAGAGAGCATTTCAAAGAACAGAAAGTACCAAGCTCAATTCCGTGGCTGTCTGGAGGAACATATCTCAAAAATTCTGTCACAAATAAAACTTATGAACTGGTTTGTGGCTAAAATGAGGTTTGAGAAACAACTGGGAAGTTTGAGCCTTCAGATCTGGATTAGGAGAACAGAACAGATTCCTCAGCTTGAGCAATGTTTCAGAAACTGCCTTGTCTGTTGAATTAAAAAAAGCATAATCAATGGAAGTAGCACTTTGTATTTATTGGCCTGATTTTTATCTATATTTAAATCTATATATTTTAGCCAATACCTGAAATGTGACCTGCCTGAAAGCAGGAAAGGTGAATTACCAAATTAATTATTTAGGGCTCTGGTCACTATTCTAATCATTTCTCGATGTGAAGCCAAAACGTCTTCCTCTGTTAGAGTCATCATTACCTATCATTGAATGCATTTGGATTTCAACATATTTTATGTGCCAAGTCAGGGAATGGAGCCTCGTGTAAATTTTAATATACTAAATTTCATATCAAAGTCAATAGCCTTGCTTAGATTTCAACAAATGTGTATCTGTATGTGATCTCAGTAGCACCTCAAAATGCCTCACTCCCTTGACCTACAGCCCAGTCAATCTGGGCACTTCCCAGCTCTGGGTAAACTTTCTTATCCATTTTCTCACCTCTCAAAACTCCCAAGTATTGCTTGAGAAAGTCATGTAACCCTAATGATTAGTTACACTTGAAATGCCTTTTATAAGATCTCAGGTAAAAGCTATTTAATTCCTTTGTTTGAGTCTTTTATTGCTTTCCTTATATTCACTTTTCCAATCCTACCCTTTCACTTTCTTCAAGCTCCCCCTTATTACTCTCCCATAACCTATCTCAGCTTCTCTGAAAAAAAAAAAACAAAAAAACCTTTCCTCTTTCATTAAAGGAAAAATGTCACTTTCCTTTCCAAAAAAGTTAGCTTTTCTTTCTTCTTGAATACCAGACTCCTATCTTTTCTAGGACCCCAACTCTCTCACTTTTATCTGCAATTCTCACATCCCATGGGCCCCTTTCTTTCAGCTCACAGATGTTCTCATTTTTTTATCCTTCCAAAGCATTTTCTCAATCTACAGAACTCCTGAGTGGCTATCGACCTCCCTTCACCTCCATAGTGATTACTGTAAGAATGGTCTACATTCACTTTCTCTGTGTCCACTTCCAATTTACTTTTCAACGCACTTGAAACCTGTGTCACTCAAACCTGTTCCCCTTTGCTGTAGTGTTCCCCTATCAATGTCTCACTTCACCACTTGCTGCCTTTGTAGCCTAATTTCCTTTCATTCTTCAAATCATTTTCCCCCTCTGCTGACACAGCACATACCACAGTGGTTCTCAACCTTGGCTGCACATTGGAACTACCTGGGAAACTTTTTTAAAAGTCCTAATCCCCCAGCTGCACCTCAAACCAATTACATTGAAAACTCTGAGAGTTTGACCCAGGTATTAGCAGTTTCCATATCTCCATTTCTGTTACCATTGTGCAGCCAGAGTCGAGAACCCTTGCACTGAGCCTTATCTTTGGCTTCTGTGTCAAAATCCTTTCCTGAAACTCCTGGCAGGGAGGCAGGGTGATGTTGGAACCAGACAAATCTGGCTTTGAATCCTGGTCCCATCATTTATTATTTATGTAACTTTCAGAAAGTTATTTACATGTGTTCCCAATCCTGAACCTCCCTCCCACCTTCCTCCCTGTACCATCCCTCTGGGTCATCCCTGTGCACCAGCCCTCAGAAAGTTATTTAATTAATATTTATTCATCTCATTTTTCTCAACTGTGAAGTTCAGTTCAGTCCAGTCACTCAGTCGTATCTGACTCTTTGTGACCCCATGGACTGCAGCACACCAGGCCTCCCTGTCCATCACCAACTCCCAGAACTTGCTCACACTCATGCCCATTGAGTTGGTGATGCCATCCAACCATCTCATCCTCTGTCGTCCCCTTCCCCTCCTGCCTTCAATCTTTCCCAGCATCGGGGTCTTTTCTAAGAAGTCAGTTCTTCACATCAGGTGGCCAAAGTATTGGAGCTTCAGCTTCAGCATCGGTCCTTCCAATGAATATTCAGGACTGATCTCCTTTAGGACTGACTGGTTTGATCTCCTTGCAGTCCAAGGGACTCTCAAGAGTCTTCTCCAACACCACAGTTCAAAACCATTAATTATTTGGTGCTCAGCTTTCTTTATAGTCCAACTCTCACATCCATGGGCTTCCCTGGTGGCTCAGCTGGTAAATAATCCACCTGCAATGCAGGAGACCCCAGTTCGATTCCTAGGTTGAGAAGATCCCCTGGAGAAAGGATAGGCTACCCACTCCAGTGTTCTTGGGCTTCCCTGGTCACTCAGCTGGTAAAGAATCCGCCTGCAATGTGGGAGACCTGGGTTCAATCTCTGGACTGGGAAGATCCCTTGGAGAAGGGAAAGGCTACCTACTTCAGTATTCTAGCCTGCAGAAGTCCATGGACTGTATAGTCCAAGGAGTCACAAAGAGTCAGACATGACTGAGTGACTTTCATTTTCACTTTCACTTTCTCATATCTATACATGACTACTGGAAAAATCATAGCTTTGACTAGATGGACCTTTTCTGGCAAAGTAATGTCTCTGCTTTTAAATATGTTGTCTAGGTTGGTCATAGCTCTTCTTCTAAGGAGAAAGTGTCTTTTAATTTCATGGCTACAGTCACCATATGCAGTGATTTTGGAGCCCCAGGAAATAAAGTCTGTCACTGTTTCCATTGTTTCTCCGTCTCTTTGCCATGAAGTGATGGGACTGGATGACATGATCTTGGCTTTTTTTTTTTTTTTTTATTTTAATTAGAGGCTAATTACTTTACAGTGTTGTATTGGTTTTGCCATACATCAACATGAATCCACCTAGATGCCCATGATCTTAGTTTTTAAATGTTGAGTTTTAAGCCAGCTTCTTCACGCTCCTCTTTCATTTTCACCAAAAGGCTCTTTAGTTCCTCTTTGCTTTCTGCTATAAGGGTGGTGTCATCTGCATATCTGAGGTTATTGATATTTCTCCCAGCAATCTTGATTCCAGCTAGTGCTTCATCCAGCCCAGAATTTCACATGATGTACTCTGTATATGAGTTAAATAAGCAGCAGGGTGACAATATATAGCCTTGACATACTCCTTTCCCAATTTGGAACCAGTCCGTTGTTCCATATCTGGTTCTAACTGTTGCTTCTTGACCTGCACACAGATTTCTCAGGAGGCAGGTTAAGTGGTCTGATATTCCCATCTCATGAAGAATTTTCCAGTTTGTTGTGATCCACACAGTCAAAGGCTTTGGTGTAGTCAATAAAGCAGAAATAGATGTTTTTGTGGAACTCTCTTGCTTTTTCTATGATTCAACGGATGTTGGCAATTTGATCTCTGGTTCCTCTGCTTTTCTATATCCAGCTTGAACATCTGGAAGTTCATGGTTCACATATTTTGAAGCCCAGCTTGGAGAATTTTGAGCATTACTTTTCTAGTGTGTGAGATGAGTGCAACTGTGCAGTAGTTTGAACATTCTCTGGCATTGCGTTTCTTTGAGAGTGAAATGAAAACTAACTTTTTCCTGTCCTGTGGCCACTGCTGAGTTTTCCAAATTTGCTGGCATATTGAGTGCAGCACATTCACAGCATCATCTTTTAGGATTTGAAATAGCTCTGCTGGAATTCCATCACCTCCACTAACTTTGTTCATATAATGCTTCTTAAGGCCGACTTGACTTCTCATTCCAGGATGTGTGGCTCTAGGTAAGTGATCACACCATTGTGGTTATCTGGGTCATTAAGATCTTTTTTAGAGAAGGCAATGGCACCCCACTCCAGTACTCTTGCCTGGAAAATCCCATGGACGGAGGAGCCTGGTGGGCTGCAGTCCATGGGGTCGCTAAGAGTCGGACACGACTGAGTGACTTCACTTTCACTTTTCACTTTCATGCATTGGAGAAGGAAATGGCAACCCACTCCAGTGTTCTTGCCTGGAGAATCCCAGGGACGGGGGAGCCTGGTGGGCTGTCATCTCTGGGGTCGCACAGAGTCGGACATGACTGAAGCGACTTAGCAGCAGCGGCAGCAAGATCTTTTTTGTATAGTTCTTTTCTATATTCTCGCCACCTCTTAATATCTTCTGCTTCTGTTAGGCCCATACCATTTCTGTCCTTTATTGTGCTCATCTTTGCATGAAATGTTCCCTTGGTATCTCTGATTTTCTTGAAGAGATCTCTAGTCTTTCCCATTCTATTGTTTTCCTCTGTTTCTTTCCACTGTTCACTTAAGAAGTCTTTCTCATCTCTCCCTGCTGTTCTTTGGAACTCTGCATTCAGATGGGCTTATCTTTCCTTTTCTCCTTTGCCTATCACTTCTCTTCTTTTCTCAGCTATTTCTAAGGCCTCCTCAGACAGCCATTTTTCCTTTTTGCATTTCTTCTTATTGAGGATGGTCTTGATCGCTGCCTCCTGTACAATGTCACAAACCTCCATCCATAGTTCTTCAGGCACTCTGTCTATCAGATGTAATCCCTTGAATCTGTTTGTCACTTCCACTGTATAATCATAAGGGATTTTATTTAGGTCATACCTGAATGGTCTAGTGGTTTTCCCTACTTTCTTCAATTTAAGTCTGAATTTGGCAATAAGAAGTTCATGATCTGAGCCACAGTCAGCTCCCAGTCTTGTTTTTGCTGACTATATAGATAGGATCAGTTCAGTTCAGTTCAGTCACTCAGTCGTGTCCGACTCTTTGCAACCCCATGAATCGCAGCATGCCAGGCCTCCCTGTCCATCACCAACTCCCGGAGTTTACCCAAACTCACGTCCATCGAGTCGGTGATGCTATCCAGCCATCTCATCCTCTGTCGTCCCCTTCTCCTCCTGTCCCCAATCCCTCCCAGCATCAGGGTCTTTTCCAATGAGTCAACTCTTCGCATGAGGTGGCCAAAGTACTGGAGTTTCAGCTTTAGCATCATTCCTTCCAAAGAACACCCAGGGCTGATCTCCTTCAGAATGAACTGGTTGGATCTCCTTGCAGTCCAAGGGCCTCTCAGGAGTCTTCTCCAAGATCACAGTTCAAAAGCATCAATTCTTTGGCACTCAGCTTTCTTCACAGTCCAACTCTCACATCCATACATGACCACTGGAAAAACCATAGCCTTGACTAGATGGACCTTTGTTGGCAAAGTAATGTCTCTGCTTTTCAATATGCTATCTAGGTTGGTCATAACTTTCCTTCCAAGGAGTAAGCGTCTTTTAATTTCATGGTTGCAGTCACCATCTGCAGTGATTTTGGAGCCCCCAAAAATAAAGTCTGACACCGTTTCCACTGTTTCCCCATCTATTTCCCATGACGTGATGGGACCAGATGCCATGATCTTTGTTTTCTGAATGTTGAGCTTTAAGCCAACTTTTTCACTCTCCTCTTTCACTTTCAACAAGAGGCTTTTGAGTTCCTCTTCACTTTCTGCCATAAGGATGGTGTCATCTGCATATCTGAGGTTATTGCTATTTCTCCTGGCAATCTTGATTCCAGCTTGTGCTTCTTCCAGCCAAGCGTTTCTCATGATGTACTCTGCATATAAGTTAATAAGCAGGATGACAATATACAGCCTTGACGTACTCCTTTTCCTATTTAGCAATGCTTACTATTTGTAGAAATTAAATGAGTTAGCTTATGCAAGATACTGGGCACACGATAGGCCCACAGGACATGTGCTTTCCATGGTTCTCTGCTTCCTCCTTCCCTTCTCTACATGTGCTCTGTGTTCTTGTTCCATCCTCCTTCCATAACAATGCCATTTCCTTCCTCCCTCTTTTCTCTATCTGTATCTGTATTTTTTTTCTTAGTTTTACTTTTCAGTCCTATTCAAATAATTCCCCTGTTTTGTTCTCTACGCCAACTGTCCTCTTATGCTATGTGCTCCTTTTCCAAGTCTTTGTCAGACATCTCCTGATATATGTCTTACCACTCTGGGTTCTTACTTTGCAAACCACAGAAATTGACTCTTACAGATTTAAGCCAAAAAACAACCTATTTAAAAGATATTGGCTATCTCCCAGCATCCCTGGGAAAGCTGGAAAACAAGGGTAGAAAACAGGCAAGATTGTAGAGAGGTTTCATACCTGGGACTCTGGCCAAAATCTCTCAGCAAAGCCAGAGTGGTGAAGACAGCACTGCTGAATGCTGGAGACTGCAGCTTCTAATGGACACTGGAGCTTTACATTTTTGCATCACTAACTCAAGATTCAACCCACAAGACAGGCATGTCTGTTTAGCTAAATCTAGTCTCAGCTGTACCCTAGCAGGAAGAGGAGCGAGAAAACAAATATTTGGCTTATTAAACTGCTGTAGTAGGAAGTGAGTTTCTACCTTCTAACCAGACTTAGACAGTGGGGATATTCTCTGGTGTGGGATGAGCACTGAAAAATGGCAAATGCCTACTACAATGTCCTGTGAATACCTCAAACTTAACATACCCTACCCAGTCTGTATTTTACTCCACCCTCACTCTTCCCTCCCTCTGCTCAAACTGGGCTTGCCAATTGGTTTTCTTATTCAGTGATATCACAACTCTGATATTTCTTGAGCAATTTTCAGACTCCTCTTCTTCAGGTTAGATCCTATTCCTTCAACCTTCTACATTTATATCTACTTACACCAAATGTGCATAATGAGACTTTCTCATTTTTCAATACTCATCTCAAAAATCACCTCCTCCATGGGTTTTCTCTGATCCTTTAATCAAGATGACTTTCTCCTTCCTTTGTGTTCCCATAGCACTATAATTTGCACTTCTTTAATTGCTTTTCTGTGATTCTACCTTAATGTGCTGTTAACTCTGAAATCAGGGATACATTCTATTTATCTTTGCTTCCCCATTGCCTAAACCTAATGCCTTGTACTTAGTAAGTCACTCAAATTATGATTTGTTAGTTGAAATGTTTCATGCTAAAGCTCTTTTTGTTGTAGATAATTATGCATATTACCAAATCAAAGACAGCATTGAGTATAAACCATATTGTTATATGAGCTGAATAAAATAACTAAATTTTAAAAATTGTCAACAAATTCACAATATGATACATCATTGACTGTAAGATGCATCCTGATTTTTTAGATGTAAAAATGTATAAAAAATTTGCACCTTAGAATTTATGAAGGAAGTAGTTATCATTGTTGTTTAATGGTTTAATAGCAATATAATTTATTCTACAAAGCCATTAGTTATGGATAATTTGCAGTATATTAAAAAACAGAAATAACTATTTTGAGTTAGACTCTCTCAAAACCCCAGAGAATGGATACTTACACTAATCCACTTATGCTTCATTTATTCTTGATGCTTATGCATTTGACAAATGTCTTCTCTGTTATCAGGAATGTTTTCTCTAAATATTATAGTATTTACCATATTATGATATTCTTTAGGTATATGGCTTGGATATAAAACTAATGAGGCTTCATTTAAATTACATGATTTGAATGTCAGGGTCCCTGCATTTGAGAAGGTGGCTTTTCACTTGTTTTTGTTTATTCTTGCTCTCTCTAATCTGAGATTCTGGGAGAGGCTTGGGAAAGAACAGGGCTCTGGACTCATGACCTGGGATAGGGAGGTGGGAAGCCACAAAGAGGGGACTCTGTACAAGTGGCTAGACACACAGAAGTTCTGGCTTGGGCAAATTTCCTAGGAGAGATCACCTCACCAAGAGATCCACAAATAGTATATAGTTTTTTATGTAAGAAGAAAACGTTGCCCAGAGTGAAATCTGTTGCTTCTAACTCAGATTGACTTAGGTTGCTCTCGATCATACCTCTGACAGCCCCAATTGCACAGATGATAAGAGCTGCAGAGACATTTCAGCTCAATTTATCAAGAGCACAGAAACAGGAAAGAGATGAATGATCAGTGATGTATTCATTAAAATGAAAAAAAATTTTAAATGTCCTACTGCTTGCTGTGTGGTTTTTGCTTCAAAAATTATGGACAAATGGAAATATTTTAAATTTAATGTTCTCCTTTTCTTCTTCCTCCTTCCCTCCCTGCCCCAAGGCCAAATCTAATGGATTCCACTTTGTGCTGTATAAATAAGACAGCCTTGTGCCCAGAGTTCCTCTCCTCCAGAGGTAGGTAAGGGAATTTATCAAACTTGTGTCCATCCCATCCCCCATCCCTCCCACGTGGATACTTAAAATAACTGTGGAGTCATTGTACCAGAGGCTTCCTCAGCCAGCAGAGTTTCGTAACAAGGCAAGTGGAGAACAGGCTCTTCTGGGTGAAAATGAAGCTTCATTGCTTATGTTTTGTTTAACCACAGCCATTTTGTCATTTTGAAAAACCTGAGGCTACTGTGAGGCTTGGTTCTCTTGAAGGTTTCTGTGAATGTTCTCAGTTGATATATTAGCAAAAGTTCATTTAGTCAAAATGCCATATACGTTTTTGGAAGCAAAGAAAGCTTTTTTTTTTTTTTTAAGACAAACGTGTCCTTAAAATATTTCATTATTTAAATTCACCTACAAGTATCTAAACTTTCAGGCTGGTATTTATTTTGCTTGATTTCCTATTCACCAGAAACAGAAAACATTAAAGATTGCTCTGTACACTTTCAGGAGCAGCTTTCACAAGGGTAATAGCTGTTGACATCGTTTAAATTTGGGAGTAATTTGTTCCTTATGTAACAAAATATTTCAAAAAGCATCAGAGTACAGGAGAGAGTGCACTTGTCAAAAACAAGGCTTTTAGTATGGGAATAAATTATTTAAATCATGTTGCTTCTCAAAGCCCAGAGGACAAAACTAAGGAAGTGGGGGCCTGGGGATTGAATGCTATTTAAGGTCTCTAGGCTTCAGTTAGAAAACATCTTGGGTGCAATCTGTTATTTTGAAAACATTAAACTGATTTATGGTTAACGTATAAAGTCCATGTGACTTGCTATTTTCAGTTCTATTGATTGCAATGACTTCAAAGAAGTCTGTAGACCAGTTTCTCCAAGTATGGTCCCAGATCAGCAGCGTAAGTATCTTGTTAGAAATGCAAATTCTCACCCCTACCCAGAACTGATGAATCAAAACTCTGGAGATGGGGCTTGGCAGTCTGTGTCTTAACAAGGCTTCCAGGGGAGTCTCATGAATGCTAAGCTTTGAGAACTACTGGTCTAAGAAAGGTCTTAGCTAAATAATTTTCCTAAAGAATATATCTTTTTCCACCCATACTGATAATTTGAAATTGGCTTACCAGATAAGTAACCTTCTTGTCTATTCCTATCAAATGCATCTACAAACAAGTACCACTTGAGAGTATTCAAGTGCATGGAGTTTTAAGTGATCCTTATATGCAGGCATATACTGTTTTGTTATATGTTATTCTCACAATGGTCCATATCACAAATTAATTATTTGGGAAACTCAAGGCAAGCACACCCATTGCAATCTTGAGCATCCAGGTGGATAGAGGCCTTCCTAAAATGTAGCCACTCCCACACATAGTTTATCCTCTGGTGTCTATGCCTTTGCATATGCTGTTCCCCTTGCCTGGAATACCATTCTTGATTTTTAACCTGTCTTGTTCCTCCTTCTTCTGTCCTGAAGAGGCCTTTCCTCAACTCCTAAACTGGTATATTCCTTAGCTTGTCCATAACTTGTAACAACATGTGGTTTTATATATATATATATATATATATATATATATATATATATATATATATCTTTGTCTCTCTGTGCACCAGCTTAGATACTACTTGAGTGAAGGGTTGTCTTTAATAACTGTATACCTCAGTACCTAGCACAGTACCTGGATCAGATTGGGGCATAATAACATTCTGAATAAATGAATGACTTAAAAACCACCTGTCACATATACAAATTGTCAGTGCTCAGAAAGAAATTAAAGAATTAACTATGCTCTCAAATATCACCCTTGTGGGATAATTTCTCTTCTCCTTTAGATTTTGTTCGTTAAAGATTAAAAGAGTCCAGAGATTATATTAGCAATGTATTATGTTTTATATAGAATATTCAGAAGACATGAATGAGGGGTTAATAAACTCCCAGCAGAGCTAATTTCAAAGGACTTTATTTTTTGAAGAACTGTCACACCCCATTGTTTCATTTTATGGAACTGTATTCATCTACCTCAGGCTAAGCATGCATATCAGGAATATTTCACAATTTTAAACAGTGAGAATGGTAATGAATGTTTCAAAAGCAAGTTGAAGGCAGAGGTATTGTGTCAGTTCCTAGTAAGGTGATTGAATGAATAAGGATTAATGCTAATTGTTTGGAAGCTAGATAAAATGTAGGGAAAAACTCAGTAGTCTAATAGGAGCAAAATGAATGGAATAAGCACAATTAGATTAAACAAATTAATGAAATGATATGAATGAATAGAGAGGGCCAGGTGTTACTAGGGTCTATTTGCCCACTAAATATGTTGGGGAAGCTGCTATGGTGAATATTTAGAAGAAATTTGCACCACGAGTTGCAAAATACTCACAACTTGGTACTGCATTTCCTTTTTTTTTTTTTGTATCCTTCAGGTCTAGTGGATTAGAAGACATCTTTCTCCCCAAATGTGTGTGAACTAACTTGTAAAATGGACATTTTTTTCAGGATGTTGATAATAAATAGTAATGTGTAGGAAGGATCGACATCCCCATCTCTGAGGTCATTTTAGAAAATCTACTCTTAAACCCAAGACCAGATGTAGAAGGATATCCATTGTCCTTCCCTGAAAGAATAGTGTTGGTTTTAAAAGATGGCATGCAAATAGAAGCATGGTGCTAACACACATAGGGAAGAAAACAATTTGATTTTACTATTTCCAGCTCTTCATTGTCAATATTCTTAGGTGACAAACCTGGGGAAGCAAATGGAGGAAGAAGTGATTGTATTAGAAGGGAAGAAGAAAGTTCTTGTTGAATGCTTAATAGTAAAGTCTAAGAATGATTCAAGTACTCTCTCTTATAGGGCATCACTCAGGGAACTTGTGATGTTTATTAAAATGCAGAATTTTCTTATCCAATACCTGCTGAAAGGCAAAATAATTTCTTAACTCCTTATACCAGAACTAGAGATAGGGACAATTTTATCAAAGATTGGTTTCTAATCTGGAAATCAGCATGTCAAATCAAGACATTTCATCAGCTAGAAATACCTCAGCCTGCTAAGGCAAATGTTGGCTTTAGCTGGATTTCATTGACAGATAAATCTCTCACTGCCACCATGTTTCTTCCCCATTATTTGTGCCCACCTACTCTTAGTAAATCAGGATACAAACCTGCTCATGGAAGTCAAATGTCACTGTGTGCTCATCAGTATCATCTCCCACACTCTTCTTCATACCCTAACCTAGACATACCAGGGGATTTGGGGTTGAATTTTAGCACCAATGTTTGACCTGGGTCCTAACACAATGTTTTGAAACATAGAACCAAAGGTTTACATATGGAGTTGAGGTCCATGTATTAGTTATCAAAGAAGAAGTTGTAGAAAGGGTGGATTCATACTTCCAGGGTTAGAGAGAAGAGATTTCATTTTCATTTGATTGCCCTAAATGTGATCTCATCCAAAAAAAAAATTGCTACCAAGAACCTGTAAAATAAAAAGCCTGTTTGTAGGAGTGTGTAAAATCAGATGGGTTTATTATTTAGGATTTGATCTCACCAAAACATGGAAGCTCAATGACTTTAAGGAAATTAGAATTTGACTTATTCTGTAGTCTAACCTTCCTGATACACTATAAATGTGTTTTCTTTGATGGGTTTATTCCTTCAGCTGTTTTGAGTTTAATTGGGGTCCTCTGTATAAACCATGGACAGCTTTGGGAAATGTGGTTGTTATTTATAGAACACCACAAGCCTACACTGTACTTTCAATAAAGCTTAAATTGGACTGAATCTCTAATGCTATCAGCTCTGGGTTCTTTTTGGAGTGAGGGAAAAAACTCATTGCATTTTTTTTTCTCTGTTTGTAACATTAAAAAATGGAAAGAAGCTCTAAAATGCATTATGATTTAATGAAAGAAGTGGGAGAAAAAGAAAGGAAATAAGATAGAATATGGAGTTTTGAGCTTTTTTCCCTAAGAAAATACAGTACTACTAAATTACACAGAACAAAATTGTTACAACAGACTCCTGTGTGAGAAAACTGGAGACTAGGGAACAGCCAGACGCCCAGCTGCGAGAGTGTTTCCTTTTGGAGAATTTGGAAGGCCAAGAGGAAACAATGAGTTATATGGAGTGTAAGATATGTTTCTGGATGTGGGGGATGAAAGATCTAGGAAGAACAAGGAGACAGCATTAGGCTGTGGGAACATTAGGGAAATAAGGCACAGTGGAGTCACAAGTGGGCGAAGAGAAAAAGGGAAGCATGAAGAGGAAAGCACCAAGGGAAGAGGTGGGCGAGGAGGAGGAGGTAATGATGGAACTTACCCACAGACCGCAGTTGTGACTATGAAGGCATTTGAATCATCAGTACAAGGGCACATTCTCTGCAGTGTCAGAGACAAGGTAGCATGTGCTTCAAATATACAAATAAGTCTTGAATCATGACAGGTCTCTACTTGGAAAGTCCTAGTTGGATATTTCCATGTATACCTGGATGGGACTGTCAGGCAGGGCTGGAATGAGCTGAGGATCAGAAAGAAATGAGGACCACCAGGCCTGAAGCCTCAGCTGTGTTATGGCAGAATTTTCTTGATCCCCACTGAAAATTTTTGACAAGCCTCTAAAATATTGCTCCATTTTCCAAGAGTGTCTGGGAAATACTATAACAAAAGCACTGTAATCCATCTGATATGAGGCTCCAGAGAAACCTTAACAAATGTCTATTTGGGAGAGAATGAAGATTAAAAACTATGTTCAAGGCCTTAATTAAACACCATGTTAATTTTATGAATTCTAGGTTTTAAGTATGAAACCACTGGACTTGTAATGATAACTGACTTGAGGAAACACTGTACTTTACTTTCTATGAAGCAGGATGATTATCATAACCCTCTTTGCTTTATCTCCCCTGCCCCCCAAATAGGCATGCTTGTTAACATTGAGGAGACTTCTGGCATTCTGCACAGCCATATGTAGGCAGATGAATTTTCAGAGCAGGCTTCAGAAGAGGAAATTTCATGAGCTTGGGACATATATCATTACAAAAACTTGGACCTGGTGTTTATCACAATTATCTGTTAACTTTCTTCTTCTCTCCCTCCCTTGATTCCTTCCCCATACCTAGAGATTCAGAATCTCCAGTGATGCATCTCAGGCATTTGGATTTTGTAAACACTCCTGTCATCCTAATGCAGTCAACCCAGCACTGGTTTTGTGAATACCTTAGAGGTTTCCAGTGTTCCTAGAGGTTTCAAAACAGGACTTGTCTTCTGTGTAGGTAGCTGACTAATCATAGGTGATTTTAAGGGCAAAGAAAGCACACTCCTGCCTCCATATATCTCACATATCTTTGGGTTGATTTTTAAAATGCTTTTGACAGTGGAGAAGATCTTTCAATTCACATCATGATAAAGAGATTTCTTTTTTTCTTTTAACATGTCCAAGGTGTAAATGATTCATAAAAGATCAACCAGTAAGAACAGGTGAATAGGGAAGAGTAAGAAGTCACCTGATGTACAATGATGGGCAAAGGAGGCATCATCTTCCAGAGAGAATGGGCAGATTTGGTACAGTCTTCCCAAGGGTTGCTAAGGGTTGAGCTTACTCAAAACCCAATGGTTTGTTTTTAAATAGAAAAGAGATGTTATAATAAGTCCAAGGGACACATACTTGGAAAAGTTAACAGTAAGGACACTTTGCTGTTAGTTGTGTTAGTCCAACAATTTTCTAAGACCTTAACAGAAAGCCAGGAAAACAAAATTCTTAAGATTACCCTCTCCAAAATGACTATCTTGGACATGGCACAAATGCCCAGTGCACACCCACAAGATGAATAAAAGATGAATTCATTGTAAAAGGCTTAGAGATGGATAGATGACATTTACATAATGATGTAAATTTGTACATAATGATGGAGAGTAGTTCATTTCTTTGAAAGCTGATAATGCCAGCACTTACGAAAGAAGTAGTTTCATGTTAATTTTGAGTTCTTCAAATTTGGACAGTTTTTTCAAAGGAAAAAGACATACTTTCTACTCTTAGAAAGATCACAGAATTAGACAGCAATCATGTTCCTTTTTTCCCAGGATCTGGGTGCTTTTCATCATTGCCAAACCCTAAAATTGAAAATCCCATAAAAATGAATTTTAATATTTTACTGCAAATTGCCATGCCATAGATGAATTCCAATTAGCCTTCTTTTTCTACTTTATAATTAGGAAATAGAACTGTGGGTGGGGGGAAGGGGGGCATAATTCTGGGTGGTTGCCAGGAAAAAAAAAAAGTGTTCAAATTTATATTGAGCACAGATTTACATAGTTTTACCATCTGTCTTCAATGACTTAGATCTAGCCTTGCTTCAGGAAGGGGGACTATGTCAGGTAACTCTTAAAAGGTATTTCCAGAGTTTTGATTATCTCTTAATCAGGTCCTTTACATAAGTAAACATTGGAAAAAACGGAGTGAGGAAGACTTGGGGAGGACTGGAAAGCTGTCTTCAGATATGCAAAAGGCTGGCAAGTAGAAGAGGAAATACTCTTTCTTAGCTCTAGAGGACTGAGCGACAATGCAAAGTTTTCAGTTACACAAAAGAGTGGCTTTTCTCAATTCAAGTAAGAAATAAGTAAAATAAATTGTTGTGCTGATATTCAGCTCTTTTTTTCTGGAATTCTATAAGCAAGATCTGATGGTTGTCTGTCAGTGATGTTGTAGAAAACTGCAATATTTGGGAGATGCAGCTGGCTGACCTTTCAGGTTACTTGTGAACTAATGCTGGGAGGGAAAGCAAGGGCATGTGGTATTAGGCTGGGTTGCACCATAAGTAGACGCTCAGGGAAGGATTTAAATCCAAGTGATTTATTGTGGAGGTGATCCCAGGAAGTATCAGTAGGATGGTAGGGACGCAAGTCTTGCTAGGGACCTCTGGAACAGATTTCAGAACTGTCCTACTCAAGGGGTAAGTGAGCAGGGGCATCTATCTTCCATCCTCATCCCTGGCTGCACACTGTTCTGTGGGACATTAAATCCCCAGTACCCATGGTCTTTGCTGTTCAGGTGGAAAATCATGGGTCCTTGCGGTGGAATGCTATGGGCAAGCATGGATATGACTGGAGCATGATAGAATCTGCTACAGTTGTTGAGCCCTAGCTCTGGAGTTAGGCTGATCTTAAGAGCTTTGGTGCTTACTTCTCCTTTTCAGTAGCTCTTTGACTTTAGACGATTTATGTAGCCTCTTTGCATCTATTCCTCATGAACAAGTCAGAGAGGACATAGATACCACGTAGAGTGATTGTCGAAAGTCAGTAAAATAACAAATTTAAAGCACTTAATGTTTGTGTGTGCTCAGCTGCTTCAGTCGTGTCCAACTTTTTGGAACCCCATGAAAGGTAGCCTGCCAACCTCCTCTGTCCATGGGATTTTCCATGCAAGAATATTGGAGTGGGTTGCCATTTCCTCCTCTGGGGGATCTTCCTGACCCAAGAATCAAACCCATGTCTCCTGTGGCTCCTGCATTGCAGGCGGATTCCTTACCACTGAGCCACCAAAGGACCTAAAAAAGATAGCTTTGGTTATTATAAGAATAAATCTTGCTTCTCAGATCTAAATTGAGCTCATTCCCCAAATAGTAAGACTTTATAATCTTACATGCTGGCAAAAGATTTTACAGGTAATACAAATGCTAAAGAAAGAAAATTTAAACTACTATAGAATTTAGTCAGAAATTATTTTTCTTTCTTCATATAGCAACTAACAAGTATTTAATATTTATTGACTATCAAGTAAATGTCAGGTCAGTTCAGTTCAGTTCAGTTGCTCAGTCATGTCTGACTCTTTGCAACCCCGTGAATCACAGCACGCCAGGCCTCCCAGTCCATCACCAACTCCCGGAGTTCACTCAAACTCATGTCCATCGAGTCGGTGATGCCATCCAGCCATCTCATCCTCTGTTGTCCCCTTCTCCTCCTGCCCCCAATCCTTCCCAGCATCAGAGTATTTTCCAATGAGTCAACTCTTCGCATGAGGTGGCCAAAGTACTGGAGTTTCAGCTTTAGCATCATTCCTTCCAAAGAAATCCCAGGGCTGATCTCCTTCAGAATGGACTGGTTGGATCTCCTTGCAGTCCAAGGGACTCTCAAGAGTCTTCAACACCACAATTCAAAAGCATCAATTCTTCAGTGCTCAGCTTTCTTCACAGTCCAACTCTCACATCCATACATGACTACTGGAAAAACCATAGCCTTGACTAGATGGACCTTTGTTGGCAGAGTAATGTCTTTGCTTTTTAATATGCTATCTAGGTTGTCAGGCACTACTAAATTCACAAAGAACATAAATGACTATTTATTCATCAAAACTTGGCTTAAGCAGCATTTTCTCTAGGCTACCACCTTTGTAGCTGCAAAGGATAGAATTATTTTACAGCTAGACTGGAACACTGACTGACACTGACTCTTGGCCAAGATAAGGACAGTGGGCTAACTAATGATGTGTAACATGCTGTTTGAAGTTGGAAACTGCCCTAGCAGCACCTGCTGCTCCTGCTGCTAAGTCGCTTCAGTCGTGTCCGACTCTGTGCGACCCCATAGACAGCAGCCCGGTGCTGCCGTCCCTGTTTCTCCAGGCAAGAACACTGGAATGGCTTGCCATTTTCTTCTCCAATGCATGAAAGTGAAAAGTGAAAGTGAAGTCGCTCAGTCGTGTCCGACTCTGTGCGACCCCATAGATGGCAGCCTACGAGGCTCCCCCGTCCCTGGGATTCTCCAGGCAAGAACACTGGAGTGGGTTGCCATTGCCTTCTCCTAGCAGCACCTAGGACTGGTTTATTTTAATTTTTTTCTTCTAGCTTTATTGAGATATAATTGACATATAGCGTTGTATAAGTTTCACTTTCATGCATTGGAGAAGGAAATGGCAACCCACTCCAGTGTTCTTGCCTGGAGAATCCCAGGGACGGGGAGCCTGGTGGGCTGCCGTCTATGGGGTCACACAGAGTCGGACACGACTGAAGCGACTTAGCAGCAGCAGTTGTATAAGTTTAAGGTCTAAAACATAAGACTTGATATGTGTCTATATCGTGAAATGATTACAATAAGTTTAATTAAATCCACCACCTCATGTAGTTTTTTTTTTCTTGTGATGAGAACTTTTAAGATCTATTCTCATAGAAGTTTTCAAATATGCAATACAGTATTTTTAACTATAGTCACCATGCTTTACATTACATTCCCCAGAACTTCAATTTATCTTATAACTGAAAGTATCTACTTTTGACCACCTTCACCCAGGCGTCCTTCCACCTCTGCAACTCCCTGCCTCTGGCAACCACCAATCTGTTCCCTGTTTCTATGAGATCAGTTTTACTAGATTATATGTATTAGTGAGGTCATATGGTATTTTTTTTCTATCTGACTTATTTCATTTAGCACAATGCCCTCATCCGTATTGTTGCAAATGGCAAGATTTTATTTTTTTAATGGCTGAATAATATTCATATGTGTGTGTGTGTGTGTGTGTGTGTGTGTGTGTGTGTGTTCACAGTTGCCTCAGTCATGTCCAGCTCTTTGTGACCCTATGGACTGTAGCCCACCAGGCTCCTCTCTCCATGGGATTCTCCAGACAAGAATACTGGAGTGGATTACCATGCCCTCCTCCATGGGATCTTCCAGACACAGCGATTGAACCCCTCTCCTGCGTCTCCTGCATTGCAGGCAGATTCTTTACCGCTGAGCCACCAGGGAAGCATATATATATATATATATATATATATATATATATATATATATATATAAAAACATCTTTATCAATTCATGTGGATGAGCACATAGGCATTTTCTTGTCTTCGCTATTATAAATAATGCTGCAATGAACACATGGGTGCAGATATCTTTTTGAGATAGTGATTTTATTTCCTTTGGATATATATACCCAGAAGTGGAATTGCTGGATCATAAAGTAGTTCTATTGTTATTTTTAACAGTTCCTTATTTTTTAGAGAAGTCTGTGTCTTTATTGGCCAGGCAGGCTTCTTGAAGAGGTTGAAGCTGGATAAGTGGGTGCCCCTGGTGCCTGAGCAGGGGCTTCAGGCTTCACAGGCTGGTAGGTCATTGAGAACCTGCCTGCACCGTGTCTAATCATCCCAGGCTTGATTTCCACCTGGGTGAATGTCTTGCTGTTGTAGCCACCTGCCATCTTGGATAGGATGATCATGTCCCACAGGTATGTCATCACAACCTTAGGCTTCTCTCTGGGCGGTGCCTCATTCTGGCCTTGTGCAGGCACTTCAGCCATGGGATGCTGCTTCCTCTGCAGGCCCAATTCAGCCATGGTTGCTGCCAGGTGCTTTACATTTGCATCAGTGGCTTGTAGGACTTGTCCAGCAGCTGGTCAAGGTCCACACCTGAAGTAGGTGGACTTGGGGAAGGTCTGCTTCTTTTGCTTCACTTCTGCCACCTTGTCAGTTATTGAAAAATGTTGGTAGTCCGTTTTTAATTTTTTAGGAACTTCCATACTGTTTTCCATAGTGCTGTATCAATTTAGATTACCACCAACAGTGTGCAAGGGTTCCCTTTTCTCTGCCTCCTTGCCAACATTTTTATTTCTTATCTTTTTGATAATAGCCATTGTAACGGATGTGAAGTGATGTTTCTTTGTGGTTTGGAATTGCATTTCTCTGCTAATTAGTGACATTGAGAACCTTTTCATGGGCCTTTGTATGTTTTCTTTGGCAAAATGTATATTTGGGTCCCTCACCCAATTTTTTTTTTGCATTTCTTTTTCGTGGGGATGGTCTTGATTCCTGTCTCCTGTAAATGTCATGTACCTCCATCCATAGTTCATCAGGCACTCTGTCTATCAGATCTAGTCCCTTAAATCTATTTCTCACTTCTACTCTATAATCATAAGGGATTTGATTTAGGTCATACCTGACTGGTCTAGTGGTTTTCTCCACTTTCTTCAATTTCAGTCTAAATTTGGCAATAAGGAGTTCATGATCTGAGCCACAGTCGGCTCCTGGTCTTGTTTTTGCTGACTGTATAGAGCTTCTCCATCTTTGGCTGCAAAGAATATAATCAATCTGATTTCAGTGTTGACCATCTGGTGATGTCCATGTGTAGAATCTTCTCTTGTGTTGTTGGAAGAGGGTGTTTGCTATGACCAGTACGTTCTCTTGACAGAACTCTATTAGCCTTTGCTCTGCTTCATTCTGTACTTCAAGGCCAAATTTGCCTGTTACTCCAGGTGTTTCTTTGCTTCCTACTTTTGCATTCTAGTCCTCTGTAATGAAAAGGACATCTTTTTTTGGGTGTTAGTTGTAGAAGGTGTTGTAGGTCTTCATAGAACTGTTCAACTTCAGCTTCTTCAGCATTCCTGGTTGGAACATAGACTTGGATTACTGTGATATTGAATGGTTTGCCTTGGAAATGAACAGAGATCATTCTGTTGTTTTTGAGATTGCATCCAAGTACTGCATTTCAGACTCTTTGGTTGACTATGATGGCTACTCCATTTCTTCTAAGGGATTCCAGCCCACAGTAGTAGATACAATGGTCATCTGAGTTAAATTCACCCGTTCCATTCCATCTTATTTCACTGATTCCTAGAATGTCAATGTTCACTCTTGTCATCTCCTATTTGACCTCTTCCAATTTGCCTTGATTCATGGACCTAACATTCCAGGTTCCTATGCAATATTGCTGTTTACAGCATTGTACCTTGCTTCCATCACCAGTCCCATTCACAGCTGGATGTTGTTTTTGCTTTGGCTCCATCCCTTCATTCTTTCTGGAGTTATGTCTCCACTGATCTGTAGTAGCATATTGGGCACCTACCGACCTGGGAAGTTCATCTTTCAGTGTCCTATCTTTTTGCCTTTTCATACTGTTCATGGGGTTCTCAAGGCAAGAATACTGAAGTGGTTTGACATTCCCTTCTCTAGTGGACCACATTCTGTCAGACCTCTCCACCATGACCTGGCCGCCCTGGGTAGCCCCACATGGCATGGCTCAGCTTCACTGAGTTAGACAAGGCTGTGGTCCATGTGATCGGATTGGCTAGTTGTCCATGGCTGTAGTTTCAGTCTGTCTGCCCTCTGATCCTCTCTCTCAGTGCCTACCATCTTACTTGGGTTTCTCTTGCCTTGGACATGGGATCTCTCTTCACAGCTGCTCCAGCAAAGCACAGCCGCTGCTCCTTACCTCTGATGTGGGTTAGCTCCTCTCAGCCACTGCCCCTGCCTTCTGGCACGGGGTAGCTCCTCTCGGACTATGCCAAAGCCTTTGACTGTGTGGATCACAATAAATTGTGGAAAATTCTGCAAAAGATGGGAATACCAGACCACCTGACCTGCCTCTTGAGAAATCTGTATGCAGGTCAGGAAGCAACAGTTAGAACTGGACATGGAACAACAGACTGGATCCAAATAGGAAAAGGAGTACATCAAAGCTGTATATTGTCACCCTGCTTATTTAACTTATATGCAGAGTACATCATGAGAAACGCTGGGCTGGATGAAGCACAAGCTGGAATCAAGATTGCCGGGAGAAGTATCAATAACCTCAGATATGCATATCTTATGGCAAAAAGTGAAGAAGAACTAAAGAGCCTCTTGATGAAAGTGAAAGAGGAGAGTGAAAAAGTTGGCTTAAAGCTGAACATTCGGAAAACTAAGATCATAACATCTAGTCCCATCACTTCATGGGAAGTAGATGGAGAAACAGTGGAAACAGTGGCTGACTTTATTTTTCTGGGCTCCAAGATTGCTGCAAATGGTGATTCCAGCCATGAAATTAAAAGACGCTTACTCCTTGGAAGGAAAGTTATGACCAGCCTAGAAAAAATATTAAAAGGCAGAGACATTACTTTGCCAACAAAGCTCCGTCTAGTCAAGGCTATGGTTTTTCCTGTGGTCATGTATGGGTGTGAGAGTTGGACTATAAAGAAAGCTGAGTGCTGAAGAATTGATGCTTTTGAACTGTGGTGTTGGAGAAGACTCTTGAGAGTCCCTTGGACTGCAAGGAGATCCAACCAGTCCATCCTAAAGGAAATCAGTCCTGGTTGTTCATTGGAAGGACTGATGCTGACGCTGAAACTCCAATACTTGGGCACCTGATGTGAAGAGCTGACTCATTTGAAAAGACTGTGATGCTGGGAAAGATTGAGGGCAGGAGGAGAAGGAGACGACAGAGGATGAGATGGTTGGATGGCATTACTGACTCGATGGACATGGGTTTGGGTCGACTCTGAGAGTTTTTGATGGACAAGGAGGCCTGGCGTGCTGCGGTTCATGGGGTCACAAAGAGTTGGACACGACTGAGTGACTGAACTGAACTGAACCCAATTTTCAATCGAATTGTTTTGTTTTTGCTGTTTAATTATATGAGTTCCCTCTATGTTTTGGATATTAATCCCTTATCATGTGTGTGGCTTGCAAATAGTTTTTTCTCATTCTGTAAGTGGCCTTTTCATTTTGTTAATTGTTTCCTTTTTTACGCAGAAGCTTTTTAATTCGATGTGGTCCCACCTCTTTATTTCTTACTTTCCTAACTGTGCATATCTAACAAATCATTGCCAAGATCAATATTAAGGAACTTTCCCCCTGTGTTTTCTTCTAGGAGTTTTATGGTTTCTGACCTTACATTTGCCTTTAATCTATTTCCCATTCATTTTTGTGAGCACTGTAAGGTAGGGATCTAGCTTCATTCTTTTGCATGCAAATATCCAATTTCCCAGCATTATTTATTGAAGAAACTGTCTTTCCTCCATTGAGTATTGTCAGTTCCCCTGTCAAATATTGCTTATTTGCATATGCAAAAGCTTATTTCTGGGCTCTCAATTCTGTTCCATTGATACATGTCTTTTTTATGCCAACACTATACCAATTTGCTTATTATAGCACTGTAATGTTGTTTGAAATCAGGAAATTTAATGCCTCCAGCTTTGTTCTTCTTCCTCAGGATTGCCTTGGTTATTCTGAGTCTTTTGTTGTTGATTGAATTTTCTATTTCTGTAAAAAAAAAAAAAAAGCCATTGGACTTTTGATGGGGATTGCATTCAACCTATAAGTGGTTTTGGATAGTATGAACATTTTAACAATATTAATTCTTACATTCCATGAACACAGAATATCATACCATTTATTTGTGTTTTCTTCAGTTTCTTTCATCAGTGTCTTATAGTTTTCAGTGTGGAGATCTTTCACCAATTTGGTTATATTTATTCCTAAGTATCTTATTGTTTCTGATGCAATCGTAAATGAGATAGTTCTTTGTTTCTTTATCAGATAATTTGTTATTAGTGTATAGAAGTGTATATTGTGTAGAAGCACTAATGATTTTTGAATATTGATTTTTTTTTATCCTGCAGTTTTACTCAATTTGTTGATTAGATATAACAGTATTTTGGCAGAATTTTTAGAATTTTCTAATATAAAATCATGTCATCTACCAATGGAAAAAGTTTTACTTCTTCCTTTTTGGTTATCATGCCTTTTATTTTTTTTTCTTGTCTGATTGTTCCAGCATAAGAGTGGTAAGAGTGGGTTCAGTTCAGTCGCTCAGTCGTGTACGACTCTTTGCAACCCCATGAATCTCAGCACGCCAGGCCTCCCTGTCCAGCACCAACTCCCGGAGTTCACTCAGACTCACGTCCATCGAGTCAGTGATGCCATCCAGCCATCTCATCCTCTGTCGTCCCCTTCTCCTCCTGCCCCCAATCCCTCCCAGCATCAGAGTCTTTTCCAATGAGTCAACTCTTCGCATGAGGTGGCCAAAGTACTGGAGTTTCAGCTTTAGCATCATTCCTTCCAAAGAAATCCCAGGGCTGATCTCCTTCAGAATGGACTGGTTGGATCTCCTTGCAGTCCAAGGGACTCTCAAGAGTCTTCTCCAACACCACAGTTCAAAAGCATAAATTCTTTGGCGCTCAGCCTTCTTCACAGCCCAACTCTCACATCCATACATGACTAACAGAAAAACCATAGCCTTGACGAGACGAACCTTTGTTGGCAAAGTCATGTCTCTGCTTTTGAATATGCTATCTAGGTTGGTCATAACTTTCCTTCCAAGGAGTAAGCATCTTTTAATTTCATGGTTGCAGTCACCATCTGCAGTGATTTTGGAGCCCCCAAAATAAAGTCTGACACTGTTTCCACTGTTTCCCCTTCTATTTCCCATGAAGTGATGGGACCAGATGCCATGATCTTAGTTTTCTGAATGTTGAGCTATAAGCCAACTTTTTCACTCTCCTCTTTCACTTTCATCAAGAGGCTTTTTAGTTTCTCTTCACTTTCTGCCATAAGGGTGGTGTCATCTGCATATCTGAGGTTATTGATATTTCTCCTGGCAATCTTGATTCCAGCTTGTGCTTCATCCAGCCCAGCATTTCTCATGATGTACTCTGCATAGAAGTTAAATAAGCAGGGTGACAATATACAGCCTTGATGTACTCCTTTTCCTATTTGGAACCAGTCTGTTGTTCCATGTCCAGTTCTAACTGTTGCTTCCTGACCTGCATACAGATTTCTCAAGAGGCAGGTCAGGTGGTCTGGTATTCCCATCTCTTTCAGAATTTTCCACAGTTTATTGTGATCCACACAGTCAAAGGCTTTGGCATAGTCAATAAAGCAGAAATAGATGTTTTTCTGGAACTCTCTTGCTTTTTCCATGATCCAGCAGATATCAGCAATTTGATCTCTGGTTCCTCTGCCTTTTCTAAAACCAGCTTGAAAATCTGGAAGTTCATGGTTCACATATTGCTAAAGCCTGGCTTGGAGAATTTTGAGCATTACTTTACTAGCGTGTGAGATGAGTGCAATTGTGCGGTAGTTTGAGCATTCTTTGGCATTGCCTTTCTTTGGGATTGGAATGAAAACTGATCTTTTCCAGTCCTGTGGCCACTGCTGAGTTTTCCAAATTTGCTGGCATATTGAGTGCAACACTTTCACAGCATCATCTTTCAGGATTTGAAATAGCTCAACTGGAATTCCATCACCTCCACTAGCTTTGTTCATAGTGATGCTTTCTAAGGCCCACTTGACTTCACATTCCAGGATGTCTGGCTCTAGGTCAGTGATCACACCATCGCAATTATCTGGGTCGTGAAGATCTTTTTTGAATAGTTCTTCTGTGTATTCTTGCCATCTCTTCTTAATATCTTCTGCTTCTGTTAGGTCCCTACCATTTCTGTCCTTTATTGTGCCCATCTTTGCATGAAATGTCCCCTTTGTATCTCTAATTTTCTTGAAGAGATCTCTAGTCTTTCCCATTCTGTTGTTTTCCTCTCTTTCTTTGCATTGATCACTGAGGAAGGCTTTCTTATCTCTTCTTGCTATTCTTTGGAACTCTGCATTCAGATGCTTATATCTTTCCTTTGCTCCTTTGCTTTTTGCTTCTCTTCTTTTCACAGCTATTTGTAAGGCCTCCCCAGCCAGCCATTTTGCTTTTTTGCATTTCTTTTCCACGGGGATGGTCTTGATTCCTGTGTCCTGTACAATGTCACGAACCTCATTCCATAGTTCATCAGGCACTCTGTCTATCAGATCTAGGCCCTTAAATCTATTTCTCACTTCTACTCTATAATCATAAGGGATTTGATTTAGGTCATACCTGAATGGTCTAGTGGTTTTCCCTACTTTCTTCAATTTCAGTCTGAATTTGGCAATAAGGAGTTCATGATCTGAGCCACAGTCGGCTCCTCGTCTTGTTTTTGCTGACTGTATAGAGCTTCTCCATCTTTGCCTGCAAAGAATATAATCAATTTGATTTTGGTGTTGACCATCTGGTGATGTCCATGTGTAGAATCTTCTCTTGTGTTGTTGGAAGAGGGTGTTTGTTATGATCAGTGCATTTTCTTGGCAAAACTCTATTAGTCTTTGCCCTGCTTCATTCCGTATTCCAAGGCCAAATTTTCCTGTTAATCCAGGTGTTTCTTGACTTCCTATTTTTGCATCCCCTATAATGAAAAGGACATCTTTTTTGGGTGTTGGTTCTAAAAGATCTTGTAGGTCTTCATAGAACCGTTCAACTTCAGCTTCTTCAGCGTTACTGGTTGGGGCATAGACTTGAATTACTGTGATATTGAATGGTTTGCCTTGGAAACGAACAGAGATCATTCTGTTGTTTTTGAGATTGCATCCAAGTACTGCATTTCGGACTCTCTTGTTGACCATGATGGCTACTCCATTTCTTCTAAGGGATTCCAGCCCACAGTAGTAGATATAATGGTCATTTGAGTTAAATTCACCCATTCCTGTCCATTTTAGTTCGCTGATTCCTAGAATGTTGACATTCACTCTTGCCATCTCTTGTTTGACTACTTCCAATTTGTCTTGATTCATGGACCTAACATTCCAGGTTTCTATGCAGTATTGCTCTTTACAGCATCGTACCTTGCTTCTATCACCAGTCTCATCCACAGCTGGGTATTCTTTTTGCTTTGGCTCCATCCCTTCATTCTTTCTGGAGTTATTTCTCCACTGATCTCCAGTAGCATATTGGGCACCTACTAACCTGGGGAGTTTCTCTTTCAGTATCGTATCATTTTGCCTTTTCATACTCTTCATGGGGTTCTCAAGGCAAGAATACTGAAGTGGTTTGGCATTCCCTTCTCCAGTGGACCACATTCTGTCAGATCTCTCCACCATGACCTGCCCATCTTAGTTTGCCCCATGGGCATGGCTTAGTTTCATTGAGTTAGACAAGGCTGTGGTCCTAGTGTGATTAGATTGACTAGTTTTCTGTGATTATGGTTTCAGTGTTTCTGCCCTCTGATGCCCTCTTGCAACACCTACTGTCTTACTTGGGTTTCTCTTACCTTGGGCGTGGGGTATCTCTTCACGGCTACTCCAGCAAAGCACAGCCGCTGCTCCTTACCTTGGACGAGGGGTATCTCCTCACTGCCACCCTTCCTGACCTTCAACGTGGGATAGCTCCTCTAGGCCCTCCTGCACCCACGCAGCCACGGCTCCTTGGACATGGGTTTGGTCCTCCTGGCCACGGTACCCTTGTCTTATTCCTGATCTAGGGCCAGTTTATTAAGGTTTTACAGCTGGTGTAGCTAGTTTGACAGTCTGGCTTGGTAATGTGACCAGAAGATCATGGAAAAATCTGCTGGAACCTTTTAGGCAGCTCTCCCTAAATAAAGACTCATTGCCCAAATCTTTCACATCCTTGGGTGAATAAGAAGGACCATGGAAAGCTGTGTTTGGAAGGCTCTTTGGAGTTTTGTATGTTCAATTATCTAATCCTATTGTAGTCCCTGATAGAGTACTAATCCCACCAGGTTATATTTAGCTGTCTACCTATATGTTTCCCACTAGATGTGAGAGTTTTTGACAGCAAGAACCCTGTGTGCATATTGTTTACTATTGTATCCTTAATACTGAAAGCATTGCATGAAACACCCTGAATAGGCAAAAATGTTTGTTGGATAAAATGAGTGAATGAAGTAGTAGTTGACATGGAAAAGGCAAGATGTTCATTAAATAAAGCCACAAACATTTATTTAATGCCTTTTATGAGCAAAACATTGTGACAGTTTGTTTTTCAATATTTTCTCTTTAAAAATTCTATATAAATTTTTATAGTAACTATAGTTTATTCATAGTATGTGTTTAATAATTGCAGTATATAAAGTCATTATAGGTCTATTTCCATTGTATATTGACTCTGCATGTTTTCTTTTCCCCTTGTGTGTCTTGTTGCCCATGAGTATTTGCTGTTCATTTTACCTGGAAATTACCTGTAAGAAAAACTTAAGTCATAGATTAACTTCCTTCAGAATAACTTGGATTTGTTTTTACCAGATTCCTGAAGTTACTATAAGTCTCAGTTCAGTTCAGTTCAGTCGCTCAGTTGTGTCCAACTCTTTACGACCCCATGAATCGCAGCATGCCAGGCCTCCCTGTCCATCACCAACTCCCAGGGTTCATTCAGACTCACGTCCATGGAGTCAGTGATGCCATCCAGCCATCTCATCCTCTGTCATCCCCTTCTCCTCCTGCCCCCAATCCCTCCCAGCATCAGAGTCTTTTCCAATGAGTCAACTCTTCTCATGAGGTGGCCAAAGTACTGGAGTTTCAGCTTTAGCATCATTCCTTCCAAAGAAATCCCAGGGCTGATCTCCTTTAGAATGGACTGGTTGGATCTCCTTGCAGTCCAAGGGACTCTCAAGAGTCTTCTTCAACACTACAGTTCAAAAGCATCAATTCTTTGGCGCTCAACCTTCTTCACAGTAAAACTCTCACATCCATACATGATCACAGGAAAAACCATAGCCTTGACTAGACGAACCATTGTTGGCAAAGTCATGTCTCTGCTTTTGAATATGCTATCTAGGTTGGTCATAACTTTCCTTCCAAGGAGTAAGCATCTTTTAATTTCATGGCTGCAGTCACCATCTGCAGTGATTTTGGAGCCCCCAAAAATAAAGTCTGACACTGTTTCCACTGTTTCTCCTTCTACTTCCCATGAAGTGATGGGACCAGATGCCATGATCTTTGTTTTCTGAATGTTGAGCTTTAAACCAACTTTTTCACTCTCCATTTTGAATTTCATCAAGAGGCTTTTTAGTTCCTCTTCACTTTCTGCCATAAGGGTGGTGTCATCTGCATATCTGAGGTTATTGATATTTCTCCTGGCAATCTTGATTCCAGCTTGTGCTTCATCCAGCCCAGCGTTTCTCATGATGTGCTCTGCATAGAAGTTAAATAAGCAGGGTGACAATATACAGCCTTGATGTACTCCTTTTCCTATTTGGAACCAGTCTGTTGTTCCATGTCCAGTTCTAACTGTTGCTTCCTGACCTGCATACAGATTTCTCAAGAGGCAGGTCAGGTGGTCTGGTATTCCCATCTCTTTCAGCATTTTCCACAGTTTATTGTGATCCACACAGTCAAAGGCTTTGGCATAGTCAATAAAGCAGAAATGGATGTTTTTCTGGAACTCTCTTGCTTTTTCCATGATCCAGCGGATATCAGCAATTTGATCTCTGGTTCCTCTGCCTTTTCTAAAACCAGCTTGAAAATCTGGAAGTTCATGGTTCACATATTGCTAAAGCCTGGCTTGGAGAATTTTGAGCATTACTTTACTAGCATGTGAGATGAGTGCAATTGTGCAGTAGATTGAACATTCTTTGGCATTGCCTTTCTTTGGGATTGGAATGAAAATTCCAGTCCTGTGGCCACTGCTGAGTTTTCCAAATTTGCTGGCATATTGAGTGCAACACTTTCACAGCATCATCTTTCAGGATTTGAAATAGCTCAACTGGAATTCCATCACCTCCACTAGCTTTGTTTGTAGTGATGCTTTCTAAGGCCCACTTGACTTCACATTCCAGGATGTCTGGCTCTAGGTGAGTGATCACACCATTGTGATTATCTGGGTCATGAAGATCTTTTTTGTACAGTTCTTCTGTTTATTCTTGCCATCTCTTCTTAATATCTTCTGCTTCTGTTAGGTCCATACCATTTCTGTCCTTTATCAAGCCCATCTTTGCATGCAAGTTTCCCTTGGTATCTCTGATTTTCTTGAAGAGATCTCTAGTCTTTCCCATTCTGTTGTTTTCCTCTATTTCTTTGCATTGATCGCTGAGGAAGGCTTTCTTCTCTCTTCTTGCTATTCTTTGGAACTCTGCATTCAGATGCTTATATCTTTCCTTTTCTCCTTTGCTTTTTAGGTTCCCTTTAATCCAAGTTCACTTTTTAAGTTCCCTGAACCACAAAAATGACAGGATTCCAGGCTGAAAAACCACTTACACTTCCTTGAGAGTGTAGCCCTTTGAGGTCATAGCTTTTTGTAGTGAGAGTCTCCTAATGGACTTCCTGTCTTCTGTCAGGAAAAGTGTAATTATCTAAGATTTTGCAAATAATTGTAGTGAGTTAAAGAGGTGAACCCAAATAGCTATAAGATAGACACTACTAATCTTTGTGCCATCATCTGCAATTTTCTGTGTCTCTTATCTCACTCGAATCATTTGACTCTTATTCTTCCTCATGCATCCTTGTTATTTCTTCTGTCTGGGACCCTTTTCTCCCAAAGGTTTGTATAGCTCATGCCTGCCAATTTCTGCTGTTTTTCTTCCTTCCTGACACTATAAGAAGCTTTTTTTTTTTTTTAACTATTTCACATTTATTAGCATCTCTATAACTGAGTGGGAAAAGTATAAAAGGAGATAAATCTCAAATTAATTCACTTTAGTGAAATTAGTAAGCCTGATGAGAAAAAGTAATAGTAGAGGAAATTAAAACTAACATTTGAAAATAAACTTAGATTTTCTATGTTGAACTGAAAACTAAGAGGCCTGAGATTTGGCCTTGTTCTTACCTCTGTTCCTTAATGTAGACTAGCTTCTTCTTTTGCAAAATAAGTGGGCTAGGTTTCTAAAGGCATTTTCAGCCCTAAAGTTGCTTGATTAAACAATTCATATTATTTCTTAGGGCTACAGGTTGGATAACATCAGGTATTTTCAATGGTTTCAGAATCTAAAAATCCATTTCTGTGAAAGCTTCTCTCAGGTATTAATGTTTTAGGATTATATAAGAATCCTGAACTACTGCATTCACAGTTTTCAGGACTTATGAATGTTCTAAGTCAGAGATTTTTAAAGAAGAGTGCATATCTGAACCACCCAAGGAGTTTTTTCAAAATGCTCATGCTTGGGCTCTGCCCTTCCAGACCTACTGAAACCAGAACCACATGAGTGCCTTTTCAAGCCTCTGCTTACATCAAGTTTGTAACTATTCCTTTGATCAAAGCATGTCACATGGCCAGGCCCAAAGGCAGTGGGAGAGAACACTATAAAAGGACATGAATACAAGGAATTAAAAACTAGAACTATTATGCAATCAGTTTACCACAATCTACCATATATTTAGGCTTCCCTGGTGGCTCAGATAGTAAAGAATCTGTCTGCAATGCAAGAGACCCAGGTTCGATCCCTGTGTCGGGAAGATCCCCTGAAGAAGGGAATGGTTACCCACTCTAGTATTCTTATCTGGAGAATTCCATGGACAGAGGAGCCTGGCAGGCTACAGTCCATGGAATTGCAGAGTCAGACATGACTGGGCGACTAACACACACACACCATATATTTATTGAGAACATGTGACCCAGCACAATATTCATGCACATAGTATATATGCCACAAGAATCTATTGCTAATAGTATGGTAAACAGTTGAGAAGCATTGCCTTTTGTTGTCCCTATTATTCTCTGATTAATGGTTCACTGAAGGTACCCTTTTGGAAACCAGCTGTCACTGATAATGGTATTGGCAGAGACTATGATGACTTCTTGACAACCAGTGCTTTCCCCTCCTCCTTCCCAATGTAGACTCTGTTTTCTGTGATGTGGGCAAAGTTTTACATATCACTTTCATTTTTCAGAGAATAAATTGGACTGAGTGGAAATATTTTTAAATTTTATAGGAACTAATGAATTCAGCTGTCTTTTTACCAGGCTTCCTCTCTCCATCCCTCTCTACTTTTCATGTGTTTACTTTATATGAGTTCATACATTTTTCCCTGTGTGTATATTCATTATGGAAACACGGATTCTTAAGATAAAGTTTGTTAACAAATATACAGTTGTAGTGTCTTCAATTGTTTTGAAGTGTGTTGGTTGCATTGCAAGAAAGGCCTTTGCCAAGTGAATCAGTATTAGACAATGTTGCTAATATAATATAATGATATCTGAGTACTTGATGCTTGTTAATTTGTTGCAAATGAAGATAACTGAATGAAGACAAGGATGACATAAATTTGTTCCCTTTGGTGAATCAGAAGTGTGGAACTTCTCTGAATGGTTTAGTTTCAATTTCACATTTATAACAGTTACTGTTCTTTTCTTACATTTAAAAAAAAATTGAAGTACAGTTAACTTAAAATATTATTAATATATTAGTTTCAGTAGTGCAACATAGTAATTCAATATGTTTGCAGATTATACTCCATACAAAGTTATTATAAAATATTGACTATATTCCTTGTGTTGTACAATACATACTTGTAACTTATTATTTTTTTATACCTAGTAGTTTGTGCCTCTTAATCTCCTTCACCTGTTCTGCCCCTATCCCTACCTTTCTGGTAACCTCTACTTTGTTCTCTGTATCTGTAAGTCTGTTTCTGTTTTGGTATATTTGTTCATTTTATATTTTATATTCTACACTTAGTGAAATAAAGTCAGACAGAGAAAGACAGGTACTGTGTGTTTTCACTTATATCTGACAATCATATTAAAGGTAATTTCATTTATTAAGTCCTGAGATGATCATGTTGTGTTTTTCAGTCACCCAGTCACGTCTGACTCTTTGCGACCCCATGGACTGCAGCACACCCGGCTTCCTTGTCCTTCACCAGCTCCCAGAGCTTGCTCAAATTCATGTTCATTGAGGTGGTGGTGCCATCCAACCATCTCATCCTCTTCAATCCCCTTCTCCTCCTGCCTTCAATCTTTCCCAGCATCAGGGTCTTTCCCAATGTGTCTGCTCTTTGCATCAGGTGGCCAGAGTATTGGAGTTTCAGCTTCAGCATCAGTTCTTCCAATGAGTATTCAGGGTTGATTTTCTTTAGGATTGACTGGTTTGATCTTGCTGTCCAAGGGACTCTCAAGAGTCTTCTCCAGCACCTCAGTTTGAATGCATCAATTCTTTGTTGCTCAGCCTTCTTTATGGTCCAACTCTCACATCTGTACATGACTACTGGAAAGACCATAGCCTTGACTATGGACTATGGTCATGAACAAATCACAAAAGAAAAAGAAATAACCCACAAATGATTAATATATTGATGTATGAAATGATAAAATGTATTTTAAAAGATGGTAAAGTAATGAGATAATGGTTTTGATTTTGAAATTAGGAGGCTGATCCAAGATAACACTCCAGTTAGTCACTAGTGCTCTTGGAAAGGCATGTTTATACATTGGTTATGGGAAGATATAATGGGACAATCTTTTTGTAAAACAATTTGGCAAATGTACTGAGAATCTTATACAAGTTCCTACCCTTTCGTTGAGGCATCTAACTTCTAAGAATCTATCCTAAGGAAACAATTGGATAGCCAGGCAAAGTTTTAGAGAAGAAGATTTTTCAAGATTTGTCCTTCAACAAAAGAGGCAAGAATATACAATGGAGAAAAGACAGTTTCTTCAGCAAGTGGTATTGGGAAAGCTGGACAGCTGTGTGTTAATCAGTGAAGTTAGAACACACCCTCACACCAAACACAAAAATAAACTCAAAATGCCTTAAAGATGTAAATATAAAATTAAAAGTGAAAGTGTTAGTCACTCAGTTGTGTCCAACTCTTTGGGACCCCATGAACTGTAGCCCACCAGGTTCAGTTATCCATTGAATTTTCCAGGCAAGAACCATTCCTTTCTGTAGGGGATCTTCCCAACCTAGGGAATGAACCCAGTTCTCCTGCATTGCAGGCCGATTCTTTTACCATCTGAGCCACTAGGGAAGCCAAAATACAAGATATGACACCATAAAATTCCTAGAACAGAATACAGACAATACATTCTCTGACATAAATCATAGCAGTGTTTTCTTAGATCCCAAGGCAATAGAAATAAAGGCAAAAATAAACAATTGGGGCCTAGTCAAATTTATAAGCTTTTGTGTAGAAGGAAACCATAAACAAAACAAAATGATAACCAATGGACGGGGATTCAACATTTGAACATGATGCAACCAACAAGGGCTTAATTTCCAAAATATACAAGTAGCTCATACAACTTAATAACAACAGCAGAAAACCAAATCAAAAAATGGGCAGAAGACCTAAATAGACATTTCTTTAAAGAAGGCTACAGATGGCCAAAAGGCACATGAAAAGATATTCAACATTGCTAGTTGTTCAGTTCAGTTTAGTTAAGTCACTCAGTTGTGTCCGACTCTTTGCAACCCCATGGACTACAGCATGCCAGGCTTCCCTGTCCATCACCAACTCCTGGAGCCTACTCAAACTCATGTCCATTGAGTTGGTGATGCCATCCAACCATCTCATCCTCTGTCGTCCCCTTCTCCTCCTGCCTTCAATCATTCCCAGCATCAGGGTCTTTTCAAATGAGTCACTTCTTCGCATCAGGTGGCCAAAGTATTTGGAGTTTCAGCTTCAGCGTCAGCCCTTCCAATGAATATTCAGGACTGATTTCCTTTTGGATGGACTGGTTGGATCCCCTTGCTGTCCAAGGGACTCTCAATAGTCTTCTCCAACACCACAGTTCAAAAGCACAGTTCAACAATTAGGAATATGTGATTAACAAATGCATACTACCATATATAAAATAGATAAACAGCAAGAATTTATTGTATAGCACTGGGAACTATATTCAATATCTTGCAATGTACTGTAATGGAAAAGAATTTTTTTAAAAGAATATAAATATATACATATATATGTATAATTAAATCACTTCGCTGTACACCTGAAACTAACACTATATTGTGAATCAACTATACTTCAATTTAAAGAAAGATGTAACACAATATTATTCATAATAGCAAAAATTTGGGAAATATCTTAAATACCCAAAGATGTTGAAATTGTGATACATAATGGAGTATTACATAGCCATTAGTAATCATGTTCCCAAACAATCCCAGTTGTGTTAATTAGAACTAATGTAAATAGAGAAAATTGTCCAGAATTTACTATATCAAAATGTTAACTTCTGGTGATTTAATTATGGGAGATTTTATTTTTTTCTTAATACTCTTCTGCTTTCAGCAAGGAACATATATTATTTTTGTCACCAAAGATGTTATTTAAATTAAACTTATGAATACTTTAAAAATCTTGTAAAATTCATTAGAACCAGTCCTGCCAGACTGAGCAGGCTTGTCAGAATCCTGCTCCATGTTTTGCCTTCCCCATCCCCTGTCTGTTTTATTCTCTTTGTGACTCTGTCCTACCCAGAACAGATTTGTTCTTTCATTGGGTAGGATACAATACTATTTTGTGGCGAGATGGTGGAATGTTAATGAATTACAATGTGGAAGATAAGGGGAACTTTCTTTCTTTTTTTTATATTTTAAAGTAATTAATTTATTTTAATTGGAGGCTCATTACTTTACAATATTGTGGTGGTTTTTGTCATACGTTGACATGAATCAGCCATGGGTGTACATGTGTTCCCCATCCTGAACTCCCCTCCCACCTCCCTCCCCATCTCATCCCTCTGGGTCATCCCAGTGCACCAGCCCTGAGCACCCTGTCTCATGCATTGAACCTGGACTGGTGATATATTTCACATATGATAATATACATGTTTCAATGCTATTCTCTCAAATCATCCCATTCTCGCCTTCTCCCACAGAGTCCAAAAGTCTGTTCTTTACATCTGTGTCTCTTTTGCTGTCTCGCATATGGGGTTATCGTTACCATCTTTCTAAATTCCATATATATGTGTTAATACTATATTGGTGTTTTTCTTTCTGACTTACTTCACTCTGTATAATAGGCTCCAGTTTCATCCACCTCACTAGAACTGATTCAAATGCATTCTTTTTAATAGCTGAGTAATATTCCATTGTGTATATGTAACACAGCTTTCTTATCCATTCCTCTGCTGATGGACATCTAGGTTCCTTCCATGTCCTGGCTATTGTAAACAGTGCTGTGATGAATATTGGGGTACATGTGTCTCTTTCAATTCTGGTTTCCTCGATTTGTATGCCCAGCAGTGGGATTGCTTGGTCATATGGCAGTTCTATTTCCAGTTTTTAAAGAATCTCCACACTGTTCTCCATAGTGGCTGTACTAGTTTGCATTCCCACCAACAGTGTAAGAGGGTTCCCTTTTCGCCACACCCTCTCCAGCATTTATTGTTTGTAGACTTTTGGATAGCAGCCATTCTGACTGGCGTGAGATGGTATCTCATTGTGGTTTTGATTTGCATTTCTCTGATAATGAGTGATATTGAGCATCTTTTCATGTGTTTGTTAGCCATCTGTATGTCTTCTTTGGAGAAATGTCTGTTTAGTTCTTTGGCCCATTTTTTGACTGGGTCGTTTATTTTTCTGGAATTGAGTGAATGAGCTGCTTGTATATTTTTGAGATTAATTCTCTGTCAGATGCTTCATTTGCTATTATTTTCTCTCACTCTGAAGGCTGTCTTTTCACCTTGCTTATAGTTTCCTTCATTGTGCAAAAGCTTTTAAGTTTAATTTGGTCCCATGTGGTTATTTTTGCTTTTATTTCCAATATTCTGGGAGGTGGGTCATAAAGGACCCTGCTGTGATTTATGTCTGAGTGTTTTGCCTATGTTTTCCTCTCGGAGTTTTATAGTTTCTGGTCTTACATTTAGATCTTTAATCCATTTTGAGTTTATTTCTGTGTATGGTGTTAGAAAGTGTTCTAGTTTCATTCTTTTACAAATGGTTGACCAGTTTTCCCAGCACCACTTGTGAAAGAGATTGTCTTTTCTCCATTATATATTCTTGTCTCCTTTGTCAAAGATAAGGTGTCCATAGGTGCGTGGATTTATCTCTGACCTTTCTGTTTTGTTCCATTGATCTATATTTCTGTCTTTGTTCCAGTACCATACTGTCTTGATGACTGTAGCTTTGTAGTAGAGCCTGAAGTCAGGTATATTGATTCCTCCAGTTCCATTCTTCTTTCTCAAGATTGCTTTGGCTATTCGAGGTTTTTTGTATTTCCATACAAATTGTGAAATTATTTGTTCTAGTTCTCTGAAAAATACAATTGGTAGCTTGATAGAGATTGCATTGAATCTATAGATTGCTTTGGGTAGTATACTCATTTTCACTATATTGATTCTTCTGATCCATGAACATGGCATATTTCTCCATCTACTTGTGTTGTCTTTGATTTCTTTCATCAGTGTTTTATAGTTTTCTATATATAGGTCTTTTGTTTCCTTAGGTAGATCTATTCCTAAGTATTTTACTCTTTTCGTTGTACTCCTCCACTGGTGCAGAGGAGTACCAGCAGGTTTCTCAGAATCTTTTAGACATGATTCTCTGCCAGTGAAGGCGACCAGCTTGTTTAGTTATATGAACTTAAACAAAAGTATATCCCTGGCACTTTGTAGAAGAATGAGTATTATGTGGAAATCTACTAAGTAGTCTCACCTTCCAGTGGTGTGTCTTGATTTTTACTCTAATTCTTCTCACCAAACTGTTATGATAGATCTACTTAGAGGCTGGATGTTGCCCCCAAATCAGTGTTGAATTCAAGAAAATAGGCTGGACTCAGACATGCCAAATGTAGGATTCTAGGGAAAGCAGAAGCAGCAAGTATGATAACTATAACAACAACAAGAGTTTATATTTATTGAGAGCTCACTCTTAGGCCAGGTACTGTGCTAACAGATTTACATAGGTTATCTTAGTTGCAATGGTGAATGGAATTGTTTCTTTAATTTCTCTTTCTGTTTCTTATTGTTAGTGTATAGGAATGCAACGGATTTCTGTGTGTTAATTTTATATCGTGCAAGGAACTTTCTTTCTTAAACACAGATCTTGTGATGAGGTCCTTTGATATTTACACTCAAAATAATATTTCAGTCAGGCTATGGAAGCACATGAAAACCTTGTCATTTGCCTCAGTTCAGATGACTGAAGTCCCTAAAGTCCTATATACTCCCAAATACTGTATTCTGTTTCCAGAAGTCCCAAGGAAAATAGTCCAACTTTTCATGTTAGCCACTCTATTCCATTTCCAAATGGGTCTCCATTGCCAGTACTTGTTGATCAAGAATTTGTCAGTTTGTTGTTTCAGTTTTCTGTAGCAAAGAGTACCAGTATGTTAGCCTCCAGAGCACTAGCAACTGAACGATATACAACTTAAATGTGGGGAAAGGCTTGCTGGGGTGGTAGCTTCTGCTTCTCCTTGGGGAACTCATTAAAAGCCTGAAAATGGCTGGCAGTCTCTTAGAGTCTTGGTGTGCTAGCACTTCAACAGTACTGAAATTTGTTCTCCCAAGGGCACTTTGTAGATGACTATTATGTGGAAATCTCCTACTAAGTAGTCTCACCTTTCCAGTGGTGTGTCTTGATTTTTACTCTAATTCTTCTCACCAAACTGTTATGATAGATCTACTTAGAGGCTGGATGTTGCCCCCAAATCAGTGTTGAGTTTAAGAAAATAGGCTGGACTCAGACATGCCAAATGTAGGATTTTAGGGAAAGCAGAAGCAGCACATATGATAACTATAACAACAACAAGAGCTTATATTTATTGAGAGCTCACTCTTAGGCCAGATACTGTACTAACAGATTTACATAGGTTATCTCAGTGAATTCTCCTGAACATCTTTAGAGAGAGGAGCTATAAAAATCCCTATTTTACAAATGATGAATTTTGAACCCTAGTGATTTGATGCTTGAGCCTCTGCTCTTAAACAAGAGATGAAAATGAAATACATTTGAGATTGTAGAATCTGTGCTTGCCAATCCGAGTTCAATAACTTCTGGTTCCAGTCTTCAAAGAGTTTTTGGGAGCATTACATTTTAGGTTCATAGACCTAAACAAGCTGGTCACCTTCACTGGCAGAGAATCATGTCTAAAAGATTCTGAGAAACCTGCTGGTACTCCTCTGTACCAGCGGAGGAGTCATAGCCAGCTGATCAACTTTTTGTCTAACCTGAATGTATCTTCCCAGCAGGGAAGTGGAAGACTCAGAGAGACACAAAGGAAAATCCTTTCCCCACCAACCAAGCTTTCCAATACAGAATAGACCTAACCATTTTTCTTTTGATTTATCTAAAATGATCCAAATAAGTAAATAAAATGATCCCTAACATTTCTTGGATATCTTTAAAATCAAATGAGTGTATGAACAATCTTGCACTGGAGTTCTCTGCCCTTGGGAGTTTGAAATTCCATGTTTCAAAAGCCTGGAGATTGTTTTGAGAGTAGTCATAGTCACAATTGATAAAGCAGTCGGTAGTTGCCCAGCACACACATCAATAAGTACTATACATAGTTTCACATTTAATCTTCACAACAACCCTATGCAATAGATGTGGTTATCCCACATTTTACACATGAGGGACCTAAGATCAAGAGATATTAAGTATTGCCCAAGGTTCCACAGATAGAAAATTGGAACTTGGGTGTCTTTGATTCCAAAGCCCCAATTTGAGACATCAATACCTACTTCAAGGCTCTTCGAACTTTAATGTGTGTAGAAATCACCAGAGAATCTTGTTTAAATGCAGATTTTGCTTTAGCACAACTGGAGTGGGGCTTGAAATTCTGGGTTCCTAACAAGCTCCCTGCTATGGTTGATGCTTCTTGACCACTGTTTGAATACAAAGGCTTCACAGCTTCCCCATTAAGGGGGAGACCAGACCTTTGGTAATTTAATACTTCGGGTTAAAGGTGAAGAGGGGAACTTTTCCTAATTTGTCCTTATGTATAAAGATAAATATTAATATAAAAATAGCAGTAATGGAACAAGCCAAATATGTTCCAAGCACTTTAAATGTCATATCTTATTTAATCCCTCAACAACCCTCAGTTCAGTTCAGTTGCTCAGTTGTTTCTGACTCTGTGACCCCATGGACTGCAGCATGCCAGGCTTCCCTGTCCATCACCAACTCCCGGAGCTTGCTCAAACTCATGTCCATTGAGTCAGTGATGCCATCCAACCATCTCATCCTCTGTCGTCCCATTCTCCTCCTGCCTTCAATCTTTCCCAGCATCAGGGTCTTTTCCAATGAGTCAGTTCATCACACTAGAGAAGGGAATGGCAAGCTACTTCAATATTCTTGCCTTGAGAACCCCATGAACAGTATGAAAAGGCACCAACCCTCAGAGGTAGATAATATTACTGTCCCCTTTTACAGATGGGGAAAATGGAGTACAGAGTAATCAGTGGATAGATTTTGTTCTCCAGCCTTTTCTTTCTCTTCCCCATTCACATATTTTCTCAATTTCTAAAACTCCTTAAAGATTCATTCCCTTGTTTCTATTGAAAAAGCAATCCCCTAGATGAAGGTAATACACTGCTTTATCATTTATTTATACCTTAGTCTCTTTTTTTATAATGAAAGAAGGAATAGGGAGGACACAATGTACAAAACATATTAGGACCTTGGGTTCTTGAAGAAGGGAAAAGAAGAAATGGAAAGAGAGACAGAGTCTTTAATGAAGCTTGGCACTACCTGCTTTACAAGTTATACCATGAGTCCTATGGGTTTCACCCACCCATATTCCAAAGCTGAAGCCATTGGTAATTTCAAGATAAGAAATAAAATTAAGTTGTAGATTTATTAGCTATGCAGAGATCACCATGGAGACAACCAAAAGAACTCTCACCATGGAGATCTCTCCTTACCCCTCTCTGCCTAAAATGATCAGTACATCATATAAACAGACACAGAAATACATTTGGGAGGGAAGATTACAAAGCAAGCAGATTAGAGTCCTTGAAGGATTGGTGATAGGGTGAATGAATAATCCAGAAAAATTTCTAAAGTTGGTCTTCAAAAATCACATGTTTCTGGGTGCTATGTAGTTTCTTCAGGGAAGAAGAGAAATATCCAGAGCTTAGTTCATGTCAGCATGGGGTAGATCATGCCAGCATGGGGTGATTAGAAGAAGGTCAACTTAGAAACTAGTACTGACTCTAACCCTGTAGTACAAGGAAAGAACCTCAAACGAGGCTCTTTCTACTATAAGGGAATCACCATGTCAGTAAGACTCCTGGTCCACTCACCTGTGTCATCAACATAATGATTAAATCAAAACAAATTTAGGAACAATAACCTTGGCAATGTGGATTTATGTCAACCAACTTTGACACAGAGCAAGTGTCCTTCAGAGAGCAGACTCCATAAAATGATGCAGCAATTTGTCTTCAGTGAATACTTTTTCTGTATTATATTTAAAGAGCTCATGGAAATAATATTATCATAGGTTGAGCTCCCTAGGAAACAGACTTTAAGATGAAGTTTGACTTGCAAAATATTTATTAGAGAGTACCCTTGGGGTACTGGGGAAAGGAAGCAAGGCTTGGAAAGAGGGAGAATTTGAGCTACAAGGTAGGCCCAACAACAGCCATGGCCTACCTTACAGAGAGCTCTGTAACTAGAATGGCTCTTCAGAGTTGTTCTAAGTTGGGTCAGGATGGCCATTATCTTTTTCTCTTGCACTGACTGTTCATTGGATGTGGGTCATCGGTTAAGGGGAGAGATACTGGGCCAGATGGCTCTTTGCAGCTGAGGCAACCATGAAGAAGCCGACAGCTGAAGGCTGCCTGCCAACAGCACTGCAAGCAGCTGAGGCAACAAACTCTTCTCTGAAGGGGAATCAGGATTGCACATCACAGTGTCTACCACAAATAGTGGTGGTTTCAAAGTACCAAGAGCTCCAAAGTCAGAAAAGTGAGATTTGATTTTTACTTTTAAATTAGGAAAAGCTTTCTGATTCATAAATCATTTCCTGGGGCAAATATTTAAGCAATTCTGCTAAGTATGAAAAGTCATTTCACTGGTCTTAGTATTCAGAAAATTAATAAAAAGAAATGCATTTTTTATCCCTTACTCTGAATAAAAACCAAACAGATTACTCATTCCAGTTTTACAGTGTACATATGTGTTTAAATGTCAATGTGTATTTTTCCATTCTCTTAGTGAGTCAGGAAACGGTGCAAAAAGGTTTAAATAATGATTCCCCATATGGATAATATACTAATTCATTCATTTAGCAAATATTTATTGAGCATCCATTACATATCACAGCACTGCACTAGCCATTGGGTCTGTAGAATTAGTAATAACATAGACTGAATAATTATGCCAAACAAACTCTGAAATGATAAGAGTAGCAGGAAGAATAGGGCAGGTAGAAAACACAGGTGGAAATAAGTGTTTGATTCTTTCAATTGTCCTTTTCTACCTGCCTTTTTAACCTATTTGGTAAAGAAGAGGTGGCATGAGCAGTCTCAGCAGATAAGGGTAAAGGAGAAAAGCAACCGTTACCAAATTAACGGTTGGACCGTTATGGACCCTGCCTCTGTTTGGGTTCTAATAGGCAAATTGGAGAAGGCAATGGCACCCCACTCCAGTACTCTTGCCTGGAAAATCCCATGGACGGAGAGGCCTGGTAGGCTGCAGTCCATCGGGTCGCTAAGAGTCGGGAACGACTGAGCGACTTCCCTTTCACTTTTCACTTTCATGCATTGGAGAAGAAAATGGCAACCCACTCCAGTGTTCTTGCCTGGAGAGTCCCAGGGACGGAGGAGCCTGATGGGCTGCCGTCTATGGGGTTGCACAGAGTCGGACACGACTGAAGCGACTTAGCAGCAGCAGCAGCAGCAGGCAAATAATGAACCGAAGCTGAGATTTGGTACAGCACTTTACTCAGTGGCCCAAGAACGGAGGAGGGGAACTAAGTTCACAGATCATCTTCTTGCCCACCTCACAAAAAGGATTTAATTTTAAATAGTAAAGATAAAGGGAGGGAGTACCAGGGAAGGGGCAGGACTCTTTCTGAGGGAGTGGGGTGCCACCTCCTTTTTATCCTTTTGGTCCTTAATATCTGGTCATGGCTCCTGTTAGCTGTGTCATTTAAAATGCTAATGTAGTTAAATCAGCAAATAATGAGATTCAAGGTCTGTTGGAGATCTGATTCATCGCTGTCTTGGTCCCAACTGGTTCCATTTGGTTTTTTGTCTGTTTAGCTTCCTTTCTTATCTCTGAACACTTTAAGTTAAAGATTTATGTTGCTGCTGCTGCTGCTGCAAAATCGCTTCAGTTGTGTCCGACTCTGTGCGACCCCATAGACGGCAGCCCACCAGGCTCCCCGTCCCTGGGATTCTCCAGGCAAGAACACTGGAGTGGGTTGCCATTTCCTTCTCCAATGCATGAAAGTGAAAAGTGAAAGTGAAGTCGCTCAGTCATGTCCGACTCTCAGCGACCCCATGGACTGCAGCCCACCAGGCTCCTCCATCCATGGGATTTTCCAGGCAGGAGTACTGGAGTGGGCTGTCATTTCCTTCTCCAAAAGATTTATGTTAACTCCTGCTAAAGGTTCCAGGGCTTGGCAGGTTTTCAGAACACTCCTGTTAAATGGTGGGGTGGTGGTGGTGGTTGTGATGGGTTTTGAGCAAAGCCCTAGAGAAGCTCTGGTAACACAACCATTAACTTCATTTTTTATCAATTCTTTATTGTGTTCCTGCTGTCTTTTTAGTTACTTTTTTTTTTAATGTGGCTCTCCTTTCTTTGGGGTTAATAGACTTCAAGAGTTTATTCCATTTGTGGAATGCACTTCCATAACAAATTTAAATCTGCCTATAAAATGACTCATGGTTAGTAATGCAGGGGATGACTGTGAAAATGGGCATCTAAAGGCATGATTATGTCATGACATTAGACAAAAGTATATCCCTTCTTTCAGCGTGGATGTAACAACTTGGAAAGACTAAGTACTCTCATCTTTAGCAACCTGAGAATTTTGCTGAAACAGATTCCTAAATCAGGAGACAGGTCAGACAGCTTCTTGGATTAAAGAGATTAAGGACACCATTGTCTGTTTATGTTTACACTTGAGCAAGCAACTAAATTCAACAAGACATCTAGTGTGGAGGATATTTCTTAGTATCCTAGAGAGAAGATTTCACCCAGAGGTTGTACCAACCAAAACAGAATAGGTCTTTGCAAAATGTCCATGAGTATTTTATTTACTCCACTTCTGTATGCTGTTACAGAATAGATTTGTTTTCTTTCTTTAATTGAATCTTATGTATCTTTGACCCATGCTTACCAGGACATCTTTCTACTTGGTGTTTACCCCACTTCATTTTAATTGAATTTAAAAAGTCATTTTAAAGTAAATCTCCTTACCTTTGTAAAGAATTGTGTAAAACTGGTTCAACTGGTTCTCTCTGCAAGATCTACTGAGATACAGGTGGAAGCTGAGAGTTGATGTAAGCTTTAAAATTTTGGACCAGCAGCATCAGCATCATCTGTGAACTTGTTAGAAATGCAGACTCTTAGGCCCTTTAGAAATCTTGAGTCATAATCTGCATTTTAACAAGGTCCTAAGGTGAATCTTACGCACTTTAAAGTCTACGAGGCACTGATTTATAGCATTTGTGGAAAAATCCTTCCTCTTTGGTTTAGTTAAAAACACAGAACAGTGAGATATGTAATTTTCTTTCCCAAGTCTCTGTTCTTGGGCTAATAACATTGTAACTAGTTTGGAATACAGAAATATTATCAGACAAAAGACGTTTCATAAGTACAGCTCATAGAGATCCAAGGGGCCATCTGAAATGGAGTCAAACTTTTGGAAAAGCTGACATAGAACTTTTCATTCATTTCTCTTTCAAATGGTTTAATTGGGGGAAATATCTAATAAATATATTACAGATGCAAGAAAACTTTAAAACAGAACTGAGTAAAACATTTTGGAAATGGTTTTAAAATGACTCTGATAAAAATGTAAGAAACTTAAACTGTTTCCCCATGAAAAGAATGCAGCTGGATGCAACATTTACAGCTGGCAGGAAAGAATTTTAGCTAGTCAGGGTGAACTTGCCCAATTTTACATCTATTATTATTACATTATGTTCATTTAGAAAAATGTTAAATGTTCCTCTTTGTAACTTTTCTTTGCCATCTCTTTAGATATGAAAAGATATTTAGTATACCTACTAGAACATGAAATCATGCACATGAAATATAATCTCCAAGTTGGTCATCAGCAGCTGGCCTAATAAGTCCTGCTGAAACATTTGAATTTCTTGCCTCCTCCCTGAACTCAAGCAGGTGGCAGGTCGACAGCAGCGATGACAACTGGCTACTGAAAGGGGCATAAGTCCAAAATGAAAAACATTGATCTCATTCCTTGCTCTGGAGGAGCAGAGGTCTATTGTGCTTTTCCAACATGATCACAAACAGGCAGATTTTGGATACTGCAGGCAGGTGGAATGAAGGACTCTTAGATGAACCATCACTAACAACAAAAAATCAGATTGCATGTAGAAGGAATAATAAACAATGCAAGTAAAGCCGAAATGAAGCAATAGGTTCCAAAATAGAGCATTCTATTGAAAATAGAGCATTCATGATCCAAAGGATCATGTTCCCTAACTCATGAATATTTTTTCTTCTGTTTTGCTCCTTAGTAAATTGGACAGAGGGGCTTCCCAGGTGGCTCGGTAGTAAAGAATCTGTCTGTAAATGCAGGAGCCACAGGTGATGGGGGTTTGATCCCTGGTTCAGAAAGATGCCCTGGAGGAAGAAATGGCAATCCACTCCAGTATTCTTGTCTGGAAAATTCCGTGGATAGAGGACCTGACAGGCTACAGTCCAAGGGGTCGCAAAGAGTCGGACATGACCTAGTGACTGAGCACGCACACACACACACAAATTGGACAGGATTATTATTTTATGGATGAGAGAAGAGAGGTTAAATGATTTACCCACATTCGTACAGTTTATCTACAGAAAAGAAAATTGAATTTGAGCTTTTTGACTGCCTGTCCAATGGACTGATGTGCTTTATCATGCACAGTAATACATTTGATGCAACTTGATCACATTTTATGGTAGCAGTTAATGATCTCTTTGATATTGTTTACCAGTTGTTTCAAATGTATTGTTGTTTCACAAGCACTTTCCTTAGCTAGATATCAAGTATCTTGTGGATAGGCCTGGGCATATTTTGTGTGTTCATTGAATGCTGATTGAATTATTACCAGGGAAAGATGAAATATTTGAAAAAGAAGGGGGAAAGTATTGAAACATAATGGAACTGGGGAGAAATATACAGTTCTCGAAAGTTGCATCCTCATCATTTAAATTTAGGACATAATATAGAATATTATATTTGGAAGGGTCCCAAGAGATGATCTTACCTAACTATCTACCTGTTAAAGAATAACTTCTTTTAGTTTCTTCCAGTTTTATTGAGATATAATTGTCATACGGCACTATATAAGTTTGATATGCAGCATAATGATTTGACTTATAGGCATCATGAAACTATTACCGCAATAGGTTTAGTGAACATCCATCATCTCTTATAGTTACAGGAATAGAAAAAATGTTTTCCTTGTGATGAGAACTCTCAGTGTTTATTCTCTTAACTTTTGTATATAACATATGCTGTGCTGTGCTTAGTCACTCAGTCGTGTCCAATTCTTTGTGACCCCATGGACTGTAGCCTGCCAGGCTCCTCTGTCTATGGGGATTCTCCAGGCAAGAATACTGGAGTGGGCTGCCACACCCTCCAGGGTATCTTCCCAACCCAGGGATCGAACCCAGGTTTCCCGCATTTCAGGCCATTTCTTTACCATCTGAGCCACCAGTGAAGCCCAAGAATACTGGAGTGGGTAGCCTAACCCTTCTCCAGGGGTATTTCCTGACCCAGGAATCAACCTGGGGTCTCCAGCATTGCAGGCAGATTCTTTACCAGCTGAGCTACCAGGGAAGCCCCTATATATAGCATATACTGGTGTTAATTATATTTAACTATTGAACATTCCATCCCCAATACTTATAACTGGCGAAGTTTTTACCTTTTGACTGCCCTCATCCTATTCCCTCTATCCCAACCGCCGGAATACCTTCTATAGAACCTTTCATTGGCATCCCTCTAGTTTTGCTTAAATATCTCCACCGTTGTGGAGCTTATTTTCAAACAGGTCTGCTGTTAGGCTAAATCATTCCTTAAGTTTTTCTCTGTCAGTTAAGCATGCATTTATTGAGCAGCTGTGTCTCAGATGGCATACTGGCTGTCAGAAATACCAAGAAGAAGAATAGGTCAACTTCTCTCATGTAAAGCCCAAATGGGTGTTGCTGTTCAGTGGGCAGCTCTCTTCCAAGTTTTGTTTTATGGATTCAAGTCTCCTTCCATCTTAAGGCTCTGTTGTGTTCAACTTAATACTGCCAAGTTTCCCATGCTCATTTGCTGCCAGCCAGAAGTGAAAGGGCATGAAGGAAGTGTGTGGGAGTTGTTAGGAGTCAAGCCTGGAAGTGATGCACATCAATTCTGCTCATATTCCTTCACTAGATCTCAGTCACAGATCCACATTTAACACCCACTGTTGCCTAACTGTAGGCCCAGGAAGACAAAACAAAGGTTTGGTCATTGGCTAGCACTTTCAGCCACAGTGCTCTCACTATGCACAATTTTTGGATGAGGTGACAATGGCATGCTACACAGATTATGCAGGTAGAAATAGTGAGCCAGGATTCAGACTTGGGTGATCATGCACTAGAGCTCTCCCGTGCTTCTCTCCCAGACCAGCAGCATCAGCATCACCTGAGAAGTTATTAGAAATGCACATTAATTGACCTCACCCCAGACTTATCAAATCAGAAACTCTGAGGCGAGACCCAATAATGTGTTTTAATCAGGCCCTTTATGACCGATTCATTGTCACGTCTGAGAACCATTGCACCATACTGTACTACATTTCATTTGAGAGCTTCCAGAGTACTTTTCTAGCTGTCCATCAGTATTATCTGTCATCTAGAGGGATGTCTGACAGTATCAGTAGCCAACTTGGAAAATAAACATTTAAAATTATTTTTACTCAAATACAAAAACATTATTTGTTCTGCTTTAATTTTAAATAATAGTATTTCTATTATAGCATTGCCTTGTTTTAAGTGTTATTTATGCAATTGTCTATTTTCTCATACTAATTTCTAAGCATCCAAAATGTTCTTGTATCTCCCACAGTCACGAGTAATTTGCTTTCCAAATAGTAGGCATTCAATAACTGTTGGTGTAATTGAATGAGAAAAAATGTTGTATGAAAATGCTTCTCATTAAATCAAAGATACATGGAGAGCAGCTTTAGATGGTAAAACTTTTCAGTCATATTTTCCATGACTATTAAAAATTTCACAGAAAGGACCATTTAATATCTTCAATGTCAATCAATAGTAAGACTTTTAAACTGTTGCTATCAGATGTGAAAATTTACAGTGAGATGTTTAAAAATTATTAGTTACTTAAAAATCCACAATGTTCTATTTTTCTTCCTGAAATAACTTTCTCAATTAGCTAATTTATAATGCACGTACTAAAAGACATTAAACTACAACTCTCATTACTGGATATTTCACAGGCTCTAATGCAACTATAGAGTAAGTCTAAAATAATTTTTAGCGCTTCAAGTAATTATTGACTCATCATAGGACTATTTATCATGCAGGAGACTGCCTTCAAGACCAATGTTTTCAGAATGTTGTTTACATGGTGGTGTCTCATGTAAATTTTGACTGTTTTCTTGTATACTTCACCATCTCCCTTCTTCTCTTCCTCCCGTAAATCAGAATATTGGAAAGATAATCAGAACACACTTTACCAGGCATGTATGTGACAGCAAATAATATTATCAGGTTTTTTTCCATATCTCTGTCTTCAAGTTGAAAATCAAATCGGAGCATTTATCTATATAGTGTGAATTTCAGTCGTGCAGCTAAGCATTTCTTTGTAGCTGAATCAAATATAATTTGGTATTAAATGAGATGAGATGACTCATAAGCTATTGACCAAGTTCTAATGGTTAATTAGCAGCAGTGCATTATAACCCTCACCCACGCACAGTCACTATTGTGGCTAAAGGAATTTTAATTAGCTGTGAAAGACATTAGTCAAATATCACCTGAAAGCTTATTGCACTCTTATTTTTCAAATCTCTCCTCCTAGGTTCTTGCTTTGGAGTTTCTGTTATCCAAAGGTAGTGATTATGGGTTCGTTGGGCTTTTACCACCTTCTTTTCTCTTGCTTCCATTTCTCTGCCTACATTACCCTTTGCAAATCCTGAAACTGATCATAAGCAATCTGATAACGGGACCAAAGGCTTTCTGTTTTTGCATGATAACCCAAACATGCCAACCTGGCCCCATGTGAACAGCTTGGGTTTCTCCACTGATTTGGCCATCATTTCCAGTGGTATTGTTAGAAAGGGCCATTTTGGATGTTGACTTGGCTTTCCAATCAGTGTGCTAGTCTGATCCTCTATGTGGCTTAGAACAAAGTATTTGAAATGACCTGGGGAGGACTGGAATAGGAGTCAGAAGACCTTTTCCTTCAGCTTATATTTCTGACTTCAAAAATATACCTGAGCTGGGATGGATACATTTGTGGATGAATAATAAAATTAAAACATTAAAAATAGAATGAGGTCTGGCTTGAGCTTAAGGTAAGTGAGTGAATCATGTGCCCGATTAAATTAGCATTGCACAGAAGTGGAACCAGAAGGGGGTAGGGGTAACAGCTCTCTTCCCTCTGGGGTGACTTTCCATCTGTGCACTGCAGGCCTGCTACCAGATAATGAATGGTGAGAGATCCCAAATGACAGGTGGCAGAAGAATGCAAAAGATTGTTATTAGCCAACTCCTACAATATATATTCTGGGCACTGCTACTTGAGCAATTTTTTCCCATAAAGAGTACCTGTGAGCAGAAATTAAATATAGAAATAATATTCTTTACCCCATGACCTACATATAGGGGGAGGGATGCATTGGAAATACTCAAGGGTATAAAGAAGAGAGGGTACAGATGTTATATTTTGGTGGCTGGGCATCTATTCATCCTATCTGTACAGATATCTGAGGATTTACTTGTCTCCTTTTTATAGGCTGTGAATTTGAGTGGGATACTAGGAAGAAATATATGGCCAAGAGTAAGCCTCTATGGTCTGAATGTTTGTGTCTCCTCAAAATTCATGTGTTAAAATGCTAATGGCCAGTATGATGTTATGAGGAGGTGAGACCTTTGGAAGGTCCTTAGGTCATGAGGGTGGAGGCCTCCTGTATGAGATTAGTGTTCTTAAAGAGAGACCCCATAGAGATCCCTTGTGCCTTCTACTATGTAAGCACACTGTGAGAGGGCACTAGCTGTGAACCAGGAAGAACCCCCTCCTTCCACCCCTGCCAGAACTGGACCATGCTGGTATCTTGACCTTGGACTTTCTAGCCTCCAAAACTGTGAGAAATAAATACCTTTTGTTTATATACTACCGAGTCTGTGGCATTTTGTTATAGCAGCCCGAGCTGACTAAGACACAAGCCCATCAGTTCAGTTCAGTCACTTAGTCGTGTCCAACTCTTTGCAACCCCATGAACTGCAGCACGCCAGGCCTCCCTGTCCAACACCAACTCCCGGAGTCCACCAAAACTCATGTCCATAGAGTCGGTGATGCCATCCAACCATCTCATCCTCCATCATCCCCTTCTCCTCCTGCTCTCAATCTTTCCCAGCATCGGGGCCTTTTCAAATGAGTCAACTCTTCGCATGAGGTGGCCAAAGTATTGGAGTTTTAGCTTCAACATCAGTCCTTCCAATGAACACCCAGGACTGATCTCCTTTAGTATGGACTGGTTGGATCTCCTTGCAGTCCAAGGGACTCTCAAGAGTCTTCTCCAACACCACAGTTCAAAAGCATCAATTCTTCAGTGCTCAGCTTTCTTCACAGTCCAACTCTCACATCCATACATGACCACTGGGAAAACCATAGCCTTGACTACACGAACCTTTGTTGGCAAAGTAATATCTCTGCTTTTTAATATGCTATCTAGGTTGGTCATAACTTTCCTTCCAAGGAGCAAGGGCCTTTTAATTTCATGGCTACAGTCATCATCTGCAGTGATTTTTGAGCCCAAAAAATAAAAGTCTGCCACTGTTTCCCCATCTATTTGCCATGAAGTGATGGGACCAGATGCCATGATCTTAGTTTTCTGAATGTTGAGCTTTAAGCCAACTTTTTCACTCTCCTCTTTCACTTTCATTAAGAGGCTCTTTAGTTCTTCTTCACTTTCTGCCATAAGGGTGGTGTCATCTGCATATCTGAGGTTATTGATAATTTCCCTGGCAATCTTGATTCCAGCTGTGCTTCATCCAGCCCAGCGTTTCTCATGATGTGCTCTGCATAGAAGTTAAATAAGCAGGGTGACAATATACAGCCTTGACGTACTCCTTTTCCTATTTGGAACCAGTCTGTTGTTCCAAGTCCAGTTCTAACTGTTGCTTCCTGACCTGCATACAAATTTCTCAAGAGGCAGGTCAGGTGGTCTGGTATTCCCATCTCTTTCAGAATTTTCCACAGTTTATTGTGATCCACACAGTCAAAGGCCTTGGCATAGTCAATAAAGCAGAAATAGATATTTTTCTGGAACTCTCTTGGTTTTTCGATGATCCAGCTTATGTTGGCAATTTGATCTCTGTTTCCTCTGCCTTTTCTAAAACCAGCTTGAATATCTGGAAGTTCACGGTTCACATATTGCTGAAGCCTCGCTTGGAGAATTTTGAGCATTAATTTACTAGCATGTGAGATGACAGCCTATCAGCATATTGCATTTCCCAGGGTACAATAGTTGGTTCAGTGATGGTCCCATTATCCTTCAAGTGTCTATGAACACTCAGGCTTTTCCAGAGCTTCTGGGGAAATGATTCTTCTTTCCTGCTCTACTTGAACATGAAGGACTATAAAGCCTGTATTTCTGCTCTCATACTGCTACAAGGTGGAGCCTGAGACTGAAGAAAATAAAATAGGGGGTCAGAAATAGTCAGAAGGAGAGAAAAAAAGTGCTTTTATTCCTTCTAGTTTTATTGAGATATAATTGACATACAGCACTCTATAAATTTAAGGCATATAGCATGATGATTTGACTTACATACATCATGAAATGATGACCACAGTAAGTTTAGTGAACATCCATCATCTCATATAGGTACAAAATTAAAGAAATAGAAAAAAAAATGTTTTCCCCTACAATAAGAACACTTATGATTCACTCTCTTAACAACCTTCAGGTAAAACATGAAAGTGAAAGTGAAGTCCCTCAGTCGTGTCTGACTCTTTGCCACCCCATGGACCGTAGCCCACCAGGCTCCTCCATCCGTGGGATTCTCCAGGCAAGAATACTGGAGTGGGTTGCCATTTCCTTCTCCAGGAGATTTTTCCAACCCAGGGATCGAACCCAGGTCTCCTGCATTGCAGACAGATGCTTTACCATCTGAGCCACCAGGGAAGCACAGGTATAACATAAAGCAGTGTTAATTTATCATGATGCACATTACATCCCTAGTACTTATTTATCTTATTAACAGGAAATTTGTACCTTTTCACTGCCTTTGTCTAATTCCCTCTCATCCTCACCTCTGGTAACCACAAATCTGATTTCTTCTTTTTTTAACGAGTGTGTGTGTTTTTTGAAGTATAATTGACCTACAGTCCTATGTTAGTTCCTTGTATTGTTGTTGTTCAGTTGCTAAGTCATGTCTGACTCTTTGTGATCCCGTGGATTGCAGCACACCAGGCGTCCCTGTCCTCCACTATCTCCCAGAGTTTGCTCAAATTCATGTCCATTGAGTCAGTGATGCTAAGTTCTTTATATGCAACACAGTAATTAAATATTTCTAGGCTTCCCATATGGCTCAACTGGTAAAGAATCCACCTGCAATGCAGGAGACCTGGGTTCGATGCCTGGGTTGGGAAGATCTCCTGGAGAAGGGAAAGGCTACCCACTCCAGTATTCTGGCCTAGAGAATTCCATGGACTGTACAGTCCATGGGGTCTCAAAGAGTTGGACACAACTGAGCAACTTTCACTTTCATACAGTTCAAAATTGTCATCATGATAAGTCTATTTACCATCTGTCTCCAAAGATATTACATAATTATTACTTTCCCCACACTGTGCATTTCATACCTATGACTCATTTTGTAGCTGAAATTTTGTACCTCTTTATCTCCCTCACCTATTCTATTCCCCCACCCCTCTCCCCTCTGGTAGCCACCTAGTTTTTCTTTATATCTGTGACTCTGTTTGGGCTTCCCTGGTGGCTCAGTGGTAAAGAATCTGCCTGCCATTGCAGGAGATGCAGGTTCTATCCTTGGGTCAGGAAGATCCCCTTTAAAAGGAAGTGGCAACCCACTCCAAGATTCTTGCCTGGGAAATCCCATGGACAGAGGAGCCTGCCGGGCTCAGACATGACTTAGCAACTAAACAACATGACTTTGTTTGTATTTAGTTATGTTTGTTCATGTTTTGTTTTTTAGATTCCACATATAAGTGAAATCATACATCATTTGTCTTTGTCAGAGTTATTTTACTGAGCATAATACTCTCTAGGTCTATCCACATTGTCTCAGATAACAAGATTTCATTTTTTATTATACTGTGTAATATTCCATTGTGTATATATGTGTCCTTCTATTAGTGGACACTTAGATTGCTTCCATGTCATGGCTATTACAAATTATACTGCAATGAACATAGGAGTGCATGTATCTTTTCAAAGTAGTGTTTTTTTTTTCTTCAGATAAATACCCAGAAGTGAAATTCTTGAATCATATGGTAGTTATATTTTTAATTTTTTGAGGAATCTCTGTTTTCTACAGTGGTGCACCAATCAACGTTCCCACCAACAATGCACGAGGGTTCACTTTTTTCCATATTGTCATCAATGCATATTATTTGTTGTCTTTTTAATAATAACCATTCTGACAGGTGTGAAATAATATCTCATTGTGGTTTTGATTTGCATTTCCCTAATGGTTAGTGATGTTGAGAATTTTTTTCATGTGCCTGTTGACCACCTGTGTGTATTTTCTTTGGGAAAATGTCTATTCAGGTCCTTTGCCCATTTTTTAATCAGATTATGTGGGCTTTTTTGATATTAAGTTGTGTGAGTTCTTTGTATATTTTGGATATTAACTCCTTATCAAATATATTGTTTGCAAATATATTCTCCCATTGAGTAGGTGGCCTTTTTGTTGATAGTTTTCTTTGCTGTACAAAACATTTTAGTTAGATTAGTCTCATTTGTTTATTTTTGCTTTCTTTTCCTTGCCTGAGGAGACATATACAAAAAAAATTGCTAAGACCAATGTCAAAGAGTGGACTGTCTGTGTTTTCTTCTGGAAGTTTTATGCTTTTAGGTCTTACCTTTAAGTTTTTAATCCATTTTGAGTTTATTTCTGCCTATCATGAGAAACTAGTCCAGTTTGATTCTTTTGTGCATAGCTGTCCAGTTTTCCCAGCATCATTTATTGAAGAAGCTGTTTTTTCCCTCATTATATATTGTTGCCTTCTTTGATTAACTGCCCATATAAATGTGGGTCCATTTCTAGCAAAATGAGTCTGATGACACATTTGAGCATTGACTCCAACAGTGCCTGTCATCCAGCCCTGCCTCTGGATCAGGCAGTCTTTGAATTTCATTTATGTAAATCAATAAATTGCTTTCATTCTTTTTTTTGGCCTGAGCTAGTTTGGTTTGGGTATTCTGTTTGCAACCAAATTTTCCCTGACTTGCACAGATGTGAATACTACTCAAGCATCTCCACAGTTGAAGATTGATCCATTATTACACAGGATGTTTACTTATCTTCTCCAAACCTTAGATTCCTGATATATAAGATGGGTCTAAAAATGTTACTCTCACCTAAGTTTTTCTCATTGTAATAATATTTGTCATTTTTAAAGTATTTCTCTGCACTATGTGCTATACTACACATAACACACATGTGCGTGTGCACACAAACACACACCCTATGCCCTTAAAACTCTATGAGATAGATATTTTAATTCCCATTTTATAGATGTAAAGACTGAGGCTCAGATAACTTATACATCTCACTCAGGGTCACATGGCTTGTGTGTGGTCAGTCTTTGAGCAAAAGTCTGTCTGATTCCATAGACAATGATCCTAATCTACAAAACTAAACAACCTCTATGTGTTCCAATAAGAAAGACAGTAACTTTGAACCTATACTTTGACCTACATCACAATTAATTCATAGTGTGGGGAGTGCTTGCTAATTTGACTTGTTCCTTGGCAAGTTCAACAGTGTATAAAAAAAGAACTTTGTGTAGAAACCATAAATCACATACTGGCTTTGAGATATAACTGAGATAGATCTTGTAGCTGTGAAACTGGAGGAGAAACAGATTAGCTTGTGGTGTCTAAAGGCAGAACTATGAGCTAACAGGTACTGTAAGATGTGGCCACAGTCAGTCAACAGATGACAGAACAAATCTCTATTCACTGTGGAAAAATCAAAGTCAGAAAACACACCAAAATTCATTGTGATATTAGAATCCTCTTCAACCTGGAACATCAACATTAACTGATTTTGGCAGATAATATCAAACTGGAACTCATGGACTCTCATAAGCCATAACATTCTGTTCATATAACAAATCTTAATGCTGGTGCAAGGCTGTGCTGGCTTTACTGGTTCTAGGATTTTAGAAGTGCAAATATCTAGGTGAGTCCTAAGCTAGTGTCAAATACCAGGAATAAGACTAGAATTTAGGATAGGAAAGAATTCTATAATTTCTGGCAATGGGCTGTACTTTTTCAGCCAGATATTCTTCGAATTTATTTGTTCTTTGTTAACCTTGAGCTTCAAATGAAATATGATTTAAAGAGCTTATTTAATAATTTTTTTAAATCCATATTTACCTAGAGTGTTAAAGTGAGAGCAGCTTGTGTGATTGTCTCAGTGAAAGTTTCCTAACTCTCTGAAGGAAAGTGGACCAAGGATAATAATGGTCAAAACTTCAAGGGACAGTTTTTTCTTCCTATATGGAGATGTTCTATAAATATAAACCATACTTTCTTTTTACCAGTCATGTCCTAATTATTAAACTAATAACATATTTTTCAAATCTAATTTGAATCCTATTAACTGTTTGGTCCTAATCAATTATTTTTATTTCCTTTTTTTAAGCTTATTTGTATTTATTTGTTTTTTTTTTAATTTATTTAATTGGAGGCTAATTACTTTACAATGTTGTAATGGTTTTTGCCATACATTGACATGAATCAGCCATGGGTGTACACGTGTTCCCCATCCTGAACCCCCCTCCCACCTCCCTCCCCATCCCATTCCTCAGGGTCGTCCCAGTACACCAGCCCTGAGCACCCTGTCTCATGCATTGAACCTGGACTAGCGATCTGTTTCACATATGATAATACACATGATTCAATGCTATTCTCTCAAATCTTAAAATGCTCTCCTTGATTGAATTCTTTCTTAAAAGATTTCTGCCAAGTCATTTTCTGGTTCCTTTCTGCACTCCTCTTCTTCTACCGAATGTTTAAATGCTGGTTTTCTGTCAAGGTTCTACATACCCTGACTACTTCCCTTTTGATTGTATTCATACATATTATCCATTATACATGTAATCTCTAAGTGATTCCATTGCTACCATCTTAATCACTTAAGTACTCAAAAGCTACATATTACCATGAGAAAGACCCCCAACATTGGACTTTTACATAATGGCCCTGTTGTTGTCATTACAAGAGAGGTGAAATGGAATCCCCTCAAAACTGGTTTGGATATTGAAACTGATGAGGCCACGTATGCATCAAGAGGGTAGGAATAATATTTATTTTCACATAATGAGACTTTCTGAAGAGAGAAGTTTGGGTTCCCAAGTAGGTCCAAAAATGGATTTAGAGAGCAAGGAGGGGCACGTGGCTTTGGATTTTATTGTGGCTAGGTTGTGGGGCTGGGGCGAGAGTTCCCTTGTATGGGCTGGGACTTCCATAGTTTGAATTTTTCTCTAGCACCAAAGTGGTGAGCATCTAGGCCTTCTTATCAGCTTGCCCAGATATACAGAAAGACAGAGTGGTAGAGCCTGAAAGCTATCAGCAGTCAAAAATAAAAAATGGAGTTAGACTCTTTATTACAAACTCCATCATAGTTGTCATAGTTAATTTAGAATTGACCACTACAAAATCCACAACTTCAATCCATTAGTCTGTTCTGAATTGTAGAATTGCCAAATTGATCTTTCTACTCGGACATCTGACAGAGCCCTCGAGCTCAACATGTTCAGAACTAGGCCCTTTTTACAATGTAAGTTAATGACCTCTCAATCCACATAGTTTTCCAAATTAGAAAGATGACAGATATCCTACATGTTTCTCTCTTCTTATCAACCCCCTGGTCTTTTTTATTGGTCATAGGCTCCTACTGATTCTGCCTTTGATCACCTTGCTGATACTGCCCTCCTCTTGTAGATCCCCATTGACTACCTCAGCTCAGTCCCTTGTAGTTTCTTGACTAGATTACCACAATAGCCAGATTTTAATGGCTGCTCTGTTTCTGGTGTCATCCTCCCTGATAATCCACACACACATTTACCAACTTGACCCCAAATGAAAATATGACCATGTCACTCTCCTACTTAAAACTGGAGTAGGAAATGGCAACCCATGCCAGTATTCCTGCCTGGAAAAATCCCACGGACAGAGGAGACTGGCAGGCTATAGCAAATGGTTAGTCTTGACCAGCTACAAGTTAAAGTATGAATATCTTCTACTGGCATACAAAAGCTTTTATTTTTGCCTTCAGCCTATTCCTTTGGCCTCATCTACCTACTCCTTTGACCTGACTCCTGTTCTTTCAGATTCACCCTGGGTTTCAGTTATACTATCAACATACTTTCAGGTCCTCAAATGATATGAAGTCATTTTCTTTGTCACCATACATTTTTGCATGTTGTTCCTTTTGCCCAGAAGATCCTTCATGTCTCTGCCCTCTAGGAAGCCCTACTTACTCTTCTAGTCTGAATGCAGATAGTGTCTCTTCTATGAGGTTTTTCTTGACTGTCTCAAGTCATGTTCTGAGCATAGTACCCTGTGTATAATGAGTATAGTAACCATTTATTCTGTGCCTCACACTGTGCTAAATCCTTTATGTAAATTATTTTAGGCACTCTGTCTAGTAATTTTTAGGAACTAAGTGTGGATATCCCTGTCTTAAACATAAAGATTTTAAGTATAGAAAGTTGCAATTATTTACCCAAGACCACACTACTATCAAGTAGTGGATCTCAAGTTTGAACCCAAGCTTTATGTCTTATCTAGACCAATGCTCATCATCATGATGTTGCTCAGGAATGATAGGTGACCTATCTCTTCGTATGAGTCAAACAAACAGTAGTACCTACTGTGTATATTATATGTTGAAGACACCAGGACTGAGCAAATGCCAAAGAACAATATAGTATAGCCATTACATCCGTGTGTGTGTGTGTGTGTGCGCACATGTGTGCTCAGTCATGTCCAACTCTTTGCAACCCATGGACTATAGCCTGCCAGTCTCCTCTGTCTGTGGGATTTTCCAGGCAGGAATACTGGAGTGGGTTGCCATTTCCTACTCCAGGCGCTCTTCCCAACCCAAGGATCTAATTTGCATCTCTTATATCTCCTGCATTGGCAGGAAAATTCTTTACCACTGAGTCACCTGGGAAGTCCTTTATTAAATCCATAGTAAAAAGTTAAATCATGCCATCATATTTAAAATCTGTAGAAGTTGACTAGGAAAAGACTGAGAATTGATGGTCATTTCTGTTAAATCTAAATGAGGAAAATGGCTAAGTACTTCTTGAAAACCATCAAATGATTGAAGTAAGGACAGTGTAAAAGGTCTGTAACAGTCATATGTCATAGCATCTATGTCCCTCACTTACATCTTGAATGGTCCATAAAGAGAAATGACTTTGACTTCTGCCATCTGTTCCCTCCATCAAGAATAAGTACCATGGAAGGGATGCAAGAACTGTCACACAAAGAGCAGACATTAAGACTGAAATTGCAGCTCTCAGACTGAGGAGCTGAACAATAGTCAAAGATGGGAGAAATCCTAACAGCTGGCAAGTCAGGGAAAGGAAGGTGGGGGAAATGAGTCTCATTGTTTACCTAACTTCTAAAGATGAAGTCATAAAAACCATACAACCTAATTTCAGCTCTATTGTCATTCCAGGAATGTCTTTTTGCACCACTCAAATCAAACCATCTGGGTTCCATTCTTCCCTGTTGATCTTTCTCATCCTTTATGATATAGTTCAAATGTTACTTCTTTGTGACATATCCCCTACTCTCCCAGTTAGCATTGATAGCTCCAACCTTTTGCTCACAAAGAACCCTATTTATACCTCCATTTATTAGTTCTTAGCTAGATTCAAGACCAAGTTTGAGCTTCTTAAAAGCAGAGAACGATTCTTTCTTGTATGCTTATGCCAACTGCCTAGCACAGGGCTGAGGTCAAACTAGGCTTTCAGTGAAGGCTTGTCGAATTGAAATAAATCTGTTAATGTTAAGGAATTACTAAACTATATATCTTTCTTGACCAAATGTCTTGTTCCTCTAAGGACACATTTTAAAGAATCAGGAAGCCTCAAATAGTCTTTTTGGTGTTCTGTTTGCACATGATTTTTTTTTTTTTTACTGAAATTTTAGCCTCTGAAATGCACACTTTATTAGTACAAAAGATTTTCTCAGAGAGAGAACTCAGATGTTACATATAACCTTGGCTGAGTTATGCTTTAATGTTCCTTCAACATTCCCAATAGTAGACCTCGATTCTTTGTTAGATTTCCTGGAAAGCATCTGCAACAGCAGCTCCTGCCACTACCACTACTCATGTTGGCCAGCCTATGTTTGCTACAACTATCAGGGGTCTAGACAAATCAGTCTCTGACTGAAGAGAAAGCTCTGATTGCTAAAGCAGCCAGGAGAGTAGACCTAAAATCCTGTAGTGTATGAGAAATGGAAAAGGAGACATTTAGGTAGAGAAAATGAATAATAAAACTTATGATGAAAGAGAGAGCCCTCTACCTTAAAAGCCTTTGTTTTATTTATTCGTTGGATTATCCATTTTAAGCCCAAACTTAGAGATTTTCCTAAGGCTATTTTGTAAAATGGAAGAAAACTAGGACTATTAAGATTAATTTTCTGTATGATAGCTTCCTTCATGGTTGTAAAATGGCTGCAGTAGCTCTATCATCACATTTTTGTACACTTAAATTCAGAGGCAGAAAAAAAAAGTACTTGCATGTTTCCTGTTAAGAAATGTTTCCCAGCTATATCCTTTACAACTGACTATAAGACAAGATTTCCTTTCACATCTCACTGGCCAGTCAGTAACTGGTCAGGATGAGTTGGTGATGGAATCTCAATGATTGGCTTGATCAAATTAAGTCACCCACTGAGGCTAGGGATGGAGCCAGATTTCCTGAAGTGCAACATGGAGGACCATGTAGTCCTATACTGTCTGAAACGAAGAAGTGGACAAGTCTCTGGGGAGACAACCCAAGCTGATTTCAGCAAGTTCATACACAAGTTATTGCCATTTAAGACAGTTCTGAACATGAGTGACATGGTTACTCATTGCCAGAGAAGAGAATATTCCAAGATAATGGTGGGACATGAGAAAGTATTTGGTCCTGGAAGGTGTAAGAGAGAGAAATTGATGTAAAAGATTACCAGGGGAAATGCAACAAGAAGCACAGGTAAAGAGATGTGTGATTTATATAGGATTTTTGTCATAATCCCATAGTAGAACAAAGGTGATATATTCTGAACTCAAAATGAAGTGTTGAGCACACTTACCAGTGATAACCAAATAACTTATCCTTTTAAGACACACTTTATAAATTTTTTATTGAAGTATAGTTGATTTAGAGTCTGCCTGCAATGAAGGAGACCCGGGTTCAATCCCTGGGTCAGGAAGATCCCCTGAAGAAGGAAATGGCAATCCACTCCAGTATTGATTTTTTTTAATTTATTTATTTTAATCAGAGGCTAATTACTTTACAATATTGTGGTGGTTTTTGCCATACATTGACATGAATCCAGTATTCTTACCTGGAAAATCCCGTGGATGGAGGAGCCTGGTAGACTACAGGGGTCTCAAAGAGTTGGACACCACTGAGTGACTAACACACACATAGCTGATTTATAATATTGTGCCGATCTCTGCTATGCAGCAAAGTGATTCAGTTATATATGATAGACATTCTTTTTTAAATATTCTTTTCCGTTATGGTTTATCACAGGATATTGATCACAGTATCACAGGATATCACAGGATACTTCCTTTCCCTCTCCTCCTCCCCTTGGCAACTACAAATCTGTTCTCTTTGTGAATCTGTTTCTGTTTTGTAGATAGGTTCATTTGTGCTGTGTTATATAAGTGATATCATATGGTACGTGTCTTTCTCTTTCTGACTTCTTTCACTTAGTGTGATAAGGTCTAAGTCCCTCCATATTGCTGCAAATGGCATTATTTCATTCTTTTTTATGCCTGAGTAGTATTCCACTGTCTGTATGTACCACATTTTTTTTTAATCCATTCATCTGTTGATGGACATTTAGGTTGTTTCCATGGCTTGCCTATTGTGAATAGTGCTGCTATGAACATGGGGGTGCATGTATCTTTTCAAATTAGAGTTTTGTCTGGATATGTGCCCAGGAATTGGATTGCTGGATATGGTAGTTCTATTTTTATTTTTCTGAGGCACCTCCACACTGTTTTCCATAGTGGCTGTAGCAACTTACAATCCTGCCAACAGTGTAGAAGACTGCCCTTTTCTCCACGCCCTCTCTAACATGTCTTCTTTGTAGACATTTTATTGATGGCCATTCTGAACAGTGTGAGATGATAGCTTATTTAGTTTTTATTTACATTGATTTAACAGTTAGTGATGTTGAGCATGTCATCTTGAATCTACAGCAAGCACCTACTCTGTGCCAAGTACCATACTAGTCATGCATACATTCTTATATACAAGGCCCCTGTTCTCCTGGGTTATGTGTTAAAGACACATTTTTGTTGTTGTTGTTCCAACATCTCAAAGAATATGAACTACACCACTCCTCACAATATCATCTCCCTTTAACGTTAGATATAAAAAAAAAAATTTCAAAGCAGTGAGTGTGTCCATCCCCATTGGATGTTTTTTCTAAGAAAATTGTTTTCCAGCCTAGATGGGGTTCTATTGAAAGTATGGAAGGTAGTCCAGTTGAATCTGAAGACATAGATTTCCACATAGACTGATTGTAAAGGACTGGCCTTTTACACCATACTTAAAATCCCACCATTCCACCCTCATTTCTTTTAACTTTCCTGAGGGGAGTTACACTGTAAGTGATTTCCAATGTTAGCCTCATACTCCTTTTCCTCATCTCTACATACAAAAAACCCAGTGCTATTTTGAGGGGAAGGATACATTGGAACATTACTTCACAACCTTTGTCTCAGAATTTTCCCAGGTGGAATGGCATTGTTTTCAACAGACACCGCTCAACATTATCACCATTATATCCAGGTGAGAGGAAGAAGAGGCACAGCAGTAATCAAAAAATATATTAGTTTCTATAGAACTAAGGGCTAATTCTAGCATTCTCTTTCTTCTAGTAACTTCTGCTTCAGGTGGAGAGAGTAAAGGGCAGGAATAATTCTACCTACTGAACTGTTTTATTGACTGCCTCTTGTCATTTCTCTCCTACCAGAGATGTTATGTTGTGGATAACTTTGAGCGGATAATTTCACTGTTTATATGACAGTTAAGAGAGAACTGAAAACATCTTTATATAATACTTAGAACACAGTACAGGGTTTCTTGTGAACAACGTGCTATTTTGTTTTATAAGAATACTTATTTTTTTAAGCATTGAAACCTATACATTACCGTATGCAAGATAGATAGCCAGTGGGAATTTGCTGTATGATACAGGGAACTCAAACCTGGTGGGGTGGGATGGGGTCGGAGGTGAGGGAATTTTAAGAGGGAGGGGACATATGTATGCCTATGACTGACTCATGTTGTTGTATGGCAGAAACCAATACAATATTGTAAAGCAATTATCCTCCAATTAAAAATAAATTTTAAAAATGGTGAAATTAGTAAATTTTAAGTGGTATCATTTATTAAAATAAAAAAGTCATTGGATTAAAATTTTGATTTGTAATTCCTATAACTTCATATTCCCAAATTCCTCAGCCCTGGGAGAGTACTCTCAATTTAATACTTAAAGTAGCTTGAGTCCACATCTCACATTGTGGGAGACTTAGCATTTCCTAACATCTCTAAGAATTCTTGGGGAAGCATACTTTTCTCCTAGTCATCTCTTGTCCTATTAATAATACTTAGGTTCTTCTTCATTCTTTATTCAACACTGTCCATTATAGGACTTCCCTGGTGGTCCAGTAGTTAAGACTCAGCACTTTAACTGCCATAAGCCTGAGTCCAGTCCCTCATTGAAGAACAAAGATCCCAGAAGCCACTCAGCATGGCCCCCCAAAATAAGAAATATAATAAAAGCCATATATAGAATTTTAATTTTTTGTAGCTGCATTAGGAAAGGCAAAATGAGACAAATGACATTAATTTTAGCATTATATCTTTTAAAACCCAACATGCCCAATTGTTATCATTTCAACATGTGGCATCAGCTATGATTTAAATGTTCAATATCCACATGTGGCTAGTAGCTACTGTATTGGTCAGCATGTCTCTGTATCCTCATATCTCATTTCCAGTGACAGGTCTTCCCTTTTTTGCCAGTCCTAACATGGAACATTGACCATTTCCCTGATTCCACAAAGCAATCACTAAAAAAGGCTTTTGCTTGTACCACATTTTGAGGCTTGGGAATAGTGGATGGTTACATTATTACACAACCTCCCCAACCACTGGACTACTGAAAATCCTGTCTTAATGTCCTTCTGCCATTTTTTTCATAAAGAATTTCTCTCTGAACATTTCTTTCCAAACTTCAGCCTCCCACCAGGCTTCTAAGTACAGTATTAATGAAGAATCATGGGCATGAAAGAAATGCATTTCAGAACCTTTGTTAAACAAAAAGAAATGTCAGAAAAAAAGAGAAATGTCAAGATCTATCATCCTGCCCATCTCAAGATCACATCTCAGAGAAAGCTTTTCCTGACTTTACTAAATAAATACAAATCCTTATGGAAACTTGCCTGAACTTTTAAGACAGTCAACATATTTTGCCTTATAGCAGCATAGTTATTAACTTAGACCTCTCCTTGTCCCCACAGAATTTGAGGCCTGCTTTGTTTTTAAGGAATGAATCTCCTCTTCCTTAATCATGTCTTCTTGCCTATTTATGATAGCTCCTGATCATCTCTGACATGTGCCAGCATAGGAGCTCTGATCACTCCCATCCAAATTCCCTCTCTTGATTTGAAAGCTCATGCCACTCTCCACCTTGGCTTGTCTAACCAAATTGTAGTCACTACCTGGTCCAGATTAGACTGTTATGGGGAGTGTGTACATGTAACTAGTTTGTCAGCCCCATGTCTGCACCTGCCCTTGATTTCATCCATCTTCTAAGGCATTTCGTGGAACCCAAGTCAGCTTAGTTTGAGCCAAGATACAATACAATTTGGCATATTTTTGATCAAAATTATAACTGATATAGGTTTGAGAATAAACTCTGACTTAAATGACAAAAATCTCAAATAAACTGAAGGTGAGATACTGGCTAATAAACTACAAATAAAAGGAAATACTTTGGATGGCTACAAAGCTTGACCGTTAATAGCTCTGGAGATCTAACTCTTCCTAGTGCAATGTGCTAAGCCACATACTTGCCCCACAGAGCATGATGAGCCTTTATAACCATTGCTTTGGTGGTAACTTTAATTATGACACATTGGAATATTTTAATAATAACTTACATCCATGGTTATTAAAAAATTTAAAGAACAGATACAAATGAAGTCATGGTAGGAGGCTTAATAGTGTGTTTGTGGCAGGGGTGGAAGAGATATTTATTATTCTTACAGAGTTTGAGAATTGCCAAAACTCCTGACTTGCCAATATTAGTATATAACCCAAACAATATAAATATGTTAAAAGTTTTTATAATAATCAAAATAAACTGCCAAATTTCATTGAAAAGGCATCTCTTGATGGTGAGAATGGGGCTTTTTTCCATTTACTTATGTGTTTAAGGATGACAATAACTTATTGCTAGAATGAGACAAGGGTCAGCATCAATTCTTTTCCAGTTTTACATGTTATGTAAGCACTGAGCAAGCTTGCACACATACAGAAGTGGATGAGAGGGAAGGAGCTTAGTTATAGCAGTGTCACTCAGGTCTTTGAATATCTTCTGAGTTTTATGCCAAAAATCACACATGCTTTATCAAAAACTACTTTTAATGATCTGTCAACCAGTAATTTGATTAAGTACTAATTTCAATTTTGCTGAAAGCACAGAATTGCAAACTGTGACTTGGCAAAGGGTTTGCTATCTTCTCATCAGAACCATTCGCTTTTACAACACTGAAATCAATATTTCGATTTGTCCCCTTGTTTAGCACTGGGGAAGTTTCCACACTTGAGGGCAATGCTCTAGAGTAAGGTTCAGGATGATTGAGAAATAAGCTTTTCTTTTCGTAAAGTGGGTGATATATTATTCTAATAGCAAAAGTGGGAAAGGAGAAGCAAAATGATGGCAAGATTGGTCTTGGTCAGGCCAATTTTAGGAAGAATACACAGGAGAGTTAAAGATTTAGAAATTGATTGCTTTAAAACCATCCATGCTCACATTCCCTTTGGATAATTTTTGTGTACCTGAAGGAATCCATGATGTCCCCCAGTCTAAAACCCTTTGCAGTACTACACACAAGAATCACCCCATACTTGAAGTTCCTTTGGTATTACTGAATGATATTCAACAGATTAATGATTATATACCACATTGGGGATTTTCTTATATTTAAAAAAATTTTTAAAGTTTATTTATTGAAGTATAGTTAATTTACAATGATGTGTTAGTTTCAAGTGTACAGCAAAGTGACCTTTTATCTATATATAGACCTTTGCAGATTATTTTCCATTATAGGTTATTACAAGATATTGAGTATAGTTCCCTGTATTATAGAGTAGGGCCTTGTTGTTTATCTATTTTGTATACAGTAGTGTGTATATGTGAATCCTAAACTCCTCATTTATGTCCACCCCCCACCTGCTATCCCCTTTGGTAACCATAAGTTTCTTTTTTATGTCTGTGAATCTGTTTCTGTATTGTAAACAAATTCACTTGTATCATGTTTTTTAGATTCAATATGTAAGTGATATATATTTTGTCATAGTTTTTATTTAGAGTTTTATGTATGTAATGTGGGAACTAGTTTTTCTCCCAAATATTTAATTAACATTTTCCTAATTAGATTATACATTGTTTGAACATCAGGGGTAGATATTATTTATTTTCTCACCGATCACAATTCCATTCACAAAGCTGAAGTGTGTTTGATTGATTATTGGCACCTGTTAATTGCAAGGAGATCATACCAGTCAATCCTAAAGAGAATCAATCCTGAATATTCATTGAAAGGACTGATGCTGAAGCTCCAATATTTTGGCCACCTAATGTGAAGAGCCGATTCATTAGAAAGACCCTGATACTGGGAAAGATTGAAGGCAGGAGGAGAAGGGGATGACAGAGGATGAGATGGTTGGATGGCATAACCAACTCAATGGACATGAGTTTGAGCAGGCTCCAGGAGTTGGTGATGGACACGGAAGCCTGGCATGCTGCAGTCCATGGGGTTGCAAAGAGTCGGACATGAATAAGTGACTGAACAACAACTCTGGTCTTAGCTTCGTTAAGCAAGTTCCTCCCTCCATTCTACCCTCCACCGCTTCAAAACACACTCCTATAAGGATTGCATATGCCTAAACGTGGTCTCTACAAAAGAAGTGGTTCAGGTCCCGGTGGTTTTATTTGTCTGGCTCCTCATTTAGATCCTAGTTAATCCTAGACATGGCCATCAAAAGGAAACTCAGGAATCCTGAGGAGAGTATGGCATTAATTTGGTGGATATTTGAACTGTTTATCATGAATTATAGGTGGTCCACTACTATATTTTGAGGGTAATTTATTAAACATGTACAAAATTTTAATTGTATATTCCTGAAACATTGAATCTTTTATCTATATGTGTCAACATAATGCCTATAATAACCTTCTCTTTTCATTTTATGGACCATCAGAATTAAAATTGCTTTGTAAAAACCCTGTTTAGATGATGAAAAGATGAGTTACAGGCTGGGAGAAAATATTTGCAAACCACATATCCAATGAAGTACTCATCTCTAGAACACATAGTTCAGTTCAGTTCAGTTGCTCAGTCATGTCCAACTTTTTGCGACCCCATAAACTGCAGCATGCCCAGCCTCCCTGTCCATCACCAACCCCCGGAGTCCACCCAAACTCATGTCCATTGAGTCGGTGATGCCATCCAACGATCTTGTCCTCTGTCATCCCCTTCTCCCCCTGCCCTCAATCTTTCCAAGCATCAGGGTTTTTTCAAATGAGTCAGCTCTTCACATTAGGTGACCAAAGTATTGGAGTTTCAGCTTCAACATCATACCTACCAATGAACACCCAGGACTGATCTTCTTTAGGATGGACTTGTTGGATCTCCTTTCAGTCCAAGGGACTCTCAAGAGTCTTCTCCAACACCACAGTTCAAAAGCATCAATTCTTTGGCACTCAGCTTTCTTCACAGTCCAACTCTCACATCCATACATGACCACTGGAAAAACCATAGCCTTGACTAGATGGACCTTTGTTGGCAAAGTAATATCTCTGCTTTTGAATATGCTATCTAGGTTGGTCATAACTTTCCTTCCAAGGAGTAAGCATCTTTTAATTTCATGGTTGCCATCACCATGTGCAGTGATTTTGGAGCCCAGAAAAATAAAGTCAGCCAATGTTTCCACTGTTTCCCCATCTATTTGCCATGAAGTGATGGGACCAGATGCCATGATCTTCGTTTTCTGAATGTTGAGCTTTAAGCCAACTTTTTCACTCTCCTCTTTCACTTTCACCAAGAGGCTCCTTAGTTCCTCTTCACTTTCTGCCATAAGGGTGGTGTCAACTGCATATCTGAGGTTATTGATATTTCTCCCGGTTGAAGAAGCTAAAGTTGAACAGTTCTATGAAGCCTACAAGACCTTCTAGAACTAATACCCAGAAAAGATGTCCTTTTCCTTATAGGGGACTGGAATGCAAAAGTAGGAAGCAAAGAAACACCTGGAGTAACAGGCAAATTTGGCCTTGGAGTACAGAATGAAGCAGGGCAAAGGCTAATAGAGTTCTGCCAAGAGAATGCACTGGTCATAGCAAACACCCTCTTCCAACAACACAAGAGAAGACTCTACACATGGACATCACCAGATGGTCAACACTGAAATCAGATTGATTATATTCTTTGCAGCCAAAGATGGAAAAGCTCTATACAGTCAGCAAAAACAAGACTAGGAGCTGACTGTGGCTCAGATCATGAACTCCTTATTGCCAAATTCAGACTGAAATTGAAGAAAGTGGAGGAAACCACTAGACCAGTCAGGTATGACCTAAATCAAATCCCTTATGATTATACAGTGGAAGTGAGAAATAGATTTAAGGGACTGGATCTGATTGATAGACAGAGTGCCTGATGAACTATGGATGGAGGTTCAATGACATTGTACAGGAAACAGGAATCAAGACCATCCCCAAGAAAAAGAAATGCAAAAAAGCAAAATGGCTGTCTGGGGAGGCCTTACAAATAGCTGTGAAAAGAAGGGAAGCGAAAAGCAAAGGAGAAAAGGAAAGATGTACCCATTTGAATGCAAAGTTGCAAAGAATAGCAAGGAAAGACAAGAAAGCCTTCCTCAGCAATCAATGCAAAGAATAGAGGAAAACAATAGAATGGGAAAGACTAGAGATCTCTTCAAGAAAATTAGATACCAAGGGAACATTTCATGCAAAGATGGGCTCAATAAAGGACAGAAATGGTAGGGACCTAACAGAAGCAAAAGATATTAAGAAGAGGTGGCAAGAATACACAGAAGAACTGTACAAAAAAGATCTTTATGACCCAGATAATCATGATGGTGTGATCACTCACCTAGAGCCAGACATCCTGGAATGTGAAGTCACATGGGCCTCAGAAAGCATCACTATGAACAAAGCTAGTGGAGGTGATGGAATTCCAGTTGAGCTATTTCAAATCCTGAAAGATGATGTTGTGAAGGTGCTGAACTTAATATGCCAACAAATTTGGAAAACTCGGCAGTGGCCACAGGGCTGGAAAAGGTCAGTTTTCATTCCAATCCCAAAGAAAGGCAATGCCAAAGAATGCTCAAATTACTGCACAATTGCACTCATCTCACATGCTAGTAAAGTAATGCTCAAAATTCTCCAAGCCAGGCTTCAACAATATGTGAACTGTGAACTTCTGATGTTCAAGCTGGTTTTAGAAAAGGCAGAGGAACCAGAGATCAAATTGCCAACATCTGCTGGATCATCGAAAAAGCAAGAGAGTTCCAGAAAAACATCTATTTCTGCTTTATTGACTATGCCAAGGCCTTTGACTGTGTAGATCACAATAAACTGTGGAAAATTCTGAAAGAGATGGGAATACCAGACCACCTGACCTGCCTCTTGAGAAACCTGTATGCAGGTCAGGAAGCAACAGTTAGAACTGGACATGGAACAACAGACTGGTTCCAAATAGGAAAAGGAGTACGTCAAGGCTGTATATTGTCACCCTGCTTATTTAACTTCTATGCAGAGTACAGCATGAGAAACACTGGGCTGGATGAAGCACAAGCTGGAATCAAGATTTCCGGGAGAAATATCAATGAAACACATAAAGAACTCTCAAAACTCAGTAATAAATAAATCAAATGATTCAATTAGAATGAGAAAAGACATAAGGGACATTTCACTGAGAAGGCTATACAGATGTCAAATAAGCATGTGAAAATATGTTCAACGTCACTAGTCATTAGAAAATAAGACCACAATGAGATATTCCTACATACTTATTAGAACAGCTAAGAGAAAAAATAGTGAAAATATCAAGTGCTGGTGAGAAGATGGAGAAAATAGGGGTATGTAAAATGATTTAGACATTCTGGAAAATAATTTGGTAGTTTCTTAAAAAAGTAAACATACATTTACCATATGACCCACTCCTGGGTATTTATCCTAGAAAAATGAAAACTTGTATACACACACACACACACACACACACACAACCTTTACATGATTGTTCATGGCAGTTTATTTGCAATTGTAAAAGACTAGAAACTACCAAATTGTCCTACAATCTTTGGGTGGTACATCTATGAATACTACAGAGCAATAAGAAGGAATATGTGATTGATGTACACAACAACTTGGATGGATCTCAAGGGCATTATGCTGAGTGAAAAAAAGCCAAACTCAAAAGGTTACATATTGTATGATTCCATTTTTATGACTCTTTCAAAATGACGACACTGCATTATAGAGAAGAATAGATAAGTGGTTTCCACGGTTTAGAGATGGTGGAAGTTTAGGGGATGGATATGACCATAAAGGCAAGTCTTTGGGATGATATCCTGATTGCCATGGTGGTTTCAGAATCTATTTGATAGAGTGACATAGTACAATATACATACTTTATACCGATGTCAATTTCCTGATTTTGACATTACATTATAGTTATGTAAGATAGAACCAATGGGTAAATTTGAATGAAGACTACATGGGAACTCTCAGTACTACATTTACAACTTCCTGTGACTCTATTGTTATTTAAAATTTAAAATTACTGTATTATATTTTTCCTTTCTAGAAATTCTAGTTGGCTATTTTCATATCTGCTTTCACCTTGTTCTTTTATTTCTATAAACATAATTATTTTCTATTCTGCATCTGACAATTCTCAAGTTTTTTGTGTCTGTTTCTATTGCCTAGTCATCTTTCTGGTTTTTACTCTTGGTGGTTTGTTTCTGATGTATTTTGTGATTTTTAACTGAGATTTTTTTTTTCCTTACAATTTAATTTTAGGTAACTTTTCAAAGTCTAGATTAAAATTGAGTTCTTCCAGAACAAATTTCTGTTTCTGGGAAACAGTAAAACCAAACCTAAACTATATTAAATTTAAGTTTCCATTTGAAATGTTTGGATCATATAAATACTGTGAGTTTGAACTGTAAACTCTAGAGAGGGCTTTCTTATGATTTTGGATTCTCAGGGAATATTTCATGCTGTTTTCATCTAGTAGCAAGGCAAGATACGCAAGTTTTCCTTCTGTCTCTTGTGGAATTTGATTTTCCATTCACTGTTATCTCATGGGTGTGGTGGGTGTGGTCCTTTCGAGCCCCATATATACGCTGAGGATGATTTACTGCTAACTCCACTTGGAATGGCCCTAGTCCTATCCTCTGCACCTTGCACAGTTGTCAGTTGTGAAAGGAAGAAGCTCAAAATCTCCAAGGTTTGACAAAACCCCAAGATTAAAAGCTGCCTTTGTCTTCCCTTCCTACCTGACCCCACATCCCGCTCCTCCAGATTCTTGGTTTAACTTTTAAAAACTTCTGACTCCATTGATTCTCTACTTTTATTTGAGCTCAACAGTGATGATGCCCTTTCTATTTTATCCAGCATTTTAGTGTTTCAGTTGAGAGAGTAATAATTCATGCTATATAATCTGACATACAGCCTGAAATTGAAGTCAGCCAAATTTTTTCTTACATGTGTTTTTAAACTCCCTGTTTTATAATCTCGAGGCTTCCAGAAAATGCCACACCTATAACACCCGCCTCACCCCTAACACACACAACACCATGAGTCACAAAGTAGTGCTTTGTTCTATTCAGTTTTGTTTTAAATACTAACTACTCCTTGTTCAAATTTTGTGCCCCTAAAAACTTAAACTAGATGATATCATTTGAAGATGAAATGGATATTCATGAGTAACATGTAAAACATCACAGTGACAATTCTAAAAAAAAATTTTTTAAGAGGTTGATATGAGCATAAACAGATTTCGTAACAGGCAAATCTGAATAGAAAAACCTTTGCTAGCTTTCAAGGTTCTGAACCTGATTGTACAACCAACAGAATGAGGCAACAAGGAATCTCTGGCTTCACCGTGCCTAGAAAGGTAAATGAGAACCAAAGTGCCATCATTTATCTCTCTCTGGGAGAATTCCACCTGCGAGTTCTCCAGGAGACTAATGTGGAATAAAATTTCTTGCCGGGAGAATCCAGCAAATTTGTTTGCTTCCCTGAATTACTATCTAGGATGTCTCTGGCCTGCAGTGAACTCTGATATTGGATTTAATTGAAGGTAAAATGAATTCCCATTAAGCTCTTCAAGAGGGGAGAAAACAGCTTCTTAAGAAGCTCAAGTTCTTGGATTCTGTAGATCTTTCTTTTCCTAAAGGAGTTAGTGGGAGTTTGATTAATGTCATGATGAAAATGGTCTCCCTTTGTTGTAAGAAAAAAACCAGGAGTCTATTCATGTTTCAGAAAACAAAACGAAGATTGGACTACCCTCCTTTTGCTTTCTCCCTTTTGCCTCAGGTATATGGCTTCCTTTTGCTACCTGCTAGGTATTTGCTTGATTAATGCTAAATATTCTCTTTTCTCTGAGTTTTTGAAGGTCCTGGAAGGCTTGATTAGGTTTATTTTATTGGAAAATACATATTGACATTACATAGGCCTTTCAATTACATCACTTCTAATCCAAATCTGCTCTTGTCTTGAATTTTCTCTTTCTCCTGGCACAGGTGTCTGATAGTATATATTAGAGGACACTTTCTGGTAATAAGTCTATTTCTTCTCCCTCTGACAAAATGAATACTTGTTCAATAACAGGCAATGATAAAATAGCAAGGTTTTAAAATAATAGTACATAAAGCAGAAAGGGAAGGCATGCATAGACTCTGGAAGAATAAATATATGGTGATGAAAATGTTATTTAAAACTGAAATAGAAGACTAAACTGAAAGATACTAATAAAAGAATACATTACATGATTGGCAACCTGGTAATAAACCAAAAAAACAATTATTCAAATACAAAAGCTATGAATTAAGGCTGGATGATATAGTAATAATGATGATGATGATGATAAACAAAGAATTCACTACACATCTTAATTTTTTCAGGTGCCCAACAAGTTAATGTACCTGAGATACTTACTTAGGAAAAAAAAATAAAAATGCAAGAAGTAAGGATGGTAAGTGTAGTAAGTTAAAGGATATTAAGAAATTGTGTCCTCTATCTAAACTAGAACCAGTCAGGTCATTTCAGGGCAAAAATTCCTGTAGGTCCTCTGTTGCCAACCGGGTTAAGTTCAAAGTTTTTGGTGAGGCACATAAAGGTATGTAATCTGTTTTCAGCTTAATATTTTAATCTCACCTCTAAACATTTCTCAAGAACTTAGCATCCAGCTACCCAACTGCTCTACCAGTTGATCCTAGAATAGGTTACAATTTTTTCCATTTTCTTTGTTGCTATTTTTAAATTATCAATATTAAAAAGAAGTCCTGTGAAAATTCATATTGTATAGAAGAAATATATAATATGAATGTATACATTCCATTCCTCTCCAACATCCTCACCCAACCTAGTTACCCAGAAATTATTATTTCTGGCTACAACAGTTTATAGGATGTTTTTTAAAGGTATTTTCTATGCATATAAAATAAATATGATGAATAAAATGTACTATAGTAACCCTAATTCCATATAATACATAATGTAATATATAATATAGTATATAATCTATATTTCACACATAATATCCATTTTGTACATGTGAATTACACATTATATGAAATACATATAGTATGTAAAATATATATGTATCCTACCAATAAAACAAGGCTTTCCTACTACTACCTTAAACTGATCTCATCAAAATGTCACATTCAAAAGAGTCCTAATTTAACTTTCTAAAACATTTAACTCTAATGTATGCTTTTCCTAAAAACTCTTGAACTGAGAATGTGGAGCAGGAAATAATATCCCAGTAAACACACATACAAAAAGCAAAATTTCCAAAAATTTCTCTTTAAACCGTTCTCTCACTCAAGATCACCATGTCTGTCTGTCTGTCTGTCTGTCTCTTTTTTTCCCTCTCTCCAACAAACTACAGCCCACCTATTTCTTCCCCCCACCCCCAGGGAGCTCTTATACTCTGCTTATTGTGAATCAAATTAGAGTCTCTAAGCTTCTCTAAGTTAGTATTGCCACCTATTACCTCTAAACAGCACTACAAAGACTCAGGATCTGAGATACAGAAAAAAAATAAAAATACTCTTTAGAAGAAGGGGAAAGGATTGCTATAGGGATGTAGGAATGGATTATATATTTACATATATATGTATGTATACATGTTCATGAGTGTGTATGTATATATTATTAAGATTATTCTATATTCTGTAATTTGATATTTGATGTTTTGCTTAACAGCCTTTCCAAATTATTACAGCTACATTGGCCTTATTTTCTCAAAGTGTTTCATACTTGATATATTACCATATGTAGAGGCACCATAATTATTTAACTTTTTCCTTATTGGTGGGTATTTAGGTTGTTTTCATTTTTTCAGAGTTATAAACAGTGCTACTTCATTGCACATGTATTTTGGCTCTTTCTTCTTTTGGAACACCATCCAGTTTGTCCTCCCACTATTTTTGTATGACAGAATCTCTGGAATAGGAGATTGAAAAATATTTCTGTTGTTTGAATTTCTATTAAAGTCTGCAAACTGAGGACAGTAGGTGTTAAATATACCACATTCTGACATTAGAGCCAAGATATTGCCAGGACCCTCTTAGGGTTTAACAAGAGGTGGGTAGATTCTCACCCAGGCTTCCCAGGTGGCTCAGTAGTAAACAATCCACCTGCCAATGCAGGAGATGCGGGTTCGACCCCTTAGTCAGGAAGATCCCTTGGAGAAGGAAATGGCAACCTCCTCCAGTATTTTTGCCTGGGAAATCCCATGGGCAGAGGAGCCTGGCAGGCTACAGTCCACAGGGTCACGAAGAGTCAGACGTGATTGATAATGCATGCATACCCTCACTCACGTGACCCCAACCAAGCCATAGAGGGTATGCATGCATGATAAGTTGTGTCTGACTCTTTGTGATCCCATGGACTGTGACCCATCAGGCTCCTAAACAGTGGTAGTAACTAAGCCAAGTAAGGTGAAGTCATGCTAGACTAAATTTCATCCTAAGAACTGTGAAGCACTTCAAACTCCTTTATGGAAAAAAAGCAAACCATATGGACATATGGTTAAATTGGATTCTGATGAGGCTTCATTCCCAGTTTGATTCACTTGGTCTGCACTGGGGCCTCAGCATCATTTTTTTAAAGCTCACCCACCCTGGGTTCTAATTTGCAACTAGGGTTGAGATCTAGGATATATAGATATCATAGATAAAGATATCTCACTTTGGAATTACAGAAAAGAACAAATGGCAAATATACAAACTTTGTGTACTTTTACATTCTGTTTCCTAGAGTTAATTATTTACCTACTTTAAATAACATTTCTTATTGGTAAAAAACTTAATGTTTGTATTTAGAAAGTATTATTCTCTTGCATGAGTCCTTCTCATTAGGGAGCTTTTTTTTTGCTTTTAGATAATTCATGGGGAAGTATAAACAAACACATTCAAGAGAAACCGGTCATTGTTCTTCCCTCCTGTGAGTATTTATCATCATCTTTGGCTTTGATGTGCATTTCATTGATACTTCATTGATCAACTTCATTGATACTTCTGCAATGCCTTGCCTTCTGTTGGCATTGCCACTTTAGTACCTTTTGCTGTTATATATTTGGGGGGCATAATTGTTTGTGGAAATTCCCAGCCTCACTTTCACTATTACAAATTTAACTGGATATAGCCACTGATTTACTGAGCTTCAGCCTGGCCTGAGCTGAGGTATTTTTCCCCTAATAGCTGCTCTGCTGAAATATTTCCTCACCCGATCTGCATGTTTTCCTAGTGTGTAGACCATGAATGTAGCCCTTTGCTCTATAACCCTCGGTGTTACCCTTTGTTCTATTCTTCACCTTCAGCCTTTCCAAGTTTCTCAGAGTGAATTGACTAATGTCCCTCAACTTTCATGATCACTACATTCTATTTTTGAGCACATTTTAGTTACACTAGTGTCAATCACAGCATCAAGTGAAGAAGTAGTAGTCATAGTAATGACAAGGCTTGGATTAAAGCTATCTAGTAAGCCAGAACTGAAAGAGAAAAGAGAACTGGGCTTCCACATTGTTTCACTAGGATCCTGGCCCTCAGGTAAGCCTGAAATGTGGTTCTCTCTGAAAGAACTAATGTGTGGCTCCCAAAGCAGGCTGGGACTTCAGTCACAGAAAGATGCTGAGAGAAGAGTAGGACCAAAGCTGAACCAAATGACTTATGTGTAAACGTGGTCCCCAGTAGAGCCTGACAATCTAAATGACAGTAGCCCTTACCATGGAGCTGGGCACAATTTTTTATACTATGTCAGGTCTTCCTGGTTGCTCTGCCACACACAGCCTTTACCTCTATCTCTAATATCAATCTCCTCCCATGTCCTGACTTTTGCCCACCTTTTATATCGCCTAGGAGAAGGCAGTGGCACGCCACTCCAGTACTCTTGCCTGAAAAATCCCATGGGCAGATGAGCCTGGTGGGCTGCAGTCCATGGGGTCACGAAGAGTCAGACATGACCGAGCGACTTCACTTTCACTTTTCACTTTCATGCATTGGAGAAGGAAATGGCAACCCACTCCAGTGTTCTTGCCTGGAGAATCCCAGGGACGGGGAGCCTGGTGGGCTGCCATCTTTGGGATCACACAGAGTCGGACACAACTGAAGTGACTTAGCAGTATATCTCCTAAGATAGCATGCCATAAGCCAAACAGCCTGTCCAACAGGAGGAAAACCAAGATCCTACAACTTGCCTCAGTTTAGGATCTCCAGGTCTAACTCAGAAAGAGCAGGGAATTTTGTTCTCCATCAAAATGGAACACCCTCTTCCTGGTGTCTTCTCTTTTATATTTCTACAGTGGCTGTAGAGCACAGAGATTTGCCTTCTCTGACTGTTGGACCAATAGAAAAGTTCCAGTGGAATTCAGTTCTTGAGCTCAGAAAACTGATTGCTATGCAATTATAATCATAATCAATAAACATAACCTTTTGATTCATTTCAAATGAAGCATGTAATTAGAAGATGAATACATGTTCTATGAAATAACCAAGTATGTTCACCAAACTTAGTAATCACATCAAAACTCAAAATTTTATTGTATCAAAAATAGCATTTTATCTCTCCAAATCCTCATGTTCCTGTAGTTTTATTGTAGGTACTCTTTTCCCCAATATCTATCCTGATCACTTATTACTTACCTCATTAAGATGGAGATTTTGGGAACTTCCCTGGTGGCCCAGAGAGATTTAACTCTCACAGTTGAGGCATAAAATTGGTTTTATATTTTTTTAATTGTAACAGTTTTGAGATGATATACTTTAGGAATATTTTCATTTGTCTGTGATAAAAAAATAGTATTATTAACTCCTAGATTTCTTAAAGTAGAAAAAGGAAACCAACATATCTAGAGATATTTAGAAAATAATTGCATTTTAATATGATTGTGTGTGTACATAATGTAAAAACCTTATTTACAAATGAACCATTAAACAGAGCACTATCATTAAGCAGTGTTAGAGATCTTGCTTAGGTGTTTTAACAAGGAACTCCACAAAATCATTTTGGAAAGCTCTACTAAAGCTAAAGACACACCTCCCCTATGACCTTGTAATTCCACTCTTTAGCATACCATGGAAAAATGAGTGCATATGTCCACAAGAAGACGTATGTAAGAATATTCATAATAGCCAAAGCTGGAAACAAGCCAAATGTTTGTTTCAATAGGAAAGTGAATAAATAATTGGTAGTATATTCATACAATGGAAAACTACACAGCAATAAAAAGAACAAGCTACTGGTGTACTTAACAACATGGATATACCCCTCATGCATTATGTTGAGTGATAAAAGCCAGATACAAAGGAGTCTGTATGTACGATTCCATTTATATCAAATTTTAAAAGAGGAAAACTAGGTGAGGAAGATAACAGATTAAATACTGGTTACCTGAGGGTAGGTGTGGACTAGAGTGTAGAATGGAAAGAGGAAGGAGGGAGCTTTTGGAAGGTACTGGAAATATTCTATATCTCGATGTGAATGATGGTTACAGGAAAGAGAGAAGGAAGGTTAAGGGGAGGGTGTACTTATGTAGTAAAATTTACCAAGCTGCATCCTTAAGATTTGTACATTTACATAGTTTACACTGTATATATTCTATCTCAAAGAAAATTTGAGATATACACTGTTACAAAAAGATAGAAGCAATTTTCTGTAAGCCATTTACATTCAAATGGCTAAGGCCAGATGTTTCAATGTTCAACACATGTGTGTGCCTGAAATAATCACCCTTCAGCATACCCGATCGGTTGTCATAACAAAACTGGCTTGTGATTATACAGTCATTCTTTTGTTCAGGTAGCTCAAAGGCTTTATGAGTTGATCTCACAATGTGGGCATTATGAACACAGTAAGTCTAATTCATAAGGGCACTTATCTTGCATCCCAGGAGGGTTAGTTTTATTTAAAAAATGTAATTTAATGCTTAAAATCGGAATATAGACTCCTATTTTTGTTTGTTATATTACTCTACACGGTTAGAAGTGCAATGAAGATTATCAAAGGCCATAATGAAATCTTGGGAGGCAGTACAGTCTGGTGATTCACAGACTCTTCCATTTCCTTGAAGTATGACCTTGGGCAATGGCTTTCCTCTGGGAATGATAGTTATGAGGATTAAATAAATCAATATGTTTATAGGGCTTACTGTAATGCCTGGCACATGCTAATAAATGCTAGCTGCTTTATTATTTAAAAGAGATCAGATGGTAAGTATGGAAGAAATTCAGCTAGCATAATGTTTCCTTTCCAATACAGAGCACTCTTAACTTTAGTGACTTTCCTTTGTAAATAAGGATATATTTTTCCAAAACAGCAATATTCTCCTATGTCAAAATCCCTTTAAAAACAGAAACTATGGGTATAATAATATTAGACATACATGTCAGGCTAAGAAGTGAGCAGAGCTACTTGGGTTGACCTACAAACCTGGGAGTAGGAGAAGAAATGCTTCTTGTTGTATACCACTGAGTTTGGGAGTGGTTTGCTATATAGCATTATGTGTCAATAACTGACTTGTAGCTGATAGTGTAGAGTAGAGGTTGGCAAACTGTGACCAGTAAGCCAGTTCTGTTCCATGGCCTATTTTTGTGTGGCTCATGAGCTAAGAATGATTTTTATATTTTTAAAAGGTAGTTAAAAAAATAAGAAGAATATACAGCAAAGACCTTATAGGGCCTGCAAAGCCTAGCATATGTACTATCCAGCCCTTTTCAGAAAAAAAGTTTGCCTATTCCTAGTCTAGAGTAAAAGGGAATGAAGAGAAAAGAGAAATTCTCATCATAGCCATGGCAAAGGAAAAGATATTTTAATGCCCATTAAAACCCTGCCTAGATGGCTGTCCCCAACTGGCCTCTATGTTTTTGAGTGAGTAGAAGACCATAGAACTTACCGGGGAGACTGTGTTTGTAGAGGGACAGGAGATTGTAGGGGTGAATACCTCCAGGCCTGTGTTTCTATAGACCAGTGACTGGACAACTGTTGGCCAAGAGGAGGCAGCAATGTTCACAAGGTTAACTTGGGAAAACTGGCAAAAACCTTAACCAGAAATAATTTCTTCAGGTACAACAGCAATTCACAGCCTCTCATTTCACTACAGTTAGTTAAGAATGATTCCAAAGCCCTTTCCTAGTTCTTTTTCTCCTGTTGAACTACTTACCCATTTGGTTTTCCTTGATTTGCATTAGTAGTACAGACTATCATTGACAGTAGGCTCCTGGGAAAACAGGATGAAAAAAGTGCTCTATAGTGGACTAGGTATGTGCTAGTATGTGTAATCCAAATCTATGCCCCAACCACTATTTCTGAAGAAGCTGAAGTTGAACAGTTCTATAATGACCTACAAGAACTTCGAGAACTAACACCAAAAAAAGATGAAAAGGCCCCTTTTCATTATAGGTGACTGGAATGCAAAATAAGAAGTCAAGAGATACCTGGAGTAACAGGCAGTTTGGCCTTGGAGTACAAAATGATGCAGGGTAAAGGCTGACAGAGTTTTGCCAACAGAACGCACTGGTCATAGCAAACACTCTCTACATAGCAAACATACAAGAGATGGCTCTACATGTGGACATCACCAGATGGTCAATACCAAAATCAGATTGATTATATTATTTGCAGGTGAAGATGGAGAAGCTCTATACAGTCAGCAAAAACAAGACCAGGAGCTGACTGTGGCTCAAATCATGAACTCCTTATTGCAAAATTCAGACTTAAATTCAAGAAAGTAGGAAAACCACTAGACCATTCAGGCATGACATAAATCAAATCCCTTACAATTATGCAGTGGAACTGACAAATAGATTCAAGGGATTAGATTTAATAGGTAGAATGCCTGAGGAACTATGGACAGAGGTTTGTGACATTGTACAAGAGGCAGTGATCAAGACCATCTCCAAGAAGAAGAAATGCAAAAAGGAAAAATGGTTGTCTGATGAGGCCTTACAAAGAGCTGAGAAACGAAGAGAGCTAAAGGCAAAGGAGAAAAGGAAAGATAAGCCCATCTGAATGCAGAGTTCCAAAGAATAGCAAGGAGAGATAAGAAAGCCTACCTCAGTGATCAGTGCAAAGAAATAGAGGAAAACAATAGAATGGGAAAGACTAGAGATCTCTTCAAGAAAATTAGAGATATCAAGGGAGTATTTCATGCAAAGATGGGCTCGATAAAGGACAGAAATGGTATGTACTGAACAGAAAGAAAGTTTAGAAAGTTTAGTCGTTCAGTTGTGTCTGACTCTTTGCGACCCCATGTACTGTAGCCTACCAGGCTCCTCTGTCCATGGGATTTTCCAGGCAAGAGTACTGGAATGGGTTGCCATTTCTGTCTCCAGAGGATCTTCCCGACCCAGGGATCAAACCCAGGTCTCCCACATTGTAGTGAAAGTGAAAGTGAAGCCACTCAGTCGTGTCCGACTCTTTGCGGCCCCATGGATGGTAACCTACCAGGTTCCACCGTCCATGGGATTTTCCAGGCAAGAATACTGGAGTGGGTTGCCATTTCCTTCTCCAGGAGATCTTCCTGACCCAGGGATTGAACCCAGGTCTCCCGCATTGTAAGCAGACGCTTTACCGTCTAAGCCACATTATAGGCAGACGCTTTACCATCTGAGCCACCAGGGAAGTCATTGGACATAACAGAAGCAGAAGATATTAAAAAGAGGTGACAAGAATACACAGAAGAGTTATACAAAAAAGATCTTCATGACCCAGAAAAACACAATGGTGTGATCACTCACCTAGAGCCAGACATCCTGGAATGCAAAGTCAAGTGGGCCTTAGAATGCATTGTTATGAACAAAGCTAGTGGAGGTGATGGAATTCCAGCTGAGCTATTTCAAGTCCTAAAAGATGATGCTATGAAAGTGCTGCACTCAATATGCCAGCAAATTTGGAAAACCCATCAGTGGCCACAGAACTGGAAAAGGTCAGTTTTCATCCCAATCCCAAAGAAAGGCAATGCCAAAGAATGTTCAAACTACTGCACAATTGTACTCATCTCATATGCCAGCAAAGTAATGCTCAAAATTCTCCAAGCCAGGCTTCAACAGTACATGAACCATGTACTTCCAGATGTTCAAGCTGGATTTAGAAAAGGCAGGGGAAGCAGAGCTCAAATTGCCAACATCTGTTGAATCATTGAAAAAGCAAGAAGGTTCCAGAAAAATATCTACTTCTGCTTTATTGACTATGCCAAAGCCTTTGACTGTGTGGATCACAACAAACTGTGGAAAATTCTTTAAGAGATGGGAATACCAGACCACCTTACCTGCCTCCTGAGAAATCTGTATGCAGGTCAAGAAGCAATAGTTAGAACTGGATATGGAACAACGGACTGGTTCCTAAATGGAAAGGGAGTATGTCAAGGCTGTATATTGTCACTCTGCTTATTTAACTTATATGCAGAATACATCATGTGAAATGGATGGATGAAGCACAAGCTGGAATCAAGATTGCCAGGAGAAATATCAATAACCTCAAATATACAGATGACACCACTCTTATGGCAGAAAGTGAAGAGGAACTGAAGAGCCTACTGATGAAAGTGAAAGAGGAGAGTGAAAAAGCTGGCTTAAAGCTCAACATTCAGAAAACGAAGATGATGGCATCTGGTCCCATGACTTCATGGCAAATGGATGGAGAAACAATGGAAACAGTGACAGACTTTATTTTGGGGAGCTCCAAAATCACTGCAGGTGGTGACTGCAGCCATGAAATTAAAAGACACTCCTTGGAAGAAAAGTTATGACCAACCTAGACAGCATATTTAAAAGCAGAGACATTATTTTACCAACAAAGGTCCATCTAGTCAAAGCTATGGTTTTTCCAGTAATCATGTATGGATATGAGAGTTGGACCATAAAGAAAGCTGAGCACCAAAGAATTGATGTTTTTGATGTTTTTAAACTGTGGTGTTGGAGAAGATTCTTGGGAGTCCCTTGGACTGCAAGGAGATCCAACCAGTCCATCCTAAAGGAAATCAGTCCTAAATATTCATTGGAAGGACTGACGCTGAAGCTGAAGCTCCAATACTTTTGCCATCTGATGTGAAGAACTGACTTATTGGAAAAGACCAAGATGCAGGGAAAGGTTGAAGGTAGGAGGAGAAGGGGACGACAGAGGATGAGATGGTTGGATGGCATCACTGACCCGATGGACCTGAGTTTGAGCAGGCTCTGGGAGTTGGTGATGGACAGGGAAGCCTGGCGTGCTCCAGTCCATGGGGTCGCAAAGAGTTGGACATGACTGAGGGACTGAACTGACTGACTGTGCAGCTCTTGCCATTTTTAGGGAGTCAGCTCTGTCAGACTGCTGAATCCGCAGGTAGAGGCAGTATGAAGTGAAACAGATATATGTAATAAGCAGCACCACATAACACAGCCACACAACAGCTGGTTATGAAAAGAAGCCATTGCCTATATATCCAGATGTCCATATTAGGTAGTGAGATAGTTCTCTCTTTATAGCCACTCTGTTGGTGGAGAAAGATCCTGGACAGACACACACTATTTTTTTTTAATTTAATTTTATTTTTTAACTTTACAATATTGTATTGGTTTTGCCATATATCAACATGAATCCGCCACAGGTATACACGTGTTCCCCATCAGGATGGGGACACACACTATTAATTTGCAGTACTTATGCAATAAAGATCAGCATTGTTTTTGTAGACAAAAATTTGGATTCTAAGCTACTTTCAGTACTTCCTTTTACCATAATATCATGTACTAGGTGCAAGTGAGTGTTACAACACTAGGTTGTTTCTTTATTAGACATGTAATTTGGTAACATTTTATAATATATTTTGTTTACATGGAATTTGAAAAGAGCTTTAAAATAAAATTCTTAATTGGGAAAGATATTCAGCATTGGGCATTACCTATCTACTATATATTGTGCCTAAGAAATCAATGGAGAAGGCAATGGCATCCCACTCCAGTACTCTTGCCTGGAAAATCCCATGGATGGAGGAGCCTGGTAGGCTGCAGTCCATGGGGTCGCTAAGAGTCGGACACGACTGAGCAACTTCACTTTCACTTTTCAGTTTCATGCATTGGAGAAGGAAATGGCAACCCACTCCAGTGTTCTTGCCTGGAGAATCCCAGGGATGGGGGAGCCTGGTGGGCTGCCGTCTATGGGGTTGCACAGAGTTGGACACGACTAAAGTGACTTAGCAGTAGCAGCAAGAAATCAATGTCCCTTACAGAAAAGCTGGAGAGCAAAGTTTGTCTGGGTCATAAATATAGCTGTTTGCCCCTCTGTCTGTAGGAGATTATCCACTACTGTTATTTTACACCTTATTCTAGCCTTTGCTGATACTTTAAGGTTGACAGTATAACATTTGAGCCTTAAATTAGTTCTGAAGGTTTTTTTTCATCTAGAGCTATATAGATGCTATTTGGAATTGCATTGTACTTATTTTGTAAGAACAGAAGGAAATTGAAAAATAGTTACTGACCTGAAAACAATATATATTTTTAAAAACTCTGAGAGACTATGTGGGTATAATAATGTTAGAGCAAAATTGTGTGTTTTTTCAGGTCAAGGCTGGTGGCATTTACAAAGTGCTTTGAATCTTATTCTGGGATTGTCTCTGTAGCTCTTGTTACCTCAAATAAGTCAGCTCATCTGTATTATTCTTGTGAGCTCTCCCTCAGACCTTTGTGGGGTGATATGAAGGATACCAAGAAAAGCTTCATTTACCCCAAATATCTGATCAATATGGTTTTGAAGGAAAGATAGTATTTGAGATAAGAAAAGAAGAAACTTTTTTTGGAGGAATGGAGATACTCCAAAGATAAGATTTTTCAGTTTCTCAATTTTGCTTAGAGTTAATTTCAAGGATTGTGAGGAAAGGACATAAAAACTGGCCTTTAAACTTATTTGGAGAGTAATGAATTGTTTATGAGGTGACTTGAGTTCTCAGGCAAGAAAGCACATAAGAGCAGGAAGAATATTCTCAATACCCAAACACCTTTGACGTCAGGATGGAGAGATTTTTGTCTTGGAAGGACAGGGTACAGGTGTTCCCAGTGTCAGGAACTGGGCTTGGTGAACCTCAAGTGGCCATTCTGCTTCTGCAACCTCTGGACGAATGCTCGTGAAGACATGATATTTGGGCTCCTAAAGGCCTCTGTGAAATCAGTTTTCAATGACTATGTGATGACATTGCTGTAGTAAAACATTCAATATATGCTTGATTGACTTCCAGGCTCTTTGTGTTTTAATCCCACTTCCCATCCCCAGTCTTCATGTCATTTCATGCCATCCCATCCCATCCTATCATATTCTGTTCCTTTTGATTCCATCCAGTCCCATTTCATTCTGCTACTTTCCACAACCAATGAATATCCAACAAAGAATAGTTGGGTGCTCGGAGATGGAAAATGAATTAGGTTTTGTAACAACACAGAATCCCATTGGAGAGACCAGCTCATACATATGAAACAAAAATAACATAAAACCACATGCAACCAAGTGGCCTATTGTGAACACACATTCAGTATTTAAGAGAAGGGAAATGGAGGTTTAGGAGATCAGACATGTCTTCAGGGAAAAGATAGCCTTGAACTCAGCCTTGAGGAATGAAGAGGTTTTTTAAAAACAGGGGGCAAGAAGTTTCCTTGGGTGAGGGTAATGTAGGTGAGGGTAATGTGTAAGGAAATGTACAGTTGAAGGAAGAAAATTTTGTCTCTCTCTTCACATGCTTGCCTCAGCCTGTAGAATGAAAACATCTACTCTGGTGGGAGTATTAAAGAGAAAGTTTTTATTTTTCCTTACTCCTGTCACACAGTGTTCTCTGTGGGAACAGAAATTATTTATCTGAGTGGTGGAATGATTAGACTGTGGCACCCTTAAGACCATTCTAATCTACACAATTACACTGGTGGACTAGAGACTACTGATATTTTTCTCCTGGCCCATCTGTGCTTGCTAAGGTGTGAGGAAGGCCAAGTTCCCTGGAGTGTCTAGTTAAGAATCTATTCTGCAGATCTAGTTTCCCTTGTGTGGGTTTCCAGGTCTGGACTTGGGCTAAGGAAATAGGAAGTTCATTCTGGCTTCAGACCTGAACTACATTCTCCAAGGCAGCTTTAGTAGAAATGAAGCTGGGATTTTGACCCCCATTACAGTCCTATATCCATTCATCAATTGGTTCAAAATTCAGAAGGATAGAGTATGAATAATTATCAATTGTGGACCATAGTATCAGACAGTAATAAACATAGCACGTTCAAGGTGGGTAGAAGTGAAGGAGACAGTGAAAAGACTGGCTAGTCAGAGGGCTTATGGCAGAAAAAAGTAAGTGATGAGCTGGGATAAGATGAAGGGATAGACTGCAGAAGGCCTTGGTTGCCAATATATGGATGGGAATGTTCACAGCCTGGCTGCTCTAAGAGAGGTGTAAAATCAGTTTCAATGCAATGAGCTAAATTCTATTATAAAGATGCTTTCAAAGAATGAAAGAAGCTAATTCTGCTGGAGAATTATGTGAGAAGACACAGGAGGAGGGGAAGAGGATGATAACGGAAGGTTTTACAGAGGCAGTACATTCCAAAAGCTGAGAGTGGTCCGGTATGTCAATAGCATTTCCCCAGCCCACTCTCCAGTGCAACAGCTGCTTGGGGGGCAGCAAGAGATGAGACTGAAAGAGTAGGTAGAAGAGAATGCTAAGGGCTTTGCATTAAGTGCTGGAGGTAGGAAGGTGGCCCTGGAGTTGGTTTTATTGTACACATTTATATACTGCAGCACAGTAGGTTTATGAACCATGAGAATGTGTCCCCCAGGGCCAGAAACAAACATGCTATTTGAACCCTGACATGACCTTAGCTGGCAAAGTTCTTTGGAGAGAAAGAGAAGCTGCTTTGCTATAGGTCCTACACGTGGTAAAGGATTGCTCCACTAAGGCTTTCCTAGGAGGTGCTTGCTCATTATTTTCTCAGTGGGCGCCTGCTGCTGGTGCCAGGAGAAGCTCTGGAATGAGTGCCATACCCGAGGGAGGCTGCAGTGAAGATGCACTTTTAGCTGCATAGGATGGTGGTAGGGATTGTGGAGGGGGGTTGCTCCCTAGTCTCATGACTCCAGCCACACTCGGCTTCCCTTTTCCCTTTTCTAGTGTTGCCTAGCTCTCTTCATCTCATAGCTTAATTAGTGGGAAACATTGCTGAGAGTCCTTGAGTGTTAACAAAAACCTCTTCTGGAATGTTGGATCTGGAATTGATTTCACAAACCTTCAAACTTGGTCATTATCTTAAAGCGTATTTAAAGGGAGACTGGAGGATAAAACAAGACCCTTGAGCTCTGCTCATATGTTACTATTCCAGTGACCATTTTATTTAGCTGGATACTCCCCAGACTCCTTGTCTCACTCTCTTCCAATAGACTCTACAATTTATTTATGTTGTTTACTGTTTCTCTCTCACCTGAATATAAATTACCTGAGGGTAGGTATTTTCCTGTTTTATTCACAATTGTATCCTCAGTGCCTATAACACTGTCTTGCACATAGGGAAATTCAATTAATATTTGTTGTATTTCTTTCCTTTTGTATGGAAATCCAGGTAGGAGGTACAGCAGACACTGTCCACATCTCCCATCCCCTTGGCCCCCACCCCTCCTAGCACATCAGACTGACCTCCACCTACCAGCGCTTGCATCATCTCTTTACCAAAGGGATTTCTTTGGTCATAAGAACCTGTTCTGCTCTGAAGCAAATGATAGGCCAGATAGGCAGAGAATTAGTGGTGTCTAAGAGGAGCCCTCAACTACTGGCTGATTGACAGAGTTGTTAAATCAAAACCTCAGCATGCTCCCCACTCAGCTGTTATAACTCTAAGATACATGTTCTATACTAACTCCCAGAGTTTTTCAGTGCAATTAAGCTCTAGTTGGCCACAGTGCCACTTGCTTGAGGCATACATCTTATATTAGTTATCTTCCCTTCCATAGCTCACTTTCTATCCCTCACTTCCCTATTAGTGTTTCCTGACAGCACCTCCCAAATATACCATTTGCACTGAAATTCTTGTCTCAAGGGCTATTCCTGCTGCTGCTGCTGAGTCACTTCAGTCGTGTCCGACTCTGTGCGATCCCATAGACAGCAGCCCACCAGGCTCCCCCGTCCCTGGGATTCTCCAGGCAAGAACACTGGAGTGGGTTGCCATTTCCTTCTCCAATGCATGAAAGTGAAAAGTGAAAGTGAAGTTGCTCAGTCGTGCCCAACTCTTAGCGACCCCATGGACTGCAGCCTACCAGGCTCCTCCACCCATGGGATTTTCCAGGCAAGAGTACTGGAATGGGGTGCCATTGCCTTCTCCGAAGGGCTATTCCTAGGGGAACCCAAACTAAGATAGGAGGTGTTCAATAAACATTCAAATTAATTAATGATTATATTCTTATACTACCTTTCATGCCTATTGGAGTAGGCAGCAAACTAATTGGCTGTGGATAAATTTTGGCTGAAGATGTGTTTTGCTGGGTGGCGATATTTGAATAACTTCATATATGTGGCATGTACTTAACATCCACCTGCTGTAGACATTTACAGTGAAATTTAGAGTTTGGAGATTGTATTCTGAGAGGCAGCACACAGAATCGAAAAGTAGTTAAAAAGACTTTAATGTTATGTTCATACATTGGAATATTATTCAGCAGTAAAATGAAATGAAGTACAAATACTGCTACAACTTAGATACACCTTATGCTAAGTGAAATAAGCTAGTCACAGCAGATTACATATGATTTTATTTATATGAAATATCCAGAATAAGGAAATCTGTACAGATAGAAAGTTAGTTGTTTGTTGCCTAGGGCTTTGGTTGTTGCCTAGGTTAGTTGTTGCCTAGGTCTTTAGAGGGGATAGGGTGATCTAGGGGTTGGTGACTATGGGGAGTGAGATTTCTTTGGGGGGGTAATGAAAATGTTCTAAAGACCGTGGCAATGGATGGACAAATCTATCAGTTCAGTTCAGTTGCTCAGTCATGTCTGACTCTTTGTGACCCCATGAACTGCAGCACCCCAGCCTCCCTGTCCAACACCAACTCCCAGAGCCCACTCAAAATCATGTCCATTGAGTCAGTGATGCTATCCAGCCATCTCATCCTCTGTCGTCCCCTTCTCCTCCTGCCCTCAATCTTTCCCAGCATCAGGGTCTTTTCAAATGAGTTAGCTCTTTGCATCAGGTGGCCAAAGTATTGGAGTTTCAGCTTCAACATCAGACCTTCGAATGAACACCCAGGACCGATGTCCTTTAGAATGGACTGGTTGGATCTCCTTGCAGTCCAAGGGACTCTCAAGAGTCTTCTCCAACACCACAGTTCAAAAGCATCAATTGTTCTGTTCTCAGCTTCTTTATAGTCCAACTCTCACATCCATACATGGCAACTGGAAAAACCATAGCCTTGACTAGACAGACCTTTGTCGGCAAAGTACTGTCTCTGCTTTTTAATATGCTGCCTAGGTTGGTCATAACCTTTATTCCAAGGAGTAAACGTCTTTTAATTTCATGGCTGCAATCACCATCTGCAGTGATTTTGGAGCCCCCCAAAATAAAGTCTTTCACTGTTTTCACTGTTTCCCAATCTATTTGCCATAAAGTGATGGGACCAGATGCCATGATCTTCGTTTTCTGAATGTTGAGCTTTAAGCCAACTTTTTCACTCTCCTCTTTTAGTTTCATCAAGAAGCTCTTTAGTTCCTCTTCACCTTCTGCCATAAGGGTGGTGTCATCTGCATATCTGAGGTTATTGATATTTCTCCCGGCAATCTTGATTCCAGCCTGTGCTTCCTCCAGCCCAGCGTTTCTCATGATGTATTCTGCATATAAGTTAAATAAGCAGGGTGACAATATACAGCCTTGACATATACAGACAACTCTATGGATATGCTAAAATCTGTTGACCTGCATGCTTTAAATGAATGAATTATGTGGCATGTGAATTATTTATCATTAAAACTGTTTAAAACATATCAGGCAAATTTGAAATTGAGTCCTTAACTATACAATATACTTATCATATATGAGCCAAATGAGCTGTACAGGTAAATGCAAAGGTGGGAACAAGAAAGAAGAATTCCCCTGTGTCTGGTTTCTCAGTAAAAGACAAATGGGCTTCAGATGAGGAGACAGAAGAAGGGGTGAGGGGTATTTCAATCTAGGGGGCAGAAGAAACAAAGTACAGCAGTGAATAATAGTAAAATCTTTCTTCATTGAATGCCTGCTATGTGCCAGGTCTTGTGCTAATCATTTTGTCTTCATTATCTTTTATTCTACAACTTTCATTATAGTTATTATTCTCTCTTATTTTGAGAAAGAAGAAACCAAGGCTCAGAATATTGATCACCTATGATCACCAAGCTAGTTAGTCCAGACACAGAATCCAAGATTCAGGTCTCTCTTCGTCCAAGGATTGCACATTTTCCATTAGTATTTATATAGTTATAATAGTAAATAATTCAATAGGGCTTGCTGTGTGTTAGGTACAGTTCTAAGTTCTGTGCATAGGCTAGCTTATTTAAACTACACTGAGAGAATGCTGGCTGAAAAAAATTGTGTTAGGGCTAGATTAATAAAGGGATATTTGAAGGCAGATTTTTTAAAATAGTTCTCTGAGTTTCTTAAAATTGGAAAATCAGATAATGCCATTACCTGTATGTGAATTAGAATTTTCTTTTGCAGAATGTTATCAGAGTTATTTTCCTTTTGAAAGGTAGCCGGTATGGCTATGGAGAATTAAAATAATAGGCTGCCAGTAAATGACTGAGGTTAGCCCAGGAACCATTTTGCAATGTTTGAACTTTAGCTTATAGCTAAAGGGTAATATCAATGTTTACAGCAAAGGCCATAGTAACGTTTAGGTTTTAGATGGTACATATGCTTTGGCTCAAAAATGTGTTATGCATCATAGATAATTTTGATCCATGCTTAGTTTGAAAACTATGTTTTGATTTCTTAAATGTAGCCTCCAAGTAAGATAGAGTAGGCGGTTTAGATCCCTTCTTCCCACATTTCTCTTACTGGATCTTAGGATAAACTGAGCTAAGAGAGTTGAATCTTCTTAGTTTTCAATAGCTTTGTGGAAAAGGCACCAGGGAAAAGTTAGCTTGGCGCTAAAGAATAGGGTTTGGGCAGTTCTGTGCACTTTAAGAAATTTGAGTCCTTATCATAAGCTGGAGTGCAATAATGAGTTTTGTAGCCTTTCACTTAGGCTTATGCTTTGAGTCTTAAAACTCTGACCTCTGGCTTTCCATAAGATGAGAAAGATGGGGACATATGTATTATTATCACCTTGATAGTTACAAGCCACATCCATCCCCAAGAGAAACAATACTCTTCTTAATTAAGTGAATCTTCAACCCTGGAACCAAGGCTCTGGGATTTGGTGCCATTTCTCCTTTTCTATCTGTTTTACACATTCAATATATCGTCATCCTTCCTTCTTTTAAGTACGTGGTATCAAAAAGAACAGCTGGCATGGCTAGGGAGAATTAAAATATGATACTATCTGTAAATTACTGTAAATTATATGTCCAAGATATGCATGCTGCAGTCCATGGGGTTGCAAAGAGTCCGACATGACTTAGCGACAGAACAACAAATATGTCCAGGAAGCTATTTGCAATATTTTAAACTTCATCTTATATCCAAGGGGCAATCACTGAAGTTTTATAAATATGGGTCTGCCATGATAGGTTCTAGAAATGTAAATCTCTGTTCTGTGGGAGTAATGAACTGGAAGTGAGACAAGAGAATAAATGTAGGAATACCCCTTTGTTGTTGTTTAGTTGCTACCACTGCTGAAGTATTATTACAGTGTTCCCAACTTGATAGTGAACATGGAAAAGAAAGGCAGGACATAAGAGATAATATGAAGAAATAACTAGTTAAAGGACTTGTTGGGGAGAGTCTGATGAAAGGAGAGTATCAAAGATGACTTTGAAGTTTGAAGCCTGGGGAACCATTTTTCCATTTTCTTCCTAAAACAACCCAGAGGAGTAACAGCTTAACAGGTTAACTTAGTGTTTTGATGTTTCCTTGTGGGTGGAGGAATTGACAAGTAAACTTAATTCTTCTGAATTCTAACATTAAAGTAAGCAACCTTTGGAAGCATGTACAATGCCCTGGTCTGCAGCCATGAGTGACTGGTGCTCTAGTTTTTCTATTCAGGACATTCTTACAAAATACTTTGAATGGTTAGAACATTCAGAAAATGATAGATTGATTTCAGGAGCTAAGTTCCTTGGTGTCCAAATATAATCCATTTGATGACACTTTCTGAAAGTGTGATGAGATGAATGCACATTGTGAAATTTCTAGAACCATGTCTCCTTCCACTTCTTATAAAGAGGAGGAATTAGTTTATCTTTGCCAATTCTCTGACTTTCTAGGGACACAGAGGAAAAGAGAAGAAACAGATACTTTAATTTGTCTTTGTTTAAAACTAGATGAGTTTGACTTTGCCTAGTTACATTTGACTACTCGCTCTGTCCTAGACCCTTTTTAGAAGTGATATGCTATCTATTTTTCTTCTCCTTTAGAATTTATCACAAGCCCTAGGTTCTATTGCTTCTTCCTATGTTTCTAAGAAACAAATTATTTTCTCCTTTTCTTTCTTAGCTGTCAACTATAATGGAAGAGAGAGTATTAATTTCAACATAATCTCCCTGAATGGTTGATATCCTTGCATTTTTTTTTTACTTTAAAAAATGCAGTTTCCTCCTTTTTAAATGTAATTTTTGTGATATTTGTAATTTTATGATGTTTAATTGGGTACTATGTCATGTAAACTGCAAATCTTGCAGAAAGGAGGAAATGAGATCTCACTTAGGAATTTACAATTAGATGAAAGGGAAAGCCTGTACAAGAAAAGAATGAGAAAAATGTGTACATGAAAAGAATTACTTTCAGAAGTAGAGGAATAGAGAGAGTAAATCTTTTAGATGGGAAAAGAAGAAATAAAATAACTGTTTTATGCCACCCAAAATATTTGATCTCCAAGATGCCCAGTATAAAGGATCCTCCTCGGGTGTAAACACCTATCCACTTCTATGATGTAAGTTGAAGAGTAGCAAAATGCTAAAGAAGGCTACTACTCCCTCCCATACCAAGACTACACAATGGAGGAAAAGATAGTTTGTTCAGGGGACTTCCCTGGTGGTATAGTGGATAAGAATCTGCTTGCTGTAGGGGATATGGGTTTGATCCCTGGTCTGGGAAAATTCCACATGCCACAGAGCAACTAAGGCCGTACTTCACAACTACTGAGCCCGTGTGCCTGGAGCCTGTACTCCACAACAAGAGGAGCCACTGCAATGAGAAGCCCATGCACCACAACGAAGAGTAGCCCCCACAACTAGAGAAAGGCTGCACTCAGCAATGAATAACCAGTGCAACCAAAAATAAAAATAAATATATTATTAAAGAAAGAAAGAAGCAATAGTTGGTTCAACAAATGGTGTTGGAGGAACTGGATGTCCACATGAATGAAATTGGACCCATATCTTATACCATACATGAAAATCAACTCAAACTGGATCAGACTTAAATCTAAGACCTGATACTGAAACTATAAAATCTATAGAAGAAAACATAGGTGATTAGCTTCATAAAATTGGTATTGGCAATGATTTCTTGAATATAATACCAAAAGCACAGGCAACAAAAGCAAAAACAGGCCAGTGGGACTACATCAAACTAAAAAACTTCTTTGCAGCAAAGGAAATAATCAACAAAGTGAAAAGACAACCTGTGGAATGGAAGAAAATAATGTAAGCCAAAATATATATGATAGAGGATTAATATCCAAAAATATAAGGAACTCCTACAACTCAGTAGCAAAAAATACCAAATAACCTAGTTAAAAATGAGCAAAGGACTTCATTAGACATTTCTGCAAAGAAGACATAGTAATGGCTAACAGGTATATGTAAAGATGTTCAACATCACTAATCAACAGAGGAAATGCAAATCAAAATCACAATGAGGTATCACTTCATACCTTTCAGGATAAACATTATCTGAAACAAACCAAAATAAAATAATAACCAAAAGTAAGAAGTGTTATTGAGGATGTGGGAACCCTCCTACACTGTTGGTAGAAATGTAAAACTGGTGCAGCCACTATAGAAAACTGTTTGGAGGTCCCTTAAAAAATTAAAAATGGAAATACCATATGATTCAGTTACCTCATTTCTGGGTATTTATCCAAATGAATTGAAAACAGAATTTCAAAAAAACGATTTGGACTCCTATGTTCATTGCACCATTATTCATAATAGCCATAATATACAAACAACCTAGATGTCCATCATCAGATGAATGGGTGATGTGATGTATACATACAATGAAATATTATTCAGGCTTTAAAAAGAAGGAAATCTTGTCATATGTGACAAGATGGATGGACCTTGAAGACATTGTGTTAAGTGTCCAATCACAGAAGGGCAAACACTACACAATTCTACTTATAAGAGGTATCAAAATAGTCCAGGTATGAAAGGCTGGTTCAATGTCTGAAAGTCAATCAATGCAGTCCACCATATCAAAGGGCTAATGAACAAAAATATCATCATATCAATTGATGTAGAAAAATCATTTGAAAGAAATCTAATACCCATACATGGAAAAAGAAATCTTTCAGAAAATTAGGAATACAGGAGAACTACCTTAAATTGATAATGAGAATCCTTAAAAAGTCTACAGCTAACTTCATACCTTATGGTGAGTGAATGACTGCTTTTCCCTCTAAGATCAGAATTGTGGTAAATATGTCTACTCTCACCATTCTTGTTTAACATAATATCGGATGTTCTGGCCACTGCAATTAGACAAAAAGAAAAAAAAATCATACAGATTAGGCAGAAAGAAATACAGCTATCTATTTGCAGATGATTGTCTATGTGAAACTGAAGTGAAAGTGAAAGTTGCTCAGTCATGTCTGACTCTGCAACCCCATGCACTATACAGCCCATGGAATTCTCCAGGCCAGAATACTGGAGTGGGTAGCCTTTCCCTTCTTCAGGGGATCTTCCCAACCCAGGGATCGAACCCAGGTCTCCCACATTGCAGGCAGATTTTTTACCATTTAAAGCACAAGGGAAGCCCATAGACAATCATTTGCAGATGATTATCTATGTAGGATATCCCAACTAATCTACAAAAACACTCCGAGAACTAGTAAGTTAATTCAATATTTTTGTAAGATGCAAGAATCAACCACATTTCTATAGATTAAGAATAAACTTGTGAAAATCGAATTAAAAACAAAATGCCATTTATAATTTCTCAATGAAAATGAAATACTTAGGTATAAACTGATCAACAGACATAAAGGATCTTTATTCTGAAAATGACACAATTTTATGAAAGAAATCAAAGACCTAAATAAATGGAGAGACATACTGGGTTCATTTATCAAAATATTCAATATGTAACTGTCAGCTCTCCTTAAATTGGTATATAGATTTAATGCAATTCTTAGGAAAATCCCAGTGAGGATCTTTGTAGAAATAAACAAGCATATTTTAAAATTTATATGAAAAACATAACTTCTAGAATAGCTAAAACATTCTTGAAAAAGAAGAATTAAATGGGAGGAATCACTCTACCTAATTCAAGGTTGGTTATATAGCTAGAGTAATAAAGAAGTGTGGTCTTAGTGAAGGGATAAACACATAGGTCAGTAGAATAGAATACAGATCCCAGAAATAGACCCCCACTGATATATGACAAAGGTTCAAAAGCAATTCAAAGTAGGAAGAATGGCCTTTTCAACAAACAGTGCTGTAACATTTAGACATCCATAGGGGGAAAAAAAAAAAGAACCTTGACCCAAACTTCACACTTTACACAGAAATTAACTCCAAATGGATCACAGACTTCTTAAATGTTAAAATCTTACACAGAATTTAACTCCAAATGGATCACAGGTTTCTTAAATGTTAAAATGTAAAGCTAGATATATTTTAGAAATAAACAGAAAAAATCTTTGGGAACTAAGAATAGGCAAAGACTTCTTAGACTTGACATAAAAAATATGATCCATAAAAGGAAAAATTGATAAATTGAACCGAATCAAAATAAAAAGCTTTTCTCTGTGAAAGACCATGTGAAGAGGATGAAAAGATATGCTAAGGAGTGGGAGAAAAAAGTTTAAAGCCACACATTTGAAAAAGGACTTGTATCCAGAATATATAATGAACTATCAAAACACAATAGTAGAAAACCATCCAATTAGAAAATGAACAAACTAGGAGAATAGACATTTCACCAGAGAAGATATATAGATAGCATATAAACATATGAAAGATGTTCAACTTTATTGGCCACTAGAGAAATTTAAATTAAAACCACATTGAAATATTACTACATAGAATGGCTTACTGGATCAGTCATAAATTGCTGGTGGAAATATAAAATGGTTCAGCCAATCTGGAAAACAGTTCAGCAGTTCCATAAAATAATAATAATAATAATAAAACTAAACATACATATAGCATACAACCCAGCAATTGTATTTCGGGGCATTTATCCCAGCAAAATGGAAATTTGCTTGTATACAAAAACCTGTGCAGAAATGTTCACAATAGCCTTATTTGTAATAGCCCCAAACTGGAAACAACCTTGATGTTCTTCAGTGGGTGAATGGTTAAACCAACTATGGTATACCCATACTATGGACTATTATTCAACAATAAAAAAGAATGGACTACTGATATGTCTTGGATGGATTTCTAGACAGTTCTGCTGAGTGAAGAAAAGCCAGTCTGAAGAAATTGCATGTATACTGCAGCATTCCATTCCATTATGTAACAAACATTCTTGATATGACAATTAAAGGAATAGAGAACAGATTAGAAGTTGCCAGTGGTTAAGAGACTGGGGCAGAGAATGGGAGAGAAGTAGGTACAATTATAAAAGTGTAACATAAATACAGTATACTAACGCATATATATGGAATTTAGAAAGATGGTAACAATAACCCAGTGTACGAGACAGCAAAAGAGACACTGATGTATAGAACAGTCTTATGGACTCTGTGGGAGAGGCAGAGGGTGGGAAGATTTGGGAGAATGGCATTGAAACATGTAAAATATCATGTAAGAAACGAGTTGCCAGTCCAGGTTCGATGCACGATACTGGATGCTTGGGGCTAGTGCACTGGGACGACCCAGAGGGATGGTATGGGGAGGGAGGAGGGAGGAGGGTACAGGATGGGGAACACATGTATACCTGTGGCGGATTCATTTTGATATTTGGCAAAACTAATACAATTATGTAAAGTTTAAAAATAAAATAAAATTAGGAAAAAAAAAAAGTGTATCCTTGTTGTGATCAAACTGTTATGTAGTATGTTGACTGTGGTGATGGACCCATGAATCTACACATGTGATAAAATTGCATAGAGGTAAATATGTACATGGGCTTCACAGGTCAGCAGTAAAGAATCTGCCTGCCAATGCAGGAGACACAAGAGACATGGGTTTGATCCCTTGGTGGGGAAGATCCCCTGGAGTAGGAAATGACAACCCACTCCAGTATTCTTGTCGGGAAAATTTCATGGACAGAGGAGCCTGGTGGGCTACAGTTCATGGGGTTGCAAAGAGTCAAACATGACTCAGCAACTGATCACGCATAAATATGTATATATAGATATTGATATACTCACAAATGGGTTCATGTAAAACTATAAAATCTAAATAAAATAGAGAGATTGTACAAAAATCAAGATCCCTGTTGCAATATGGCACTATAGTTATGCAAGATGTTACTACTGGGGGAAACTGGGGGAAGAGTTTATGGAATCTTTCTATATTATTTCTTATAACTTTATTTGAATAAAATGTTTAAACTTGAAGAAGAGATTGGGTAAATTAAACAATGTTAGAAACAAAAATGGGACAAAACATCATAGATCAAATATATCAGAGATTAAAAATGGTGAGACATTTTATGGTAAACTTTTTACTCATGTACTTGAAAACTTAGATAAAACAGATAATTCCCCCCAAAATATAACATTAAAACTGACTAAACAGAAAACTAGAATAAACACAATCATTAAGAAATCTGAGTCAGTAGCTAAAGAGTCCCTCCCACACAAGCACAAAGTACTCGGCCTAAGTGATTTTATGGATGAATTCTACCAGACATTCAAGAAACATAGGATTCCAATCTTCTGTAGCCTCTCAGTCAATAGAAAATGAGGGAATACTCAATTATTTTATTGAGGCTAGTATAATCTTCATATAAAAAACAGACATGGGCATTTTAAGAAAGGAAAATTGCTGGCCAATCTCACCAATTAATACAAATGCAAACATCCTAAGTGAAACATTATCAATACTATTTCAATAATTATAAAATATTATCAAGAATAGTTTAAGATGTTTGCATTTTAATGTCTTAAAATATGCAACAAAACTAGGTTGAATTTAACTCAGGCATAAAAGTGTAGCTAGGAATAAGTAGGACTCATGGGGTTATCGTCAGAAAATAACTTTGATTTCCCTGTTGCCAACTTAAGTCCACTCTATGGAATTACATCTTTTCTCTTGAATCAAAAGTAAGACAGTTGCTTGACCCTTGTGTATTTGGTCATGTCTTATCACAGAAAGAGTCTCAGCTTAATTATAATATCAGTAATAATTAAAACTTTAGTATTTCTTTAAAGCTGCATCTTCTTCCATCTCTCACCTTGGCCTACTGTGGGCTGTGTAGTTGAAATGAGAAAGGAGATGTTGTCAGTATCTTCTTAGTTTCTCCATAGAATGCTTCTAATCCTTCACTGCCATATTGCTTATGTGGGTTTGTGATCCTTCTAGAATTGCACCATAGAAGGAAATAGGTGAGAATAGGAAGTTCTTTCTTGATTAATTCTTTCATGAACCAGCACCAACATTATTTGAGCTTTGTTGTTGTTCAGTCACTAACTCATGTCTGAATCTGTGACCCCCTGGACTGCAGCACACCAGGCTTCCCTGTCCTTCACTATCTCCTGGACTTTGCTCAAACTCGTGTCCACTGTGTCATGATGCCATCCAACCATCTCATCCTCTGACACCCCCTTCTCCTTTTGCCTTCAGTCTTTCCTAGCATCAGGGTCTTTTCCAATGAGTTGGCTCTTTGCATCAGGTGGCCAAAGTGTTGGAGCTTCAGCTTCAGCATCAGTGCTTCCAATGAATATTCAGGGTTGATTTCCTTTAGGGTTGACTGGTTTGATTTCCTTGCTGTCCAAAGGATTCACAAGAGTCTTCTCTAGCACCACAATTCAAAAGCATCAATTCACTGGTGCTCAGCCTTTGGTGTGGTCCAACTTTCACATCCATACATGACTATTGGAAAAACCATAGCTTTGACTATATGGACCTTTGTTGGCAAAATAATGTTTCTGGTTTTTAATACACTGTCTAGGTTTGCCATAGCTTTCCTTCCAAGGAGCAAGTGTCTTTTGAGCTATTTGAGCCTAGCTCGTGTTTAAAACCAATTTGTATTCTTTTTAATGGCTGAATAATACTCCATTGTGTATATGTACCACAGCTTTCTTATCCATTCATCTGCTGATGGGCATCTAGGTTGCATTCATTTCGATATTTGGCAAAACTAATGCAATATTGTAAAGTTTAAAAATAAAATAAAATAAAACCAATTTGTTTTCTTATGGAGTATTCCTGTGGGCTTATATCCTTCATATTTCTCAAGTGGAGTTGATAACTGGTGTACTTCTGTGTCTTCTGAGATCTGGGTGACACATATCAAATCTTCAAGTAGTTCCATTGAAGTTCCTTTCCCTAGCACAAGGTGAATGTGAACTCTGCTTCCACACCCTTTCACTGGGAGAAAGTTAGATGCATAGAATGCCTACAGCTTTCTTCCAATTCCTCTGCTAATTTCCAAGCCCTTTCTTGGCCTTTCCACCTTCTTTTAGATGTGGGGATTGGTGATCAGCTGCTGCTGCTGCTAAGTCACTTCAGTCGTGTCTGACTCTGTGCGACCCCATAGATGGCAGCCCACCAGGCTTCCCCATCCCTGGGATTCTCCAGGCAAGAACACTGGAGTGGGATGCCATTTCCTTCTCCAATGCATGAAAGTGAAAAGTGAAAGTGAAGTCGCTCAGTCGTGTCTGACCCTCAGCGACCCCATGGACTGCAGCCCACCAGGCTCCTCCATCCATGGGATTTTCCAGGCAAGAGTACTGGAGTGGGGTGCCATTGTTCAGTTTGCAACTACCTCTTTTACAAGACCTGCATGGTGGACATTGGAATGTTTTGTTTAATGTTGAGGCTTCAGCCAAAACTGAGACTGAAATAGTTTCTTTTTAAAATCCAGTTTCACAAGATTGGTTTACCATTAAGAAAACCCATTAATGTAATTCAACACAATAAATGAATAAAGGAAAAATATTGTTATCTCAATAGAACCAGAAGAATCATTTGATTGAATTCAGTATTTATGACTTAGAAATCTCTTACAGACTGACAATACAGAAGAATTTTCTTTACCTGATTAAGAGTATGTATTAAGAACTTCCATAATAAACATCATATTCAATAGTTTAATGCTAGCAGCCTTATTTTTAAAATAAGGATCAAGAAAAGGGTACCATTATCTTTGCTTCATTTCAGCATTTCACTGGAGATTCTAGTCCAGCATGGTAAGACAAGAATTTTTTTAAAAAGAGAATAAAATTTATAAGAATAGGAAAGTAAGGAATAAAACTACCACTGTTGAATATGCAATTGTCTATACTGATTATACAAGAAAACTGCTAGAAAAATTATTAGAATTGATAAGAAAGTTAAGCAAATTCACTAAAGAGAAGATCAATATGTGATGATCAATTGTATTTCTATCCATCAGTAATAAAATTAGACCAAAGTGTAATTTTTAAAAGGTACCATTTTCAGCAGCAGTTTAAAAAGGAAAACAATAGATCCAACAAAGGATGTACATGACCTTTATAAAGAAAAAATACAAGCTGTTATTATAAGACTTAAAGGGAAACCTGAGGAAATGGTAAGAAGCACCATGTTTTTAAACAGCAACAACAGCAAGCCATGTTTATGGAGAAGACTCCATAATTATAAATATGTTAATTGTCCCAACATCAACCTAAGAATTCAGTATAATGCCAGTCAAAACATATTTATGGGAATATAATAAACCCAAATTTAAGGGTGGGGGGAATGTGAGAAAAGACATTGTTTATAGGTATTCGTTATGTTCTTTTCTCATTTTTATTTATTTTTTGTATTTTCAAAATATTAAATTAAGAAAAAGGGTGCTGAGTACACAACTTTGGCATTGTTTTGGTGTCTATAGGCCAGGCTCACAAAGCAACTGGTATTTTGGTATGTATTCACATCTATGTGTGTTTACACACTGGATTCTCTATACTTTACTCCTCTGTGACTTGAAGTAGACAATTGTTACTCCTAAACTCTCAGTTTCCACATCTATGAAATGTGGTTTTCTTTAAATTTAAATTTATTTATTTTAATTGGAGGCTAATTACTTTACATTATTGTATTGGTTTTCCCATACATCAACATGAATCCGCCACGGGTGTACACGTGTTCCCCATCCTGAGCCCCCCTCCTACCTCCCTCCCCGTACCATCCCTCTGAGTCATCCCAGTGCAAATGTGGTTGTCATAAACCATTTAAAAATTTTTAAAAGTTTAAAGTAAGAAGGTAAATTATGCTCTCAGTAAATGTTAGTTTGCTTCTCTATAAGAGGAAATTGTTAATTTGGTTCAGATAGTGAAGTATTGGGGAATTATAGTGCTCTTTGGGAAAAAACACAAAATCCTGACATGCATAACTCAGTCTTGTGAACTAGGAGAAGTTTTCCTCAAAGTAAACATGGCATACATTTGCAGTATATGACCACAACCACACATGCAAATAAAGTTTCTAAATTACTACACTAGTCTGCATTTCCTGCCACTTCAATAATTTTGTCTACTACTAGTACTGCTAGCACCCATTATAAGGAAAACTTATGGATAGAATTTTAAGACTGAAAAATTCCCATCTATTAGTCTAATGTTTTTCCCACAGGGATGCAATTCACAGTGTCCCTGTGAATTGTGGAAAGAGCACCAGTATTAGAGTTTAGTTGAAAAAAACCGTCATTTATCCTTGTGGGAAAAAAGTCCCTGGGATGCAAAGCAAACAGAACATTGAAGAAGAAGTCCTGACAGCTCCACCCAGCCAAATGAAAACGTCTTCAAAGACTATCAGTTTAATCAGCATGACAAATCTTTTTTATTTTGTTTTTTTTTAATTTAAATTTATTTATTTTAATTAGAGGCTAATTACTTTATAATATTGTATTGGTTTTGCCATACATCAACATGAATCCGCCACAGGTGTACACGTGTTCCCCATCCTGAACCCCCCTCCCACCTCCCTCCCCGTACCATCCCTCTGGGTCATCCCAGTGCACCAGCCCGAAGCATTCTGTATCCTGCATCAAACCTAGGTTTCTGGCTTATTAGTCTTTTAGGTACTACTTCAGACATTTCTTCATTTAAAGATAGAAGTACTGTTTTAAACATTCAAATCAGAAACTGTTTGAAATACTTAAATCCTCTGACCTGAGTTTGAAATGATGTATTCACCAAGTACATTCAAATAGTGATTTGTGTCAAGTGGGAATCAGAAGAACTGCTCCTTAAAGTGGGACTGCCCAGGTATTCTAGATTTTTTTTGTGTATATATTTTAATTAATTTACAAAGATCATTGTAAAGGAAGCCTTGGTGGTGCCTAGACTTTCCCATTAGGACTTGAGATGAAGCTTCTACTCAAAGGAAATAGGTGTTCCCATCCATCCTTCCTCCAGGGACTGACCAGACCCTATTAAGACAGACATAGTCTTCTTTCACAAGGTTTTTCAGATTAATTAATACAACAGTATTTAGTGAAATGCTATTAGGTAAAATAGTCATTCTAGTGAACAAAATAAAATTGTGTAGTTTAATGTTAGTTAGTGGTAAGTTTTATGAAGAAGAAATTAATAAATACATGAGAATGAATTATGGGTGATTCCACTTAAGACAGTAACATTTGAGCAGAGACCTGAATGAAGTGAGAGAGTGAGTCATGTGAAGATACTGAGGAAGACAGTCTCTGAGAGGGGAGAAAGTCAAGGCCCTCAGGTGGGAACATGTTTGTTGTGATTGAAGAAGAGCAGGAGGCCCATGTCTGGTTTGAGCTTAGTGAAAAAGAGAGCTAGTGGCAGAAAATGAGGACAGAGAAATATTAAGAGGCCATGAAGTGACAGATTTTGTAGGCTACAATAGAGACTTTAGATTTTTTCTAAGTGTTTTAGAAAACCACTAGAAGGTTTTGAACATGGGAAAGATATACACAGACATATATTTTTTAAAGGGTCATCCTGGAAACTATAGAACAATGAAATGTAGTGAGATAGGAGTACAAGGCAGAATACTATTGCAGTAATCCAGATGAGTGGTCATGGTTGCTGAGACCTGGACTATACTGGTGGGAGTGGTGAGATGAGTGGTGGTAGAAGCTACAGGATTTGCTAATGGGATTAGATGTAGTGTGTAAGAGAGTAAAAGATGACTACAACTTTTGTGACTTGAGCAAATGATGAATAATGGTGCCTGTCTCAGTCTGTTTGGGCTGCTGTAACAGAATACCATAGACTGGTGGTTTATAAACAACAAAATTTTATTTCTCACATTTCTGGAGGCTGGAAAGTGCAAGATGCAAGTGTTGGCAGATTCAGTGTCTGGTGAGGGCCCACTTCTTGGTTCATAGACAGCTGTCTTCTTGCTGTGTCCTCACATGACAGAAGGGGTGAGTGACCTCTCTGAGGTCTCTTATACAAGAGACCCATTCTAATGGGTCTTCTTAGTATGGAGACGCATACTAATAACATTTATAAAAGGTCCACTCTCATGACCTAATCACCTCCCAAAGGCCCCAGCTCCTAATACCATAGTATTAGGGCTTAGAATTTCAATATGTGAATTTTGGGGGAGACGCAAATATTCCGCCTAGAGCACTGCCATTTACTGTCATGGAAAACATTTGCTGAGATGGGGAACACTGAATAAGGAGCAGGTTTGGGAGAGGGGAAGCTAGGGTTAATTTTTCAACATGCTAATTTTGAGGTGTCCATTAGAAATTCAAGAGCAGGCAATAGATATGAAACTGGAATTCAGGGGATGCTTGGAGCTGGAAACATTTGGGAGGTATCAGTTTATAATTTTTATTTAAAGCAATGAAATCATTTAGAGAGAGCATGTAGATAGAAGATGTATGAGGATTGACTCAGGGGCATTATGATATATAGAAATATGGAACAAGAAAATAACAAAGGAGACTCAGAAGAGGCAGCCATCATGGAAACAATATCAGTCCTGGAAGCCAAGTAAAGAAAGTTTCATGAAGGAGAGAATGATCAACTTTGACAAATGATGCGAAGAGCTCAAGGAACATAACAACTGAGGATTGACATTGGATCTGGCAATTTAGAAGGGACTTGGGAAGAGGCAAATTTCATTGAAATGTTGATAACAAAAATCATGTTGTACTAGGCTCAAGGAGCATTTGGAAGGAAAGAAGTGAAGGCTGTATGGGCAACATTTTCAAAGACTTTAGCTGTAAAGTGGAATAATGAAATGGTGAGGGAATGTTGAAACAGTGAAGCTTTAAAAAACAATTTTATTGATGTATAGTCGACTTACAATGTTGTGTTTAGTTTCTGCCATACACCAAATGACTCAGGTATGTTGTTATTGTTGTTCAGTCACTAAGTTGTGTCTGATTCTTTGCAATCCCATGGACTGCAGCACGCCAGGCTCCTCTGTGCTCTACTGCCTCCCTGAAGTGAAGTGAAAGTCTCTCAGTCGTGTCTGACTCTTTGCAATCCCACAGACTATACAGTCCATGAAATTCTCCAGGCCAGAATACTGGAGTGTGTACCCTTTCCCTTCTCCAGGGGATATTCCCAACCCAGGGATCGAACCCAGGTCTCCCGTATTCCAGGCAGATCCTTTACCAGCTGAGCCACCAGGGAAGCCCAAGAATGCTGGAGTGGGTAGCCTGTCCCTTCTCCAGTGGATCTTCCTGACCCAGGAATTGAATCGGGGTCTCCTGCATTGCAGGCAGATTCTTGACCAACTGAGCTACTAGGGAAGCCTCAGTTTGCTCAAATTCATGTCTATTGAGTTGGTAATGGTATCTAACCATCTCATCCTCTGCCCACTCCTCCTTTTGCCTTCAGTCTTTCCCAGCCTCAGGGTCTTTTCCAGTGAGTCAGCTCTTCACATCACATGTCCAAACAATTAGAGCTTCAGCTTCAGCAGCAGTCCTTCCAATGAATACTCAGGGTTGATCTCCTTTAGGATTGACTGGTTTGATCTCCTTGCAGTCCAAGGGGTTCTCAAGAGTCTTCTCCAACACCACAGTTAAAAAGCATCTTTTCTTTGGTGCTCAGCCTTCTTTATGGACCAACTCTTACATCTATACATGACTACTGGAAAAAACATACCTTTGACTATACAGACCTTTGTTGGCAAAGTGATGTCTCTGCTTTTTAATATTCTAAGTTTGTCATAGCTTTCCTTCCAAGGAGCAAGCCTCTTTTATTTTATTTATTTATTTTTTTTACCATATATTTATTTTTTAACTTAAATTTATTTATTTTAATTGGAGGCTAATTACTTTACAATATTGTATTGGTTTTGCCATACATCAACATGAATCCGCCACAGGTGTACACGTGTTCCCAATCCTGAACCCCCTCCCACCTCCCTCCCCATACCATCCCTCTGGGTCATCCCAGTGCACCAGCCCCAAGCATCCAGTATCCTGCATCGAACCTGGACTGGTGATTCGTTTCTTATGTGATATTATACATGTTTCAATGCCATTCTCCCAAATCATCTCACCCTCTCCCTCTCCCACAGAGTCCAAAAGACTCTTCTATACATCTGTGTCTCTTTTGCTGTCTCGCATACAGGGTTATCATTACCATTTTTCTAAATTCCATATATATGCATTAGTATACTGTTTTGGTGTTTTTCTTTCTGGCCTACTTCACTCTGTATAATAGGCTCCAGTTTCATCCACCTCATTAGAACTGATTCAAATGTATTCTTTTTAATGGCTGAGTAATACTCCATTGTGTATATGTACCACAGCTTTCTTATCCATTCATCTGCTGATGGACATCTAGGTTGCTTCCATGTCCTGGCTATTATAAACAGTGCTACGATGAACATTGGGATACACATGTCTTTTTCAATTCTGGTTTCCTCAGTGTGTATGCCCAGCAGTGGGATTGCTGGGTCATATGGCAGTTCTATTTCCACTTTTTTAAGGAATCTCCACACTGTTCTCCATAAAGCAACTGACAAAGAATTAATCTCAAAAATATACAAGCAACTCCTGCAGCTCAATTCCGGAAAAATAAACGACCCAATCAAAAAATGGGCCAAAGAACTAAATAGACATTTCTCCAAAGAAGACATACAGATGGCTAACAAACACAAGAAAAGATGCTCAACATCACTCATTATCAGAGAAATGCAAATCAAAACCACAATGAGGTACCATTTCACGCCAGTCAGAATGGCTGTGATCCAAAAGTCTACAAGCAACGAATGCTGGAGAGGATGTGGAGAAAAGGGAACCCTCTTACACTGTTGGTGGGAAAGTATCTTTTAATTTCATGGCTGTAGTCACTGTTCACAATGATTGTGGAGCCCAAGAAAATAAAATCTGTCATCTGAGTTTTCTCACCACCTCTTCTTAATCTCTTCACAGAGATTCAGTTATACATATATACATATATATATATATTCTTTTTCATATTCTTTTCCATTATGCTTTGTCAGAAGGTATTGAATATAGCTCCTTGTGCTATACAGTAGGAATTTGTTGTTTATGCATCCTATATATGATAGTTTCTGTCTGCTAATCCCAAAGTCCCTATCCTTTCCTCTCCCACCTCCCCTACCCCTCAGCATCCACATTCTGTTCTCTGTGTCTAGGAGTCTGTATCTGCTGTAGATATGTTCATTTGTGTCATATTTTAGATTCCACAAACAGGTGATATCATATGGTATTTATCTTTCTCTTCCAGACTTATTTTGCTTAGTATGATAATCTCTAGGTCCATTCATGTTGCTGCAAATGGCATTATTTCATTCTTTTTAATGGTGGAGCAATAGTCCATTGTATATATTTACTGCATCTTTTTTATCCATTCCTCTGTTGATGGACATTTAGGTTGTTTCCATGTCTTGGCTATAGTAAAGAGTGCTGCTATGAACATAGTGCTGCATATATCTTTTTGATTTATAGTTTTGTCGAGGGATATGCCCAAGAGTTGGAAAAAGCAAGAGAGTTCCAGAAAAACATCTATTTCTGCTTTATTGACTATGCCAAAGCCTTTGGCTGTGTGGATCACAATAAACTGTGCAAAATTCTGAAAGAGATGGGAATACCGACCACCTGATCTGCCTTTTGAGAAATTTGTATGCAGGTCAGGAAGCAACAGTTAGAACTGGACGTGGAACAACAGACTGGTTCCAAATAGGAAAAGGAGCACATCAAGGCTGTATATTGTCACCCTGCTTATTTAACTTCTATGCAGAGTACATTATGAGAAACGCTGGACTGGAAGAAACACAAGCTGGAATCAAGATTGCCGCGAGAAATAGCAATAACCTCAGATATGCAGATGACACCACCCTTATGGCAGAAAGTGAAGAGGAACTAAAAAGCCTCCTGATGAAAGTGAAAGAGGAGAGTGAAAAAGTTGGCTTAAAGCTCAACATTCAGAAAACAAAGATCATGGCATCCGGTCCCATCACTTCATGGGAAATAGATGGGGAAACAGTGGAAACAGTGTCAGACTATTTTTGGCGGCTCCAAAATCACTGCAGATGGTGACTGCAGCCATGAAATTAAAAGACGCTTACTCCTTGGAAGGAAAGTTATGACTAACCTAGATAGCATATTCAAAAACAGAGACATGACTTTGCCAACAAAGGTTCGTCTAGTCAAGGCTATGGTTTTTCCAGTGGTCATGTATGGATGTGAGAGTTGGACTGTGAAGAAAGGTGAGCACCGAAGAATTGATGCTTTTGAACTGTGGTGTTGGAGAAGACTCTTGAGAGTCCCTTGGACTGCAAGAAGATCCAACTAGTCCATTCTGAAGGAGATCAGCCCTGGGATTTCTTTGGAAGGAATGATGCTAAAGCTGAAACTCCAGTCCTTTGGCCACCTCATGCGAAGAGTTGACTCATTGGAAAAGACTCTGATGCTGGGAGGGATTGGGGGCAGGAGGAGAAGGGGACGACAGAGGATGAGATGGCTGGATGGCATCACTGACTGGATGGACGTGAGTCTGAGTGAACTCCGGGTGTTGGTGATGGGGAAGGAGGCCTGGCGTGCTGCGATTCATGGGGTCGCAAAGAGTCGGACAGGACTGAGTGACTGAACTGAACTGAACTGAACTGATGGCAACTCTATTTTTAGTTTCCCGAGGACCCTCCCTACTCTTCTCTTTAGTGGCTGTACCAATTACACGCTCACTAAAAGTGTAGGAGGGTTCCCTTTTCTCCATATCCTCTCTAGCATTTAAAAGTAGACTTTTTAATGATGACTATTCTGACTGGTGTGAGGTGGTGCCTAATTATGAAACAATGTAGATTTTTATAATTGGACTTATTAAAGCTGGTAAAAATGATAGAAGAGTAGATGCTGCAGGAGAAAAGAGGGACAGTTATAGAGCTATTATCCCTGAAGTAGTGAGAAGGGTATGGGTGACAATACATCAACATAGCAGCTAGACAGTTTATCTTTTATAACTGAAGAGAAGGCAGAATATATGGGTGTAGATGCAATTGTGACCCAAAACCTGAGTTCGCCTCTTGGTGGGTATTGAGACAAAAGAAAGAACCAAGCCAAAGAGTGGGAAGAGAAAGGATTTATTACTTGCAGCAAGTAAGGGGAACACTGGAGATCTTCCCCCAAAGTAAAATCTCCTAAACAGCAAAGCTGTTAAAACTGGGGAAGTTTTAAACTAAGGGTACATGCATATTCTTGAAGGGGCTTGAGCAGTCCACAGAGTCCAAGCTTTCATTGACTGAAGTCACGAGGGTCAGAAAAGGTCAATACCATCATCCCTTAGGTTCCCATTGATCTGGTGGTTGATCTGGTGGTTCAGTCTTTACCATTGAAATACAACAGGGAGTCTTTACAACTGATAAATTATCTTTGCTTTTGTTACTTCTCTTACCTAATAACAGTCATTTGTTTCTGCATTATTTTGTCCCCTTAAGATAATTAATTCAGTTCAGTTCAGTCGTTCAGTCATGTCCAACTCTTTGCGACTCCATGAATCGCAGCACACCAGGCATCCCTGTCCATCACCAACTCCCGGAGTTTACCCAAACTCATGTCCATTGAGTTGCTGATGCCATCCAAACATCTCATCCTCTGTCATCCCCTTCTCCTCCTGTCCTCAATCTTTCCCAGCATCAGGGTCTTTTCCAATGAGTCAGCTCTTCATATCAAGTGGCCAAAGTATTGGAGTTTCAGCCTGAACATCAGTCCTTCCAATGAACACCCAGGACTAATCTCCCTTAGGATGGATTGGTTGGATCTCCTTGCAGTCCAAGGGACTCTCAAGAGTCTTCTCCAACACCACAGTTCAAAAGCATCAATTCTTCTGTGCTCAGCTTTCTTTATAGTTCAACTCTCACATCCATACATGACTAATGCAAAAACCATAGCCTTGACTAGATGGACCTTTGTTGGCAAAGTAATGTCTCTGCTTTTTAATATGCTGTCCAGGTGGGTCATAACTTTCCTTCCAAGGAGTAAAGATCTTTTAATTTCATGGCTGCAATCACCATCTGCAGTGATTTTGATTAATTATTGAGACCATTTTAAGGGCAAGCATTGTGGCCAGGCTTAGATCCCAAAATGGCTTAGGCCAAAAATGGTGTCTTTCCTGTCAAGAAAGCCATACTTGATTCTCTTTCTCTCAGGACCCCTTACCCTCCCTGCTTACACAATGAAATTGAAAGATGTGGTGCTGAAGCATGTGCAAGTGAGAACTCTTTGTGACCTATTTTTCAATGAAACAGGAAATAAAGTCATGAGCTAAAAGTTAGGAGTAGGGAAAAGGTGTTGAAGTTGTGAGGCAGGAGGCAATAGCATGACATAGCATCTTAAATAATGGGAGAATGATTTGACCTTTGGTAAGTATAATAGGGGGACTTCCCTGGTGGCTCAGTGGTAAAGAATCTGCCTGCAATGCAGGTGACCCGGATTCAATCCCTCGGTTGGGAAGATCCCCTGGAAGAGGGCATGGCAACCCACCCTAGTACTCTTGCTTAGAGAAACCCATGGACAGAGGAGCCTGGCAGGCTGCAGTTCATAGGGTCACAAAGGGTTGGATGTGACTGAAGCGACTAAGCAGCAGCAGCAGCGAGTATAATAGGACTGCCAGGCAGCACTGAATATCTGCGCGTGGCTTATAGTCCTAAATCTAAAATGAACTCACCTGCATACCTTTTTCCAATCATGTTTAGGCACCCTGTAGGTGGCAAGATGGATTTAAACCAAGGTTAGGGTTTTGTCTATGACTACAAGCTATCCTGATCAAATTCATGTTACTTCTTTTGAGGCCACATAAGAAGCAAGAGTACAGTGCAGTAGGTAAGCTCAGAGATTTGGGAAAGAGTGGCTAGAGATAAAGCTGGGGAGAAAAGGGAGGATATCTCCAAGGAAGATAAAACATTTTATTCATTACTCAGACTTTTTCACATGGGAGTTTCCTTTGATAACCCCCAATTTTTGTGATGGATCTTGATTGCTGTTATTTCCAACTGCTTCATTGGCTCAGAGGTTAAAGCGTCTGCCTCCAATGCGGGGAAACCTGGGTTCGATCCCTGGGCTGGGAAGATCCCCTGGAGAAGGAAATGGCAACCCACTCCAGTATTCTTGCCTGAAGAATCCCATGGACAGAGGAGCTTGGTAGGCTACGGTCCAAGGGGTCGCAAAGAGTTGGACACGACTGAGTGACTTCACTTTCACTTTCATCATTCAACAAATTTGTTGTTGTTGTTTAGTTGGTAAGTTGTGTCCAACTCTTTGCAACTGTGGCCTGCCAGGCTCCTCTGTCCACGGGATTTCCCAGGCAAGAATACCAGAGTGGATAGCCAGTCCCTTCTCCAGGGGATTGTTCCAACCCAGGATTGAGCCCATGTCTCCTGCACTGACAGTCAGATTCTTTACCTCTGAGCCACTAGGGAAGCCCTCAGTAAATTATCCCCACCCATAGTTCCAAGAGCAAGAAGTGGCTATGGGCTTAACTATGTGAGAAGAGGAAACCAATGGTAGGAGAAAGCATTATCACCCAGTAACCCATGATGTTTTGGGGTGTTCTCTGGGACACCTCTCCTCTTCCTTTTCAGATGGGGCATACTTTCATATAGTAAGAAAATCAAGGTTCAGCAAGGAAACATATCATCCAAATGGGTGCTAACAGAGTTTTATGGGTGTGGAGAGTGGCAATTGTAGAATTTATATCTTGTTATTTATTTTTCAAGACATTAGTTTGGGGACATTTTCTAAGACAGTCTTTAAACAAAAATCAATTCAAAAGAAAGCCTCTCTGTGTGAAAACATAAAGCAGGCTTCTGTTTCTCTCTTTCTGTGTGTGTGTGTGTGAGAGAGAGAGAGAGAGAAGGGGAGGAGGAGGGAGAGAGAGAGTAGGCATAGATTCCAGCAGAGGCAGCTGTTGGCAATAGCTTGTGGCATACAACTCTGCAGACTGCCCTACACACCCCAGCACAGCTCTCTGTGAATTCTCCAGAAAACACTCTATGTGTGATAGGCTCCCTTTGTCAGACTGCACATTGGCAGCTGTTTTGCACACTGGCAGCTGCTTTGTTTGAGTTTTGTAATTATACAAATGATGGTAGCAGCCTAAACAGCTTCCCATGTTTTCCAGTTCTTCCTTAAGGAAAACAGGCGAACATTTCCCGTTACATAGAATCATAAACAGAATCTAGGCTCTTAGTGGAGATTTTCAGGGTCTGTATTGTAAGCAACATGTTATGATGGACCTTAGAAACCAAATTAATGAACCTGGATCTTATCATAAAAGTAACTCTAAGAGGGCAACTAAGGGAAGTCTTTTTTAATTTTTGGATTAAAACATCAGTGTGTTATTTCTCATGATTCTGTGGGTCAATTGAGCTGTTCTGTTGAACTTATTTCTCAAGTGGCATTCTGTTGTAAGGTTGGCTGGATAGGAATGTCTGAGATGGCCTCAGTCATATGCCTGGTAGTTGGTGCTGGCCTGTTACCCTCCATGCAGGCTCTCATCCTTTAAACTGGTTTCCTTAGGTAGCCTCAGGGCAGTGTTCAAGATGGGGAAGGTACAAGTTACATGGCTTCTTAAAGCCAAGGCTTTGGAACTCATGAAAAAAATCACTTCTGCCACATTCCATTGGTCAAAGCAAGTCAAGTCCAGCCCATATTTAAAGGGGTGGATAAATAGAATCTCTGGGTGGGAGAAAGGGCAGAGTCATATCACAAAGGTGCAGGCATACTGCAATGGGAGGATTTTGTGATCATTAATAAAAAACTGACAACACCAAAAAGCACTACTGGAATCCTTGGAAACCCACTTTGGGAAATGTCATTCTAGGCTGAGCAATGGTTCCCCCCTAAAAGCTTTTGCTCCAAATAGAGTACATACATGTGATTGTTTAATTTTATTTTATAATCATGTTGTGGTCCTAAGTCATGTTCACTGGAATTGCAATTGTTCTTTAGTTACCTTACTTTACTAATTGTCAGTGTTTTTCTGGGATAACTCCAATAATCCCTTGCTTATTTTTGTAAGCTTAGAACAAAATTATTAAACTGAAATAAAAAATTTTGCACTTATTTTCTTTTCCAAAGTATTAGCAGCAGAGGAGGAACTATGCTGGTTACATACAGCATCACTGAGGCAGACATCTTCATGCAGAGTAATTACCAGCTCCATCTCCTATGCTACACAGACCTACCAGAGTGCATAGCCCAGATCCAGTCCTGAAATTGTCTCCCTGTTAGTATGTGTACTAAGGTATTTTTCTGTAGGCTCCTTTCTAGCATCAGGAAAGGAGGCAGAGACTACATTATTTAAAAAGATTGCATTTGTGAAGATCTTTATGTTTGATATCTTTAAGAAGATGATTTTTGTGTGACTTCTTTTGAGGCTTGCAGTCAACTCCTTTCATTCCATTTATGGACTCTTTCATTAATTATAAGCCTCAATCTATAGTTGTACTTCTCCCAGACTTTGCAGGTGCCAAAGAAAGGCCATCACCAACTGCTTGAGCTTGATGGCATACTGTAGCAGATGCTCAGGAGTGGCTCACTATTCTATTCCAACCTTTTTCTACTAGAAAGTGCCTTTTTGTACTGCAAAGACTGTAAAACCCCCTTGTAGCTAGGATTCTGAATGTGATTTGTGGTCCACCAATTAAACATTCTCATGTGAAACCTGAATTGGGAAATGAATACGCTGGGAAGAGAGGCAACAGGTAAGGCATCCCGTGGATTGTGACATAGGCTATAGGATTCTGGAACTGACAGCTGTGATTCCCTGGTTCTGCAGCAGCTCCCTTGTTAGCTCAGTCCTGTAGGGCTTTGGGGAACTGTCCCTTGAATCTCAATCTAGAATTTTTCCTCAGTGTTGATGTCTTCCATAGAGTTGTGGGTTTTACTACATGAGAAGAGAGAAGACACCAGCGAGAGAAGGCAGAATGGCCCCAAACCCAAGAGGTCTTCAGCTGTTCTCCAGGGCATTGCTTCAGTTTGTGTTACCTTGGGGTATAGAGCTGGGTGGAAAAGGGGTAAAAGGGATTCGGAGAGGCAAATGGAAGGTACTAGCACAATAATTAGGTCAAATGATGCAGCAATCCTTGGATTTTAGCGGTTGTATACCTGCTCTCACTAGCATTCAGTGTAGGAGGTTTGCTCTGGAATGTTCTTTGTAAAACATGCTGGATAGTATGCTGCAACATTCACATACCTGTTTCAGTTAAGTAAATCATTAAGGTAACTTTATAAATGAGTATACAGATGAGAAAATTGATACCCTGAGAGGATTTGGAATTGATGGGATTTGAATGTAGGTTTGTGTGGTTTTAAAACCTAAGGTTTTCTAGAAAGTCATGTTACCTGGGAGAGAGAGAGAGACTGTGAAATGGCACCAGGCAACACCTTTGTCCTAACAAACACAGATTGCCCAAGATATTGCCTCTGTTTCCTTGGTATCAACCATGGGGAATAACGTAGACAGCTACCATTTTACCTGTTTCAGACTCTGAATCACTTCAAAGAATGTGTCAGGCATATTTCCTGAGGATTTTGAAGTAGCTGCACACTGTTTTGTTTTTGTTTTTTTGAACTGAATAATGATTCCCTTGGATTAGGGCAATTTTCTACATTTCACATCAACTTTTCCAATGTAGTTTATATGAAACAATTTTATCTCAGTTCAGAAAGACATTTCAATTGGTCTTTAGGTAAAGCTGGGTTTTAGGTGAAAAGGGGGTACTCCCTTGTCATAATACAATAAAAATTAAAATTTATTATGCCAATTGACTTTAATGTTTATGCCTTAACATAACAATTTAAGTTATAGGCATATAAACCAAGAAAATAACCTGAACTAAAGAAAAGCTCTTTGTTTATATACATTTATTATAATGTTATTTGTAATGGTAAAAAAGTAGAAACAACCTATGTAGCTATACTAGAAGGATGATTCAATCAGCCATTAACATTATGCTTATGAGATTATGAAAGAATTGAAAATTACTTGTTATAATATTAAAAGGACATATAAAAGTCATATATGTAGTCTAATCAAATAATTTTTAAAGAAAAATACACAAAAATCTATACACAGGGAAAACATCTGACAATATACTACAGTAATGTCTCCCAACTTTTCATGTACTAGAACCTTTGAGGGCTTCCGTGGTTGCTCCAACAGTAAAGAATCCACCTGCAATGCAGGAAACCTTGGTTCGATCCCTGAGTTGGGAAGATCCCCTGGAGAAGGGAATGGCTGCTCACTCCAGTATTCTTGCCTGGAGAATTCCAAGGACAGAGGAACCTGGCAGGCTACAGTCCATGGGGTCACAAAGAATCAAACATGACTGAGTGACTAACACTTCACTTCATCAAAAACTTATTATAGATTTGTGGTTCCAGTCAAGATGGGATAGTCCCATTCCTCCCAGGTCCTCTCTGTTATGCCTAAAAATCCCTGGATGTAACATAACAAACAAACATAGGAAGACTAAAAGGTGGAAAAAAGAAGGCATATTGCCTAAGGACTTAGGGCTGAAATAAAGACAGTGGTGAAGTTCCCTGGGCTTTCTTATTGTCTCCCATATATCTCAGATGATATAGAAGCCTCTAACCTGAACCACCAACAGGCACAGACAAAAAAGCTCCAAGAAAAGCCTATTACAGTTTCCCAAAGGATTGAGAAAAGGGGCAACCTAGCAACAGAAAACCTTTTTAGCAGTAACCTCCCTACTCCAGTTAAACACCAACAGAGAAATCATACCACTCCAACTGAGTTTCACTGGAGTCCAGCTGGGAGGTGAGCTATTGTTCTCATCCTACAACAACAAATCATTGTAAATCATCCCTTGGCTTCCCCTCTCCCTAGTGTCAGTAAGGTTTGGGGGAAGCTGCAATTACACATCCACTCAAAGACAACAAGGCAGTAAGAGTTGGTGTTCCATTTTTGCTAGGAAAGTGTCAGCAGGGTCAAGGGGGCAACTGAACTTCCACTTCAACCATTTATGACAAGGCAGAGTAAGTCCATACTTCTAAGTAATCCATGAATTAAAAAGAAGTCTCAAAGAAATTTTTAAAAATACATAGAACTTGTTGCAAATGAAAACATAAAAAACCAAAAATATGTATGCCATAGTTAAAGTGGTGATGAGAGAGAAATTTATACCACTGAATGGTTCTATTAATATTAGAAAAGAGGACAAGTCTCAAATCAGTAATCTTCTTTCCTACCTCAGGAGCTACTAAAAAAGAGCAAAATAAACCCAAAGCAAGAAGAAGGAAGTAAATAATAATTATGACTAGAAATCAATGAAATGGAAAACAGGAAAACAATAGAGAAAATTAATGAAACAAAGAGCTGGTTTTTAGGGGAAAAAATCAGTAAAATTGATAAACCTCTAGCAAGACTGATAATGATTGAAAGAGAGAAGACAAAAATCACCAATATCAGGAATGAAACAGGGGATATCACTGTAGATCCAGCAGAGAATACTACATAGAAGTTTGTACACATAAACAAATTCTAAAACTTAGGGAAAAATAGACCAATTCTTACAGAAACTAGAAATTACCAAATCAAAGCAAGATTAAATAATCTTAATAGTCCTATAGTCATTAAAGAAATGAATTCATCATTTAAAATCTCCTATAAAAGACATCTCCAGGCCCAGATGGTTTCGTTGGAGAATTCTACCAAATACTTAAAGAAGAATTAGCACCAGTTTATATAAACTTTTCTAAAAATAAAGAAGAAAGGAATGCTTTACATTTCATTTTATGAGGCTGGCATTACTCTCACATCAAAACCAGACGAAAGTAATTAAAAAAAAAAAAGAAAGAATGGATGGATGTGTGGAAGCAAGTAAAGAAAGAAAAGAAAGGAAGGAGAAAGGAAAAAAAAGAAAAAGAAGACTATATGCAAATGTCTTCCATGAATTTGGTTGCAAAAATCTTAAAGATAACATCAACAAATCAAATCCAGAAATGTATTTTTAAAAAGGATTTCTTTCAAAGGAGGCAGGAATACACAATGGTACTGGGAAAGCTAGACAGCCACAGTGAAAAAAAGTGGCTTAAAATTCAACATTCAAAAAATGAAGATCATGGCATTCAGTCCCATCACTCCATGGCAAATATGGGGAAAAAATGGAAACAGTGGCAGATTTTATTTTCTTGGGCTCCAAAATTACTGCAGACAGTGACTGCAGCCACGAGATTAAAAGATGCTTGCTCCTTGGAAGCAAAGCTATGACAAACCCAGACAGCATATTAAAAAGCAGAGACATCACTTTGCTGACAAAGGTCCATATAGTCAAAGCTATGGTTTTTCCATTAGTCATGTACAGATGTGAGAGTTGGACCATAAAGAAGCCTGAGCACTAAAGAATTGATGCTTTTGGACTGTGGTGCTGGAGAAGACTCCTGAAAGTCCCTTGGACAGCAAGGAGATCAAACCTGTCAATCCTAAAGGAAATCAACCTTGAAGGTTCATTGGAAGAACTGTTGCTGAAACTGAATCTCCAATACTTTGGCCACCTGATATGAAGAGCCAGCTCATTGGAAAAGACCCTGATGCTGGGGGAAATTTAGGGCAGGAGGAAAAGGGAGCAACAAAGAATGAGATAGTTGGATGGCATCACCAATTCAAGGGACATGAGTTTGAGCAACCTCCAGGAGATAGTGAAGGACAGGGAACGCTGGGGTGCTTCTGTGCATAGGGTTGCAAGGAGTCAAAAATGATTTAGTGAATGAACAGCAACAATGTGCAAATGAGTCAAACTAGACTACTTTCTCACACCATATACAAAAATAAACTCAAAATTGATTCAAGACTTAAACGTGAGACCTGAAAGCATAAAAACCCTAGAGGACAACAGGCAATATGCTCTTTGACTTTGGTCATAGTGGTATTTTCTTTGGGTATGTCTCCTCAGTCAAAAGCAACAAAAGCAAAAATAAATACATGGGACTATGTCAAACCGAAAGGCTTTGTACAGTAAAGGAAACTATCAACAAAACAAAGAGGCTCTCTACTGATGGGAGAAGATATTTGCAAATGATATATCTGATAAGGGGTAATATCCAAAATATATAAAGAACTCAAACAACTCAGTATTTTTAAAAATGTGATTAAAAAAGTTGGAGAGGACATGCATAGGTATTTTTCCATAGAAGATATACACATGGCCCACTGGCACATGAAAAGATTTCAGCATCACTAACCATCAGGGAAACGCAAATCAAAACCACAATGAAATATTGCCTCACACCTGTCAGAATGGCTATTACCAAAAAGACAACAAATAACGTGTTGGCGAGGTGTGAAGTAAAGGGATCCCTCATGTACTGTACTGTTAGTGGGAATGTAAATTGGTACAGCTACTATTGAAAACAGTATGAGGCTTACATGGTGGTTCAGTGATTAAGAATCTACCTTGCAATGTGGGGGACACTCATTCAGTCCCTGGTCTGGGAAGATCCCACATGCTGTGGGGCAAATGAGCCCGTGCACCACAACTACTGAGCCTGTGCTCTGGAGCCCGTGAGCCACAACTCCTGAGCCCACATGCAGCAACTACCAAAGCCGTGTACCCTAAAGCCCATGCTCTACAACAAGAGAAGCCACTGCAATGAGAAGCCCACCCACCTTAATTAGAGAGTAGCCCCCACTCTCTGTAACTAGAGAAAATCCCCATGCAGCAATGAAGACCCAATGCAGCCAAAAATAAATATTTTTAAAAAGAAAACAATATGGAGGTTCCTCAAAAAGTGAAAAATAGAACTACTGTACAATCCAGCAATTCCACCTCTGAGTGTATATCTGAAGAAAAATTAGTTTAAAAAGATATGTGCATCCCAGTGTTCACTGCAATTTTATTTATAGTAGCCAAGATACAGAAGTAACCTAAGTGTTTATAGAGAGATGATAAAATCACACACACACACACAGGAATATTACTCAGCCATGAAAATGAATGAGATCTTATGATTTGTAACAACATGAATAGACTTAGAGGGTATTATGCTAAGTAAAATAAGTCAGACCAAGAAAGACAAATATTGTATCATTTTACTTATATGTGGAATCTAAAAAACAAATGAACAAACATAGCAAAACAGAAATAGAGTCATAGATAAAGAGAACAAACTATAGCTATATGTACCAACCCAGATGAATTTCCTGGGAATTAGGCTGAGTAGAAAAAGCCAATCCCAAAATGCTAACACTATATGATGCCATTTATATAGCATTCTTTAAATGACAAAATTATAGAATTCAGGGATGTTTGATTCTCTTTAGGTTACTGTGTATCTCATACATAAATAGTGTATGTATTAGAATTAAATTACCAAAGAACCCTCCAATAATTAGAAGTATCCAACAACAATAACAGTAACATTGCACTGAACACAGTTTATTTTAGATTCAGCATCTTGTAGCTTCTCAGGACATCTTCAAAAAAGTATTTCTTATTGTGAAATGAACAACTGCCAATTTATATACATTTCTTGTATGCAGGAATCTGGATCAAAGGAAAACTTTTTTTTAGCAATTCATGGAAAATTATACTAACTAGAACATTAAATCATTTATGAACATTAAATACAAGATTAATGTTGAGAGATTTCTAAAAACTTGAAGTATTTAAATTGCCATTTGATATATTCCTTTTTTCAAAATACTTCTTTGGTTAAACCCAGAGGAATACTTTTTATAAGCTAATATCTCAACTCTTCTGTGTTTATAAAAGTTGGTATAGAGCAGATTCAGGCTTTCTTCACATCTAGACCAGCTAATACATCTTTACCTGGGATCTGCACCCAGTCAGGCCTCAGCTCTCTCCTGGCCCACTGACTCTGCTAATTTATACTGACTTCTCTGCTTCCACAACCCAACATTTTGTCAGTCCTTGTTAAGAGAGCCAAGCTAATTTCAGGTTAAATTTTAGAAAGAAACAGATTTTTTTTTTCTCAACACTAAGCTATTTGTGGGACATAAAACAACAAAATAACAATAAAACTAATTTTTAGGTTCTGCATGTTTCAAATGGTAAATAAAACCTGTTTGCAGGGCAAGTATTTTTCCAAGGCACTACTTGAGTAGGTTTTGCTTCCTATTGGCCTGCAGGCTTATACATCTATGTGTTACCTCTGCCTGTCAGTCTCCAACCCCTCAGAGTGAATTTTTATAATCATAGGGATCAAACATGGACATGTATGACCCTTAAAGATAAGTGCAAGGGTCCAGATTAGAAGCAGAGCGAAAGATAAGATTCATTCCTAAAGCATTTTGTGTCAGAACTAAATGTGGAAGCAAAAAGTAGAAAATCAAGAGTTGGGTAGAGCTATGGGTGGGCATGTTGGAGAGCAAGCATTGTACATGATTACTCTGTGGATTTTGCTGTTTTCCTGCAGTAACTTTCCAAGTACTTTTTATATTTTTAAAAAATATTCCCAGGGTTAGTTTTGATGACCTGGAAGGCCAACAGCTACCTATGTGGTATGACTTACTCCCAAATACCTCCCTCATGCAAAGGCCAGAAATTTCCACATTGGAAGTGCATTCCTTTGAGCCTCTGGAGTTCCTGATCTATGAAATACTGCATCTTAAGTCCTCTTTCTGGAGTCAGCAGGCTATAAACTATAAATAAAGAAAGAAGAGAATGTTAAGAAACAAATACCTCTGGGACTCATAACAGTGTAGCCCTTTAGCCTTGATTTGCTAAGTTCAAGGCCCTGAGCATTTCACCTCAAGTAGGGCTGAGTTTGAGGCCTTAAAAAACTGGAAGGAGAGATGGGAGAGGCCAAAAGAAAGGCCCTTCTTCCTTCCATTGTTACTAGGAACAGCAGCAGCTGTTGCTGTTGTTGCATACTGCCCCAGCTCTCCCCATCTGGAGGATGATGTTAAAGTAAATGAGCTCATTTTAGCAGTTTGTGGCTCTAAATAGCTCCAGTAACAAGAAGGAAACTTCTAGGCTTTTCTACCAAAAACCAATTTCTATCTACCCTTAAACAAAGTAAAGCTCTTGGGTGAAAGAGCCTCTTTATTAGATAAAATCTGAAGGGACAAAAAAACTAAATTTTGATTTCTTATTGATATGTATGTATATATTTGATTTAATCAAATTGGCTTTTTGTTTAAAATTATATTACTTAAAATTATAAAAATCATAAATGTCTAATTAAAAGTTAATAAGTGTTATTAGAAAGAAATTTGGGGAGAGGAAAAAAGTGTTTTAAAGGAACTCCAATTCTACCATCTAACACTATCAACTGCTGATATTTAAAACAGAAACTATGAACTTTAATTTTAATTGATTATAACCAGAAGAAAATCAACTACAGTGCAACTGGAAGAATTAAACAGGCAATGTATTTTTTTTTTTTACTGGAGTAGAGTTAAATTACAATGTTTTGTTACTTTCTGCTATACAGCACAGTGAATCAGTTATATACATATGTGTCTATGTGTGTGTATAAAAACCACTCTTTTTAAACTCTTTCCTCATATAGGTCATTATAGACTATTGAGTAGAGTTCCCTATACTCTACAATAGGTCCTTATTAGTTATCTATTTTATATATAGTAGTGTGTATGTATCAATCCTAATCTCCCAATTTTTCCTTCTCCACTTTCTGCCCCTGGTAACCATAAGATTGTTTTCTACACCTGTAACTCTATTTCACAACAAACTGTGGAAAATTCTGAAAGAGATGGGAATACCAGACCACTTGACCTGTCTCTTGAGAAATGTGTATGCAGGTCAGGAAGCAACAGTTAGAACTAGACATGGAACAACAGACTGGTTCCAAATAGGAAAAGGAGTACGTCAAGGCTGTATATTGTCACCCTGCTTATTTAACTTCTATGCAGAGTACATCATGAGAAACTCTGGGCTGGATGAAGCAGAAGATGGACTCTAGATTGCTGGGAGAAATATCAATAGCCTCAGATATGCACATGACAAAACCCTTATGGCAGAAAGTGAAGAACTAAAGAGCCTCTTGATGAAAGTGAAAGAAGAGAGTGAAAAAGTTGGCTTAAAGCTCAACATTCAGAAAACTAAGATCATGGCATCTGGTTCCATCAGTTCATGGCAAATAGGTGGGGAAACAGTGGAAACAGTGTCAGACTTTATTTTTGGGTGCTCCAAAATCCCTGCAGATGGGCACTGCAGCCATGAAATTAAAAGACGCTTACTCCTTGGAAGGAAAGTTATGACCAACCTAGACAGCATATTAAAAAGCAGAGACATTACTTTGCCGACAAAGGTCCATCTAGTCAAGGCTATGGTTTTTCCGTTAGTCATGTATGAATGTGAGAGTTGGACTATGAAGAAAGCTGAGTGCAGAAGAATTGATGCTTTTGAACTGTGGTGTTGGAGAAAACTCTTGCAAGTCCCTTGGGTTGCAAGGAGATCCAACCAGTCCATCCTAAAGGAGATCAGTCCTGAGTGTTCATTGGAAGGACTGATGTTGAAGCTGAAGCTCCAATACTTTGGCTACCTGATGCGAAGAACTGACTCATTTGAAGAGACCCTGATGCTGGGAAAGATTGAGGGCAGGAGGAGAAGGGGACAACAGAGGATGAGATGGTTGGATGGCATCATCGACTCAATGGACATGAGTTTGGGTAAACTCTGGGAGTTGGTGAAGGACAGGGAGGCTTGGTGTGCTGCAGTCCATGGGGTCGCAAAGAGTCGGACACAACTGAGCAACTGAACTGAACTGAACTCTATTTCTCTTTTGTAAGTATGTTCATTTGTACCATTTTTTTAGATTCCACATATAAGCAATATCATTCAATATTTGTCTTTGTCTCCCTGACTTGCTTCACTCAGTATGACAATCTCTGGGTCCATCTGTATTACTGTAAGTGACAATTATTTTATTCCTTTTATGGCTGAGTAATATTCCATCATATATATATACCACATTGTCTTTATCCATCCAGTCCTCTGTTGGACATTTAGGTTTCTTCCATGTCCTGGCTATTATAAATAGTGTTGCAGTGAACATTGGGGTGCATGTATCTTTTCAAATTATGGTTTTCTCTGGATATATGCCCAGGAGCAGAGTTGCTGGATAATACGGTAACTCTATTTTTAGTTTTTTAAGGAACCTTCATACCATTCTCCATAGTGGCTGCACCAATTTTCTTTCCCATCAACAGTCTAGAAAGGTTCTCTTTTCTCCACACCCTCTAAAGCATTTATTGTTTGTAGATTTTTTTTTTTTTTTTGGCTATGCCAGTTCTTCCTTGTTGCATGTAGGCTTTCTCTAGTTGGAGCAAGTGAGGGCTACTCTTTGTTGCAGTGCATGGGCTTCTCATTGTGGTGGTTTCTCTTGTTGCAGAATATAGCTCTAGGCACACAGACTCAGTAGTTGTGGCTCACAGGCTCTAGTGTACGGGCTCTGTTATTGTGGTATATGGGCTTAGTTGCTGCACTGCATGTGGGTTCTTCCTAAACCAAGGATCAAACCCACATCCCCTGCATTGGCAGGTGAATTCTTAACCACTGGACAACCAAGGAAGTCCCGTTTCTAGGTTTTCGGATGATGGCCATTCTGACCAGTGTGAGGTAGTCAGAATGGCCATCATCAAAAAACTCACTGTGGTTTTGATTTTTGATTTGTATTTCTCTAATAATTAGTGATGCTGAGCATCTTTTCATGAGTTTTTTGTCCATTTGTATATCTTCTTTGGAGAAATGTCTGTTTAGATCTTCTATCAAATTTTTGATTTTTTTTTTTTGTTGTTGTTATTACTGAGCTGTATGAGCTGTTTGTATGTTTTGGAGATGAATCCCTTGTCAGTCACTTTGTTTGCAGATATTTTCTCCCATTCTGTTGGTTGTCTTTTCATTTAGTTTATGGTTTCCTTTGCTGTGCAAAAGCTTTTAAGTTTAATTAGCTCCTGTTTGTTTGTTTTTGTTTTTATTTTTACTACTCTAGGTGGTGGGTCACAAAAGATCTTGCTGTAGTTTATGTCAGCAAGTGTTCTGCCTATTTTCCTCTAAGAGTTTTACAGTATCTGGCATTACATTTAGGTCTTTAATCCATTTTGAATTTATTTTTGTCTATGATGTTGGAGACTGTTCTAATTTCACTCTTACATATTGCTGGGAGAAATATCAATAACCTCAGATATGCAGATGACACCACCCTTATAGCAGAAAGTGAAGAGGAACTAAAAGCCTCTTGATGAAGGTGAAAGTAGAGAGTGAAAAAGTTGGCTTAAAGCTCAACATTCAGAAAACAAAGATCATGGCATCCCATCACTTCATGGGAAATAGATGGGGAAACAGTGGAAACAGTGTCAGACTTTATTTTTCTGGGCTCCAAAATCACTGCAGATGGTGATTGTAGCCATGAAATTAAAAGACGCTTACTCCTTGGAAGGAAAGTTATGACCAACCTAGATAGCATATTCAAAAGCAGAGACATGACTTTGCCAACAACGGTTCCTCTAGTCAAGGCTATGGTTTTTCCTGTGGTCATGTATGGATGTGAGAGTTGGACTGTGAAGAAGGCTGAGCGCTGAAGAATTGATGCTTTTGAACTGTGGTGTTGGAGAAGACTCTTGAGAGTCCCTTGGACTGCAAGGAGATCCAACTAGTCCATTCTGAAGGAGATCAGCCCTGGGTGTTCTTTGGAAGGAATGATGCTAAAGCTGAAACTGCAGTACTTTGGCCACCTCATGCGAAGAGCTGACTCATTGGAAAAGACTCTGATGCTGGGAGGGATTGGGGGCAGGAGGAGAAGGGGACGACAGAGGATGAGATGGATGGATGGCATCACTGACTCCATGGACGTGAGTCTGAGTGAACTCCAGGAGTTGGTGATGGGGAAGGAGGCCTGGCATGCTGCGACTCATGGGGTCGCAAAGAGTCAGACACGACTAAGCGACTGATCTGATCTGATCTGATATAGCTGTTCAGTTTTTCAACCAGCACTTATTAAAGAGGCTATCTTTGCTCCATTGTATATTCTGGCCTCCTTTATCATAGATCAGGTGATCATAAGTGTGTGGATTTATCTCTGGGTTTTCTATCCTGTTCCATTGATCTATTAGTCTGCTTTTGTGCCAATACCATACTGTTCTGATGACTGTAGCTTTTTAGTATAACCTGAAGTCAGGGAGCCTGATTCCTCCAGCTCTGTTTTTCTTTCTCAAGGTAGCAATACAGTATTCTTGTCTGGGAAATCCCATGGACAGAGGAGCCTGGTGGGGTCACAAAGAGTCAGACACAACTTAGTGACCAAACAACAACAATGGTATACATACTATGTGTCAGGACCTCTTGTAAGTACCTAAGGTATGAACACAGAGTTGGGAAAAGAAGTGCACAATTGGCTTTTTTTTTCTTTTTTTTTTTTTAACATAAAAAGGATTTTATTTGCAGGAGTGGGACTCTAGTCAAACAAGCCAAACCCCGTGTCGTCGTCTGACTACTCTGACTCTTCCTTCTTCTCCTCCTTCTTCTCCTCTGCTGTGGCTGGAGCAGAACCTGCAGCAGGTGCTGCAGATCCTGGGGTATCAGAGACAGCCACAGCCCCACCAGCAGGCACACTGGCCAGCTTGCCAATATCCTGGGTAATGACTCCTCAATGTTCTTTCTGTTCAGCTCACTGATGACCTTATTGAGCTGGTCATTGTCTGCCTCAGTGCCGATGCCATTCAGGATCTTTTTGATTTCCTTGGCCCTGAGAGAGGAATTGCCCCCGAGGGCGGCCAACAAATAGAAGCTGACTTAACGCATCTCAGCAGCGGCAGGGCAGCCTAGCGCGTGTGGCCTCGGCGGCTTCAGGGATGGAAAGGAAGGCCATAATTGGCTCGTATATGTTAGTTGAAACAGGCTCCAGGGACCACTGTGTATAAGAGAAAAAGAAGAATGAAGGATGAATCCAGGTTTTTATTATGAGCAACAGAGGGGACGGTGTGGTCATCAAATAAGATGGGGTGTATTATGAGTGGGTCAAGTTTGGGGGCATTGCATATCAGGAGTTCAACTTTCCACACACTAGTTAGGCATGTTTCTTAAACATCCAAATGCAGACATCAAGTAGGTAGCAGGCTATATGATTCTGAAGTTCTGAAAAGACATTTGGGATGAATATATGATTACTGCTGCTGCTAAGTCACTTCAGTCCTGTCCGACTCTATGTGACCCCATATGATTACTATGACTATGAAAATCAAGAGTGTGTAAATGGTATTTAAAGCAACATAACTGAATGAAGCACCAAACAAGTGACTAAATATAGAAGAGATATAGTCCAAGGACTGAGCTCTGGGAAATCTGATTAGAGATACATGAGGTGAATAGAAATAAAGGCAGACAGAGAAAGAACAGCCAGAGTTAGGAGAAAAACTACATGAGTTTGATGTTCTGGAAGCAAAGTACCCAAAAGGTATCAGGTAGAAATGATGAAGTGTCAAATGCTACTTCTAGGTCAGAAAAGATGAGGATTAAGAATTGATCAGCAAAACTCCACAAAGCCTGGAGCTTAGAACACTATTTTAAAACTACAGAACTAAAATTCAATGACTCTTTTCTGAGTCTCTTCAGGGAATCCACCTCCATGTGACTCATCATGAGGATTTTTTTCACTGCCATGGCATTGCCTTTCATCTTTGTTACTCTCTTGGCTGCCCTTCTATCCTACAATATATCACCTGTTACTGTACTCTTCCCTAAGGCATTTATCTGCAACAATTAACTTCTGTATGTCATCTGTGTCTGTATTCCATATGACCCTTAAACCTGGGCAATCTGAGGGTCTCCCCCAGGCCCCCTAGGCCCAGGCTACACAATGGGCCTAGTGCTTTAGAATACTTTCCTTGAATATTTCCAAGAGGCCCTCTGGGGCCAGCAGTCTCTTCTGGGAAGACCTCTCCTGGACCAGACCAAGGACAAATATTCTTTCTGCTCTTCTCACTCTTCTCAAGTGTCCCTTGCCTAACCTTCTTATTGGTGGTGGTGTGTGGTAAGAACAGGTATAGTAGGATTGAGAAGATCATATTCTAGAAACGCAGTGATTATGGAATAATGTATTCAAGAAAAGATGCAACTGAAATATTTACTCTATAAAATTCTGAAATGTAAGTTTATTAGGACCAGAAAATTAATTATTATTTTTAAAAGATGTTTATTCTTACTGACATATAGTTGCTTATAGTTTATTAGTTTCAGGTGTACAACACAATGATTTAATATTTCAGAAAATGAATTATTGTTCACATTTTCCTGCATATTCTGGGTAAGATTTGCATATGTGTTCATCACCAATGAAGCACAGTAATGATCTTTAAGAGAGTCACTGGAAGTCTATATTCATAGGCAGCATCATAGAGATCATGAGATGAAGAATCATGAGTAATGATGCAAGGTATTAGGATGTTACAATGGCAAGAAGATCTACATTATTTCAGTACAAAGAGGTTCTGAAGAGTCATGGTGTTGTGAATGATAACAGTGTTAGTACCTTTTTCTCCTGTCAGGATAAATAAAATTATCTAGGAGTTGCATATTTGAAAATAATAACATGAAGATATGGGTCCAGGATCTGAACAAGAAAAGGTGGTACCTAGATACCACTAAGAATCCTCATGTGCTTTGATTGAAAAATAAAGAGATATCTAAGTGCCTCTTCTCGATCCATAACTCTAAATGTTAAAAATTACAGAAATCCAAGTAGAGTTGACAGTTATTTAAGACCGATCTCTTGTGTCATAAACATCGAGGAGCTTGTACAAGGAAAAATAAACCAAACAGTTAGTGTCATAAAAAAAATTAATTCAAATGAGCCCATAAATTTTGTCATACATTTAAAAATCAAATTATTTCTATAGACAAAAATCTGCAATATATATTTTCTTGAGGATCTTACACAACCTAGGGAAGACCATAACGGTGTTTCTCATCAGCCAGAGCCCCACCCCCATCCCATGAGGCATATTGGCTTTCCAGTTCCTGTAGCTGCCAATGCCAAGTAAGCTTGGAACATTCACTCTGATAGTCTGTCTTAGATTGGAAAATGTTATTGCTCACAATATGAATTTATAGTTTTGGATGCATTCAGCTTTCTTGGACTTCTATGGTAGGAACATCTGCCTGCTTCCCCATCTCTTTCTAAGGTTATCTATCACCAATTAAGGCAGTCTTAGCTCTTAAAATGACATTATTTCAAAATCAAAGTACCTTTACTAAGTGCTCACATGTTTAATATAAATTCTCTTTTGGAATCTAGGTGGTATAATGCAATATATAATTACTTCTAGAAGACCTGATAAATACATATATTAATCACAGTCTAAGAATGGAAGCAACCTAAATGTGTAACTATAGGTGAAATGGTTACACTTGCTGTATTTACTAGATAGAATATTATGCCATCATTTTATAAAATATATCAGCAAGTTCTTTGATGCTCCTGCCATAAAAAGGTGAAGTCTAATTTCCCACCTCTTGAATATGGTCTTGTCTTAGTGACTCATTTCTAATGAACAGAAAATGATGAAAGTCATGCTTTGTGACTTCTGAAGCTATATCGTGAAAGACAATACCACTTCCACCTAACTCAAGTTTCACAGGAATTCACCCTTAGAATCCAGCTACCACATTTTGAGGAAGTTCAAGCAACATGGAGAAGTCACAAGTGGTATTTCTATTGACAGCCCAAACTAAAGGTCCCTGGCAACAGTCAGCATCTACTGAGAAACACGCAAGAGGACTAGTCATATGATTTCAGCACCCAGTCTTTCAAATTCCCCAGTTAATGCTGAGACCAAAGTGGAGCTGTCCTGATCAAATTGCAGATTCTTGATCCAAATTAGTCTTATTTTAAGCCACTATGTTTTAGGATGATTTTTTATGCAGCAATAGATAATCAGAGCAGACTATATAAAAACAAGGAAAATAGAGCTTAGGGGTCACGAATCACTATAATTATGCCTATCTAAATGGTTCTATGCATGACCCAGAGACTGGAAGAAAATACCTAAATGTTAACAGGGTTTGTGTTAGGGTGGTGATATCTACAAGTGTGTTTTTCCCCTTTATATTATCCAAGTTTTCACTTACATATATAGAAAGAAAAACTGCAAAGCGCATTTGTTACATTTTTCTGGGTTTTCCTGGTTTAATGTAAGTATTTAAGGAACCATTAAAATAGTGAGCCTCCTTCCTGTGGGCTGACTCAATCTCTCATTGTTTGCCAAAACATCCACAGCAGTTTTTATTGTTGATCAACCAAGCATACACTGAATGCAAGGCAGACTTGATTGAAATGTATTAATTTATCATAAATTAAACATCTTAATTGGAAATAGACACCCAATGCAGACAACTCCCATCTGTTGTTGGTAATGTTGACATTAAAAATGTCAGTAGAGTGAAACTCATTAATTGTATATTCTGGGGACCACAGAACCATTAACTTCTATCTGAAAGGATTGAGACAATCGACCCTCACATTCTGACTGCAGGACAAAAGGATCCTACACATGCCTACAGATGACACCTGCAATTTTGTAAAAAAAAGAAATAGTAAGCAACCAGGAAGAATTTTCAAAAGCTCCTTCACTTCCTCTTATCAACAGATCTCAAGGAACGTTCATTTAAAACTGACCAAATTTAGAGCAAGGGACAAATTCAGAGCTCTCTTGAATAAGTCCTCTGTACTATAAAACTTCTGAACCTACATGTCCTGGCCATGAAAACAGAACAATTTTTAGCAATGATTAAGTGTGAAAGTCTATCCTTACTCTGGAATCCCTCTAGAGCTTTAGATGAGGCCCTCTCAAAGTGTGATCCCTTAACCAGCAGTACCAGCATCACCCAGAAGTTGCAAAAATGCAGCATCTCAGCACCACTTCAGACCTACTGCATTCTGATCTCTGTGGTGGGTCCCAGGCATCTACACGTTTACTAGCTCTGCACATTACTCTGATGTTCACTAACGTTTGAGAAACGTTAATCTAGGTCACCTTCACATCAAAATATATCCCTAAATTTTGGATCTCAAGAAACTCCCTGTGTTAACACCTTTGTCCCTCTTCACTGCCGTTCCCTCCTGCACCCCCACCAGAATGGTACCCTTAGCCACGGACAAGTAGGGTGATGATACCGAAATAGCATTGTTTGTCTGCAGGCAAAATTCTAATGTGGGTCAACACGCCTTCATTTTCATGTACTCCTATTTCCCTCTCCCTTTACTGGTCCTCCTTCTACCTCTCTAACTCTTCTAGATGAATTTCTCCAGACATCAGGAGTTTATTTTTTGTTTTGTTTTTGGTCTCAGGCTCCTTTAGGATCCAACAATTCAAGATGATACTCAGTTCTGTCTGAACCCCAGACAAAGTACAACTGTGCTCAGTCTTTTTTCTGAATGCCATACTTACTAAAGATATAGAACATTTTCATCACCTTAGGAAGTTCCCTCATGCCCTTTTGCAGTCATTCCTCCCCTGGCTCCAGGCAACCACTGATCTGCTTTCTATTATAGATTCCCCTTTTCTAGAATTTCATATAAATGGAAAATACAGGGTACAGCCTTTTGTGTCTGGCTTCTTTCACTTATTGTATATTTTTGAGATTCATTCATGCTGTTCCTTTCTATTGTAGTATAGTATTTCATTGTAAGTATATGCCATGGTTTGTTTATCCACTTACCTGTTGATGAGCATTTGGATTGAGTACAGTTTTTTTGGCTATCATGAATACAGCTAAAAACATTCACATACAGAATGACTGGGATTTTCAGGTGTGAATTAAAATATACCTAGACTGACATCTGAATAATACACCATATTTTCCAGTGGTAAATGATACAAAATAATGATAAAAGGGCAGGACATTTAGACTCAAACATGGGAATGAAGGGTGGAATTTGGGACATAAAAAGATCACTGCTCTTTATGACAACACATTTCATTTGTCTCTCTGTTGTATATTTAAAAAGGACACAGATATATCTAGTCTTCTCAGCATTATCCTGCTGATTTATTTAGACAGAGTGGAAGACAGTTCTAATATCTTGTCTTTTCACTGCCTTTATGCACCTGTGTTTTGCTAGTGTGATGTTCAAATATTAGTGTAGCCCCAGTGGCAAGTATATAGAAGTCCAAATGAAATGCCAAAGGTTGCTAATGACTTTTGAACAAACTCGGCTCAAGTGGGCCTGTTTCATTTATTAAAAAAAAAAAAAAAGTCCCCCCCCAAGCTGTTCAATAGTTTATTTTGTGGATGTACACAGTTGGCCTGCAGGGTATCCTTTCATTTGTCAACACTGAGCCATAAAAATTGTCATTATGTAGAGTCTTTGAGAATGTTAGTGCAAAATTATCCATTTTTTAAATTATGTGCCTAATTTTTGACATCAATATTGTACACTGCCGGCCATGAGAGTTTGTTTTCAAGCACTAGATACTTTGAGAAGAGAGGAAGGAGGTCTATCAAATGAGATATTTCTCATTTTTATTTTGTAGAAGACAGCAGAGCTTACAGCCTCTAACAGTCCTAGGAGAGATGCATCAAACTCAAGGATTTGTGGATTTATAGAATGATCAATTTAAGTTAATTACTAGGTTCATTTCTTCATTGGCTTAATCCAGAGAGATTATTTTAGTTTGGTATCCTTCCTGAAGTAGACCCTGCATCAAGGGCTCAAATGCAAATTAATTGTTTGGAAGGTGATCTTGGGACACCCTCGTAAGAAAACGGAATTGAAACAGGGAAGGGAAGTAAGCCCATGCAGAGCGCTTTAACAAACATGCTGTCACTGTGAACTCCTGGAACTCAGTGCACTCAATAGCTGTGGGAGACAATGTAGGACAAGATACAGGGGCATTTATTTTTCATCCAATGCCCTCAAAATGCTCTGGAACAGTGTGTGCCAAGGAGATATGGTTTGAACACCAACAGAATCTACTATGAGCTCAATTTTCTGCTGCCCAAGTTCTTTTTCATTTCAAGTCATCTCAAGCAATCATGTAAAAGAGTCCATCACCCTATGCATTTTATGATACATAGTTGTTCTCAGGAATCACCTATCCTCTGTTGTATTCACCTTGCTAAATAGGCATATAATAATTTTTGGTTTTGAGTGCTATTTATTTCTAAAGGATTTACTTCAAGCTCTGAATGTCACAATACAAAACAAGTATCCCCCAAATAACTGAACATTTCATATATCGTATTTCCCCCTGTTGAGAAACTATATAGTATCATTTAAGAAAATTATTCAAGCATTAATTCTGAACTGCTTCATAGCTGACTAATCAGTCCTATTTGAGATTTTGTTTTCAAGCAAGAGTATAAATCACTATATTTTTAAACAAAAGGATACTTTGTAAAGTCTAGGATCAACATCAGAAATGCAATTTGAAAATATGCAGTAAGATTTGAAGGAACAATTAAATACCATAGTTACATAAATGCATTGAGACAATAATAAATATGTTACTTCATACACAATTTAACATGAAGCTTTCAGGAGAAAACCACCACCAGGAAACAATGCTCAATCTCAAAGTTTCTATTTTTACCACTCATAGTGCCAACTATTTAAGGGCAGGGTTTTATGAAAGAGATATTTGTGGGAATGAATGAGAAAGGGGGAGGCTAGCAATTTGCAGTATATCTATGCTTTCAACATACACTATACTCTGGGAATCTAAATATCTGGGAGCAAAAAAATTGGCAAATAATATAAAAATGCATTGCAGCATCATCCTGCACTTATCTGTCAACTTTAGCATAAGGTCCCGTGGAACCAAGAATGAATGTTGGAATTTCTGACAAAACTATTTTGCTGGAGGCTATTTCTCTTTAATCCTGGCCTATGAGTTTTCTTTTTAATAATCACTTTTGTGTCTGTATGAATCATTTTTCCCCTTAATGTTTTCACTTTTGTTTGCTTTGTATTAACTGCATATAAATGTTAGCACGCCTTCAACACAAATTATTTACTGCTCTGTCAGCAGTTCACAAATAGATCTGGAAATCTTTGTGTGTTAACATAAGAACATACATGGCATTGTTCAATGCCTGCAGAAATGTCTGGATATAAAATGTTTTTGTCTTTTTTTCTTGTTGCAATTTAGGTAAATACAGTGTTAGATTGCTGTTGATGAAGGGAAGGGTTTACATCAAGGTTTTTTAGATGTTACCCTAGCAGCCAACCTTCAAAAGTAATATTCAGACAAGCGTGCATGCACTAAATCATTAGACTAAGGTTGTTTCGTGACACATCTCCATGTCAGGGCTGTGCTAGGAGTAGTATAGTGAATGAGTGAGGCAAGTGAGGTATTTACCAAAATCTCAGCAGTCAAAATAAATAATATTTTAATGCAGTACCTTATAATTAACGCAAAAATTCATCATGAACAAAATAAACATTTTTTAGCAAAGACAGGATTAGCATTACTGATTTTTTTTTTTGCTTTAGGCTTCAGTATGGTTCTTCAAGTCACTGTTATTTATCCCATCTTTATTCCAAATGTTGTTATTTTGTTCTGTAATCATTAGTATTTTTTGGTATTATTTAGATGTCTTGAATCTTGCTGGTCTTCTGATCCAGCACCCTCCTCATTTATCCTCTAGCTAACTTAGGGCTGATTTGACCATATACACTTATGTCTTAATGGTTCTTTTCATCAAGTTAATAACCAGTACAGCACACATTGGCCAACCAGAGCAGATGCTGGCTACTTGACCATACCGATGCCTACTAGATGAATGTCAGCCATAGTCGTATCACCAAATACATTCCAGGTATCATAAAAATTTTGTGGAGAGCCAAGATATAAATTTAATATAATTTTACAGAAGCTGTCCCTTCTCAAATTGGAGATCTTAGGTTTTGCTTATCACTTTCACTTTATTAATGCATTCAATAGCTTTATTGTTTTTCTGATACATGAAGCATATGTATTGTTTAAAAGTAATCAAATGAAAAAAAGTGAACTATCAAAACTCAGACTTAAAATATTTGTTTTGGTGGAAGATATTTCCAAATATTTTCTATACAGTTATGAATATGTATACTATTTTGTATACTTGAGATCATTCTGTATATGATGTTTAATAAAGTTTTTAATATGCCACTCTATGTTACTAGCATTTTCTATGTCTAAAAATCTAGATATACAAAATTATTGTCTAACATTCCATTTTATAAAGTGTACCTGTTACTGTCAGTGGACTATTCTAATCCCTTTAGGTCCCTATAATTTACTCTATGTGCCCATCTTCCAGTTTCTGTAGGCCTTGCTTCCAGTGACTTGCACCTGTGATCTGTAAGAGAGCATCCCTTGCACTACTGGAACTGCTTCAATGCAATGGAAAGCCAAAAATGCCTGAGTGTTTACATACCCTCAGAGTGGCCCCACAGCCAAGGACTGACTAATGTAAGGGTATGAAAACCAAGCTCCCTTGCCTCAAGGTGGGACAAACTCTGACATGTAATTCATGCTCCAGAGCTCCTTGCAGGATCAGGCTGAGACTGAGGTTTCATCTGAATTACACCCTTGTTCAGCTTCCTCTGATTCCCTATCCTGCTTTTCCTGCTCCTTTATCAGTTTCTCCTATAGTCACTTCGTTAATAAATTACTTGCATATAAGTTCATCTAAAGATCTGCTTCTAGACTAGTACTATCTAGTATAGTACTATAGACTAGTACTATACTAGAAGTATAATGCAAATCACAAGTGTGAATCATATATGTCATTTAAAATTATTTTAGTAGCCACATTAAAAAGTAAAAAGAAACAGATGAAATTAATTTTAATGCTTTATGTTACCTAATATGTAAAAATTATCATTTCAACAGAAAATAAAAGTAAAAATTATTAATGAAATATTTTATATCTTTTTGTTGTATTGTATCTTTGAAATCAGGTATGTGTAGCTAGCCACATGTCCAGTGTTCATTAGTTACATATGGCTAGTGGCTAACATTTTAGATAGCACAAATCTGGAGAAACCAAACTAAGACATAGACAACCATATTTTACTTGACTGATACCCTATTGATAAATATTGACTTTATTTCCTTCCCCTTCCAATTTTTTATGTTTTGAGGAATATCCTTGGGACAATTATACCTATGGGATCACATCCTTAAGATAATATCCTAAAAATTTGTTTGCCATATCAAACTGTCTTCTGGAAGAACAGCTGTCCATTTCCTCTCACCCTTGGCCACACTGGGTCTTGTTAATCTTCTTCACATTCGTAAACTGATGATGTGAGTTTAGACTTTAAATGTTTCTTCACCTTTTGGTAAACCTAGAGACCATTTTCCTTTTATTTTTTCTTCCTCATTAACCTTGAAGACAGTGGGTTAATAGGGAAGTCTTACTGATTTCCTTATCTCAGGGATGGAAGAGTCCTCACACATATATATTTAATATTACAGCACACAAAATAAAATTCTATACTGGACCCTCAGCCTCTATTAAATTAAATTATGAAATAATCTAAAAGTGGTCTTGTGGAACTTTTTATGTGGTTCTTCTAACCCAGCACACCTGTCAATGTCTGGTTGTCAAAGAGGAGAATAAGGAAACTAAAGGCACTTAAAATTTAACAAAAATTGAGGCACAACAAAATATTCTGTGTAATACTAAAGTACCTACAGACATTCCAATTTCATGGACTGCTTGCTGATTTAACCTGTTCTGAAAGGGAATTTATCTAAAGATCCATATGGATATTGATTTTTAAGTAAGGAAGATAGCCAAATATATTTAATATAGCTTGCAGAACAATCTCTTCGGCTCTAAATTGTTTATGAGTCATTTTGCAGTGAGAGTGAAGTCATTTATCATGACTCAGAATTGATGGTTTCTAAGGCCCAATGATGAATAGGAACACCCCATTCCTGATATAAAGGATGTAGTTTTCCCAGATGCTTGAGAAAACTGACTTTGGGGCTATCCAAATATTTAACTCTTCTGTTTCAAACAATTACAGCCACCGGATCAGTGTGTCTTGTTACCAATATTTGGGAAACATTTTGTAACTATCTTATCTTTCCAGAACCACATATAAGATACAATTCTTTTTTTTTTTTTCAATGCTATTTTCCCAAATCTCCCCACCCTCTCCCTCTCCCACAGAGTCCATAAGACTGATCTATACATCGGTGTCTCTTTTGCTGTCTCGTACACAGGGTTATTGTTTCCATCTTTCTAAATTCCATATATATGCGTTAGTATACTGTATTGGTGTTTTTCTTTCTGGCTTACTTCACTCTGTATAATAGGTTCCAGTTTCATCCATCTCATTAGAACTGATTCAAATGATTCTTTTTAATGGCTGAGTAATACTCCATTGTGTATATGTACCACTGCTTTCTTATCCATTCATCTGCTGATGGACATCTAGGTTGCTTCCATGTCCTGGCTATTATAAACAGTGCTGCGATGAACATTGGGGTACACATGTCTCTTTCTCTTCTGGTTTCCTCAGTGTGTATGCCCAGCAGTGGGATTGCTGGATCATAAGGCAGTTCTATTTCCAGTTTTTTAAGGAATCTCCACACTGTTCTCCATAGTGGCTGTACTAGTTTGCATTCCCACCAACAGTGTAAGAGGGTTCCCTTTTCTCCACACCCTCTCCAGCATTTATTGCTTGTAGACTTATGGATCGCAGCCATTCTGACTGGCATGAAATGGTACCTCATAGTTCTTTTGATTTGCATTTCTCTGATAATGAGTGATACTGAGCATCTTTTCATGTGTTTGTTAGCCATCTGTATGTCTTCTTTGGAGAAGTGTCTATTTAGTTCTTTGGCCCATTTTTTGATTGGGTCATTTATTTTTCTGGAATTGAGCTGTAGGAGTTGCTTGTATATTTTTGAGATTAGTTGTTTGTCAGTTGCTTCATTTGCTATTATTTTCTCCCATTCTGAAGGCTGCCTTTTCACCTTGCTAATAGTTTCCTTTGTTGTGCAGAAGCTTTTAAGTTTAATTAGGTCCCATTTGTTTATTTTTGCTTTTATTTCCAATATTCTGGGAGGTGGGTCATAGAGGATCCTGCTGTGATGTATGTCAGAGAGTGTTTTGCCTATGTTCTCCTCTAGGAGTTTTATAGTTTCTGGTCTTACATTGAGATCTTTAATCCATTTTGAGTTTATTTTTGTGTGTGGTGTTAGAAAGTGGTTTAGTTTCATTCTTTTACAAGTGGTTGACCAGTTTTCCCAGCACCACTTGTTAAAGAGGTTGTCTTTAATCCATTGTATATTCTTGCCTCCTTTGTCAAAGATAAGGTGTCCATATGTGCGTGGATTTATCTCTGGGCTTTCTATTTTGTTCCATTGATCAATATTTCGTCTTTGTGCCAGTACCATACTGTCTTGATAACTGTGGCTTTGTAATAGAGCCTGAAGTCAGGCAGGTTGATTCCTCCAGTTCCATTCTTCTTTCTCAAGATAGCTTTGGCTATTCGAGGTTTTTTGTATTTCCATACAAATTGTGAAATTATTTGTTCTAGCTCTTTGAAGAATACCATTGGTAGCTTGATAGGGATTGCATTGAATCTATAAATTGCTTTGGGTAGTATACTCATTTTCACTATATTGATTCTTCCAATCCATGAACATGGTATATTTCTCCATCTATTAGTGTCCTCTTTGATTTCTTTCACCAGTGTTTTATAGTTTTCTATATATAGGTCTTCGGTTTCTTTAGGTAGATATATTCCTAAGTATTTTATTCTTTCCGTTGCAATGGTGAACGGAATTGTTTCCTTAATTTCTCTTTCAGTTTTCTCATTATTAGTGTATAGGAATGCAAGGGATTTCTGCGTGTTGATTTTATATCCTGCAACTTTACTATAATCATTGATTAGTTCTAGTAATTTTCTGGTGGAGTCTTTAGGGTTTTCTATGTAAAGGATCATGTCATCTGCAAACAGTGAGAGTTTTACTTCTTCTTTTCCAATTTGGATTCCTTTTATTTCTTTTTCTGCTCTGATTGCTGTGGCCAAAACTTCCAAAACTATGTTGAATAGTAATGGTGAAAGAGGGCACCCTTGTCTTGTTCCTGACTTTAGAGGAAATGCTTTCAATTTTTCACCATTGAGGATAATGTTTGCTGTGGGTTTGTCATATATAGCTTTTATTATGTTGAGGTATGTTCCTTCTATTCCTGCTTTCTGGAGAGTTCTTATCATAAATGGATGTTGAATTTTGTCAAAGGCTTTCTCTGCATCTATTGAGATAATCATATGGTTTTTGTTTTTCAATTTGTTAATGTGGTGTATAACATTGATTGATTTGCGGATATTGAAGAATCCTTGCATCCCTGGGATAAAGCCCACTTGGTCATGGTGTATGATCTTTTTAATGTGTTGCTGGATTCTGATTGCTAGAATTTTGTTAAGGATTTCTGCATCTATATTCATCAGTTATATTGGCCTGTAGTTTTCTTTTTTTGTGGGATCTTTGTCAGGTTTTGGTATTAGGGTGATGGTGGCCTCATAGAATGAGTTTGGAAGTTTACCTTCCTCTGCAATTTTCTGGAAGAGTTTGAGCAGGATAGGTGTTAGCTCTTCTCTAAATTTTTGGTAGAATTCAGCTGTGAAGCCATCTGGACCTGAGCTTTTGTTTGCTGGAAGATTTTTGATTACAGTTTCAATTTCCATGCTTGTGATGGGTCTGTTAAGATTTTCTATTTCTTCCTGGTCCAGTTTTGGAAAGTTGTACTTTTCTAAGAATTTGTCCATTTCTTCCACGTTGTCCATTTTATTGGCATATAATTGTTGATAGTAGTCTCTTATGCTCCTTTGTATTTCTGTGTTGTCTGTTGTGATCTCTCCATTTTCATTTCTAATTTTATTGATTTGATTTTTCTCCCTTTGTTTCTTGATGAGTCTGGCTAATGGTTTGTCAATTTTATTTATCCTTTCAAAGAACCAGCTTTTGGCTTTGTTGATTTTTGCTATGGTCTCTTTTGTTTCTTCTGCATTTATTTCTGCCCTAATTTTTAAGATTTCTTTCCTTCTACTAACCCTGGGGTTCTTCATTTCTTCCTTTTCTAGTTGCTTTAGGTGTAGGGTTAGGTTATTTATTTGAGTTTTTTCTTGTTTCTTTAGGTATGCCTGTATTGCTATGAACTTTCCCCTTAGGACTGCTTTTAAAGTGTCCCACAGGTTTTGAGTTGTTGTGTTTTCATTTTCATTAGTTTCTATGTAAATTTTGATTTCTTCTGTGATTTGTTGGTTATTCAGCAGCGTGTTGTTCATCCTCCATATGTTGGAATTTTTAATAGTTTTTCTCCTGTAATTGAAATCTAATCTTACTGCATTGTGGTCACAAAAGATGCTTGGAATGATTTCTATTTTTTTGAATTTACCAAGGCTAGATTTATGGCCCAGGATGTGATCTATCCTGGAGAAGGTTCCATGTGCACTTGAGAAAAAGGTGAAATTCACTGTTTTGGGATGAAATGTCCTATAGATATCAATTAGGTCTAACTGGTCTATTGTATCGTTTAACGTTTGTGTTTCCTTGTTAATTTTCTGTTTAGTTAATCTATCCATAGATATGAGTGGGGTATTAAAGTCTCCCACTATTATTGTGTTATTGTTAATTTCTCCTTTCATACTTGTTAGCATTTGTCTCACATATTGCGGCGCTCCTGTGTTGGGTGCATATATATTTATAATTGTTATATCTTCTTCTTGGATTGATCCTTTGATCATTATGTAGTGACCATCTTTGTCTCTTTTCACAGCCTTTGTTTTAAAGTCTATTTTATCTGATGTAAGTATTGCTACTCCTGCTTTCTTTTGGCCCCTATTTGCATGGAAAATCTTTTTCCAGCCCTTCACTTTCAGTCTGTATGTGTCCCCTGTTTTGAGGTGGGTCTCTTGTAGACAACATATGTAGGGGTCTTGTTTTTGTATCCATTCAGCCAGTCTTTGTCTTTTGGTCGGGGCATTCAACCCATTTACATTTAAGGTAATTACTGATAAGTATGATCCCTTTGCCATTTACTTTATTGTTTTGGGTTCGAGTTTATACACTATTTTTGTGTTTTCTGTCTAGAGAAAATCCTTTAGTATTTGTTGGAGAGCTGGTTTTGTGGTGCTGAATTCTCTCAGCTTTTGCTTGTCTGAGAAGCTTTTGATTTCTCCTTCATACTTGAATGAGATCCTTGCTGGGTACAATAATCTGGGCTGTAGGTTATTTTCTTTCATCACTTTAAGTATGTCTTGCCATTCCCTCCTGGCTTGAAGAGTTTCTATTGAAAGATCAGCTGTTATCCTACTGGGAATTCCCTTGTGTGTTATTTGTTGTTTTTCCCTTGCTGCTTTTAATATTTGTTCTTTGTGTTTGATCTTTGTTAATTTGATTAATATGTGTCTTGGGGTGTTTCGCCTTGGGTTCATCCTGTTTGGGACTCTCTGGGTTTCTTGGACTTGGGTGATTATTTCCTTCCCCGTTTTAGGGAAGTTTTCAACTATTATCTCCTCAAGTATTTTCTCATGGTCTTTCTTTTTGTCTTCTTCTTCTGGGACCCCTATGATTCGAATGTTGTAGCGTTTAATATTGTCCTGGAGGTCTCTGAGATTGTCCTCATTTCTTTTAATTCGTTTTTCTTTTATCCTCTCTGATTCATTTATTTCTAGCATTCTATCTTCTAATTCACTAATCCTATCTTCTGCCTCTGTTATTCTACTATTTGTTGCCTCCAGAGTGTTTTTAATTTCATTTATTGCATTATTCATTTTATATTGACTCTCTTTTATTTCTTCTAGGTCCTTGTTAAACCTTTCTTGCATCTTCTCAATCTTTGTCTCCAAGCTATTTATCTGTGATTCCATTTTGATTCCAAGATTTTGGATCAATTTCACTATCATTATTCGGAATTCTTTATCAGGTAGATTCCCTATCTCTTGGGCATTTATCCTGTTCCTTTATCTGCTGGGTATTCCTCTGTCTCTTCATCTTGTTTAAATTGCTGAGTTTGGGGTGTCCTTTCTGTATTCTGGCAGTTTGTGGGGTTCTATTTATTGTGGCGTTTCCTCACTCTGTGTGGGTTTGTACAGGTGGCTTGTCAAGGTTTCTTGGTTAGGGAAGCTTGTGTTGGTGTTCTGGTGAGTGGAGCTGTATTTCTTCTCTCTGGAGTGCAATAAAATGTCCAGTAATGAGTTATGGGATGTCTATGGTTTTGGGGTGACTTTGGGCTGCCTGTATCTTGGAGCTCAGGGCTGTGTTCCTTGCTGCTGGAGAATTTGCTTGGTATGTCTTGCCCTGAAACTTATTTCGCCCAGAGAGGTTTATAGCATTATATGTAGAAGAGAAGAGTGAGGAGAGAGTTAGAGGTGACCCAAATGAGATGAGGTGGAATCAATAGAGGAGAGAGTGGGCTATTCAGTAATCTCTTCCTTATGTGCACTCCACAACTCGACTGCTCAGAGTTGTTCACAGAGTTATACAGAGAAGAGAAGAAGGAAGAAAATGGCAGAGGTGGCCAGGAGGATAAATGGGGGGAATGAAAAGGAGGGAGACAGATCCAGCCAGTAATCAGTTCCCTAAGTGTTCTCCACCATCTGGAACACACAGAAATTCACAGAGTTGGGTAGAGTAGAGAGGGGTTAAGGAGGAGACACAGGCGACCTAGTGGGGAAAAAGGAGAGTCCAAAGGGAGAGAGAGCAGTTAAGCCAGTAATCTCGCTCCCTAGTGAAAAATGAGTACTGAAGATTGGGTTCTTAAGGTACAGAATTGGTAACAAATACATAAAAACAAAAATTTAAAATCTAGAGTAGAATTTGGAATTTCAAAAATACGATGTTAAAGAAAAGAAGAAGGAAAAGAAAGAGAGAAAAAACAAACAAAAACAAACAAGGTCGCAAAAATTATAAAGAAAATATAGGTACAAAATTGATAACTAATACCAAAAAGCAAAAGTTAAAAATCTAGAGTAGAGTTTGGAATTTAAAAAATACAATGTTAAAAAAAAAAAGAAGAAGAAGAAAAAGAAAGAGAGAGGAAAAAACAAACAAACAAGAACAAACAAGGTCGCATAAATTATAAAAAAAAAAAAAAAAGAATACAGGTACAAAATTGATAACAAATACCAAAAAGCATAAATTAAATATCTAGAATAGAGTTTGGAATTTCAAAAGTAGTTGTTCCATAGCATTTAGATGGAGAATCTTATTTTCACTCTACATTTCTGTCCTTATAAAGTATGTGTTAAAAAGATTCCTTCAATACTATATAATTCCAAAATTCGGGGTTTCAAACAAGGACTTTCATGATTCTGTAGTGTATGTTTTTCCTACTCCTCTGCACTTCTGCAACTCATGCTTCTGATGTAGAGGACTGGTCTTCTGTACGAGTGGGAATAGAGATAAACCCTTCAAAATCAAGCCCTTAAATGTTCTTAAGAGAATAACAATTTGTCCTTCCCCATGTCATCATCTGTTCCCTAAAGTATCCGGCTGCAAAGTTAAAAAAGAAAAAGCAAGCAGCTGTGAATTGTTTTAGTGCAGCACAAGCTAAAGGTTCATTTAAAACATCTAACACAAGATATCTATAGCAGTGTGTCTCATCATAAAATGCCTGATCTATATTATTTCAACTGGCAATAAATATTCAGTTCAGCCGCTCAGTCGTGTCTGACTCTTTGTGAACCCGTGGACTGCAGCACACCAGGCCTCCCTGTCCATCACCAACTCCTGGAATTTACTCAAACTCATGTCCAGTGAGTCGGTGATGCCATCCAACCATCTCATCCTCTGTCGTCCCCTTCTCCTCTCCCGCCTTCAATCTTTCCCAGCATCAGGGTCTTTTCAAGTAACCACATCAAGTGGTCAAAGTATTGGAGTTTCAGCTTCAGCATAAATTACAAATGAGGTCATGGTCTACTAGGATCATGGCTTACTAATATCCCATTTTTCACACCAAGGAAGTCATAATTGTGTTTAACCCCAAATAGTTTGATTCTGAGAGTTAGTTTTGTGGGACTACCCTTATGCCAAGAATTGTATGAGACAGAGAACTGTCAGAAGACGGAAACCATGCTAGATGTTTCAAATGGGAGGAATTTACTATAGGAAGTTTGTTACAGAGATGTTTAAAGATCTAAGGAATCAAACATGAGACAGAGAGCTATCCTAGAAATTAGGAACAGCATAATACCACTACCAACCCAAGGTTTGGAGAGAGAACAGAGGAGACAGTACTCCCAGAGTCCAGGAATCATGGAAACCCAGTGGAAACTAAGCAAGGCATGCCTAGTCAGGGGCAAGTGGGACCAGGAACAGAGAGGCTGTCAAGAATTAGAGCCACAGAAGAGATACGGCCAGTGCTGGAGACACACCAAAACAGAGAAAGAGAGGGACATTCTCTTGCTTCTCCCCTCCTTTTACTATATAGTTCTCCACCAGTGCCTCTGACTGGTTTATTATGCCTGGAAGCCAGTTAGCAAAGGAGTCTGGGATATGTGGGTTCTTTGACCTACAGTCCATGTGTGCATGCCCAGTTGCTCATTTGTGTCGAATTCTTTGCGACACCATGCACTTTAGCCCGCCAGGCTCCCCTGTCCATGGAATTCTCCAGGCAAGAATACTGGAGTGAGTTGCCATTTCCTTCTCCAAGAGATCTTCCCAACCCAGGGATCGAACCTGTGTCTCTGGCGTTTCCTGTATTGGCAGGCATCCAACACACAAACACATATGCACTCTCATGCACACAGGTGCCTACACACAGGCCTGGTCTACTAGGCACCTGCATGCATAAACGTGCATATGTGTTTGTGTGTTGGTTGCTATGACAGTTATTTGCCTGTTTACTCTCACATCCATTTCCTGCTCTTTTCTGCCTTGCTCTATAGGTCAAGGAAAAGCTTCCCAGGTGACACAGTGGTAAAGAACCTGCCTGCCAATACAGGGAATATAGTCATAGGCCTGTTCCAACTCAAAGGGAGAGGAATTAATCCCAGGTGGTGCTAGTGGTTAAAAAAAACCTGCCTGCCAGTGCAGGAAACATAGAGACGGGGTTCTGTCCCTGGGTCGGGAAGATCCCATGGAGGAGGGCATGACAACCACTCCAATATTCTTGCCTGGAAAACCCCATGGACAGAGGAGCCTGATCAGCTACAGTCCAAAGGGTCACAAAGAGTCAGACACAACTGAGGTGTCTTAGCACACATGCACTTGATGGGGAATTCACAAAGTCACGTCATAGAGAACTATGTTGGATAAGATGTTATTACAACCATCTTTCAAGAATATAATCTACTCTACCATGAACTCTTCAGTTCAGTTGCTCAGTCATGTCCGACTCTTTGCGACCCCATGAATAGCAGCACGCCAGGCCTCCCTGTCCATCACAAACTCCCGGAGTTCACTCAGACTCACATCCATTGAGTCAGTGATGTCATCCAGCCATCTCATCCTTTGTCATCCCCTTCTCCTCCTTCCCCCAATCCCTCCTAGCATCAGAGTCTTTTCCAATGAGTCAACTCTTCGCATGAGGTGGTCAAAGTACTGCAGTTTCAGCTTTAGCATCATTCCTTCCAAAGAAATCCCAGGGCTGATCTCCTTTAGAATGGACTGGTTGGATCTCCTTGCAGTCCAAGGGACTCTCAAGAGTCTTCTCCAACACCACAGTTCAAAAGCATCAATTCTTCGGCGCTCAGCTTTCTTCACAGTCCAACTCTCACATCCATACATGACCACTGGAAAAACCATAGCCTTGACTAGACGAACCTTTGTTGGCAAAGTAATGTCTCTGCTTTTCAATATGCTATCTAGGTTGGTCATAACTTTCTTTCCAAGGAGTAAGCGTCTTTTAATTTCATGGCTGCAGTCACCATCTGCACTATTAACTCTTACAGAGTTACAATTACTGGAGAATTCATTTATTAATAAAATCACACAAATGAGTGGACTGAGTGTAAAAGAAGGAGGAGGATGTGATTATAAAAATACAGTAACAAGAATCTGACATGAAATAAGGATTGTGTAGTTTCCCTGAGCAACCAGCTCTTGAATGATTATCTAAATGATGAGTAGGGAATTAACCAGGAAAGGTGTTTAGAGATAGAATGGAGCAGAAAGCATTTCAAATGATGATAACAACATATGCAAAGGTTCTGTGGCAGAAGAGGCTGTGGCTTGTACAATGACTTGAAAGGAAATCTCAGTTATCTGAAGAACAAAAGAGAGAATATAAGAAGAGCTAAGGCTAGAGAAAGAAGTAGGAAAAGATCAAATATATAGGGCTTTGCAGGACATGTAAAGGACTTTGGTCTTTATCCTAAAGTCAGTGATGACAAACTGAAAGATTTTAATAAAGGGAGAGACAAGGTCAGATTTAGCTTTCAGAAAGATCCAATATTCTTTAAATATGGAAAATGGATTAAAAGGGGGTGAGGGTTCAGAAAAGAAACAGAGGGACCAGTTAGAAAACTGTTGCCAAGATCCAGGTAAGAGGTGACAGCAGTTTGGACTAGGTTGGTTGCAGGGTAAATGGAGAGAAGTGAAATCATTCAAGAAATATTAAAAAGTCAAATTCATAGAACATGAGAGTAAGGGTGAATTTAAGTAAGGAAATAGATGATGTCTGGAGGAACACCTAGTTTTGAGGAGTGCACAGACAGAAGGATACTGATGCCACTCATTGAGATAAGGAACACAGCAGGAAACTGTTTCATTGTGGGAGATAAAGATTTTGGTCTTGGGCATGTTGAGTTTAAAGAGGCTTTGGAACATCATAGAGTTGGAGGGAGATTTTAAGCAGGCAACTGGATACTTAGAGGAGGCATATCACTTGGAGATACAAATTGAGAAGTTTTCTGCTTAGAGAGGGTTACTGAAGTTGTGGGCATGAGGTACATCAGACCCATCATCTGGTTAAAATGTATTGCTTGAAACTTGAAATTTTTGACTACTTGAAACATGAAAGGGAATCTTTCTTCCTTCCCCCTCCCTTTCCTCTTCCAAATGACTGACTTGGATACATGGAATTCTGTAGGCCAGCAGAGCCCAGTTGGAAAATCTGATTTAGTGCAATCTTTCCATTTCTCAGATAGACAAACAGATTTAGAGACAGAAAACACTGAGAAGATACTGGAGCCTGAGACTCCTGACTGCTACCTCACCCAGTTATTGCTCAGTATACCTGGAGAGTGACTGAAAGCTTGTATCTTTAGTTATCCTGTACTAGAAAAAAAGTTTAGTTACCTTGTCTATCTGAAACCCCACTTAAAGAAATATACATTCTCTACAATTTTACTGCAATAATTGTAGAAACTGTATTTACAAGATCAACTTAGAAAGACAAATCTTTTATAATACATTGACACAGAACAATGGTTGGAAAATTAACTTTTATAGATATGAAACACTAAAAGAAGTCATTTGCTCCCTTGGTAATATCAAGGACTTCTCTTCCTAGTCATTGTATCCCAGAGAGCCTGAATACACTTCTGAATGTTTTAATTTCAATTACATCTCAACCAATGTTGTCAATCTGAGACACCAGTGTCTCCCAAGATTATTTATTTTGGAGAATCCTGATACTAACTGGATACAATCAGCTTCCATACCCAACTTCATCAATACTGATTTGAAATGTTCCATGATGCTTTTGAGCTGTGGTGTTGGAGAAGACTCTTGAGAGTCCCTTGGACTGCAAGGAGATCCAACCAGTCCATCCTAAAGGAGATTGGTCCTGGGTGTTCATTGGAAGGACTGATGTTGAAGCTGAAACTCCAATACTTTGGACATGTCATGCGAAGAGTTGACTCATTGGAAAAGACCCTGATGCTGGGAAGTATTGAGGGCAGGAGGAGAAGCGGACGACAGAGGATGAGATGGTTGGATGGCATTACCGACTCAAGGGACATGGGTTTGGGTGGACTCCGGGAGTTGGTGATGGACCAGGGAGGCTTGGCGTGCTGTGTTTCATGGGGTCGCAAAGAGTCGAACACAACTGAGTGACTGAACTGAACTGATTGAGGAATGATGCTTTACTAAATGGCTTTGCATCTTTACTACTACTACTACTAAGTCACTTCAGTTGTGTCCAACTCTGTGCGACCCCATAGACGGCAGCCCACCAGGCTCCCCTGTCCCTGGGATTCTCCAGGCAAGAACACTGGAGTGAATTGCCATTTCCTTCTCCAATGCATGAAAGGGAAAAGTGAAAGTGAAGTCGCTCAGTCGTGTCTGACCCTCAGCGACCCCATGGACTGCAGCCTTCCAGGCTCCTCCACCCATGGGATTTTCCAGGCAAGAGTACTGGAGTGGGGTGCCATTGCCTTCTCCATGCATCTTTACTAAATATACCATAGTTGGATTCATGACCAAGTTATATTCAGCCTTAGAATGTGTTCTGATAATGCATCAAAGAGTGGATTGATTTAGAGGTACCCAAATTTGGTATCGGAGAAGGCAATGGCACCCCACTCCAGTACTCTTGCCTGGAAAATCCCATGACGGAGCAGCAGCAAATTTGGTATGAGGATCACTGGTGATCCATAAGATAGGCTAGATAAGATAGGATCCCTTAGAGTCCAGTAGTATGAATGTTCTATAAATTAACAATGCTGCTGCTGCTGCTAAGTTGCTTCAGTCGTGTCCGACTCAGTGCAACCCCATAGACGGCAGCCCACCAGACTCTCACATCCCTGGGATTCTCCAAGCAAGAACACTGGAGTGGGTTGCCATTTCCTTCTCCAATGCATGAAAGTAAAAAGTGAAAGTGAAGTCGCTCAGTCGTGTCCGACTCTTAGCGACCCCATAGACTGCAGCCTACCAGGCTCCTCCATCCAAGGGATTTTCCAGGCAAGAGTACTGGAGTGGGGTGCCATTGCCTTCTCCAAAATTAACAATGACCGTGTTTTTATTTGCTTCGAAAATCATTGGTCTATTTAAGGAACAGTCATGTGCCAGCTACCACCCCTTACTCCTTGTACATACACAACAGGCATGGCTAATTTAACAATCACTGGACAACTGAACTTAGGGAAATAAGTATAAATTGATAAGTGTCATATGCCCAGGTGACCATATGTCCCAATTTGCCCAGAACAGTACCTATTGTTTTGCCTTAATTATTAACAGTGCCTCTTTTGTTCTCATATAAGTGTTCTGGATTAGATGGTGCCTAACTGTGCATCACTAATCTATTGTAAATAACTCTGCTCAAAGATTAAGTATGTTAGATTTTCACTCTCCACCATTTGAATTGAAAGATGAAATTAGATTCCTATGATTAATAGTGAAGCCTGAAACTGAAAATTCATGAAGTAGAGAGAAGTGGGAGGGTCATGATAGGGCATGAGTGAGTCAACATTATGAGTAATTCAAATTTATGAATAAGTAAGAGCTCTGAAGTTGAGAAAAGATCTGCAGAATAAAGAGTGAGAAATTAGTTTGGAGGTAAGAGGAGAAGAGACTGACAAAGAAACCCAGCATGTTCTATGTAATAATGATGGAAGCTTATAGTGAATACTCATGGGTTCCCAATGCCAAACCCGTTTGCCATGAGACTGAGTCTCATTCCAGAGCCAGTTCTTGGATTTCTATGGGATCATTTCTTCCATACTGATTCAGTTCAGTTCAGTTCAGTTCAGTCACTCAGTCATGTCCGACTCTTTGCGACCCCATGAACTGCAGCACGCCAGGCCTCCCTGTCCATCACCAACTCCCAGAGTCCACCCAAACCCATGTCCATCGAGTCAGTGATGCCATCCAACCATCTCATCCTCTGTCGTCCCCTTCTCCTCCTGCTGTCAACCTTTCCCAGCATCAAGGTCTTTTCAAATGAGTCAGCTCTTCGCATCAGGTGGCCAAAGTACTGGACTTTCAGCTTCAACATCAGTCCTACCAATGAACATCCAGGACTGATCTCCTTTAGGATGGACTGGTTGGATGTCCTTGCAGTCCAAGGGACTCTAAAGAGTCTTCTCCAACACCACAGTTCAAAAGCATCAATTCTTCGGCACTCAGCCTTTCAACTCTCACAACCATAGATGACCACTGGAAAAACCATAACCTTGACTGGACAGACCTTTGTTGACAAAGTAATGTCTCTGCTTTTCAATATGCTGTCTAGTTTGGTCATAACTTTCCTTCCAAGGAGTAACCGTCTTTTAATTTCATGGCGGCAATCACCATCTGCAGTGATTTTGGAGCCCAGAAAAATAAAGTCAGCCACTGTTTCCACTGTTTCTCCATCTATTTGCAATGAAGTGATGGGACCATACTGATTATCTTTGTTTAAGTTTCCCTGGAAGCAGACCTTAGGACAAGAATTTCAGTGCAAGTAATTTATTTAGTAAGTGGTTCAATGAAACACTGGTAGTGGGTGGGGATTTGAGACAGAGAAGGGAAGAAAGCCGATATAGTTATTTTCACGAGCATATTACTACTATAGGCAACTGGGGCTTATTCATGCTGGGAGCTCCCGGAAGACAGCATAAAGGGCAATTTGGTTGTCTACTCAAGGGACAACAAAGCAGAGATATTTATTTACCACACTCAATTATCATTGGTGGATGGTTACTTCTAGGACTCGGAATTCCTTGGCACTTCTGATGTGCTCCTTGCTTGGGCTGGGCATGATTTTATGGCCAGAGAAAACTCGTAGATAATCCTGTGTGCTTGGAAAAAGAACCATTAGATGGTACTCAAGAACCATCTCTTGAGTACCAATGTTTCAGGTAGTCTGAATGTGTTTCTCTTTATCACTACAGAAATTACCCAAGACAGTGTTGTTTCTGTTGTTTAGTTGCTAAATCACGTCTGACTCTTTGCAATCCCATGGACTGTAGCCCGCCAGGCTCCTCTGTCCATGGGATTTCCCAGGAAAGAATATGGAATTGGGTAGCCATTTCCTTCTCCAGGGGATCCTCCCAACCCAGGAATCAAACCCGTGTCTCCTGCACTGGCAGGCGGATTCTTTACTGCTGGGCCACCAGGGAAGCCCAAGTCCAACCAATCATTTATTTTCCTACCAAAAGAGTCCCTTTTCTCTTCTTTATTGCCAATACCTGTTATCTCTTCATTTTTTTTTTTTTTATAAAAGCCATCTAATAGGTACGAGGTGATAATTCATTGTGATTTCAATTTGCATTTTCCTGATGATGTGTGACATTGAACAATTTTTTGTGTATCTGTGAGCCATTTGTATGTCTTCTTTGGAAAAATGTCTATCCAAATTCTCTGCCTGTTTTTTAATCAGATTGTTTGTTTTTTGCTATGGAGTTCCTTATATATTTTGGATATTAGCCTCTTATTAGATAGATGGTTTGCAAATATTTTCTCCCATTCCATAGTTTGCTTTATCATTTTGATGATTTTTTTCACTATAAAGAAGCTTTTTATGATGTAGTCCCACTTACTGATTTTTTGCTCTTGTTGCTTGTACTTTTGGTATCATATAGAAAAAACTCATTGCCAATAAATGTCAAGGAGCTTTTCCCCTGTGCTTTCTTCTAGTGCCTTTACAGCTTCCGATCTTACATTTAATGCTTTAATACATTTCAAGTTAATTTTTGTGAGTGGTGTAAGACAGAGGTCACTGTATTCTTCAACTCCAGGGTTTCTGTTTGATTTGCTTTAAGATTTCTATTTCTTTGTTGTACTTCCCATTTTGTTCATGCATTGTTTTCCAATTTCATTTAGTTATTTATCTGTGTATTTTGTAGTTCTCTGAATTTCTTTAAGAGGATTATTCTGAATTCTTCACCAGATAGTTCATAGATTTTCAGTTTTTTAGGGTTAGTCATTGGAGTTTATTAGTTTCCTTTGGTGATGTCCTGTTTCCTTGGTTATTCATGATCATTGATGCCTTGCATTAGTGTTCACACATTTGAAGTAATACTCCTGCCAATCTTTATAGACTAGCTTCAGCAGGTAAGCCTTTCACCAATCAGCCAGTCCAAGATTCTGTATGGGCAGTCTGGTGGTGTCCATGGGCAGGCTTGCTGCTGGAGTCCTTGAGTGGGTAGATCTGATACCTAGATCAGCAGGTGGAAAGACCTGGTGGTTAGATACATAGAGACCATCCTAGTACCTGGGTCAGTGGATGAGGGGCCTGGAGCTGGGTTCACGGGTGTAGGCCTGTCACTTGAGTCTCTGATGAATGAGCCTGGGTCCTGGTTTTATGTGGGTAAACCTGGATCCTGGTTTCACAGGGGCCATCCAGACACTGAGGACCCTGGGGAAGGCCAAGATTGTTGGTCCCTGAGGGTCAGTTTGTTACAGAAGTCATCTTAGAGCCTGGTTTCACAGTAGCTGGCCTGGAGGTTGAGACCACAGGAGCCAGCTGGAAACCTAGGTCCACAGGAGACAGTCTGGATGCTAGGTATGTGGGGGCTAGCCTGATACTGGAGTTGGATGAAAGCCTGGATCTGTGGTAGTCAACCTGAGGCTGAGCCTAGCTGGGAGACTGAGTGTGTGGGTGTCCACCTAGAGCCTGTGTTTATGGGGTGCTGATTGGGAGTCTGGGGCCACAGGAGCCACCCTGGGCCTTGAGAGCCAGCTGGCCCTGCTGCTGCTACTGCTGCTGCTAAGTTGCTTCAGTCGTGTCCGACTCTGTGTGACACCATAGACGGCAGCCCACCAGGCTCCCCCGTCCCTGGGATTCTCAGGCAAGAACACTGGAGTGGGTTGCCATTTCCTTCTCCAATACATGAAAGTGAAACATGAAAGTGAAGTCACTCAGTCATGTCCTACTCTTTGAGACCCCATGGACTGCAGCCTACCAAGCTCCTCCATCCATGGGATTTTTCAGGCAAGAGTACTGGAGTGGGGTGCCATTGCCTTCTCCCAGCTGGCCTTGGGATGTGCCCAGACCTAGGTTCATAGGAACTTTTTGGGAACCTGGTACCATAAGAGATGGGTGGTGCTAGGGTGTACTGGGAGCCTGGGTTTGTGGAAGCCCTCTAGGAGTCTGGTATCACAGGAGCTACCTGGGTATGCTGGAGCCAGCAGGTATCTGGGTGGGCCAAAGACCTAAGTTCCTGGAAATTCACAAGGATCCACCTAGCATCATGGGCACTGGCCTGTTGCTGGGGTGGGCTGGTGCTGGCATCTGTGGTAAAATTGGGCATTCACTTGATTTTCCTTCTCTCATGAAGAGGGTATCTCTCTCCATGCTAGACTGCCTGGGCTTGGAGGAGGGGTGATGGGGTAGTGTGAATATATCTCTCCTTTCTTCTTTGGTGCATCTTTTCTTATTTCTAGCTTTACCCATGTGCTGCAAACACTCAGCTGGCATCCTTAGCTCTTGTGAAGATATTTTCCTATGTGGATGTTTTCAAATTGTTATTTCTAGGAGGGGATATGCACCAGAAATTCATCACTCCCTCTCTCTCTTAAAGTAATTTTCAAAAATTCAGTATATCACAGCATCATGGAGTTGAAAAAGCTCTTATCAATTATCTGTTGCAGCCTCTGCCTAGTGCAAAAATTTGTTTTACATCAATAGATGAATATCCCTTTTTGGCTTTGAGTAGCTAGAAAATATTTCAGTGGAGTATTCTTTTCTGAGCAGGAGATAAGTTGGAATTTATTTCAAGTGATATACTTTGGCTAGGGATGAGGTTTTTCATAAACTCCCAGTCAAGCTATTAAAATACATTAATATGTTCATCCAATTTTGATCATTTTTTGGCCCCAACATAGTTTATTATTTTCACCTAATTCAGAAAATAACATGAATGTGGACATAAATAAGATTTAAATAAGTAGACACTTATCTTCTGAATAGGATGATTGAAATCTATTATTAAAATAATAGAACTTTAGGAATAATTAACCATTTAAAATCAAAGCTTTCTTTAGAATTAATTTTGCTACATGATGAACTAACAGCTACAACCATTTAAGATCAGTTCAGTTCAGTCGCTCAGTCATGTCCAACTCTTTGTGACCCCATGGACTGCAGCACGCCAGGCCTCCCTGTCCATCACCAACTCCTGGAGTTTACTCAAACTCATGTCCATTGAGTTGGTGATGCCATCCAACCATCTCATCCTGTCATCCCCTTCTCCTCCCGCCTTCAATCTTTCCCACCATTTAACAAACACAAAGCCATTTTACCAATATAACACAATAAAATATGTTTGCAGTAGGTGTTTATAAGGTAAAGCAGTTCCAGTTAGTGATTAAGGCTTTTCAAGTTGTTTAAAAAAAAACTTTTTTCCTAAACTCCAGCTGTTGGGTTTTCTTCCCACAGGTGTTCAATGAAAATATGCTTCTTCTTTTTTAAAATTATGGTAACATATATGTAAAATTTACCATTTTACCATTTTTATGTGTATACTTCAGTGACATTAAGTACATTTATACTGTTTTGCAGCCATCAGCATCATCCATTGGAAGAATTCTTTCCATTCTGCCAAACAGAAACTCTGTTCCCCTTAAACAGTAACTGCCCATCCCCCTTCCCACCCCCCTCAGCTCCTGGCAACTACCATTCTCCTGTCTTTATGAGCATGATTATTCTAGGTATCTCACATCTGTTGTTGTTCAGTTGCTAAGTTTTGTCCGACTCCTTGCAACCCTATGGACTGCACCAATGCCAAGCTTCCCTCTCCTTCACTGTCTCTCAGGGTTTGCTCAGATTCATGTCCACTGAGTCAGTGATGATATCTAACTATCTCATCCTCTGTCACCCTCGTCTCCTTTTGCCTTCAATCCTTTGCTTCAATATAAGTGGAATCCTACAGTATTTGTCCTTTTGCGACTGGCTTATTTGAAAATGTGCCTCTTTTCCTTCCAAATTCAGAAAAATTGGTACAGGATGTCAGGTGCTGCTGCTTTCCACTGGTGAAAGTGCATGTATATCTAATGCATAGAAGGTTCACTGATGATTACAAAACAATACCATGTATCTTACCTCCGGGCAAAAAAAAAAGTGATTTCATTGTCCTTGCAAGAAGATTCACAGAAGGCCCATCCAGGTGCTTTCTATTAAAATAACAGTTCCCTCCAGCTACCTAACCTAGATTTTAAATTATGTAAAATTAGTTGGAAGAGAAAACCTGAATAAACACGTTCTAGGGTGTGGCAATGTAGTTACCCTATTTTATTTTTCAGGAGTATGTCCATTCCACAAAAATATTCATGAGCAAAGTTTGATTGTTTTCTGCAAATCAAGGCCATCCCATTCCCCTGCCAGTGACTGGTTTGGAGGGAGATGTGAGCCCCATTTCTGGCCAGTGACTGAAGGGAGGTCAGCCAGAGGTCACCCTTTCTGGGAAAGGGTGTGTTGGTCTTAAAAAAGATTCACCTGGAAAATATCAGTCCTTTCCCTTTTGCTGCCTCCATGTGATCCATTTTGTTAGTATGAGGAATGCAAGGCTGAGGTACAAAGCTACCATGCTGAGGATGGCAGAGGAGAAAGACAGAAACTTAGGGGACTGGATAGTTTTAGTGAGCCACTGGATTAATGAACCCTGGAGCAATCCCACCTCTGGACTTCAAGTAACATGAGAAAGCAGTGTTTTCTTGTTGTTTAAGCCAGTTGAGATGGAGTTGTCTATTTCTTGCAGACACTTAATTGATAAGATAGATCACATGATACCACAGAGTGGTTTCCCTTGGAAGCAGATTTTGACATAGAGTTTACTTTGCAGGAGATTTCATAAGCAGTGTTTTGTGGAAGGGAGTGGGGAAAAAAAACTAGGCAAACAAAGTGAAGCTGTGAGGTAGGCAATGATGACCATGGGTGACCTCATCAAGAGGTTCTATTTGGGTTTATATATCCAGGCCTTATCTCTCTATCTTCATTAGTCATTGGAATGCATCTGTCCTTAGAACACTGTGACCTGGGACCTAGCAGCTCTCAGGAGCTAAGGCAATCCCTGAGGGGGTAGTTGAAGGTGGATGGCACTCCCAGAATCTGTGACAACATATTCTTCATTGAAGAGGAATCTGCATGGTTGATGACAGTGCCCACCACTGAGGATTGCTGCTGCTGCTGCTAAGTCGCTTCAGTTGTGTCCAACTCTGTGCAACCCCATAGACGGCAGCCCACCAGGCTCCCTGTCCCTGGGATTCTCCAGGCAAGAACACTGGAGTGGATTGCCATTTCCTTCTCCAGTGCATGAAAGTGAAAAGTGAAAGTGAAGTCGCTCAGTCATGTCTGACTCGTAGTGACCCCATGGACTGCAGCCTACCAGGCTCCTCTGTCCATGGGATTTTCCAGACAAGAGTACTGGATTGGGTTGCCATTGCCTTCTCCCCACTGAGGATTAACTTGAGACCATTCAAAGAACAGATACCTCTCCTAGGACTAGAAAAGCATATGCTCCTGAGACTCACTTGACCTGCCTAACTTTCGGTAGACTGTGGCTTATGCTGTGATGGCAGTCAGGTATTTTTGCTGTATTAGCCTTCTTTTAACTTCCTTTTGTTTGATTGTCGAGGTTAAGAATTGAATTTTCCTTAAACATTTGTAAATTTTGACTAAACTATTGTCCATTTGGGTTTAACGTGACCACAATGGTTTGGTGTTTTACTGAATGACCAGCTTAGCTAACCTTGCTTACTTCCTTGCCAGACAGTCTCCCTCTTGTAACTCCTCTCTTGGTTTGCTGTATAACTCTGTCTCAGTCCCTATGTAATCCTTTTTTAAAAAAATTGAAGTATAGTTGATTTGCAATGTTCCAGGAATACAGCAAAGTGATTCAGTTATACATAATATATAACATATATGTCTATTCTTTTTCACAGTATCTTATTATAAGATATTGAATATAGTTCCCTGTGCTATACAGTAAGTCCTTGTTATTAATCTGTTTTATATATAGTACTGTGTATCTGTTAGTCCCAAGTTTCTAATTTATTCCTCTCTTTTCCCTTTGATAACTATGTTTGTTTTTGGTATTCTTGTGAGTCAGTTCCTGTTTTGTAAATAAGTTCATTTGTATCATTTTTTTTAGATTCCACATATAAGTGATATCATGTAATATTTGTCTTTCTCTGACTTATTTTACTTAGTATGATAATCTCTAAGTGCATCCATGTTCCTGCAAATGGCATTATTTCATTCATTTTTCTTGGCTGAGTAATATTCATATATACATATATACACACACACACACACACACACATACATATATACCACCTCTTCTTTATCCATTCATCTGTTGATGGATGTTTAGGTTGCTTCTGTGTCTTTGCTATTGTAAATAGTGCTACAGTGAAAATTGGGGTACATGTATCTTTTTGAATTAGAGTTTTCATCTTTTCTAGATATACACCCAGGAGTGGGATTACTAGATATGTGTTAGCTCTATTTTTAGTTTTTCAAGGAACCTCATACTGTTTTCCATAGTGGGTGCACCAATTTACGTTCTCACCAACAGTGTAGGAGGGTTCCTTTTTCTCTACACCCTCTCCAACATTTCTTATCTGTAGATGTTTTAATGATGGTCATTCTGACCAGTATGTGGTGGTACCTTATTGTAGTTTTGATTTGCATTTATCTAATAATTAGCAATGTTGAGCATTTTTTATGTTCCTGCTGGCCACCTGTATGTTTTCTTTGGAGAAATGGCTTTATAGATCTGCCCACTTTTTGATTGGGTTGTTTGTTTTCTTGATATTGAGCTGTATGAGCTGTTTATATGTTTTGGAGATTAATTCCTCACCAGTTTCATCCTTTGCAAGTATTTTCTCCTATTTCATTTTGTATATGGTTTCATATGCTGTGCAAAATCTTGTAAGTTTGATTAGGTCCCATTTATTTTTACTTTTGTTTCCATTACTCTAGGAGATGAATCCAAAAAGATGTTGCTGCAATTTATGTCAAAGACTGCTCTGCTTATGTTTTCCTCTAGGAGTTTTATAGTATCTGGTCTTACATATTAGTCTTTAATGCACTTTATTTTTATATATGATATTAGAGAATGCTTTAACTCCATTCTTTTATATGTAGTTGTCCAGTTTTGCTAGCACCATTTATTGAAGAGGCTGTCTTTTCCTCATTGTATATATAGTCTTGCCTCCTTTGTCATAGATTAATTGACCGTAAGTGTGTATGTTTATTTCTAGGATTTCTGTTCCACTGATATATATGTTTGTTTTGGTGCCAGTGCTATACTGTTTTGACTACTGTAGATTTGTAGTATAGTCTAAAGTCAGGGAGCATGATTGCTCCACACCCATTTTTCTTTCTCAAAATTGTTTTGGAAATTCTGGATGTTTCCATACAAATTAATTTTTTCGTTCTAGTTCTGTGGAAAATGCCATTGGTAATGTGATAAGGATTGCATTGAATCTGTAGATTACCTTGGATAGGATAGTTATTTCAAGAAAATTGGTTTTCCAACCCAAGAACACAGTATATCTCTTTATCTGTTTGTGTCATCTTCACTTTCTTTCATCAGTATCTCCCAGTTTTTGAGTACAGGTCTTTTGCCTCCTTAGGTAGGTTTATTCCTACTATGTCATCTTTTTCCCCTTGATCTCTAGTCACAATATTCTCTGAGGCATCATTCTTGGCACCAACTTCATTCTTTCATCAATATTTTACTTACTGAATATGCCCTCCTGCTGACTCATTCTCTTTCAAGCCTTCCAGATTTTCAGATGAGTTCCAGCCCTGATCTTTAGACCAAACACCAGCCCTTTATCTTCACAGATCTTCTAGCTATCTTTACAGATCCTAACCACTTCTAACTTCATGCAATCTGGAGATAACTCATTTTTTCATCATAAAACATGCTCATCTTCCCAGCTTCCTGGGTCTATAAATTCTATCATTTCTGAGTTACCTTCATTCAAAATCTTAGAGTCATATTTGGATGCTGGATGTGGGACACAGGGGAGAGATAATTTACCTAATTTGACTGATTAGCCTTTAAAATCACTTTTGCTTTTTGCTCTCTTTTTCTGGTCACTTGCTTTTATTTTGGTAATACTGTATTACCTCTGTGATAATACCTAGCAAATTACATTCTAATTGCTATATTTATATTTTACTTTCTTTTTCTAATATACTGGAAGTTCTCTGAAAGCAGAAACTTTATCAGTCTTTGAATTCCCAGGGTTTACAATATGCTTACCATTATTGACATAAAGGAAACTGCATAATATTAGAGTTGTAAGTTTAAGTTTTACTTAGGGGCCTGAGTACTATAGTCTGGGAAACAGCCTCTTAGAAGCTTTGAGGGAAACTCCTCCAAAGAAGTAGGGGTGAAACCTGCTTATAAATGATATTTGTCCAGAGAATATGTGTAGTGGGGCATTATTTGTCACTTGTGCATGCTCAGTCATGTCCAACCCTTTGTGACCCCATGGGCTGCAGTTTGTCAGGCTCCTCTGCTCATGGGATTTTCCAAGCAAGAATACTGGAGTGGGTTGCCATTTCCTCCTCCAGGGGATCTTCCCAACCCAGGGAACAAATGGATAACTTCATCATTTCTGCATTAGCGGCCTATTTGTACTCTGTAGATATTTTAGGTGTCCCACATCACATCCCCTCCATTCTCTTCTTATTTCAGCTGCAGCTGTTCTAGACAGTTAGTGTAGGATCAGATGACTGCTGACACATCCCTCCACAGGTACCCTAAACTTCTTGAACCCTGACTATCTCCAGCTTTCTCTGAAGCTTTTGGAAACTGCTCATCCCAAGGAGGTATACATTGCAGATGTGTAAGGGACTTAAGACCTTTGTAGGGGTAGAAGAAAAATACCCTCTTAGTTTAGGGTCTGGGACCTGCAAACTAAATTGACAAAATACAAATCAAAGGGAAAAAAGACAGATAAGTTTTATTTGATGCTAATATTTTTACATAGTATGGAAGTCTCACAGAAAAGGAAGTAAAACGTCAAAGAGACACTCAGTCCTGGAAGCTTATATACCATTTTAACAAAAGGAAATATATTTTGGAAAAAGTGACATGATCAAAAAATTGGAGGGAGGTGTTGAGCTCTTAGGGGTAGTAAATTATGGAAATGTAAATATATGGGGGAAACTAATGGAAGGTAAGGGTTATTTAGTAAGGTTTATTATACATATTCTTCTTGGTGCAACTTGATTCTTCTAAATCAAGCAACTGTATTGATTGAGGGGGGCTTCCCTGGTAGCTCAGCTGGTAAAAAATCCACCTGCAATGCTGAAGACCCCAGTTCGATTCCTGGGTCGGGAAGTTCCCCTGGAGAAGGAGTAGGCTACCGACTCCAGTGTCCTTGGGCTTCCCTGTTTCTGAGATAATAAGAGTCTAGAGTCATTTCTGTTCGTTTCCAAGGCAAACCATTCAATATCACAGTAATCCAAGTCTATGCCCCAACCAGTAATGCTGAAGAAGCTGAAGTTGAATGGTTTTATGAAGACCTACAAGACCTTTTAGAACTAACACCCAAAAAAGATATCCTTTTCATTATAGGGGACTGGAATGCAAAAGTAGGAAGTCAAGAAACACCAGGAGTAATGGCAAATTTGGCCTTGGAATACGGAATGAAGCAGGGCAAAGACTAATAGAGTTTTGCCAAGAAAATGCACTGGTCATAACAAACACCCTCTTCCAACAACACAAGAGAAGATTCTACACATGGACATCACCAGATGGTCAACACCGAAATCAGATTGATTATATTCTTTGCAGCCAAAGATGGAGAAGCTCTATACGGTCAACAAAAACAAGACCAGGAGCTGGCTGTGGCTCAGATCATGAACTCCTTATTGCCAAATTCAGACTGAAATGGAAGAAAGTAGGGAAAACCACTAGACCATTCAGGTACTACCTAAATCAAATCCCTTATGATTATACAGTGGAAGTGAGAAATAGATTTAAGGGCCTAGATCTGATAGATAGAGTGCCTGATGAACTATGGACTGAGGTTCGTGACATTGTACAGGAGACAGGGATCAAGACCATCCCCAAGAAAAAGAAATGCAAAAAAGCAAAATGGCTGTCTGGGGAGGCCTTACAAATAGCTGTGAAAAGAAGAGAAGTGAAAAGCAAAGGAGAAAAGAAAAGATATAAGCATCTGAATGCAGAGTTCCAAAGAATAGCAAGAAGAGATAAGAAATCCTTCCTCAGGGATCAATGCAAAGAAATAGAGGAAAATAACAGAATAGGAAAGACTAGAGATCTCTTCAGGAAAATTAGAGATACCAAGGGAACATTTCATGCAAAGATGGGCACGATAAAGGAGAGAAATTGTATGGACCTAACAGAAGCAGAAGATATTAAGAAGAGGTGGCAAGAATACACAGAAGAACTATACAGAAAAGATCTTCACGACCAAGATAATCACGATGGTGTGATCACTCACCTAGAGCCAGACATCCTGGAATGCAAAGTCAAGTGGGCCTTAGAAAGCATCACTATGAACAAAGCTAGTGGAGGTGATGGAATTCCAGTTGAGCTATTTCAAATCCTGAAAGATGATGCTGTGAAAGTGCTGCACTCAATGTGCCAGCAAATTTGGAAAACTCAGCAGTGGCCACAGGACTGGAAAAGATCAGTTTTCATTCCAATCCCAAAGAAAGGCAATGCCAACGAATGCTCAAACTACCACACAATTGCACTCATCTCACACACTAGTAAAGTAATGCTCCAAATTCTCCAAGCCAGGCTTCAGCAATATGTGAACCGTGAACTTCCTGATGTTCAAGCTGGTTTTAGAAAAGGCAGAGGAACCAGAGATCAAATTGCCAACATCCACTGGATCATGGAAAAAGCAAGAGAGTTCCAGAAAAACATCTATTTCTGCTTGATTGACTATGCCAAAGCCTTTGACTGTGTCGATCACAATAAACTGTGGAAAATTCTGAAAGAGATGGGAATACCAGACCACCTGACCTGCCTCTTGAGAAATTTGTATGCAGGTCAGGAAGCAACAGTTAGAACTGGACATGGAACAACAGACTGGTTCCAAATAGGGAAAGGAGTACGTCAAGGCTGTATATTGTCACCCTGCTTATTTAACTTCTGTGCAGAGTACATCATGAGAAACGCTGGACTGGAGGAAACACAAGCTGGAATCCAGATTGCTGGGAGAAATATCAATAGCCTCAGATATGCGGATGACACCACCCTTATGGCAGAAAGTGAAGAGGAACTAAAAAGCCTCTTGATGAAAGTGAAAGTGGTAAAAGTTGGCTTAAAGCTCAACATTCAGAAAACGAAGATCATGGCATCCGGTCCCATCACTTCATGGGAAATAGATGGGGAAACAGTGGAAACAGTGTCAGATTTTATTTTTTTGGGCTCCAAAATCACTGCAGATGGTGACTGCAGCCATGAAATTAAAAGATGCTTACTCCTTGGAAGGAAAATTATGACCAACCTAGATAGCATATTCAAAAGCAGAGACATGAGTTTGCCAACAAAGATTCGTCTAGTCAAGGCTGTAGTTTTTCCTGTGGTCATGTATGGATGTGAGAGTTGGACTGTGAAGAAGGCTGAGCACCGAAGAATTGATGCTTTTGAACTGTGATGTTGGAGAAGACTCTTGAGAGTCCCTTGGACTGCAAGGATATCCAACCAGTCCATTCTAAAGGAGATCAGCCCTGGGATTTCTTTGGAAGGAATGATGCTAAAGCTGAAACTCCAGTACTTTGGCCACCTCATGCGAAGAGTTGACTCATTGGAAAAGACTCTGATGCTGGGAGGGATTGGGGGCAGGAGGAGAAGGGGATGACAGAGGATGAGATGGCTGGATGGCATCACTGACTCGATGGACGTGAGTCTGAGTGAACTCTGGGAGTTGTTGATGGACAGGGAGGCCTGGCATGCTGCGATTCATGGGGTCACAAAGAGTCGGACACGACTGAGCAACTGAACTGAACTGAGAGTCATCTCCAGTGATGAAGAGTAATTCTGGCCCTCTTGTTATGAAGGAGTGGAGGGAGAACACATTCACAAGGGGAGATTTATGCCCTGCTTTTATGCAAATAGATTAAGGTACAGAGTTTTTTTTCTGTGTCTGCTGATTTTCAATTACCTTCACTCAAAATAATCCATATGCCAAAGTAGAACATTTTGCGGTGCTTTATTCTGATCTCTTTCACTCTCCATGGGAAACCCTTAATCAATAGGGTTTTGGGAGGTGGTGAATGAATACCTTAGCCTTCCTCCTAGGAGGTATTTTATAGATTTTCATTGAAACCAGTGAAATCTATATCCCACTGCTTACAAGAAGGACTCATATAATGCACCCTTAAGAATGGTTCTCACTTTCCTCTATTCCTTATCAATTTTTCTGAGCAGCAGCAGCACCTCCCATATAAATGACTGCCCTTAAATCTTTTTTAGGCTGTCTTTTTAAGGGAACCCAAACCAGTGTGGTCTCCTTACTTCCACTTCTTCCTAATACCCATGTACCCACAGTAGTCTTGAACCATTACTTTCAGACATCACTTGCTACCCTGCACAGAAATCCCTCAATCATTGTGCTTAGTTGCTCAGTTGTATCTGACTCTTTGCAACTCCATGGACTGCATCCCACCAGGTTCCTCGGTCCATGGGGATTCTCCAGGCAAGAATACTGGAGTGGGTTGCCATGTCCTCTTTTCCAGGGGAATCTTCCCAACCCAAGAATCAAACCCAGGTCTCCCTCATTGCAGGCAGATTCTTTACTGTCTGAGCCACCAAGGAAGCCCAAGGATACTGGAGTGGGTAGCCTATCCCTTCTCCAGGGGAACTTCCTGACCCAGGAATTGAACATTGCAGGCATATTCTTTACCAGCTGAGCTACCAAGGAAGCCCACCCCCCCAATCATTAGAGTAAAAAATAAAATAAAATTTAAATTTCACATAAAAACAATAGATAATTTATTAGTTTAAATGTGTCTTGTGCAATATTTGGGGCATATTTACACTAACAAATTATCTGTTGTTTATCTGAAATTCAAATTTGACCAGACGTCCTATATTTTATTTGGCAATTCTACCAGTTGTACTGTTTTTAAAAAGCCATCTAAACTCATATCTTGTCATTTATGAATCTCCATAATTTGGCCCCCATTCTACCAAAGAACTCACTTTTTCCAAATGCAAGCTCTCCCTTCCAACTAGAATTTGAGAGCAAGAGGATTTAATCATCATCAGTATTATTGTATTTCCTTTGCTCCTCTGAAGTGCTTCACTGTTTTCAAAGTACTTACCTATACGTTATCATTTCAGTTTTTTTCGACACCTCTGTGATATAGCTTGGACAGGAATTTTAATTTTAGTTTTAGAAGTTGTGAAAACTGAACAAGAGCTATGAACTTGCCTGAGATCAATGGGTGGGTAGTGAAGAAGGAAGCTCAAATCCAGGCTGTCATCTCCAAGTGAAGTGCCTCTTCTGAGATATCAACTTGCTTCCTATTTCTTTATTTCACAGAGTAGGAAGCAGGCATCTGGAAGTTAAAAGAATGAAGCAGGGGACAGTCCTAGTTCTCCAATATTTGATGATTGGCAAGTCACTTACTATGAAATGAAACTTCTTGTGCTCATCTATAATATGATGCTCTCAGAGTTGAAAATTTTGCATTCTGTAGTATCTGACTCTAGAGTTTGTCCAGGTTCAGGCAGCTAAACAATTTAGAACTGAAAATAGAGCATAGCCCACTGAGAGCTTGTCAAAAACAGTCTCTTCGACATCTCTGCTCTTCTTTACATATTTTTCCTATCACATCTTGGACTAGTCCAATCTTCATAAAGAACTAAAGTATTTAATACAATTTGTTCTTATGAAAAAATGTTCTGTTCTCTGCACTTGAATTTAAATGTGGGCAATTTGATTGTTTTATACTCTAATGGAAGCCACACTAAATTAAGTTGCTGTTGGTTCTTGATTAACTTGGCATTTTTCACCCCTTCTCTGGAAAAAACATTGATTCTCTATCCAGGGTTAAGCAAAGAAAAATTATCTCAAAGTCAAATATTCATTATAAATTGTGTTTATCGATCTTATTTTTAAATAAATTAAACAAATTACCAACGAACAGGACCTCTTTCCCTTTCCTGTGGCTAAATTAGAGAATGCTTACTTAGAACATTAGGGAAAAAAGTTTTTGTAATAGCAAAGGGAAGGAAATCCTGTAACATAGTTAGGTTTCCACCATTAATTTGGCTATCACCATAAACTTTCCTACATTTTCCTAACTTCCTGTCTGACGAGTCATGAGAAAGTATGTGACAAAGGTTAGGTTTGGATCCAGACAGATATAGGCTCAACTGTAGTACCACCACCTACCTGTGTGGCCTTGAGCAAGTTACTAAATCCCTAGGAACTTTAATTTCATCTTCCTCATGAGGTTATATTAAGGGTCAAATGATGTGGTATAACTCTTCATGGTAAAAGGAGAGAACTTGTGTGCTCTGCCCACTAGATACCTCATTTGTATGAACTCATTCATAGGTTTTGATAACTACTCAGATTTCAATTATGGAGTAAGGCTTCTAGAGAAGAGGTAAGTGACTGGTTATTTTAGAGGTCGGTCATCCGTCTCTTGGCGTTGAGTGCCTCCTATCCCTGCACATGGGAAAGAATGGACTTCACGGGGCTCCATACTTGTAGCCAGATTTGACACATTGTAAAGAATATATCATATACAAAAGTGCAATTCAGAAGACAATCTTTTTCCATCTTCATGGTCTCTCAGTTCTTTTGGTTATCACCCTTTTCTGGATGCAGCGCTTGGAGCTTCCTTAGGCCTGGACAGACTCTCTGCTCACTGACATAAGTACTGCCGGGCTGCCTCTTAGACAGATCCTTGTTATGATTTTTCCAGGCCTTGGAGGTACTCTTCCCCAGCAAAGTTTCCATTCTTCCACAGGGTATCATCATTTTCCTTTCCTCTCTCCCTGGAAGATCAGTGAAAATAACCAGGAAAAAATATATATGCACTTCACTGTGAACAAACATTCTCCCAGGAACATAAAATTATATCCTTGTCTCCCTTGGAGTGTATTTTCTCAGTTTCATTTTATGACCATGCATCTCACATGGTCCCCCCTCAAGCCATGTGGCAACTTTCTACTCTAGATAAAGATCCGTTCCTCTACGTAAGAGCCAGAGTCATTCTTGACAAATAGAGATATCCAATCATCACTGTGAGCTAAATGCCATACTTGCCTCTGGATCCAGATCTACATGTCACAATAATCTCTTTGCTAAGTGATTTATTCAACCCTTATTTGAACATTTCTTTTTCCCTTCTCTGGTTACTCATAAAAGATATTTGCTTGATGTTGATAGCTGTTTGGTGAGTTGGCTGAACTAAGATGTTGTCCAAGGGCAGCTTCCTCCTCTACCGAGTAACTTGCACTGTTCTTTGTTCCACAGTATTTCAGTCTGTGATACCTGGAGAATACTATCCCTGTGACCCCCTTACACACAGGAACCTCTTGGTCTGTGTGTGAGTATGCATGCATATGCAAGCATACTAACAAACAAAAGTGAACCTCCAAGAACACCTTGAGTAAAACAAGAAATCTTTGGGAAAACATCTTGATACTTTTTTATATATAAATATATTCAAAAAAACACCGTGGGGAGTAAAATTGAATAGAAACTTAACTCTGTTTAGGCTTACAACTGGTTATACCTAATAGAAAAATATATGAGGCTATAAATCCTCTTGGTGGTTAAAAAATGAGAAAGAAAAAAAAAGGTGAACAAACCCTTCTTTGAAAGTCTTTCCTATTGCCTCTGATTGAGAAAATTATCCTTTTGGAAGAAAGTGAAAGTGAATATATTTTGTTTGGCCAAGGGCCATCACACATCAAATGATCATCTTCTTGAAACCTAATTCATTATTTGTGAGGAAGTAAGCAGCAGTGGCCCAGACACCTTCTTTCACATTCTGATGAATTGACCTCACATGCCTATGAATAATCCATTTCTGCCAGAGCATTTCTGAATTTGTAATTAAGACAATATAGTTAAAGATGTACAATGATTTTTAAAATTAATCATTCTTCAATTGTGGGATAAATTACATGTAAATGTCAATTAGTTATAAAAGGACAGAGGCTATTGCTGAGATGGTGTCAGAGGGACACTGGAGAAAGCAGACCCTAGCACAACGGTTTTTGAACTTTTTTATAAAGCCAAGAGATAGAATGTAAAATCTCAGTACTTAAAACAGTTAAGAGTATCTGCTGGAGCTGTATTTGGGCTGCCAGGGGTTGCGTGAGCGGGGAGCAAAGGGGCGGGTAGAGAGTGTGGGAGGGGGTTATGAGTGGGATAGATAAGACATGGACAGGGATGGGGTGACCTTGTGGCCTCTCTCTCCTCTCTTTCTCCACCCCTTTCTCAAGCCCCTCAATAGTCTTGGTCATCTTGAGAGGATAGTTAAATTTCTTGGAACATAATTTGAAAATTAATGGCAGAGTATAAAACACATGGACTGAAGCAATTGATGAAGTCTTATTCTAATCCTGGCCCCCAAATATAAGCTGTATGAATCAGTGCAAATCATCAGAACTCTCTGAACTTTTTTTTGCATCTGTGGAATAGAGATGATGCTAGAACTGGAGTAAATGAGGTATCACTTATAAAGAGGTAAGTAGGTATGCCTGGCATATAATAGTTGCTCAGAAAATGGCAGCTACTGTTATTATCTAGGGGAAACACTTAAGTTTGTACTGTTGCTCTAAAGAAGCTCTGTGCTGGGGGTTTCTGAAGAATTCTGTTGTTCAAAAACTGTGGTTTACTTTGGGCATGGTGATGGCCAAGGAGACAACCTTTCTATCTTTTATGACTTCTATCAGGTGCTTTAAGGATCCCAGTTTTGACAACCCAACACATGAGAGTATTTGGGGGGCTTTTTCCTCTGCTAATTTGGGAATGTACCTTAAAATGGAGGAAGAGTAAAAAGTTTGAGGAAAAATGTGGATGGAGATTAGAAGACACTTTTGCTGCCAAGAAGTATCTCTCGCCCCAGGGGGCCAGTGATTTTGGGGGCTAACGGTGAGAATCCCCAGAAACAACAGCTCTGACAACTTCTGTGCTTGGAAGGGATTTAGAAATCAGTTTGACTCATGCAAGACTTGGAGACTCAACAACAACAACAACCCCATCTTATTGGGCAGTAAACAGAGAGTGGCAGGAGGGGAGGAGGAAGAGTGCGAAGGTAGTTTCTGAAACGTACTTTCCTCTGAGTAGGCAGACCTGTTGGGATGATTCCCCGGTGGCTCAGTGGTAAAGAATCCACCTACAATGCAGGAGACATATGGGGTCGCAAACAATCAGCAGGACTGTGCAAGGGAGCACACAAAGGCAGACCTGTTAAGTCCTTAACCCCTTATTGTGAACTACTCTGGTGTTTGCGGTGTAGGGTAGGGGAAGGATCCTACAGTCTGGCTTGGACCAAGGTGCTGCCAAGGTGGGCAAGGAAGGATCTTGACAGTGAGGCCCAGCTTCAGGCCTTCAGGCTGAGGGAGCTGAAAATGAAAAGCTGGGCAAAGGAGTCATTATAAAGTGATTTTTGCCATCTCTGTATCCTCAGTGAAGCTGACTGTGCTGAGCATGCTGAGAGCCTCAGCAGACTCAGTGAGGGATTGATTGAAGCTCCTGCCTTCACTTGTCTCTTTCCCCTGCTTCTGTCTAAGCACTGCCTCTAGCCCTAAAGGGAAAGAAAGTAGCTGGAACTCACCAAAGCAACACTTCTATCATCTACTGAGGATGGAGGAATTGGGTATTGGTGGTAAAAGGAGGGGAGGAAAGTTAAAAGTTAAACAAGTTTTAGAAAGTTCAGGATATGTCTCCAAAATGCCAAACATCACCCCTCTCTTCTTCATGCTCTTCCCTGCACCCTCATTCCCCAAAAAGGCCAAGGCTGAGATGGGCCAAGAGTCTGGCATGTGGAATCTCACTCTTCTGTTACAGACTGGTGGTGGTGGTGCAATTTAGGAGCCGAGTAGACTGTCACTCCAAAAAGCGTTTGTCTGCTCCCTGAGAGTTTGGTCTGGAGTTGGGACTGAAGCCTACCTTAAGAAGGAAGGACCTTCCAAGTTGGGAAGCCCCCAGCAAAATTAAAAGCTGAGTTGAGGTCCAAACCAAACTTACAGTGCTGTCCAACAGAAAAGTTCTCTTCTGTGTTGTCCAAAACCATAGCTGAATGTGGCTCTTAAATACTTGAACTATGACTAGTAGGAATGAGGAAAAAAGTTTTAAATTTTATTTACTTTTAATGAATGTAAACTTTAAAATGTCTACATGTGGCTAGTAGCTACTGAGTTGGGCAACACAATTTAGGCACCTTTCCACCCCTCTCCCAATCTCTGTCATCCTGTGTTTTCAGTGGTCACCACTCAAGCCTTTATTACCTATCAAAACCATATGATTGATTTTGATGATATCAAATTAAGACATCTTGAAAAATTCTTTCCAGGAAGTTAGAATTGCTAAAGAAAAGCTTATTCATCTTTAGAAATGGATGGTATTACACACATCACTTATAATTAATTTAAAAAGTTTAAGTTCAGAATTAGTAAGATACTGATGTGCTAGGTTTGGGTCTAGGCATTTAACCTCCCTGGACCTTTGATTCGTCAACTGTAAAATAAGGTGTTTGTACTAAATGAACCTGAAGCCCTTTCCTAGCTCTAAAAAAAATGTGATTTGAAATAGCTGCTATGATGGTGAAAAAATTATATGTGTTCAAAGAAATAAAGTTATGGAGATGGCTAACATTTTGGATAAGACTATTACAAATTTAGTAATAAATATGAATTCAATATAATTACAAGGAACACTAGTAAGACATAATAGTAAAGTATAAGATAAATCTGAAGAGTCTTGCTTTGATGCAGAAAGTCTGAGAAAGAGAATTTTCTTAGACTGCACACTGTTCTCACTGTCCATTATTAAAAAAAAATTCCACTTATTGATTCTAGTGGAGCCCATAAGTTTAATCTACAATTTGCTGTAAACACTAAAAGATGTATTACTTTGAATTTGTTCACATAGCCCTTTAACAACTTTTACTAAGCCACTGAAAAGCAAGAGTTGATCATCAAAGGAATCATTTCCTAGCTCTCATGAGTCAGTTTCTTTGATCTCAGCCCTGGCGAAGACACACTGGCTGCACTATCAAGAGCACAGTTTTCACATCAGTGCATGTCACCCATCATCAACCAGACACCTTATGACCCCACATCAAAAGACAACCGGAGCTCAACCTCTTTAGGGAGAAAAGGCTGTTTTTACAAAAGGCCACCAAAAGTGATTAAATGAAATGTTTCTAGCATCAAACATGCAAGTACACCAAAGACCAACTGCAAACATTGGCCACACCAGCCCTAGGAAAGAGCAAATCAGTAGTTAATATATTGCTTATGGAGAGAATTCTACAATATGTTGTTCTCAGACAACATCCTGAGAAAAGTCTTTCCATACCCTGGGATTCACCAGAAACCCAGGAATTCTAAATGGTAGCAATAAAAAGCTAATGATTATACAGCACTTCCTATGGGCCAGATACTGATCTTGGTGTCTGGTGGTCGAATGAGCCTGAGTCATCATAAATTACATGAAAGTTTGGCCCATTCACACTAAGCACAGACTACTTGGCCAATGGTGCCATCAAAGCACTGCCTAATCAAAACGCTTTAAACTTCTGAAGAGATGGAATGCTATATACAACACAATTTGCTTAAATGATTTTGTAAACTATACTGGAAATTACTTAGGGATCAAAAAGTTACCAACATGAATGTGGCATTTTCCTTCTCTTATCTGGAGAAAATAGGCTCAGACAATTGGGGAAAGTATGGCAGTGTCTGTCATAGGGACCGTGGTGCAGGCAAATAAAGGAGACAGCAGTCTTTGAAGCATTTCAGACTCGTGAGCCCCTCCCACTGGGACTTTACACCTCAGTACCCCTTAGTGATGTCTTAGAATAGATTGGCTTGTTCACTGTTCTGACTTCCCTTTTTTCAATTGCTAGTTCTTTCTGACTAACCTTAGAGAATGTCATGAAAAAGAAACTTGTCACCAGTAACCTGCATCTTTTAACAGGCCCTCTTCTGGAAGACAGTCCTTTAAATTCTCATCTTGCTTTCTCCTTTCACTTTTGCCTTGCTTATTAGTATCTTTTCATCTGTAACCAAAACCACATTTTTTGGTTTATATTTTTAAAAAGTTACCCTCTTAAAATCCATTGTATAAGCTTCCTCAGATTTAAGAAATTAAGGTTTATAGTCTGGCAAATCAGGATTTGAACTTACTATTGGATAGCCTTAGTACTTAATACTTTATATATTACTATTCCCTATTCTCAATGAAATCAGGTAGTAAAATCAACTTCACATACATTGGTGCCCTTGGTTCACAAAGACTGCTGAATGTTCAAGAATTTTGTATGTTGGTTATTAAACAGCGTCATTGTTAAAAAATTAAATTATATAAATTTATGCTTAAAATGCTTAAGACAAAAATAATGAATGCTCAAAACTCATCAGTTCCTAATTATCTTGCTACATTTTATCATCATCTATGATTCTGAAGTTAAGTTTAGTAGAAAGTGAAAGTGCAAGTCTCTCAGTCATGTCCGACTCTTTGCAACCCCATGGACTATACAGCCCATGGAATTCTCCAGGCAAGAATACTGGAGTGGGTAGCCTTTCCCTTCTCCAGGGGATCTTCCCAACCCAGGGATTGAACCCAGGTCTCTCACATTACAGGTGGATTCTTCACCAGTTGAGCCACAAGGGAAGCTCAACAATACTGTAGTGTATCGCCAATCCCTTCTCCAGTGGATCTTTCCAACCCAGGAATTGAACTGGGGTCTGCTGCATTGCAGGCAGATTCTTTACCAACTGAGCTACCAGGGAAGCCGAGTATAGTGGAAGTAATACATAAATGGTGTGCTTTTATATAGTACTGCACATCTCTTCCCGTGCCAGCCCATGTTTAGTTGGAAATCAACCAGAGTGGAAATATTTACACCATGGAAATTAGCAAACACTACAAATCAAGGCTTTTGGTCCCTTGGCATAGTTGCTTATAACTGTTTGCCTGCACACCACTGCTCATGTATGTGATATAAGAATTAATATGAAATAATGTATAAAAGGTGCTTAAGTATATAGCTCATAATAGGTACTTAATAAATGATGGTTCTCATTAGTACTGTTATCAATCAGTGAATCAGTTGTTTATTATCTAATTCAATGCGCTGAAAGATTTCTTAGAGCATAAAAAAATTCAGTACTGTCATCTGTTTCCATAATGATATAGATCTCAACTTAATTAACGTAATAGCCTTATCTACAGCTTGTCCTAATTTTGATAAGTGATATACCTTTTACAGAAATTTTTAAAAGGTTTGTGAGTTTTAGTATAATCCATTGATTTGTCAGAGAAAGAAAGAGAGTTCCAAAAGCCTAGTATTTTGCCCAAGATTCCACAGGCCTCTAGTAGTAAAATGGTAGTAATATATGTTATCAATGTATCTTATAAAGTCTTTTGACACCTTTCATAAGTGGATGAATCATTTATTAAGGGTATGAACCAGATGGTTTATATTTTCGATATTTATGATGTCCTTGTGGAAACTAGAGACAACACATATACTAGAAGTTGAAACATAAAAGTACCATTGTAAGTAAAGAATGGCCAAGTGTTAGGAATATTATATAGTTCAACCTAATACTTTTAACATAACAAAGTGAATATTCAAATTGATATGATCTTTACTTTTCTTTCCCACTCCTGTCTTACAAACATAATCTAATTAAGATAAATTCAGTCACATACCTGTGAGCTACAGATGTTTAAATTAGGATTTGTGGAATGATTTGGCTATGAGAATTTTATGGTTTCTTTGCTAAAAAATGATACTATGCTACCATTGTACTGTTAAACATTGTGAAACAAATATCCCTAAGCTTTAAGATGAAGAAGGAAGACAAATAGTTGATACAAGTTTGTGTGGAATTTGTGTCATTTTCTGGTTTGGGTTTAAGACCAAAGAATGGCTAAATTATATGTATTAGCCTAGGCTTTAAAAAAACACTCGCCACATAAGCATTAGCTTAGAAAACCCTAAATTGCTTTAAAAAATGGTCAAGCCAAAATAGAAGAAAATCCGTGGTTTTGTGCCCAATATACAATTACACAATTACAGAATTTATATGCTTGCAGTTGGATTTACAAAACCTCCTTAATGTACTAAAGTGTGGTCTAATTGCTTACTAATAAAAGGGGGGAAACACTCTCTAATTAGATAAATACCTTTTATAGCAATCTAAGTAAACACAGTCTGTTTGCCAGAGGGTAGCAAGGAGTTGGGAATGTGTGCTCAGTGCTTCTTTTCACCCTGCTGTTCCTGGTCGGGCACGGTCAGTCTGGAATGCAGGGTCCTTGCCCGGAGCTGCTCAGCATTCCTGACTAACAGCTCTAATCAGCAACTCCTTTAGTCAACAGCATTCAAGAGATGAAAGGAGGCAATAGTTTTAAATTTTTTTCCCAGATAATTGGAGTCAAAATAGTCATTGACTCTTGTTTGTTTTTCCAATATGCCCTCTGGAAATAACCTCAGGGTCAAAGTAGTTCTCAGAGTCCCTACTTGTTCCCCAAAACAGAAACTAGAGTGTTTCTGTTTTCATTAGTTTCTGCAGATCCTACTTTGTTTTTGTTGCTGCTTTTGTTTGTTTTGTTTTTTGTTTTGCTTTGGATTATGGGCTCTTATTCTGAAAATCTTGAGAAAGCAGCTGTCCTCTTGTTAGTAAGCTGAGTTGTAGAACACTGGAAAGCGTGGTCATGGTAGTCATAAAGCCTGAGTTCTAGTCCTGGGTTATGTTACTAATTTGTTATGAAACCTTGATCACATCACTTGAATTCAGAGTACATCAGCATTCCCATCTGTAAAATAAGAAACGCTTGTATTAGCTAGAAGGCTGTGATTCTAAGGGAGAAAATGTTGAGGCTTCCTGCATCCATTTATACAGAGAAGCCTTTCTGATACCTTCAGAAAGAGAGCACCAATCTCTTCCTTTTAATTTGGTTGTCTTGTGCACACCCTTATTTTTCTATTTATCATGCACAGCTCTCTTAGCAGGGATATGAGACCCTTCAAATCAGGAACTGTAATTTAGTCAACCCTGCTGGGGATATAGACCAAGCATAAAACCACAGCCTTTATGGAAGAAAGGATGAGGCTGGTGTACTCTGAATTGCTGTGAGGCAAGAGTAACAAGGGTGTGAGCACAAGAGGAATGAGGAAGGGAACACAAATAAGTACTCTACTCTTTTGGGTGTGCTGGGCTGTATTTAGGAAATAAATTGTGGAAACACGGTAGCAAGAGAGAAGTGACTCAGAAGTCAGAGAATTCCAAGACCAGAAACTTGTTTCTTAAGAGAGTAGTGATAGTTTCCTTAAGACAATAGCAACAAAACTTAACAAAAATCAAAATAAAACAAAACCTGCAATTTTTCTTATTGTAAAAATAATCCACACTTACTGTAGAAAATTTTGGAGGTAAAATGAGGACACTATCAACCACAATCATCAACTATTTCTTTTCAGTATTTTTTTCTAAACATCTTTTTTTGTATACATACTATTATATTGATTAAGCAAATTTATACCTTGACTTTTCACTTAAAATGACTTGATTAAAATTCTACTTTATGAATGTACCATAATTTACTTAACAATTCTCCTACTTTTCCCTATTTATGGTTTAGTCATTAAGTCGTGTCTGACTCTTGCAACCCCATGGACTGTAGCATGCCAAGCTCCTCTGTTAATGGGATTTCCCAGGCAAGAATACTGGAGTGGGTTGCCATTTCCTTATCCAGGGAATCTTCCCAAACCAGGAATTGAACCTGGGCCTCCTGCATTGCAGGTGGATTGTTTACTGACTGAGCTATGAGGGAAGCTCTCCCTATTTATAGTTTTTCTCTAAGAGTATTTCTGTGATGAATGTTATTATTTATTTATTTTATTGAAGTATAGTTATATTAGTTTTAGATGTACAGCATAGTGATTTGATATTTTTATAGCTTATACCCCATTTAAAGTTATTATAAAATATTGACTATATTCCCTGTGCTGTACATTATATTCTTGTATCTTATTTTATACCTAGTAGTTTGTACCTCTTAATCCCTTTCCCGTCTTGCCTCTCCATCCCACCCCTCTCCCCACTGGTGACCACTAGCTTGTTCTCTATCTGAGTCTATTCTATTTCTGTTTTGTTATGTTCATTTGCTTATTTTTTTTGTTTTACATATAAGTGAAAGCATACAGTATTTGTCTTTCTCTGTCTCACATGCTTCACTTAGCATAATACCCTCCAGATCCATGTTGTTGCAAATGGCAAAATTTCATTCTTTTTTAGTGGCTGAGTAATATTCCATTGTATGTATATGTGTGTGTGTGTAAATATATGTGTGTGTGTGTGTGTGTGTGTGTGTGTGTATCTCACATCTTCTTTATCCATTCAACCATGATGAACATTATTATGTGATAAATTTTCTCCAGATTTTTGGACAATTTTCTGAGAAGAGATTTCTGAAAGAGACATTGCTAGGAATAAAGATATACAAATTTTAGGAATAAAAATATAAATAAAAACACACATAAACACATGTGTTCCCAAATTATTTCCTAAGAAAGTATTATCAATTTTCACTTTCACCAGAAGGGACCATATGTATACATTACAAATAAGAGCTGTATGAAAAAAAAAGAGCTGTCTGAGGTTGAAATGCTCTATCACATTTAACTGAATTATTTTGGCCCCTATTGTAGAGGAGTTTCCTATGAGGGGAAGTGGGACTGAATGACCCAAAAGGTACCTGCCATCTACAAGAGTCACTGACTAAAATCAATTGAACTACTACCAAGAGAACTGGCTATCCAGTTCTATTGGCTCCCCAAGAAGTTAGAATCTCAGCTCGCTTAAGTCACAATGCTCGCTGCCAAGGATACAGTCCCTGTCCTTGAAGAGCTACCTGTCTAGTGGAGTGCAGGTATTAAATAATTAATTTCAATATAATGGTATCTGATAATACCTGAGACATTTTCAAGGTATTATAGGGTCTCAGAAGAGGCCCTTAAGCAAAGAAAGGTGGGGAAAACATTGTAGACAAAAAGAAACAACATTATCAAATGTATGAAGGGGAAAACATGGCTTGTATGTTCTATGTGTGTGTCTACAAGTCATTAAGTTTTCTTTAAGGATAAAGTATTAAATGGAAAATGGTGTAAGCTTGTAGGATAGTCAGAGGCTAAGTCATGGAGGGCTTTATATGCCATACTGAGAAGCTTAAACTTTCTTTTATAAGCAGTGGAGAAATATTTGAGGTTTTAGAGAGAGTGATGCAGTCAGATGTCATGATAGATAATGTTTCTGACTGTGGTGGAAGAATGGATACATTTTTAATGAGGCAAGACCAGAAGCAAGGAGATCTGTTAGGAGACTTTTGTAATATCCTACTGAGGAAATGTAAAAGCTTAAATCAGGGCAATGGCAGTATGGAGGAATGGAGGGGAAGGAAAGGCTCAAAATTATGCTGGATGTCAATTGGGCAGGAGTTGATAATTGATTGAATGTGAGGGCTAATGGAAAGAAAATACTGCATAAAAATCAAGATAATAAGAATATCAAAGAATCAATGCTCAATAGGTTAACCGTAGAAGAGAGGTCCAGCCAGAAACATTACTGGCTGAAATATGCAGAATGAGTAGAAGGGGTAAGACCTAAGGGAGAACAATATGGAGGCTGCTGGAGTAATCCTTGTAATGGATGGCAGTGACTGGATTAATGCATTGCCTGTGAGGTGGAGAGAAGTAGATGGATATGAAGGATTTTAAGGAAGTGAGAATTGACAGAGCTTTTTGATGGATGGGATGTGGAGATGAAGGAGAGAGAAAATTAAAGGATGATTCCCAAGGTTTCTAACTTAGGCAACAGAGAGGATGGTGACACAATTTATTTGAGACAAGAAACTCCAGGAGAGGAGTGTGTTTGGGCTCTATTGATGAGTTTAATTATGAAAAAATTGAGCTTCAGTTCCTGTGAGACATAGCACACTAATTCATTTATTCCTTCACTCAACAAATATTTACTGAGTACCTACTATATGCCAGGTACTATGCTATATTCTGGGACTAGAGCAATGAAGACAGTCTAGTTTAAATTCAAGTAGACATGTTGATGAGCTTCCCAGGTGGCACTACTGGTAAAGAACCTGCCTGCCAATGCAGGAGACAAAAGAGACGTGGGTTCGATCCCTGGGTCGGGAAGATCCCCTGGAGGAGGGCATGGCAACCCACTCCAGTATTCTTACGTAAAGAATCTCCTGGACATAGGAGCCTGGTGGGCTACAGTCCATGGGGTCACAAAATGTAGGACAAGACTGAAGCAACTTAGCATGCATGCACAGACATGTTGGTATTTGAATGAAGCTAAGGATGAGTTTAAAGCTAAGTTATAGGTTTGGGACTCACTAGTGCATGAAATCATTCAGAGAGTCTCTAGAAAATGTTAATATGTGGGGCAGGGTTGAGGAAGAGGTACCAAAAAGAAAACTGAGAGGTAGTGGCCAGAGATAGGAGGGAAATCAGGAAATGTGGTATCACAGAAGCCAAGAGATAAGTCATTCAAAGATGGAGTGATGAATGTTTCTGACAGATCAGAGGAGAAAGTCACTGTCCATTGGATTTAGTGACAAGGTGCTCATTGGTGAGGTATGTGGGAATATCATCAGAATGATATGGGCAGAAACCAGTTGCTGTGGGTTTAGGAATGAATAGGAAAGGAAATGGAGATGGACTTTGTAGATAATATTTTTCCCCCAAATTTTAGCTATATAGAAAGCCCCTGAGCCAAGGCAAGAGCGTGCACAGCCTTCTGGAGCCCAAGCCTGGCAGACATGGTGGTGGAAGGAGGAATGAAATGTGTCAAGGCCTTGCTCTATGTTCTTCTGCTGACCTGTTGCATCTGTGCAGTGGGACTGATTGCTGTGGGCTTAGGGGCCAAGCTCGACCTGAATCAGACCACTAACTGGGAGGCCACCCCTGAATCCCTGGTGCCCGTGGTCATCATCGCAATGAGTATATGCCTCTTCCTAGTGGCCTTTGTGGGCTGCTATGGGGCCTGGAAGGAAGACTACTGTCTTTTGATCATGCTTGCCATCTGCTTGTTCCTAATCATGCTGGCGGAGGTGGCTGCAGTCGTTGCTGGCTATATGCTTGAAGATAAGGTGATGTCAGAATCTAATAAGGACTTCCAGCAGCAGATACAGAATTATCAAAAAAACAATCACATGTCACCGATTATGGACAGGATGCAGGAACATTTTAAGTGCTGCAGGGCAGCTAACTACACAGACTGGGAATACATCCTGCTCACGACCAAGCGAGTCCCTGGCTCCTACTGTGTCAGCATCACTAAAGGCTGTGGGATTAATTTCAGCATAAAGGAGATGCATGCTGAAAGCTGTGTGGCGAAGACGGGGGGCTGGCTGAGGAGCAAAGTGGTGATTGCAACGGGCTTGAGCATTGCCTTTATGGAGGTCCTGGTTATTGTCTTTGCCTGCTGCCTTGTGAAGGGCATCCGACGTGGCTATGATGATGTCAGGGGTCTGGTCTCTTCAGCCCGCTTAACCAGGGCAGTGGGGTAGTATACTCCAGGTTTTTCAATTAAATGGATAATTTTTTCAGACCAAAAACCGTGTTTTGACTCTAAAAGGGGAAAGTAACATCAATAATAGCTGGAAAAGGAATGTGGTGCCCCGAGTTACACAAACTGCAATGTTGAGGACACAGTCCTTTAGACTACCAAGTCTGTCTAAGATTTCTCATCCCAACTATTAATACAAGGAGTTGGGGTTCAACTACAAAGTTAGAAGAGTCCACACAAAATCACCCTCACTTCTGACACCAACTGTAACTTTGAGAGTTCCCCAAACACCTGTAAGCTTCAATAATTTATCAGAAAGATTCACAGAGCTCATTGAAACTTATTATACTCATAGTTTATTACAGGGAAAGGATACAAATTAGAACCAGCTAAATAAAGTAAATGATATGTAGGACAGAGTTTGGGAGGGTCATAGGTGAAGCCTCCATTGTTCTTAGGATGTATTACCTCCCCAGTATTAATGTGTGAAAATATGCACAGAGTACTGCCAACCTGTGAAGCTCACCCAGCTGTGCTATCAGAATTTTTATTGGAGCTTCAGTATGTAGATATGATTGATTGATTGGTCATCCATGTGGTTGAACTCTGTCTGCAGCTGTCCACTCCCAGGATATTGGGCTGATTTCACATGGTACTAGGGGCCTGCTTTGAATGACAAGGACAGTCTTATCACTTGGGAAATTCCAAGAGCTCAGAGTTTACTTCCCAGGAGCCAGGGATGTACATACTTCTTTTTGAGAAGGTCAAAGTCTTTATTATACAATGGAATCACGTGAAGATTTTTGGTTTTATAGTTATTTAGTCTTGCTTGAATGAATTAGGCTTGAGCATGTTTAAATGCTGATTAGTAATTGAGAACTTCAAGATTAAAGATAGTGGGCAGAGTTAAGATGGCAAGATTCTTGAGAAGGTAGGAAGGGATGGATTCATACAACGAGGGAACAGAGGCATTAGCCTTCTCCTACATAACAGCAGGGAAAGATGAAAGGATGAGGACTGACTTAACAAGGCATAAAAAAAGTCTTGACTAATGGCCTCTAATTTCTCTGTGAAGTAGGAGGCAAAATCATTTGTTGAGAATGATGGCCCAGGAGAAAGTCAGGAGTATGAGCAGCTGGAAATAGTTGCCATGGAGCAGGAAAACTCAGCAAGCTGGAAGACCTGAGCTAAGGGTCTCTTTGATACGTTAATACTGATGACCAGAAATTTATAGTGGCACCAATCTGCATGGTTTCAAAATAAGTAGTGGTGCAGTTCAGGCTTAAAGGAGTCTGAGGAAGAGACTCAGAAATCAAATTTTGCAATCTTCCCAGTTTTAGGACAAGAAGAGTGAAGTCTCTAATAAAGCAAGGAGGTAGAGAGAATATCTGGAAACAAGTTAGAGGTTAACCTAAGCATGACCTAAGCACCTCCCAAAGACCCTTCCTCCAAATATCATTACCTACAGGGTTAGGGTGTCAACATGTGGATTTGGGGGACATCAATATTCAGACCATAGCAGGTATGATTATTCTCATTTTAGAGGTGAAGAAATTAAGGCTCAATATGCTTTGGTAACTTCACCCAGGTAAAAGATTCAGCAGCAGATATAGGATTTGAACCCATGTCTTAACAGGATTAATCCATAGCACCACAGAGACAGAAGGTCACTATTTACATAAGATTTCAGTTCAGAAAAACTCTTCACTGCTTTTATTTCCTATATTTAGAAATGAGTATTTTAGTTTTGTATTACTATTATCTGGGAAACAGTTGTTTCTATTTTGTTTCCCTAGCTTTTAGTAAACTTCCCTTTGAAAATATTAGTCTGTCTCTTCTTTGCTGAAGTAGAAGAAAAGATGTTTTCATTTTATTCCAATTACAGGGAGAAGTGAGTGCTCAGTCACTAGCATAGCTGTCCCACTCAGTTCAGCCATCATTATTCTGAAGCTCATTATTGCTCAGACCTTGTAAGGTTTGGTTTTACTGAGGAATCCCATTCATTATTTAGGGCATGTAGCAAAAATAGATTCTGATGAGTTAAATATAGAAAGTCCAGGCCATCATCTAGATGTCAGAGTCATAAAGAAAATGACAATGATTCATAGAGTGTCAGAATAGGAAGAAATTTCAAAAACCATCCTGTTCACTTCATTTTACAGACACAAGACCTGAGACCCAGAGTGGTTAAGTAATGTTCCAGAGGTCTCACTCAGGTAATATGGAATAGACAGAGCCAAATCACCTGATTAAACTTCTTTTTTCTATCCTTAACATCACAGTGGCCAAAATTTGGTTTTGTCAGATTCCTACTCTCTGACTCAAGTCCAAAGTTCTTTTAATGTCTCTAACTTCCAAGTGGGCCACACAAATATCAGTCTCTTCTTTTGTTCTGTTGCTAGATTCAGTTCAGTTCAGTTCAATTACTCAGTCGTGTCTGACTCTTTGAGGCCCCATGGACTGCAACACCCCAGGCCTCCCTGTCCAGCACCAACTCCAGCAGCTTGCTCAAACTCATGTCCATCGAGTTGGTGATGCCATCCAACCATCTCACCCTCTGTCATCCCCTTCTCCTCCCACCTTCAATCTTTCCCAGCATCAGGGTCTTTTCCAATGAGTCAGTTCTTTGCATCAGATGGCCAAAGTATTGGAGCTTCAGCATCAGTCCTTTCAATGAACACCCAGGATTGATCTCCTTTAGGATGGACTGGTTTGATCTCCTTGCAGTGCAAGGGACTCTCAAGAGTCTTCTCCAACACCACAGTTCAAAAGCATCAATTCTTCAGGGCTCAGCTTTCTTTATAGTCCAACTCTCACATACATACATGACTACTGGAAAAACCATAACTTTGACTAGACGGACCTTTGTCGGCAAAGTAATGTCTCTGCTTTTTAAAATGCTGTCTAGGTTGCTCATCGCTTTTCTTCCAAGAAGCAAGCATGTTTTAATTTTATGGCTGCAGTCACCATCTGCAGTGATTTTAGAACCCAAGAAAATAAAGTCTCTAACTCTTTCCATTGTTTTCCCATCTATTTGCCATGAAGTGATGGGACCAGATACCGTGACTTTCATTTTTTGAATGTTGAGTTTTAAGCCAGCTTTTTCACTCTCGTCTTTTCCTTTCATCAAGAGGCTCTTCAGTTCCTCTTTGCTTTCTGCCATTAGGGTGGTGTCATCTGAATATCTGAGGTTGCTAGATTAGAAACCAGGAAACTTTGAAGAAGAAGGGCAGAAGATGGGTGATAGCTCTCATGTACCTTTTCTGCCTTTTCCCTTACTCCTTTCTTTTCATTATTTTACCCCCAAAGATGTTTTCCAATGCTGGTAGAAGGGTTTATGCTTGGAGGTGTCTATCAGATATATATTGTGACAGTTTTAGAACATGGTCCCGAAATTCTTATATACTTCTCAAGAAGCAAAGTCTATATCCTGTATCCTTTAATAAGGGTTCTGTGAATGCTTGATTGCTAGAGTGTGGCAAAGGTGAGAGTGGCTCAGTTTCTGGGCCTGGGCCTTAAGAAACGGGCATGTTTTATTTTCTGTCTCTTGAGATGGTCATTCTTGAAACACAGCTACCATGTGTGAGAAAGCCAGCAACCCAAGGAGAAGCCTCAGTGAGCTATAGCTGGCGGCCATCACCACCTTGCCAGTCAGATGAGTGAGCCTCTTGTCTTCCTTGCAGAGCTCTACCCAAACTGCTGATCTGTGGATAAATAAATGGTTATTGCTGCTGCAAGCCACTAAATTTTGTTTTGTTTTGGTAGTGGTAAGGGGATTAAGTGGCAGAAAATAACTGGAACAGGTATTTCTACAAAAATGCTATATAACAAACCACCCCCTAACTCATTGGCTTTAAATAGCAGTCATTTATTCTCACAGATCTTCAGGTCACCTAGGGCAGCTCTACTCTGTGTGTGCTCATCTGGGAGGCCAGTCTGAGGGGCTATACTCTCTAGCACAAGCTCTTCTCATGAGATGGCAGGAGTCCAAGAGGAGAGTGAAAGACACAAGGCCCAAGCTCAGAACTTGCCACTGTAGCTTCTGCCAGCATACCACTGGCCAAAGCAAGTCACATGGCCAAGCCCAAAGGCAGGTGGTGAAGAAATATACTTTCTCCCTGTAATCAGAGGAGCTGTGAAGTGACACAGCAAAGAGGGGAAACAAGAAGGAGTGAAAAATTGGGAGCAATTGTGTGATCTACCATAGTGAATAGAACTCAGCAACTTTGGGCTGAAATATCTCTGTTAATTTTAAAGCATTAATAGATTCTCTGAGATCTACTACCAGGATGTTTTACTGATTTTAGAAAATTTAAGAATAAAATTAAAGTAAATTCAAGAAGAAGAAAAAAGAATTCATATGCACATTTTTAACCTTGAGTGGGCTGAGAAAAATACTTAACTAAGAAAAAACAGCTACTAGAAAAATGCAATTGCCTTGTTTCCTGCCTAAACTGCACTGTGCAATATAATCTGGAGATAAATACTCTTTTGCCTTTGTAAATCAGATTCTCTCAAGGGAAGTGTTTACTGCATTCCCAGTAAAATCATGGGTTTCCCATGAGAATAAAAATACTATCTTTAGGGAATAGCATAAAGACATATTATTCTTCTTTGCCTTTCTATAGCTACTGAAAATTAAATTGGGAAGCTAACTTATAGTCTTTGAATGTTTCTTTTTTAATTTAATTCTTATTTTATATTGGAGTATAGTTGATTTACCATGTTGTATTTGTTTCAGGTGTACAGCAAAGTGAATCAGTTACACATATATGTATATCCATTCTTTTTCAGATTCTTTTCCCATATAGGTTATTACAGAGTACTGACTAGAGTCCCCCGTGCTATACAGTGGACCCTTGTTGATTATCTATTTTATATATAGTAGTATATTACTAATCCCAAACTCCTAATTTATCCCTCCCCCTACCTTTCCCCTTTGATAACCAAAAGTTTGTTTTTTAAGTCTACGAATCTGTTTCTGTTTTATAAATAAGTTCATTTATATAATTTTTTTTGGTTCCACGTGTAAGTGATATCATATATTTGACTTTGACTTAACTTCACTCAGTATGATAATCTTTAGGTCTATCCATGTTGCTGCAGATGGCATTATTTCATTCTTTTTATGGCTGAGTAATATTCTATTGTATATATATATATATATATATATACACACCACATTTTCTTTATTCACTCATCTGTTGATGGTCACTTAGGTTGTTACCATGTCTTGGCTATTGTAAATAGGGCTACAGTGAATATTGGGGTGCATGTATCTTTTCGAATTATGACTTCCTCCAGAAAGTGTCCAGGAGTGGGTTTGCTGGGTTATATGCTAGCTCTGTCTTTAGTTTTTGAGGAACCCTCATACTGTTCTCCATAGTGGCTGCACCAATTTACAGTGCCACCAACAGTGTAGGAAGGTTCCCTTTTCTTCACACCCTCTGGAGCATTTACTGTTTGTAGAGTTTTTAATGATGTCCATTTTGACTGATATGATGTGAATGTTTCCTTTTAGAGAATCTGATTTTGGCTAACAAGGAACTACATTTCCCAGAATTCCCTTCTCTGCATAGTTTTTTGTTAATATGGATCACTAGAGACATTTTGTGGCTCCCCAGGTGGTGCAGGGGTAAAGAATCCGCCTGCCAATACAGGAGACACGGGCTTAACCCCTGGGTCAGGAAGATACCCTAGAGAAGGATGTGGCAACCCACTCTAGTATTCTTGCCTGGAAAATTCTATGGATAGAGGAGCCTGGCAGGCTACAGTCCATGGGGTCACAAAGAGTCGGACATGACTGAGCACACACAGAGACATTTTGGGTAAGATTTGAATGGTGGAAATAAAGCAACATACATATTCTTTTTTATACTTGGAAAGACAGTGCATGGTCACAGTGCTCTTGCAATGCCCACATGGTGTTGCTGATCTGATAGCTCACCTTCTTGGTGTGGGGCAGCAGATGGGTTCACAGCTCCTCCAGGTGCTGCCAGACACTCTACAGCTTCTTCAGTCCTAAGACAGTATATGCAGCTTCTGGGACAACAGTAAGGTCTGCTCCTTCTACCTACCTCTTCAGCTTCTCTGATACCTGCATCAAGTCTGTGTACAGCTTTGTGATAAAGGGTGTCAGGTTCTCCTTCATGTCAATCCATCACTGACTAGAGGCTTGAGGGCCGTTAAGAGACTGATACAAGTTCTAGTTAGTCCTCAACCTCCAGCTTTCCTTCTGGGCTGCCTGTTTTGAATTTAGACCCAGTGCCTGGTGCAGAAGCAACAGCCAAACAAAAACTAATCAGCTTCCTTGATTATATAAGGTCAAATTCCTGTAATAACTTTCTTATTTAACATAATTGCTTACGGTTTTGCTTCTCTGATCAAACACTGACAAATACAAGTTGTTGTTGTTGTTTAATCGCTCAGTCATGTCTGACTCTGTGGCCCCATAGACCACAGCATGCCAGGCTTCCCTGTCCTTCAGCATCTCCCGGAGCTTGCTCAAACTTATGTCCATTGTGTCAGTGATACCATCCAACCATCTTGTCTTCTGTCGTCCCCTTCTCCTCCTGCCTTCAATCTTTCCCAGTATCAGGGTCTTTTCTAGTGAGTTGGCTCTTTGCATCAGGTGGCCAAAGTATTGGAACTTCAGCTTCAGCATCAGCCCAATGAATATTCAGGGTTTATTTCCTCTAAGATTAACTGGTTTGATCTCCTTGCTGTCCAAGTAACTCTCAAGAGTCTTCTCCAACACCACAGTTCAAAAGTATCAATTCTCCTGCACTCAGCCTTCTTTATGATCCAACTTTCACATCCATACACAACTACTGGAAAAACCATAGCTTTGACTATATAGACCTTTGTTGGCAAAGTAGTGTCTCAGCTTTTTAATATGCTGTCTAGGTTTGTCATAACTTTTCTTCCAATGAGCAAGCATCTTTTAATTTCCTGGCTGCAGTCACCATCTGCAGTCATTTTGGAGCCCAAGAAAATAAAGTCTGTCACTGGTTTCTATTGTTTCCCCATCTATTTGCCATGAAGTGATGGGACCGGATGCCATGATCTTTTTTTTTTAGAATGTTGAGTTTTAAGCCAGATTTTTTACTTTCTTCTTTCACCTTCATCGAGAGACTCCTTAGTTCCTCTTGGCTTTCTGCCATAAAGGTGTTGTCATCTGCATATCTGAGGTTATTGATATTTCTCCTGGCAACCTTGATTCCAGCTTGTGCTTCATCCATCACAGCATTTCTCATAATGTACTCTACATATAAGTTAAATAAGCAGGGTGACAATATACAGCCTTGATGTACTCCTTTCCCAATTTTGAACCAGCTCTTTGTTCCATGTCCAGTTCTAACTGTTGCTTCTTGACCTGCATACAGGTTTGGCAAACAAATGCAAGAACCTTATGTGAAACTCAATATGATTTATCTTTTCTAATATTTTTTTCCAAATACCCAAGTCTTTTAGCCTATAGTAAATACTTACTAGATGCCAAGTACTTTGGTAGGCACTAAAGGAAACAAAATGAATAAGATAGTTGATTCCTGCCCTGTTAAGCTCAGTTGGGTCCCCATATATATTGCAGAGTTATGTAAAGGAACCAGTAGAACTGTTAAATACAGAGAATATTATTATCCAACTCCTAGAACAAACCTTGGTGCTCTAGTGATTTCTCTGTAACCTGTGATATGTATCTAGGTACAGTGGAATTGCCTGATGACATGTGTATGACACTAGGGAAAAGGATAACATGGTACTTAGTTGTTGTGACATCCCAGTGATGTCGCTCAGTTGTGTCTGACTCTTTGCGACCCCATGGACTGTAGCCTACCAGGCTCCTCCATCCATGGGATTTTCCAGGCAAGAATACTGGAGTGAGTTGCCATTTCCTTCTCCAGGAGATCTTCCCAACGCAGGATTTGAACCTGGGTCTCCGGCATTATATGCAGACGCTTCACCATCTGAGCCACCAGGGAAGTCAACGTCACAGTCTTAAGTGGCCTGGAAATGTAAAACCAATCTTTCCCATGCCCAGAGGATAATAATAGAAACTATATAAAAATAGTATTGCTAATAAAATAATATAGGTTGAGAGGGTAGAAATTCAGCTTTCTCACTGGAGCAAAGAAGATGATCCCCCTGTATCTGACATCTGGTAGCAGAGGGATGAGGGGCTGTGCATGCTGCAGGCTACAGGGAAGTTCATCACCAAACTTAGTGCCCCTGGGAGGAGGTGCAGATACCCACATGACTTACCTTAATAGAGGAGGAGGAAGCTGTGATGATGCTGTTCCCTGTAGCAATGACTTCTGTACACATATTTCTAAAGATAAAAATGGTCTCATAATTGATTAAATATACGATCGTATGTCCATGCCATGTAATACTGTGCAGCCGTTAAAAAAAGAGTGAGGTAGTTGTATGTGGACTGGTGATGGGAAAAACAAGACATGTTAGTCAGTCAAACAAGGGGCCAGCTGTGAATAGTGTGCTACCATTTGTATTTATAAAGGAATAAAAAATAGGCTATATACATATTTACTTGTATAAGTACAGAAAATCTTTGTTGTTGTTTAGTTGCTTCAGTCATGTCCAACTCTTTTCAACCCCATGGACTGTAGCCCGCCAGGCTCCTCTGTCCATGGGCTTTCCCAGGCAAGAGTACTGGAATGAGTTGCCATTTCCTACTCCAGGGATCTTCTGCATTGGTAGGCAGATTCTTTACCACTGAGCCACCTGGGAAGCCCTACGGAATATCTTTGGAAGTATTCTAAAAACCAGTAACGTTGGTTGCCTCTGGAGGGGAGGACAGGTAGGATAGGGGACAGGAGTAAGAGCAAGACTTTGTACCTAATACTCTTACAACTTTTTCATTTTGTGCCATGTGAATTTAATACTCATTCAAAAAATAAAGGAAATAAAATGTAAAATTAGAAAGAAAATGGCCTAGTAAATGTAAAGACATTTGGAAGATAACTCACCCCTCTTGCAAGCCCCACAGAAAACTGGTACTAGAGAGGGTGAGAAAGCATCCGCTGGCCCTGCTACTTACAGCGGCAGTAGCAGTTGCCAGGTTTGACCAGTCGCCAGGTTTCCAAGTACAGGGAAATGAGGGCTTGCAAAAGAAGTAGCTTGCAAACAATATGGCATTGATCCTATTTGGGGTGAAGAGGTCAAGGGGAATTATTCACAGTGAAAGCCATTACAAAAGACCACTGCAACTTATTTGGTAGAGCTAATGGCTCCTCTTTTGACTAGTTCCCCAACATAATGAGGAATCTGGAAGCTTGGGAGATCTTTTTTGAAGACCACCCCATCCATTTGCCACATAAACTATCAAAAACAAAACAAAATGCAACTGTGAATCTGAACATCCTCTAGAGAGGCTAAGGTGTGTGTTAGTACTGGAACAACTGAAAACTCCTGCCAGCTAAGAGCTAAGAGCAGAGTTACTTGTTAACCACCTCAGGAACACACTCAGTCAGCAGAATGGAGCCTTGTATGACAGAGCCTCAGGGCTTAAAAAAGTTATTGAAGGGGAGAATCCCATTAGAACCTTCTGGGGACTAGTTCACACACTCTCACATCACACCGCATACCCCAGAGAGCACAATTCCCATCTTTTAGGAGAAATCAGCCTCTCATTTGCTTTCTCAATCACATGTATTTCCACCTTCATGTCTGTCAAACTACCAACACAGAAATTCCAAATGCAGCCACCTTTTCATCTGGAAGAGAAAAAGGCAGCCAAAGTGCTCAGTCTCTTGTCACAAAATACCCCAGGTCCCAGAGTCAAGAAAGCACATATTTTCAGCAGAAAATGTTCAGCCCAGCCCTGTCAGGATTGCAGTCCTGCTATTATGCGTGTTTGAAATGTTGAGAAGGAAAGGGGAGATGAAAGAACTTGGGACCCTCAGGCACATCGGAAGTCATCCCACCTCAATTAGTTTTTCCTCCACCCTGTCACCTGGTTTAAGGGGGACATGAAAGGAAACTGCAGCTGCAGGATGCCCCTTTGCCCATCCCCCATCCAGTCCAACCTACTTTCATCTCTTGCCCTAAAAAATAAATAGGACAGTGTGAGAATAGAGGAGTAAAAGAGACACTGGGTCACAAACCTCATTTTCTACCTCAACTCTTGCTCTTTTGTTTTAAGATTTTACCTGGACCTTACTCCCCTGCATTCTTGATCCTTCTTTTAAGAAATCCTGAGTTTATTTTCCCAAGTCAGAATAAAATACTCAAGGCAGAAAATGCTCTGTAATGCAAAACACATCAACCTTCTTTTCAGGGCATGGTTTTACGCAACTAGAGTATGTTTGAGCTGCAGGAGAACTTAGACATCATTTTTCAAATCTCTTATTTGGGGGCAACTGAAACCCAGAAAAGTTAGTCAACTTGTCCAAGCTAGCTGCTGAACCAATAGTAGGAAGGAGGTTGTCTGACTCCTATCAAGGAGGTCTATAAATAGACTTCAAAGTGAGAATTATATTTTTTATTCTTTTTTTATGCTGCATACTTTATGTTGAATTTTGAACATACCAAAATAATACTCCGTATTGAAAGTCATTTATCTAATGATATTAACTACTCACAGCACACAGTTAAGAATCAGAAAGCAACTTAAAAAGATTAGATACTCCAAATAAATGTATTTGAGCTTATGTACTAAGTTTCTTTACTCTGAATATAAGAAATGTCCTCAAACTTTCCCTCGGAGTCTATTTACTCTAACTTTGCGCACAGTTCTACCTAGCTTAGGTATTTGATTTTCTTCATTCACTTGTTTAATCATCCATTGAACCCTTGCCCCAGACCAGGCACTGTACTTGGAGATTGCAGGTTTAAAGACAAATAAGGCACAGCCTTGGAGCTTACATTCTGGAATTGTAAACCTAAAATTCCAAGGCAATATGCTTGTATGGGGGTCAGTGCAGGTACTGTGAGGCCACGCAGTCCAGCCTGGGAGAGTCAGAGGAGACCTCACAGAGCAGGTGAAATCTGTGCTGGGGCTGGGAGGGCAAGCAGGTGTTTACATTCTAGGCAAATGAACAGTATGGAAAAGGTAAGGGACCCAGAGGAGTGTCATGTCTTCCAGTAAATACAGGTATATTTTATGACTAGAGAATAGGATAAGTTCAAGAATTGGTGGGCTTGTATACCACTCCCAGGAGTTTAGATTTTGTCCTGAAGGTGATACAGAATCAAACAAGACTGAAAATTAAATTTGCCTGTTTGAAAGAAAACTTTAGGAGCTTGTGGCGAATGGGTTGAATACATAGGAGCCTGTGGTACTGACCTCAGAGGATTTCTTCAGAAAGTTTGTTTCATAGTCCTTGTGAGAGATGGGACCTGAGTAAACTTGAGAGCATTTTAGGGGACAGAGTTATGAGAAATATTGGTCTTGAAGGCAGAAGGTGAGGAAAATGCAGGAGATGAGAATGACTCCCATATTTCTAGCTAGTTTCCCCACATTACATTATGCCCTTCTTTCCTAGTAATAGAAGCTTTGAATTTTAATGGGAATGGAAGAAGCCCTTATTTCCCAGTCTCCTTTGCAGCCAAGTAACTCAATTCTGGCCAGTGGCTGTACATGAAAGTGGTATGTGAATGTCCCAAGATGAGTCCTTAATGGGAAGGAGCATGCCCTTCTCTTCCTTTTTGATGACTGGAATTCAGCCATAATTACGGGAGGTAGAGCAGCCATTTTGGAAGATAAGGAGGAAACTGCATATAGAGGAAGGCAGAGGGCAGAGGGTCTCTTATGTTTACAGAGCTGCCAAATCAGCCCTGAAGTACTCTCATTTACATGCAAGAAAAAATAAATTTCTTTTTTGTCTAAGCCACTGTTCTTTTGGGTTTCTGTGGCTCACAGCCACAATGAATCTTAAAACAGATAAGCAAACAGATGGTGAAACGATGGATTGAGAAGGTGAATGAAAGGAAGAATAAATTTGGGAGAGAGGAAGAATATAAATTTGGATAGGTCAATGCTGAATTGTGTACTGAACTTCCAGATAGAAATATCAAGCCAGCAGTCACCTCTCAGTTCAGTTCAGTTCAGTTGCTCAGTGTCCAACTCTTTGCAACCCCATGGACTGCAGCAAGCCAGGCTTCCTTGTCCTTCACCATCTTCCAGAGCTTGCTCAAACTCATGTCCATTGAGTTGGTGATGCCATCCAACCATCTTGTCTTCTGTCGTCCCCTTCTCCTCCTGCCTTCAATCTTTACCAGCATCAGGGTCTTTTCCAATGAGTCAGTTCTTCACATTAGGTAGCCAAAGCATTGGAGTTTCAGCTTCAGCATCAGTCCTTCCAATGAATATTCAGAACTGATTTCCTTTAGGATTGACTGGTTTGATCTTACAGTCCACGGGACTCTCAAGAGTCTTCTCCAACACCACAGTTCTATAGGTCTGAAACTAAGAGAGAGGTTTTGGATGTAGACCCAGACTTTAGAATGGCCAAAGTGGAGGTGGCAGTAATAGCTGTGGGTGCAATTATGAGTGAAAAGTGGATGGCCAAGAAAGGAGTCACAACTAGGGGTCAGGGAAGTCAATTAATGTAGAAAGAAGGGAGAACATATATACTTTGAACAAAGAGGCAAAGCAGAAATCATGGGCTCAGGCCGAGATGGAACGAACAGATGGACATGAAATCAGTGAACTGCGTTGATTGTCCAAAGCCAGAGTGGAACACAGAGGAGGCAGAGGCTGATGCTCACTCTACAGGCTTCCATGCTGTTGATGTAGGAGCAGTTAAAAGTGTGATCTGAGTACTTTGGGGAGCACAGTGACTGACTAACAGATCATCTCACACAGAGGAATGGTCATTAGATGAAGGTATGACATTAAGAGAACCTGCATCATGAGTAGCTTCATACAACACCATGACCAGGGAAGTTTGACTCCTAACATGGGAGCTATCAATTCTCTGCCTCGGTTGTAAATATCTTCATGGGAGAGGCAACTATGTGCTAGAAGGCTAGTGCATCTTTTCAAAGCAGGGCAGTTCCCTATAGAAGCCAGTAGTTAACAATGTTTTGATTCTCCTCGAATTCTACTTGGTTCAGCACCTAGTTTTTGTTCTGTGATAGAAGAAAAGAGACAGGAAAGTAAGATAGAGTGAAGAGAAAGAGGATGAGAGAGTGACAGAGAGAACATTGACTTGAAACACTCCATTGTCATGTTATCTAAATTGCCTTTTCTCTCTCTGTTACCAAAATATTTCCATATTTCCATTCTTTCAAGATCCATCTCAAATTTTATCACCCCACAAAGATTTTCCAAATTACCCTGTCCCACATTGAGCTCACATTCATAAAAACTCAAATAGCATTTCTACCTCATTTGTACTACAGAAACAATCATTTAATTATATATTGATTTTGAATCATAATCTATGTGGAATCTTGTCTTTCTGAATAAATTACATACTCCCTGAACACAGAGATTACATTGTACATGGCATCTGTAATCCCTTACATGTCATGTTTATAGTAAGTATTAAACAGATGATTGGTGATGAAATGGAACCAAAGGAGCATGTGAGTTGTGTAAATGTCATGACACACATGCTAGTAACAGCATCTCCTGGTGACTCTTCAAGCAGAACTAAGAACATACCATATTCCCTGTTCTTCTCTTTTGACATATGCACTAGAAAATATTTAAGTAATCACTCAGGAGTGTTAAGGTGAGCCACCACCCCATACCACACATAAGGGGACAGTTACTTGCCCAATGGATAGTTTAGCCTATAGTGTTGACCCTTAGGCTTCTCAAACTTTTTCATTTTTTATTAAAGTAATTTACCTTAATTGGTTGAAATGGCTCAAGAGTTTATATATATATATATATTTTTTTTTTTAAGGAGCAGGGAATGGGGGAAAGGCTCACATTTCTCTGTAATGATTGTCAGACATAGTTTGAATTCTCCTGTGAAGAATGGGGCTGAGACTTGGGGTCTCCAAATTTACGTATAAATTTAGAAGCTCCTAGTGGATACTCTGACCAGTATGATGAAGATTATGGTGGCCAGGGTGAACTGACTTTCCAGGGCCTGCAGCAGTAAGCTCTGATTAACTGTAGAGATAGATCAAAAGACAGAGTATATTCAACTAAAAGCCCCTCCCTAATGATTCCAAATCCTGGATGGAATATAAGAAAAAGAGAACTCTAATAACACAACAAAGACAAAAAAAATGAGTTCCAGATTCAATAGCTATTAATCTTCAGATTGGGAGCAGGAACTACCTGATCTTACAGAGATGCAAACTGTTGGAAATGACAATGGCTGCTTTTATTGATCTGTAATGCCAGACACTATGCTTTGTTTGTTAAGTACATTATCTGTAATCCACAGCAATCTTACAAAAGTATCATTATCTCCATTATATGGGTTTGAAAACACAGTCAAAAGGATGCTAAGTAAACTGCTTAAGGTTGCAATGTTATTAATTGGATGGAAGTGAGAGAGATGGTATGGGGAGGGAGATGGGAGGGGGGTTCAGGATGGGGAACACATGTACACCCATGGCAGATTCATGTTGATGTATGGCAAAACCAATACAATATTGTAAAGTAATTAGCCTCCAATTAAAATAAATAAATTTATATTTAAAAAAAAGAAACCCAAGTCTGTCTGAAGCTAAATCTTATGCTTTTTTCAACACTGCTGTATGATTGCTGAATTTATATACAGTTGATTTAATTTATAAAGAACTTCCATGTATTTCATCTGATCATTATGTATGACAGCTTATTGTTCTATCCATTTTGCAAATAAGGAAAAACAGGAGTAAGTCACTGAATATAGATAAGCTTCAGTTTCCTCTGCTATAAAATGGGATAATAATGTCTACCTCGAGTTGTTACTGGGGGCTAGACATATTTACTACGTCCAATTACCAGTCCACAGTCAGTGCACAATAAATGCTTCCTCTCATATTGTTACTATCATTGGCAAGGTTGTGAAATGTCCAAAGTCATACAGCTTAAAGGTGACATATACATGACTCATGTGCAAGTTTTCTGAGCCTATTCCAGTGATTCACCTCCGGTGGCTGAGTCCAGTGAATCCTCAGGAGGATATCTCTATAGGTCTGCATTTAAGATAGACCAGAAGCACAAGGCAATGGCACCCCACTCCAGTACTCTTGCCTGGAAAATCCATGGACAGAGGAGCCTGGTAGGCTGCAGTCCATGGGGTCGCTAAGAGTTGGGAACGACTGAGTGACTTCACTTTCACTTTTCACTTTCATGCATTGGAGAAGGAAATGGCAACCCACTCCAGTGTCCTTGCCTGGAGAATCCCAGGGACGGGGAAGCCTGGTGGGCTGCCATCTCTGGGGTCGCACAGAGTCGGACACAACTGAAGCGACTTAGCAGCAGCAGCAGAAGCACAAGGTGTAGGCAGAAGTCAGGCATCCAAAAATCCTTCTGCAATTATTTATTGACCTTGGTATGCATTAGAATTAATGGTGAATTTTAAGAAATACTGAAGCCTAGGCCAAATCCCAGACCAATGACAACAGAGTCACTGGTGGTAGGGCTCAGGTATTAGTATTTTTTAGAGTTTCCCAATATGCGGCTAGGGTTAAGAACCATTGATGCAGAGAAAAGCAAGGCCAAACATTTGTCCATCTTGAGTTGTTTCTGACTCCCAGTGGCCTTGTCATCCACAGACAGCTTCCTGTTATAACATCTTAGTTTTATATGATGCACTGCAGCTGGCAAAGTACTTTCTCCTTCCTCATTTGGCCATCAAAACACAGAGAAGCAGGCCAAGCAAAGACCATCCTGTTTTTTTTATGAGGAAAATTATACCCACAGACTTAATTTGGATTATCCAATGTTGTGACTAATTAGTGGTACAGGTGACTTTGAAAAACTTTCAACCAAGTACTCAATTTTATGCCTATGCTCGTTTTAGTATTTCTTTCTTTCTTTGGGTTATCAAGAAGGAAGAGAACTTGGTGGTCCCCATATTAATTCCTTGAATTCTTTTAAAGAATCCCCACTTCACCAGCTGAAAATTTCTTTAATTGCCATTTTAACAAACATGAATTTGATGGCAAGAGAATATTCAAAATCAGCCACTTCTGATCTTAATGGTAAGTGGCATTTATAAGAATAGATGTTAAAAATGTTATTCCAGTGCAACATGATTATTAGATTATATTTATATCTGATTCTAGTAAACTCTTGAAATTGAGAAAATTTCTGAATTCTATACAATTAAGACAGTGATGGTTCTTGGGAAGGAATTTGATCAAACCCTCTTTGTTACTTCACTAAACTCTGACTCCTATATACCAAAAATTATTTAGAGTATAATAAAACTGCTTACTTCTCTATAGTTAGGAAAAATGACCTAGTCATTGTTTTGAATTTCAGTTGATTGATGTCCTCTTGTACATCACATTTATAGCTGATAAGGTTACAACTGTGATAACTACTAATCACTGAAATGTAGACAAGGTCAAGGTTTGCCTTTTTAGGCAAAATCCTACAAACCAGCCAAGGCTCCTTTATTTGAGATATAAAGAAAATGAAGGCAAAAGTATGTTTTCCAGTGAAGAGTGAAAACAAACAGGCCTGGAGGCACTATTAGGGGAAAGTCAGTATGGATTTAGCATCAGCTGAAAGGCTAGTGGCCTGGTCGCTAATTCTAACCATCCTTGACTTTCCATTAGCCCAATATTTAGACTGTGTATTTTCTAAAGTTAAGAACCATTCATTTCTCAATAGACATTGCATTTGCAAAGCAAACAAAAATAAAACAGACACTACCACCACCCCAAACTGGATCAAAAGAGGTAATGGGCTAAGATATTAATATATGACATGTCACAAAGACAGAACAGGCATCCCCAATCACTGTATAAAGTATTCCCAGTTCCCAATTATAAGAGAGCTTTAGAGAAGGCCTATGCTTTTATTGCTGGATTTTCTTCAATCCATAGTAATTTCAGTTGTATCTTTCTCCATCTTATTCTTTAAATGGGTGTTAGCACCTTTTTCTCTTGGGTTGGAAGCTGTTGGATCTAAAGTATAGACTTTTGTCAGTTGCCATTAAATCATTTTATTTACTCAGGAGTCATGCTACTCATTTAATTATTAAATGTCCTGAAATATCAGGTGTGCAATTTGCAGTGGAAATATAACAATAGACCATCTTTTCTAATGGGATTTCAACAAGAATGAAACTAGAGAGATAAATCTGGCTCTGTAATCATTAAGAATATAGGGCATTCCATTTCTAAAGAAGTTCCTAATGAAGAGGATTACGTAGCAAAGAAATAAAAAATAGAAGGTAATCAATTATCATAACTATTTACTCCAGAGAAACATACAAGTTATAGATTTCAATGAAGAATGTATTTTCCATTCTTGGTAAATAAATCATTATCTTGTTCACTTGTGTTTAAGAAGAGACATTTCCCTCTAGAGGAACCAAAATATGTTTGCTTTGTAGTTTATTGGAAAAAGCCATCCAGGCCATTTGTTGAAAATAAGCATACAAAATTTCTAAACATTGAAAATGCCTACTTTTCTTTTTCAGAATTATTGGTGATGGGGATGGGTTTTTGTGTATAGAGAGAGATGTCATCTTTACTAGAAGAGAGATGGAATCCTAGGGCAGAACAAGAAACAAACTGAAGCTTTACTGAACACATAAATCATGCTTGGCCCAGGGCAGCTGACAATTTGTAAGGCTAACCTATAATTCTTTTCATTCTTGGAATTTCTTCTAAGTCTAGTTTTATATAACCATCCAAAGCCAGACTTTTTCCTTTCTGTTGTGATTTTCTATTTCCATTCATTAACAATTATCACAAGCAAAACTAGAAAGAAATTAAATGGGTAATGCTGGGTGCATTCATTTTTATAGAGTAGGGAAATCCTAAATCAGTGCCTGAAGGAAAATAATTCACTTGCCTTAATGAGAATATGAGTCGTTCCACTATACATCTGTTTGCTCTTCAACAAGATACTCTTAGTCCTGTTTAGAGAGCTGTGTTGTTGTTGTTCAGTCGCTCAGTCATTTCTGACTCTTTACAACCCTATGGACTGAGCACACCAGGCTTCCTTGTCCTTCATCATCTGCCAGAGCTTGCTCAAACTCATGTCCATTGAGTTGGCGATGCCATCTAACCATCTTGTCTTCTATCGTCCACTTCTCCTCCTGCCTACAATCTTTCCCAGCATCAGGGTCTTTTCCAATGAGTCGGTTCTTTGCATCAGGTGGCCAAAGTATTGGAGTTTCAGCTTCAGCATCAGTCCTTCCAATGAATATTCAGGACTGATTTCCTTTAGGATAGACTGGTTGGATCTCCTTGCAGTCCAAGGGACTCTCAAGAGTCTTCTCCAACAACACAGTACAAAAGCATCAGTTCTTCGGTGTTCAGCCTTCTTTATGGTCAGCTGTCACATCCATACATGACCACTGGAAAAACCATAGCTTTGACTATACAGACCTTTGTCGGCAATGTAATGTCTCTGCTTTTTAATATGCTGTCTAAGTTTGCCATAGCTTTTCTTCCAAAAGAAAGAGAGCCAGTTTTAACTATCAAGAAACCATCTCCCTCTTCACTTGTTCCATTCCCCCATTACTTTGGAGCAAATTTCATAGGAAGACAGATTGTGGTAAAAATATAAGACTGTACCATAATCCAAGAGAACATAAAGGGCCAGCTTTGTTAGAGACCAGTTTGATGTCACTGAACTGAGAAACCATACTTTTACCTATGTTTCTTGTAGTTTTTTAAGGTAGTTCATGGAGTGAAAAATGCTTCTTAGGGCTCCAGTTGAAATTCCAGCTATCAAGATTCTCACTCCAGAAGGCTTTGAGGTAGTTCCCTACTTATTCATTGGGAACATGAACTCTACAGAGTGAGGGTTCTCTTCTGAAGATGGGACATCAACTGCTCCTAGAAGAATAAGAAGGAGTTCTTCACTGAGAAAACATGATCTGTGTTAACAAGTATTGTAGATTTGTTCAGTATTGATTTAGCTAATCTGGAACTACATCTCTCCAGAGTTCCCTTCCCTGCACAGTTTTGGGTTAGAGTGAGCCGCAAGAGATGTTGTGTATCAGATTATGAAGATACAAACGAAGTAGGGCCATCGTCTTACTTCTGAAAAATCACTGCAGGGCACAAGGTGCTGTTGCAGCTCACATAGGTTCTTTCTTATCTCCTGCCTCACCATGGCTTTTCCAACTTCTGGGACAATTAGGTGTTAAGCTCTGAGGCAAAGGGTGCCAACTTATGTAGGAGACCCTCATCTTCAAAGCTGGAGTCTTAAATAAAGCTCATGATGTGCAATCAACAGGGTTTCACTTTATTGTTGTGAGTCCCAGCTCGGCCTTGCTGGTTCCAGTTTACATTCATTTCCTTTACTTCATGTTTGTCTTTCCTTTTAAAATGCCAGCCCTGAGAGTTTGGGCTCCAGTGCCAGACTCAGAAGCAACAATTTCACATTGGTTATTTTATCAGCTTCCAAAATTGATTATGGTAAAATTCATATAGTAAATTCCTTAATGTACCTGTCTATTGATATAGATATTAACAAATAGATGTAGCTTGAGATAGAGCTGGTAACACAGAAAGAGCTGGTGATAGAGGTAGGGACATATATCTCCTAATGATTCTGCTTTTTTTCCCTTTGGTCACACGACATGGCTTGTGGGATCTCAATTCCTGGACCAGGGATCGAACCTGGGTCATGGCAGTGAAAGTCTGGAATCCTAACCACTAGGCTACCAGGGAAGTCCCTGATTCTGCTTTTAGGATCAAACCCTAACTGATACCGGAAGCATGAACTCTGTAAGAACTTGGAGGACCACCTCACGGGGAAGGAGTCAAACTGATAGTGACTAAGGAACCCAGCTTACACTGAACATCAGTTCTCTTGCTGCTGTCTCAAGGTCTGACTCCACTGCTGACTTCTAGCCTTTGTTCAACCCACAAACCGTCTTATTTTTTGATCCTGCCCCTTATGTCATCTCAGTCTGTTCTACTGACTATTGTTGCCTTGACTCCTTTTTGTGGCCAGTTTTCCTTGACCTTATTCCTGAATCTTCCATCTATGTGTGTGACTGCATTTCTCACTGAAGTCCTCCTACATCCCTGCTGCCTGTGATAATGCATTTACAGCCACCTCTCCTGCCCCTGCTATCCCCTCATAGTCTGCCACTGTCTTTGCAAAAGCAATGCCTTAACCCTCTAATATGCTGACTTCTGTGCTAAGAAGAATATCATCACACAGAGAGCTTGAGGTGGGAGATGGGTAGTTGAGAGTGAGGGATTCAGGATTCCATCAGTAAAGGCAAGCCTAGATAGGAGACCTTCTTAGTGGCCTTGGTTACAAGGAATATCAGGAAAGCTGGCATGCCTTCAGAGGACTTTGGGGAGTTGTTGTTGAAGCTCCAAACAAAGTGGAGTTGAGGAGCCCAACACAGACCTTACCTGTTTCCTGAGTCTGAACAGAAGCTGCTTGCAAACATAGTAATTGGTAGTGACACTCTTAGCAACTAGGACACTGTGCCAAGTCTTTTAGATGTGATGGGACACTACATAGCCTGAGCAGTCCTCTGCAGTGGGTAAGCTAAAATTGATATTTTTCTTATGTTTGTAACAATTTTTGTCCTCCAGAGTTTCAGCCTGCAATCTTTTGTGAAACTTTCAATTAAAAACAAAGGCCTCTATACGAAAATAATTAGTTTTACTGTAGCATTAAAGATAATAAAATAATTAGTAATAAAATTAGCAAAAGTAGTACAAAACATATACTCTGAAAAACCACAAAACATTGCTGAGAGGAATTAAAAAAGACCCAAATAAATGGAAAGACATTTCATGCACATGGATTGGAAAACCTAATATTGGTAAGATGGAAGTACTTCACAAATTGATCTACAGATCCAAAGCAATCCCTGTAAGAATACCAGCTGACTTCTTTGCCACATTTGACAAGCTCATCCTAAAATTCAAGTGGAAATGAAAGGGACCTAAAATAGCCAAAACAATCTTGAAAAAGAAAAGCAAAGTTAGATGACTCACATATCACAGTCTCAAACTTTACTACAAAACAACAATAACCAACAAAGTCTGGAACTGGCACAAGGATAGACATATAGATAAATGGAATACAGTTGAGAGTCCAGAAATAAACCCTCACATTTACAGTTAACTGATTTTCAACAAGGGTGCCAAGAGAAAGAATAGTCTGTTTCAACAAATAGTGCTGAGACAACTGAATATGTACATGCAAAATAATGATGTTGAACTACTTCATGCCATACATAAAGGTTAACTCAAAATGGATAAAAGACTCAATTGTAAAAGTTAAAACTATAATATTCTTAGAACAAGCATTAATATTTGTTATTTTGAATTAGATTAAGTAAGATATGACATCAAAAGCAAGCAGCAAAAGAAACACATAGGTCACCTAGACATCATCAAATTTCAAATAACTTGTGCTTTAAAGGACACTATTAAGAAAGTGAAAGAGCAACTTGAAGGATGGGAGAAAAATTTTGCAAATCAGAGATCTGATTAGAACAAACATCTCAAATATATCAAGAACTCTTACAACTTAATAGTAAAAGACAAACAACCCAATCTAAAAATAGGAAAAGAATTTGAATAGATGTTTCTCCAAAGAAGATAAACAAATGGCTGATTTAAAAAGAAAAAAAAACATGAAAAGAGGCTCAAGAACACTAATCATCAGAGAAATACAAATCAAGACCACATTGAGATATCACTTCACAGCCACTGGATTGGCTATAATCCAAAAGACAGATAATAACAAGTGTTGTCAAGGATCTAGAGAAATTGGACCTCTCATATATTGTTAGTTGGAATGTAAAATGTTTCAGTCACTTTGGAAAACAGTCTAGAAGTTCCTCAAATAGTTAAACTTAGAGTTTGCATATGACTTAGTAATTCTAGTCCTAAGTGTATACCCAAGAGAAATGAAAACATATGTTCACACAAAAACTTGTACCTGAATGTTCACAGTAGTATTATTCATAAAAAACAAAAAGTGGAAACATACCAAATGTCCATCAACTGATGAAGAGATAAGTAAAATGTGGTATATCCACACACTGGAATATTATTAAGCAATAAAAAGAAACGAAGTACTGGCACATGTTACAGCATGGATAAACCTTAAAAACATTATGCTAAGTGAAATAAGCCAGTCCCAAAAGACCACACATTGTGTGATTCCATGTATATGAAATGTCAAGAGTAGGCAAATCCTTAAAAATATAGAATAGATTAGTGGTTAATGGTTGCCTAGGTATGGGAGGGATAAGGGAATTGGAGGTGACATCTAAGGGGGGCAAGATTTCTTTTGAGAGTGATAAAAATATTCAAAATTTATTGTGGTAATTGATGTACAACTTTCTGAATATACTTAAAACCATTAAAAATTGGAGTATAGTTGATTTACAGTATTGTGCTTCTGGTATACAGCAAAGTGATTCAGTTATATATTTATATGTACACATATATATTGCTTTCTGTGTCTGTGAGTCTGTTTGTTTTGTAAATAAGTTTATTTCTATCATATTTGAGAGTCCACATACAAGTGATATCATATAGTATTTCTCTCTCTCTGTCTGACATACTTCATGTGGTATGATAATCTCTAGGTCCATCCATGCTGCTGCATACAGCTTTATTTCATTCTTTCTTATGGCTGGGTAGTTTTCCATTATATATATGTACCACATCTTCTTTATCCATTCATCTGTCAGTGAGTCTTAATTCTGTGCCTTGGCTATTATAAATAGTGCTGCAATAAACACTGGGGTGCATGCATCATTTTGAATGATGATTTTCTCTGGATATATGCCCAGGGGTGGGATTGCTAGATCATATGGTGATTCTGTTTTCAGTTTTCTGAGAAACCTCCATGCTATTTTCCTTAGTGGCTGCACCAACTTACATTCCACCAACAGTGTAGCAGGATTCCTTTTTCTCCACACACCGTCTAGAATTTGTTATTTGTAGGCTTTGAAATGATGGTCATTCTCACTGGTGTGAGGTATACCTTAGTGTCGTTTTAATTTGTACTTCTCTAATAATTTGTGATGTGGAGCATCTTTTCTTGTGCCTATTGGCCACCTGTATGTATTCGTTGGCAAAATATCTATTTAGGTTTTCTGCCCATTTTTTGGATTGGTTTATGTGTTTTTTGTTAATTGAGTTGTATGAGCTTGTATATTTTGGAAATTAAGCCCTTGTTGGGTGCATCATTTGCAAATATTTTCTGCTAGTCTGTAGGTTGCTTTTCATTTTGTTGATGGTTTCCTCTGCTGTGCAAAAGCTTGTAAGTTTGACTAGGTCCCATTTGTTTATTTTTACTTTTATTTCTATTGCCTTGGAAGACTCACCTAGGAAAACATTGGTATGCCTTATGTCAGAAAGTGTTTTGTCTATGTTCTCTTCTAGGAGTTTTATGGTGGCATTATATAAAGGCTTACATTTAAGCCTTTAAACCACTTTGAGTTTATTTTTGTGTATGGTGTGAGGGAGTGTTCTAAGGTGTGATAGCAGCATTCACTGACATGTCCAGCTTTCACAATACCACTTGCTGAAAAGATTGTCTTTTCTCCATTGTATTCTTGCCTCTTTTGTCAAAGATTAATTGACAGTAAGTGTATGGGTTAGTAAAAGCCATTTATTGTACACTTTAAATGGGTGAACTGTGTGGTATGTGAATTACATCTCAGTAAAGCTGTTTAAAAAATAGACTAATAAAGCCTTGCTTAGAGAAAAAAGTCCTTCATCATCAGACACCTCTGAATCATTGGGAGGAAAGAAGAGGCCACAAGTTAGTAGAAAGAGTATTGAAGATACTAGTGAGTGAATTGCTTGTTCACAGGAATAGGTAATGAGAATCTTTGGCAGATTTGCTCTTCAGGGGGTAAATTAATAGCTGGAATTAACCCAAGTTCAAAAAGGGTGATCTTAGCTAATTAAGACTAAAAATCTGTCAGGTTTAGTAGCATAGTGAATAAACGTTTTCAGAGTAAGCTTAACTATAACATTATTACAAAAAGTGAACTTTTGTAAATTAAAAAAATAAGAGTTTTAAGTGTTCTTTCTGAATTTATGCATATTACCATTAAAAAAAAAGAGAAAGAAAGAAATCCCCCAGAACTTCTAACTAGTTTCTAAACTTCATCCTTTATGTACAGTGAAGTAAAGTGAAAGTCGCTCAGTTGTGTCCAACTTTTGAGACCCCATGGACTATACAGTCCATGGAATTCTCCAGGCCAGAATACTGGAGTGGGAAGCCTTTCCCTTTTCCAGGGGATCTTCCCAACCCAGGGATCAAACCCAAGTCTCCCGCATTACAGGTGGATTCTTTACCAGCTGAGTCATAAGGGAAGCCCAAGAATACTGGAATGGGTAACCTATCCCTTCTCCAGGGAATCTCCCTGACCCAGGAATCAAACTGGAGTCTCCTGCATTGCAGGCAGATTCTTTACCAACTAAGCTATGTTTCTAAACTGAGCTATGAAGTTTCTAAACTTCATCCTTAATGTAAAGAGTTATAGCTAATTCTATTAATTCTGTTTCTTGTGTATTTTTTGCAAGAGGATTAAAAATGCCTTCTATCTGAAGCCATTCTCTATACTCTGAAGGTTCAAAAAGTTGTTTCTTTTGCTCAAACTTGGCATAAGGATGGGAGGGTCTTATTTAAAAGCCAGTTAATGGCTTTTGTATTAGTCCAGAAAATAATTCTGACCTAACTTGGAGAACTCATTAATGCCAGTCTTGTTAAAGAGCTGATCATGCCCCTTAAATAATGCCATTCTGATAGAGGTGAGGTTGCTCTACTCATTGTTCAAATCTCAACTCTTCCAGCCAGTTATTTCTGACTAAGAGGTCTATTTGCCACCATCCAGTCCTCAATTCCCTCTGATGGAGAAGGATAAGAGGCTTATGAGAGTTTCCTGATAGGAGAGACTGGCTGAGGGGGAAACCGGGTCTTGTTCTGATAGGTGGGGCCATGCTCAATAAATCTTTAATCCAATTTTCTGTTGATGGGTGGGGCTGTGTTCCCTCCCTGTTATTTATCTGGAGCCAAACTATGGTGGGGGGCTTCCCTGGTGACTCAGATGGTAAAGCGTCTGCCTGCAATGCAGGAGACCCGGGTTCGATTCCTGGGTCGGGAAGATCCCCTGGAGAAGGAAATGGCAATCCACTCCAGCACTCTTGCCTGGAAAATCCCATGGACGGAGGAGCCTGATAGGCTACAGTCCCTGGGGTCGCAAAGAGTCAGACACGACTGAGCGATTTCACTTTCACTTTCAAACTATGGTGGAGGTAATGAAGATAATGGTGACCTCCTTCAAAAGGTCCTATGCACACACTGCTCCAACCCTGCAGCAGGCCACTGCCGACCCATGACTCTGCCGGAGACTCCTGGACACTCATGGGCAAGGCTGGATCAGTCTCTTGTGGCTCCTTTCTCCTAGGTCCTGGCGCCCACAAGTTTCTGTTTGTGCCCTCCAAGAGTCTGTTTCCCCAGTCCTGTGTAAGTTATGATGGCTGTATTGTAGGATTAATGACGACCTCCTCTAAGAGGGCTTATGCCGTACCCCGGTCTGCTGTACCCAGAGCTCCTGTCCCTGTGGCAGTCCACTGATGACCCGTACCTCCACAGGAGACACTCAGACACAGTTCTGTCTCAGTCTCTGTGGGGATTCTGGGTCCTGGTGAGCACAAGGTTTGTTTGAGCCCTCTGAGTGTCTCTGGTAGGTATGGGGTTTGATTCTAAATACGATTTCACCCTTCCTACCATCTTGCTGGGGCTTCTCCTTTGCCCTTGGATGTGGGGTATCTCCTCAAAGTCATTCCACCACCACACAGCTGAGCACCTACTGTCTTGCTGGGGCTTCTCTGCCTTTGGATATGGGTTATCTCCTCACAGCTGCTCCAGTGCCGTGCAGCCACTGCTTTCTCACCCCAGTGAAATTCTCTTTTCCACCTGAGAAATCTCACCCTTGGCTTCCTGCCGCCTTCACCTACCTTTCCAAGAATTAGCCATTTAAAATTACAGCCAATGTGGTGCAGATCAAACTTTGAGACATGAATCGAGTAGGGTCACCCAAGACGGACGGGTCATGGTGGAGAGTTCTGACAAAACACAGTCCACTGGAGAAGGGAATGGCAAACCACTTCAGTATTCTTGCCTTGAGAACCCCATGAACAGCATGAAAAGGTAAAAAGATAGGACACTGAAAGATGAACTCCTCGGGTCGGTAGGTGCCCAATATGCTACTAGAGATCAGTGGAGAAATAACTCCTGAAAGAATGAATAGACAGAGCCAAAGCAAAAACAACACCCAGTTGTGGATGTGACTGGTGATGGAAGTAAAGTCTGATGCTGTAAAGAGCAATATTGCATAGGAACCTGGAATGTTAGGTCCATGAATCAAGGCAAATTGGAAGTGGTCAAATGGGAGATGGCAAGAGTAAACGTCAACATTTTAGGAATCAGTGGACTGGAATGGGTGAATTTAACTCAGATGACCATTATATCTACTACTGTGGGCAAGAATCCCTTAGAAGAAATGGAGTAGCCATCATGGTCAACTAAAGAGTCCAAAATGCAGAATTTGGATGCAATCTCAAAACGACAGAATGATCTCTGTTTGTTTCCAAGGCAAACCATTCAATATCACACTAATCCAAGTCTATGCCCTGACCAATAATGCTGAAGAAGCTGAAGTTGACTGGTTCTGTGAATACCTACAGACCTTCTAGAACTAACACCCCCCAAAGATGTCTTTTTCATTATAGGGGACTGGAATGCAAAAGCAGGAAGTCAAGAGATACCTGGATTAACAGGCAAATTTGGCCTTGGAGTACAGAATGAAGCAGGACAAAAGCTAATAGAGTTTTCCCAAGAGAATGCACTGGTCATAGCAAACACCCTCTTCCAACAACACAAGAGAAGACTCTACACATGGACATCACCAGATGGTCAACACTGAAATCAGATTGATTTTATTCTTTGCAGCCAAAGATGGAGAAGCTCTATACAGTCAGCAAAAACAAGACCGGGAGCTGACTGTGGCTCAGATCATGAACTCCTTATTGCCAAATTCAGACTGAAATTGAAGAAAGTAGGGAAAACCACTAGGACATTCAGGTATGACCTAAATCAAATCCCTTATGATTATACAGTGGAAGTGAGAAATAGATTCAAGGGATTAGATATAATAGACAGAGTGCCTGAAGAACTATGGACAGAGATTTGTGACATTGTGCAGGAGGCAGGGATCAAGACCATCCCCAAGAAAAAGAAATGCAAAAAGGCAAAATGGTTGTCTGAGGAGGCCTTGCAAATAGCTATGAAAAGAAGAGAAGTGAAAGGCAAAGGAGAAAAGCAAAGATATACCCATCTGAATGCAAAGTTCCAAAGAACAGCAAGGAGAGATAAGAAAGCCTTCATCAGTAATCAATGCAAAGAAATAGAGGAAAACAATAGAATGGGAAACACTAGTGATCTCTTCAAGAAAATTAGAGATACCAAGGGAACATTTCATGCAATGATGGGGACAATAAAAGAAATGGTATGGACCTAACAGAATCAGAAGATATTAAGAAGAGGTGGCAAGAATACACAGAAGAACTATACAAAAAAGATCTTCATGACCCAGATAATCATGATGGAGTGATCACTGACTGAGAACCAGACATCCTGGAATGTGAAGTCAAGTGAGCCTTAGGAAGCATCACTACAAACAAAGCTAATGGAGGTAATGGAATTCCAGTTGAGCTATTTCAAATCCCCAAAGATGATGCTGTGAAAGTGATGCACTCAATACCCCAGCAAATTTGGAAAACTCAGCAGTGGCCACAGGACTGGAAAAGGTCAGTTTTCATTCCAATCCCAAAGAAAAGAAAGAAAGAAGAAAGTGAAGTCACTCAGTCACGTCCAACTCCTTGCGACCCCATGGACTGTAGCCCACCAGGCTCCTCCATCCATGGAATTTTTCAGGCAAGAGTACTAGAGTGGATTGCCATTTCCTTCTCCAGGGGATCTTCCTGATCCAGAGATAGAACCTGGGTCTCCTGCATTGCAGGCAGACACTTTACCATCTGAGCCACCAGGGAAGCCCAAAGGAAGGCAATGCCAAAGAATGCTCAAACTACTGCACAGTTGTACTCATCTCACACACTAGTAAAGTAATGCTCAAAAGTCTCCAAGCCAGGCTTCAGTGGTACATGAATGGTGTATTTCCAGATGTTCAAGCTGGATTTAGAAAAGGCAGAGGAACCAGAAATCAAATTGCCAATATCTGCTGGATCATCAAAAAAGCAAGAGAGTTCCAGAAAAACATCTACTTCTCCTTTATTGACTATGCTAAAGCCTTTGACTGTGTGGATCATAACAAACTGTGGAAAATTCTGAAAGAGATGGGAATACCAGACCACCTGACCTGCCTCTTGAGAAACCTATATGCAGGTCAGGAAGCACCAGTTAGAACTGGACATGTAACAGCAGACTGGTTCCAAATAGGGAAAGGAGTACATCAAGGCTGTATACTGTCACCGTGCTTATTTAACTTATATGCAGAGTACATCATGAGAAACACTGGGCTGGATGAAATACAAACTGGAATCAAGATTGCCAGGGGAAATATCAGTAATCTCAGATATGGAGATGGAGAAGGCAATGGCACCCCACTCCAGTACTCTTGCCTGGAAAATCCCATGGACAGAGGAGCCTGGTAGGCTGCAGACCATGGGGTCGCGAAGAGTTGGACACAACTGAGCGACTTCACTTTCACTTTTCCCTTTCATGCATTGGAGAAGGAAATGGCAACCCACTCCAGTGTTCTTGCCTGGAGAATCCCAGGGATGGGGGAACCTGGTGGGCCGCCATCTATGGGGTTGCACAGAATCGGACACGACTGAAGCGACTTAGCAGATATGGAGATGACATCACCTTTATGGCAGAAAGCGAAGAAGAACTAAAGAGACTCTTGATAAACAAACTCTTGATGAAAGTGAAAGAGGAGAGTGAAAAAGTTGGCTTAAAGCTCAACATTAAGAAAACTAAGATCATGGCATCTGGTCCCATCACTTCATGGCAAATAGATGGGGAAACAGTGGAAACAGTGACAGACTTTATTTTGGGGGGGGGGGTTCCAAATCACTGAAGATGGTGACTGCAGCCATGAAACTAAAAGATACTTGACCCCTGGAAGAAAAGTTATGACCAACCTAGACAGCATATTAAAATGCAGAAACATTACTTTGCCAACAAAGGTCCATCTAGTCAAAGCTATATTTTTTCCAGTGGTTATATATGGATGTGAGAGTTGGACTATAAAGAAAGCTGAGTGTTGAAGAATTGATGGTTTTGAACTGTGGTGTTTGTTGGAGAAGACCCTTGAGAGTCCCTTGGACTGCAAGGAGATGCAACTAGTCCATCCTAAAGGAAATAAGTTCTGAATATTCATTGGAAGGACTGATGTTGAAGCTGAAGCTCCAATAGTTTGGCCACCTGATGCGAAGAACTGATTCATTTGAAAAAGGTGGGAAGAGAAGGGGACGAGAGAGGATGAGATGGTTGGATGGCATCACCAACTCAATGGACATGAGTTTGAGCAAACTCTGGGAGTTGGTGAAGAAAAGGGAGGCCTGGTGTGCTGCAGTCCATGGGGTTGCAAAGGGTCGGACGTGACTGAGCAACTGAACTGAACTGATCTGCGTCCTCAATTCTGCAATAGTGACACTTCATGGGCCGGTTGCATGGTGTAATTTGGAGCTGGTATGTTTTAAGTGTACACTGTTTCTCCAGATAAACTAAGAAAAATACCAATAGTATCATTGAGCCATTTTTGTGTATGCTTCATGTATGTAATTTTTTCTCCACACAGCAAGCTAGCAATGCAGTTACGTTAGTTATATTCCCATTTTATCAGTGAGTAAACAGAAGTTTAGTGAGATTAATCAGGTCTCCCAAAGAACCAGCGTAGTTAGATTAGGCTAGTTTGAAAACTGCTTCCGTATCATATACACACTGATTACAAAGCTAATGCTCTTAACTATTATGTTGCTTCCCTGGTGGCTCAGACAGTAAAGCATCTGCCTACAGTGTGGGAGACCCGGGTTCAATCCCTGGGTCGGGAAGATCTCCTGGAGAAGGAAATGGCAACCCACTCCAGTATTCTTGCCTGGAAAACCCCATGGGCAGAGGAGCCTGGTAGGCTGCAGTCCATGGGGTCACAAAGAGTCAGACACGACTAATTGACTTCACTTTCACTTTCATTATGTTGCTAAAGTGTGGCCCATTGGAAAAGTGTCCTTATGTCCCTCTTTGACCAGAGCATTTCTCATTTGTATTTGCTGACCTAGTAAAATTACTGAGAATGTGCCCATTCACTCTTATGGTGGCTATGAGAATATACCATTCGTATCTTCAACTGCAGAGAGTATAATTGACCAATGGCTTCTTCCATCACTCAGCTCTAGCACCAGACAAAGGAAGAACATAGCCATGGGGAGATTTAGGGTTCAAGCCAGAAGAATACATCACTTCTGCTTACCTTTCATTGGTCATAATTCAATGGAAAGGGAAATGTAGTTAATTCATGTGATAAGGGGGAATAAAGCATTGATATTGGTGATCAAATAGCCAGTGCCTTCTATAACCTATAGTACTTTTGTTATGCTTCTTATGTCTGGTACCTTATTCAGGAATAATCACTGGGAAAAAAAAAAACTATTTTATGTTCAGACATGCACAGAGACCAAGAGGTGTAAATGTTCACTTAGTTTGAATTATCTTTTAGTATATATAGAATTTGCCTGAGAGACATCTTGGAGAATTTGTCTTCTCTTTCTCTGTCCCCTCAATCTTTGTCTCTATTTCCCATGGTCATTTTGGTACTTTCTACATCTCTGTTCTTTCCCGGCATTCTACCTCTACCCTAAAGAAGCATGTCTACTTGAGGTTCTGAGAATCCTCTCCTGTTGCCATAAAAAGAAAGGGGAGGTCATTTTTTGAATGATATGAGGCAGACCTTAAACCTTTGGATGCCTCAAAATATGGGAAATGTATAGTTCAAACTAAGCTGATTCTAGCTAATATTGACCACAACTCATGGCATAAATTCAACTTGCTTTACATCATAACAAGTAATAATTTCATACTCTTTCATCCAGCAATTTTATTTCAAGAAAGGATTTCAAAATAGATTTCAAAATCCTATTTCCTAATCTTAAGGAACTAATTAGACAAGTTAGCAAAGACACATACATGAATATATTTATGGATGCATTGTTTACAAATAATGAAGAAACAGAAACAATCTAAATATCTGAATATCTTACAATAGGAAATTGTTCCAATACATTTCAGTACATACATATAAAGCATGAATACCATACTGCCGTCAAAAATGATGACATATCCATGTTTACTTACTGGAAAAATATTTTTTATATAGAAGTGAAAAAAATTATATTACAAATAGTAATTATAATATGATTCTAATTTTTGCATTCATGTATTTTCACTCGGAAATATTAGAAAGATCACACCAAAGGGTTATCATTGATTATCCTGAGGTCACAGAATTTCATGCTGTTTTAATATTGCTTGATTTGATTATCTACATTTCTAAAAAGGTTCTCCACATTTAGTACTTACATAATAAGAGAGAGAAGAAATAAAATAGGGAATTGGAGAGTGGGAGATGAAGACAAGTCTCAGAAGGTGGTTTGGTTTAAAAGAAAAGTACTGACATTTTCCTTAGTCTTTATGAAAGCACTGGGTTCCCAATGTTCCCCATTCAGTCTCTCTCCTGTCTCCTTCACTTTAGGAACTGTTGGAGACAAATTCTCATTTGATAATTTTACTTAAATCGAAATCCAACAGCATAGAATAAAGATATATTAAATAACTACCCCAAAGGCACACAAATTAAATTTCTGAAACAGTGGTTCTTTTGTCCTTTTTAAAGTCAGTTCCTTTGATTTTAATGTGTTATGAATAAAAAAATTATATTTTTATAACAATTAAAAAAACAAATATAATATAGCAATTATATTTTCTTCTCTCAAAAAAAGAAAAACCAACCAACAAACCCATGATGCTTGGAAGAACAGGGCTGGTATGTCATTTTTGTAACTCAGCAGGAAAGTTTAACAAAACTTTCAATGATTTCAAAGGTGTTAGGCTATTAACATTGTGTGATGGCCATGAGAATGCTCTTGGATCTCCTACTCTGGGGAGCCCAGATGTTGCACTATGAGGTCCATCTGCATTCTGCTCCAAAGCCATAACTCCCAGGCAGTGACAGCTTTGCAGGGCTGCTCCCAGCTACTGACTGAGTGTAGCATCGGTACTAAAGCAAAAATGTTCCAGGAAGATGCAGGGCTCCTTTGATGAACAGCTTAGGCTCAAGGACTCCCCTCCAGTATTTCCAGATTCTCTTATAACTGCATTGTAGACGAAGATGCTTCCACCAAACATACTTCCTTCTCTCTGCCCCCTTCACTTGGATTCAGACCTGCTTTGCAGTTTAATGGCTCTTTCAGCCTCTCACAGCTGCCACTCCATTTTTCTCTCACAGGCATGTCACCTAATAAATTTCTTGATCACTTAATATTATCTTGGCATGTATTTCTCAAAAGACCCAAACTAACAAAAATAGTTCATAATGTGTCCAAGAGATTAAATGTTAAGTGATACATGTATAACCACACTTACCACAATTCAGATGTAGACCTGGAAGCAGAAGAAAGCATTTTCCCAATGGCTATCCTTTAAGGAAACCTAAACTAAAATTCTATTAAAGTTTATTTCACTTTAAAAGGAGTTCCTATGGAAGTCTTCTAATCACCCAATAATCAGAAATACTAATTGCTTTGGCAGAGTCAGAACTTGGAACCCACAATCACAACCATCATCCAACAACATCAATGATCTTTAAAATTAATCTGTCTGTCTTGGAATATTTAATACTGATTCATTATTGGCTTTGGACATGGCCTTTAAATTCTGTGGGACTCTGTTTTCTTCATTTTGAATCTTTTGCTATATGGGAATCTCCTTGGTTTTAAGCACACTGGCTCTTAAATATTGTAGAGTTTGAATCCCGGCTCCAATTCTTATTAACTGTATGACCTTGGGTAAGATACTTAATATATCTTAACCTCAGTTTCTTTTTCTACAAAGTGAGTTTAACAATAATCTCCTAGGATTACTGTGAGGAGACTAGTATTTAGTGCACAGTACATTTTTATAAATATTGGCTTTTGTGGTTAGTATTGATTTATTGACCACTGCCTAGGTGCTCTAGGGAGAACTACAAATATAAAACAATGTGGTTGATGAACCCAAAGAACAAAAAAAGGCTGGACATATTTAATTCTGCAGCTGTGGGCTAAGGACTATACCAAAGGAAAATAGAAGGTACGGGGGTTCTATAAAAATAGGGTAACGTGAGTTCCGGGAAGGCTTCCCAAGAGATATTAGTTACCCTTGAACTGAGTTCTGAAGGGTATAGAACTTGATTAATCAGAGCAAGGCTTGCCTGCAAAGAGGATGGCTCATGTGGAGGCATGTGGATGTAGAACAGCATGGGGCATTCCTGTCAGGTGCAGGAGATTTGACTTAATCCAACTGAAGACAGTGAGAGGAGAAACATTTAGAGGCATATCTTCAGAGGTTGGCCTGGACTTCCATGCAGTGGAATGTGGATTTTATTCCTAGAGAGTGGAGGGTCATCAGTAAAACGGCTAGAACAGGCTAGGAGCATCACCAATGATGTGTTTTAGAGTGCTTTTTCTGGCAGCTTTATGAACTATAAACCAGGTATGAGAAGGACTCAAGACAGACAGGAAGACCAGTAGGGAACCCCTTTGATAAAGTCAGAAAAGAAGGCTGGAAAAACCAGGATATAGAATATAAGACGGAGAAGGCAATGACATACCACTCCAGTACTCTTGCCTGGAAAATCCCACGGATAGAAGAGCCTGGTAGGCTGCAGTCCATGGGGTCACTAAGAGTCAGACACGACTGAGCGACTTCACTTTCACTTTTCACTTTCATGCATTAGAGAAGGAAATGGCAACCCACTCCAGTGTTCTTGCCTGGAGAGTCCCAGAGACAGGGGAGCCTGGTGGGCTGCCATCTCTGGGGTCACACACAGTCAGACATGACTGAAGTGACTTAGCAGTAGCAGAATATAAGAAGGGGAACAAATTTGCAGGAAAAGAATAGTTCTTCTATTATGTATGCTCTGCTTAATTCCACAAAGAACTTGACGTGGCTTGCAGAAAATATACAGGATAGTGAAATAAATAAAAAGTAAAGCACTAGGACCGGGGGAAATATAAATTAGATAAGGAAATATGAGCTAGAATAGAAATAAGACATAACTAAGCCAATGGTTTGGGGCTTGAGCAGCTGCTATTTTGACAGCCAAGAAAAAAAAAATTGATTTGGTATAGTGTTCATCAACTGTACTATAGGTGAGTTTTCCCATCATTACCCTCAAAAGCATCAGTTAATGAGACCATTTGGAATGTTGTGTTTAGGTATCTGTGAAACGTCTAACTAGAAATGTTAATAACATTTCCATGTGTGAGTCTGGGACTCCAATACGGGGCCTGAGCTGGAGAAATACATTAGTGATGCCTCATTGTCCATGTGGCCATCAGAACTATGATGTAGATTAAACTCATCCAGGGAGACTGTGTTGGCTAACTCCTTGGCCAGATGAACCACTGGCATAGGACAAGACATTCTCTATGATCCTTTTAGCTCTAGCATCACATTCTACTGGATAACTAGGGGATCTTATCTCACCACCTGTCTGCTGCCCTGGAAACACCTGGAAATCTGGATCTGAAGAAATACTTAAGATTCTCTCTACAACAGAGTTGGTTCCAGTCAGGATCTTACAAGTAATCCATCTAAGAAGATGGAATTCTCTGATCCTAGACTAACCAGACCTTCTAGGCTGCTTCAGGTTCAGTTGGATCCAACTTAGTTTAGCCTGATTCCCTCAAATCTGGAGCAAGATCTGTTGAATTCACAGAGGCAGGTAACTCCTTACCATCATTGCTTGTGTTCTAGATCACAAATGAATCAGATGTCTGGATTATATGAGATGATTAATTCTTGAACTTCATAACCAAACCACCTTACTCAACATTTCCTACTCTATCAAAGACAAAAAATGCCTTTATTGAATATCTTGTCCACTTGGCTGAAGTAGTACACATAGGCATAATGTGTTTGGGTTCTCTTCTCTTACCTCCATGTGCATTGACTAAGTTTTATTTTTGCTTTTGTTTCCTCAGATTCCAATTTTTCGCTTCTGGAAGATTGGAAGGGATACTGTATTTCTATGCTTTTTGTGATTACTCTGGGATTTTTCACACACACTTATCAAATCTAAAGTAAATCAATAATGGTGTCTTCTCAAATAATACAAGGACCATACAAGGACCTTAAAACATAAATGCTAATCACTCCTTACTCACAACTCCTATGATTTTATTGACCATGCTAAGTCACTTCAGTCGTGTGTGACCCCATAGATGGCAGCCCACCAGGCTCCCCCATCCCTGGGATTCTCCAGGCAAGAACACCGGAGTCGGTTGCCATTTCCTTCTCCAATGCATGAAAGTGAAAAGGGAAAGTGGAGTCGCTCAGTCGTGTCCGACTCTTAGCGACCCCATGGACTGCAGCCTACCAGGCTCCTCCGTCCATGGGATTTTCCAGGCAAGAGTACTGGAGCGGGGTGCCATTGCCTTCTCCGTTATTGACCATACACCCACATAAATTCTATTTTTAGTGTTAACCTTGAAAATTATGCTATTAATTTCAATATGTACTTAATTTTACCTACATGTTGACCATTGCATATGCTCAGCTTTATTTCTTTCATCTCATACGTTCCTTTTGTGTTCTTTTTCCTGGAGATACATCCAATATAAGTTCCTTTAATGATGTCATTGGTAATTAGACCATTAAAACACAGTAGCAATAATAACAATAGTGATGATAATAAAAGTAATAACTGCAAATCATTGCAGGTTTACCATGTGTCAGGAACTGTGCTAAATGCTTTAAATGAATTATCTTTTAATCCTCACCAAAACCCTTCAGATATCATTATCATCTCTATTTTACAGATAGAAAAACTAAGTCTTAGATTAACTAACATGTGCAAGGACACTTAACCAGACAAGAAATCATTTCTAACCCAATGTCCATGCTCCTAACCATTCTTCTTACATCCATACAACTGTGGACATATTTCAAAATTTCTTCTATAGCCTCTTCTGTCTTACTTGTCACTAGATTTACAGATTCAATTTGTGAAAAGAATGTTTAGCACCAACTGGAGGCTATTCACAAATTGAATCTGTAAGTCTGATGACAAGCAAGACAGAAGAGGCCTGAGAGGTTTTTCAGATATGAAGCTATCATTATAATCAGAGTCCATCATTTGTGGCTGCACATCAGTAAGTATATAAATTGCAGGCATACTATATTGCAATGCTACATCATTAGTCATGCTGCAGTGAATCTGACTTCAAACTACTTAGCGTAAGCAGAAGGAAACCACTCTCAAGTTTGTGATCTAAGACCAGAAACATTGTTTTCCATTATTCAAAGCATGCATACATATTGAAACTTTTCTTTTCTGGGACCTTTTGAAGTCACCTTCCTAAGCATCAATCTCTACCTCAAATCATGATAATAGTTGTTTGTTCAAAATAACCAAGAATAAGTAGAGCTCTTCCGTGGCCCTTCATTTTGTGGTGCTGAATCTCACCATAAGCTATGTTATTCATAAATATTTGCTTTGAGTATTAATTAGAAGATTATGGGGTTTCCCAGGTGGCACTACTGGTAAAGTATCCACCTGCCTACCAATGCACGAGACGCAAGGGATGTAGATCAAACCTACATCCCTTGGAGTAGAAAATGGCACCCTACTCCAGCATTCTTGCCTGGAAAATTCCAGGGCCAGAGGAACCTAGTGGGCTACAGTCCATGGGACCACAAAGAGCCAGACACGACTGAGCAACTGAGCACACATAAGAAGATAATATTATGGAAAGGAAACATCATTCAAGTACCATCAGGTAAATACCTCTAGTCTTAAGAGTCTTAAGGCTCTGCAGAGCCTGAGACAGACACTGCCTAGAAAGCTCATTCTCATGTTGAAGAAAGAAGATTCCGTGGTGTTCCAAAGACCTGACTAGTATCTTATCAAATAAGACCTAGGTGTAGCCGTATTGCTCTTAGACAAAGTAGATTTCTTCAGGACAAAGTAGAAGTATTACCAGGGATGAAAAGAAAATTGTATAAAAGTCTATACATTGAGAAGACTTAATAATCCCAAATGTGTATCCATCTAATAACAGAGCTTCACTATACATAAAATAAAAACTTATAGAACTAAAGGGAAAAACAGAAAAAACAATAATCAGAATTGGAAATTTTAGCATGCCTCTCAATAGATGTCAGAATAAGTAGCCCTTCTCCTAAATCAACAGGAATACAAAAGATGTTGATCTCTCTGATATTTTTATTTTTTTAATTTATTTTAATTGGAGGCTAATTAGTTTAAATTATTGTGGTGGTTTTTGGCATACATTCACAGAAATCAGCCAGAGGTGTACATGTGTTCCCCATCCTGACACTCCACCCCACCTCCCTCCCCATCCCATCCCTCAGGGTCATCCCAGTGCACCAGCCCTGAGCACCCTGTTTCATGCATCGCACCTAGACTGGCAATCTGTTTCACATATGATAATATACATCTTTCAACGCTATTCTCTCAAATCATCCCACCCTCGCCTTCTCCCACAGAGTCTGAAGTCTGTTTACATCTGTGTCTCTTTTGCTGTCTTGCATACAGGGTCATTGTTGCCATCTTTCTAAATTCCATACATATGCATTAATATACAGTATTGGTGTTTTTCTTTCTGACTTACTTCACTCTGTATAATAGGTTTAATCCAGTTTAATCCACCTCATTAAAACTAATTCAAAAGCATTCTTTTTAATAGTTGAGTGATATTCCATTGTGTATATGTACCACTGTTTTCTTATCCATTCATCTGCTGATGGACATCTAGGTTGCTTCCATGTCCTGGCTATTGTAAACAGTGCTATGATGAACATTGGGGTACACATGTCTCTTTCAGTTCTGGTTTCCTTGGTGTGTATGCCCAGCAGTGGGATTGCTGGGTTGTACGGCAGTTCTATTTCCAGTTATTTAGGAATCTCCACACTGTTCTCCATAGTGGCTGTACTAGTTTGCATTCCCACCAACAGTGTAACAGGGTTCCTTTTTCTCAGCACCCTCTCCAGCATTTATTGTTTGTAGACATTTGGATAGCAGCCATTCTGACCAGTGTGAGATGGTACCTTATTGTTGTTTTGATTTGCATTTCTCTGATAATGAGTGATGTTGAACATCTTTTCATGTGTTTGTTAGCCATCTCTATATCTTCGTTGGAGAGATGTTTGTTTAGTTCTTTGGCCCAGTTTTTTTATTGGGTAGCTTATTTTTCTGGTATTGAGCTGCAGGAGTTGCTTGTGTATTTTTGAGATTAATTCTTTGTCAGTTTCTTCATTTGCCATTATTTTCTCCCATTCTGAAGGCCGTCTTTTCACCTTGTTTATAGTTTCCTTCATTGTTCAAAAGCTTTTAAGTTTAATTAGGTCCCATTTGTTTATTTTTGCCTTTATTTCCATTATTCTTGGAGGTGGGTCATAGAGGATCCTGCTATGATTTATGTCAAAGAGTGTTTTGCCTATGTTTTCCTCTAGGAGTTTTATAGTTTCTGGTCTTACATTTAGATCTTTAATCCATTTTGACTTTATTTTTGTGTATGGTGTTAGAAAGTGTTCTAGTTTCATTCTTTTACAAGTGGTTGACCAGTTTTCCCAGTACCACTTGTTAGAGATTGTCTTTTCTCCATTGTATATCCTTGCCTCCTTTGTCAAAGATAAGGTGTCCATAGGTGCATGGATTTATCTCTGGGCTTTCTAGGTGTTCCATTGATCTATGTTTCTATCTTTATGCCAGTACCATACTGTCTTGATGACTTTTGCTTTGTAGTATAGCCTGAAGTCAGGCAGGGTGGTTCTTCCAGTTCCATTCTTCTTTCTCAAGATTGCTTTGGCTATTTGAGGTTTTTTGTATTTCCATACAAATTGTGAAAATATTTGTTCTAGTTCTCTGAAAAATACTGTTGGTAGCTTGATAGGGATTGCTTTGAATCTATAGATTGCTTTGGGTAGTATACACATTTTCACTATATTGATTCTTCTGATCCATGAACATGGCATATTTCTCCATCTATTTGTGTCATCTTTTATTTCTTTCATCAGTGTTTTATAGTTTTCTATATACAGATCTTTTGATTCTTTAGGTGGCTTTATTCCAGAGTATTTTATTCTTTTCATTGCAATGGTGAATGGAATTGTTTCCTTAATTTCTCTTTCTGTTTTCTCATTGTTACTGTATAGGAATGCAAGGGATTTCTGTGTGTTGATTTTATATCCTGCAGCTTTACTATATTCATTGATTAGCTCTAGTAATTTTCTGGTGGCATATTTAGGGTTTTCTATGTAGAGGACCATGTCATCTGCAAACAGTGACAGTTTTACTTCTTCTTTTCCAATCTGGGTTTCTTTTATTTCTTTTTCTTCTCTGATTGCTGTGACTAAAACTTCCAAAACTATGTTGAATAGTAGTGGTGAGAGTGGGCATCCTTGCCTTGTTCCTGTCTTTAGGGGAAATGCTTTCAATTTTTCACCATTAAGGATAATGTTTGCTGTGGGTTTATCATATATGGCTTTTATTATGTTGAGTTATGTTCCTTCTATGCCTGCTTTGTGGAGGGTTTTTTATCATAAATGGATGTTGAATTTTGTCAAAGGCTTTCTCTGCATCTACTGAGATAATAACATGGCTTTTAATCTTTCAATTTGTTAATGTGATGTATCACATTGATTGATTTGTGAATACTGAAGAATCCTTGCATCCCTGGGATAAAGCCCACTTAGTCATGATGTATGATCTTTTTAATATGTTGTTGGGTTCTGTTTGTTAGAATTGTGTTAAGGATTTTTGCATCTGTGTTCATCAGCGATATTGGCCTGTAGTTTTGTTTTTTGTGTTTTTTTTTTTTGTGGCATCTTTGTCAGGTTTTGGTACTAGGGTGATAGTGGCCTCATAGAATGAGTCTGGAAGTTTACCTTCTTCTGAAATTTTCTGGAAGAGTTTGAGTAGGATAGGTGTTAGCTCTTCTTTAAATTTTTGGTAGAATTCAGCTGTGAAGCCATCTGGTCCTGGGCTTTTGTTTGTTGGAAGATTTCTGATTACAGTTTCAATTTCTGTGCTTGTGATGGGTCTGTTAATATTTTCTATTTCTCCCTGGTTCAGTTTTGGAAATTTATACTTTTCTAAGAATTTGTCCATTTCTTCCAAGTTGTCCATTTTATTGGCATATAGTTGCTGATAGTAGTCTCTTATGATCCTTTGTATTTCTGTGTTGTCTGTTCTGATTTCTCAATTTTCATTTCTAATTTTGTTGATTTGATTCTTCTCCCTTTGTTTCTTGATGAGTCTGGTTAGTGGTTTGTCTATTTTATTTATCTTCTCAAAGAACCAGCTTTTGGCTTTGTTGATATTGGCTACGGTCTCCTTTGTTTCTTTTGCATTTATTTCTGCCGTAATTTTTATGATTTCTTTCCTTCTACTAACCATGGGGTGCTTCATTTCTTCTTTTTCTAGTTGTTTTAGGTGTATAGTTAGGTTATTTATTTGATTTCTCTCCTGTTTCTTGAGGTAGGCTTGTTTTGCTACGAACCTTCCCCTTAGCACTACTTTTACTGAATCCCATAGGTTTTGGGTTGTTGTGTTTTCATTTTCATTCATTTCTATGCCCGTTTTGATTTCTTTTTTGATTTCTCTGTGATTTGTTGGTTATTCAGAAGTGTGTTGTTTAGTCTCCATGTGTTTGTATTTTTAATAGTTTTTTCCTGTAGTCGACATCTAATCTTACCACACTGTGATCAGAAAAGATGCTTGAGATGATTTCAATTTTTTTTTCATTTGCCAAGGCTAGATTTATGGCCCAGGATGTGATCTATTCTGGAGAAGGTTCCATGTGCACTTGAGAAAAAGATGAAATTCACTGTTTTGGGGTGAAATGTCCTATAGATATCAATCAGGTCTAACTGGTCCATTGTGTCATTTAAAGTTTGTGTTTCCTTGCTAATTTTCTGTTTAGTTGATCTATCCATAGGTGTGAGTGGGGTATTAAAGTCTGCCACTATTATTGTGTTACTGTTAGTTTCCCCTTTCATAGTTGTTGGCATTCGCCTTACATATTGAGGTTCTCCTATGTTGGGTGCATATATATTTATAATTGTTATATCTTCTGTTTGGATTGATCCTTTGATCATTATGTAGTGTCCTTCTTTGTCTCTTTTCATGGCCTTTATTTCAAAGTCTATTTTATCTGATATGAGTATTGCTACTCCTGCTTTCTCTTGGTCTCCATTTACGTGAAATATCTTTTACCAGCCCTTCACTTTCAGTCTGTATGTGTCCCTTGTTTTGAGGTGGGTCTCTTGTAGACAGCATATACAGGGGTCTTGTTTTTGTATTCATTCAGCTAGACTTTGTCTTTTGGTTGGGGCATTCAACCCATTTACATTTAAGGTAATTATTGATAAGTATGATCCCATTGCCATTTACTTTGTTGTTTTGTGTTCAAGTTTACACACCTTTTCTGTGTTTCCTGTCTAGAGAAGGTCCTTTAGCATTTGTTGGAGAGCTGGTTTGGTGATGCTGAATTCTCTGAGCTTTTGCTTGTCTGTAAAGCTTCTGATTTCTCCTTCATATCTGAATGAGATCCTTGCTGGGTACAGTAATCTGGGATGTAGGTTTTTCTCTTTCATCACTTTAAGTATGTCCTGCCATTCCCTTCTGGCTTGAAGTTTCTATTGAAAGATCAGCTGTTATCCTTATGGGGATCCCTTTGTGGGTTATTTGTTGTTTTTCCCTTGCTGCTTTTAATATTTGTTCTTTGTGTTTGATCTTTGTTAATTTGATTAATATGTGTCTTGGGGTGTTTCACCTTGGGTTTATCCTGTTTTGGACTCTCTGGGTTTCTTGGACTTGGGTGGCTATTTCCTTCCCCATTTTAGGGAAGTTTTCAACTATTATCACCTCAAGTATTTTCTCATGGCCTTTTTCTGTGTCTTCTTCTTCTGGTACTCCTATGATTCAAATATTGGGGCATTTGAGATTGTCCCAGAGGTCTCTGAGGTTGTCCTCATTTCTTTTAATTTTTTTTTCTTTTTTCCTCTCTGCTTCATTTATTTCCACCATTCTATCTTCCACCTCCCTTATCCTATCTTCTGCCTCAGTTATTCTACTGTTGGCTCCCTCCAGAGTGCTTTTGATCTCAGTTATTGCATTATTCATTATTGATTGACTCTTTTTTATTTATTCTAGGAATTAAACATTTCTTGCATCTTCTCAATCCTTGTCTCCAGACTATTTATCTGTAACTCCATTTTGTTTTCAAGTTTTTGGATCATTTTAGTATCATTATTCTGAATTCTTTCTCAGGTAGACTCCCTATCTCCTCCTCTTTTGTTTGGTTGGTGGGCTTTTATCATGTTCCTTTACCTGCTGAATATTTCTCTGCCTTTTCATCTTGTTTAGGTTGCTGTGTTTGGGGTGGCCTTTCTGTATGCTGGAAGTTTGTGGTTCCTTTTTATTGTGGAGGTTCCTCCCTGTGGGTCGGGTTGGACAAGTGGCTTGTCAAAGTTTCCTGGTTAGGGAAGTTTGCATCAGTGTTCTGGTGGGTGGAGCTGGATCTCTGCTTTCTGGAGTGCAATGAAGTGTCCAGTAGTGAGTTTTGAGGTGTCTATGGGTTTGGTGTGACTTTTGGCTGCCTGTATTTTAATGCTCAGGGTTATGTTCCTGCATTGTTGGAGAATTAACTTGGTATGTCTTGCTACGAAACTTGTTGGCCCTCAGTGGAGCTTGGTTTCAGTGTTGGTATGCAGGCTTTTGGATGAGGTTTTGTCGATTAATGTTCCCTGGAGTCAGGAGTTTTCTGGTGTTCTCCAGATTTGGATTTAAGCTTCCTGCCTCTGGCTTTCAGTCTTATCCTTACAATAGCCTCAAGGCTTCTCCATCCATATGGCACCAATGTTAAAACATCTAAGTTAAAGGTGAAAAGATTCCCCACAGTGGGGGACACCCAGAGAGGTTCACAGAGTTACATGGAGAAGAGAAGAGGGAGGAGGGAGATAGAAGTGACCAGGATGAGAAGAGGGGGAATCAAAAGCGGGGGAGAGCAATCTAGCCAGTAATCAATTCCCTATTTGCTCTCCACAGTCTGGAACACTCAGAGAGCTTCACAGAGTTCCATAGAGAAGAGGGAGGAAGGAGATAGAGGTGATCAGCAGGAGAGGAGGGGGAGTCAAAAGGAGGGAGACCAATCTAGCCTGTGATCAGTTCCCTAAGTGTTCTCCACAGCCCAGAACACCCAAAGAGAGTCACAAAGTTAAGTAAAGAAGAGAAGGGGGAGGGAGGAGATAGAGATGACCTAGGGGAGAAAAAGGAGAGTCAAAAGGGGAGAGAGCAATCAAGCCAATAATCACACTCCTAAGTAAAAATGGGTACTGAAGATTGGATTCTTAAAGGTACAGAATTGATAACAAATACCAAAAAGCAAAGATTAAAAATCTAGAGTAGAGGTTAGACTCTCAAAAATACAATATTTTTTTAAAAAAATCACAAAAGTTATTAAAAAATATGAAATTTGCTTTAAAAATAGGGTCTTTTTTTTTTGCAAGGTAATAGGTTTTAAAAAATGAAAATTAAAGGAGTAATAAAGAACTTAAAAATAAAAAAATTAAAAATGATAATAAAATATATCTAGGAATTTCTCTGTAGCTGTTGAGGGCAGTGTGGGGTCAGTTCAGTTTCAGATAGTTCCTTGTTCCAGCTTATACTTCTTCTCAAGGTCTATAGATCCCTTCCAATGTAGCCAATGCTAACTACAAGGTTTTAATCTGTTGCACCTATCACTTTCAAAGCAGTTCCCTCTTCTTTGTTTTTTTGGCTTCCTCTGTTTGCAAGTCTCTTCAGTATCTCACTTTTGCCCTGACACAAGGGGGGCAAAGGTGGTCGTTTATTTAGGCTGACTTGTTCAATTGTGCTGTGAGGAGGGAGGAACACTACAAACAAATATCACTGGCGTGTCTCACTGATATTTTTAGAGCATTACATCTAATAGTTTTTATTTTCTTGGGCTCCAAAATCACTGTGGATGGTGACTGCAGCCATGAAATTAAAAGATGCTTGCTCCTTGGAAGGAAAGCTATGAGAAACCTAGACAGTGTATTGATAATCAGAGACATCACTCTGCCAACAAAGTTCTGTTCAGTTAAAGCTATGGTTTTTCCAGTAGTCATGTACAGATGAGAGTTGGACCATAAAGAAAGCTGAGCACCAAAGAATTGATGCTTTAAAATTGTGTTGCTGGAGAAGACTCTTGAGAGTCCCTTGGCCAGCAAGGAGATCAAACCAATCAATCCTAAAGGAAATCAGTCATAAATATACATTGAAAGGACTGATGCTGAAACTGAAGCTCTAATACTTTGGCCACCTGATGGGTAGAGCTGACTCAGTGGGAAAGACCCTGATGCTGGGGAAGATTGCACACAAAAGTGATCCTTTCACTGTCATAATTTGAGTTCTAGTCTGGTTGCAGAGGATGAGATGGTTAGATAGCATCAGTGACTCAGTGGACATGAATCTGAGCAAACTCTGGGAGATGGTGAAGGACAGGAGAGCCTGGCATGCTGCAGTCCATAGGGTCACAAAGAGTCAGACATGATTGAGGGACTGAACAACAACAACAAAAATCTAACAGCAGCAACATACACACAATTTGAAAAATGTAAGCAATTGAATTAGTACAAAAAATTACCTACAAATTTAAAAGCCCAAGCCCAGATGGTTTCACAGGTGAATTAGACCAAATATATATTTTAAATGAATACCAATTCTTCCAAATTCCTCCAAAGAACAGACAAGCAGGACACACTTCCCAGTTCACTCTGTGAGGTCATTATTACCCTGATACTAAAAGCAGGCAAAGATATCATAAAGAAAGATACAGACCAATATCTCTTATGCATATAAGCACAAAAATCCTCAACAGAATACTGGCAAACCAAATTTAACCACATGTAAAAAGAATTGTACACCATGACCAAGTGGGTTTTGTCTCAGTAATGCAAGCTCAGTTTAACATCCAAAAATGTATTACACCATATCAATAGAATTTAAAAAAAGAAAAGAAAAACCACATGATCATTTCAATAGATGTAGAAAAAGAATTTGATAAGATCCAAGACCTTTCATGATAAAACACTCAACAAACAAGGGATAGAAAGAAAATTCCTCAATCTGATACAGCACATCTACAAAAATCTATAGCTAACAAAATATATAATGACAAATGTTTTTATATTTTCCTCTAAGATCAGGAATAAGACAAGAATATCTACTCAGGCCACTTCTATTCAACATTGTACTGGAGGTTCCAGATAGGAAAATTAGACAAGAAAAGGAAATAAAAGATATCTATGTTGGAAGGGAAGAAGTAAAACTATTTCTATTCACAGATGACATGATCTTATGTATAGTAGTTTCTGAAGAATCACTAAAAAGCTATTAGAACTAATAAATGGGTTCAGCACATTTGCAGGATACAAGATTAATACACAAAAATCAATTGTATTTTTATACATTTTCAGTGAACAAGCCAAAATTAAATCAAGAAGGCAATTTCATTTATAATAGCAACAAAAAGAATAAAATGGGAATAAATTTAATAAAGTAAGTGTAAAGCTACAAGACCTTATTGAAAGAAATTAAAGAATATTAAAACAAATAGAAGGACTTCTGTGTTCATGGATCATAAAACTTAATATTGTTAAGATGGTAATGCTCTCCAAATTTATCTACAGATTCAACACGGTCTCTAGTAGAATCCCATCAGGCTTCTTTGTAGAAACTGGTAAGCTTAACCAAAAGTCCATATGGAAATGTAAGGGACCAAAAATAGCCAAAACAATCTCAAAAAAGAATAAAGTTGGATGACTCACACTTCCATATTTCAAAACTTACTACAAAGCAACAGTAATCAAGAAGACATATACTAGCATGAGGGTAGACATAAATTAATGGAAGAGAATTGAAAATTCAGAAATAAACTCTCACATTTATGGTCAAATGATTTTCAACAAGGGTGCCAAGATTATTTAATAGGAAAAAAGAATAGTCTTTTCATCAAATGATGCTGGAACAATTGGATATCTACATGCAAAAGAATGAAGTTGGTCTCTTACCTCATATCATACATAAAAATTAACTCAAAATAGATCAAAGGCCTAAATGTAATACCCCAAACTATAAAACTCTTAGAAGAAAACACAGAGGGTAAATGTTTATAGTTTTGGGTTAGGAAATAGATATGAAAACGCATAAGCTAGAAAAGAAAAAGAATAGATAAAACAGACTTTATAAAAATAAAAAGTTTCATGCTTCAAAGGAAGCTATCAGGAAAGTGAAAAGACACCTATAGAATGTGAAAAAAAATATTTTCAAATTTATGTCTAATTAAAATCTAGTATCAAGAATATATAAAGAATACTTTCAACTCAAAAATAAAAGACAGCCCAATTAAAAACTGGGAAAAAGACCAAGACAAACCATTGTCTAGGGCATAAAATAGGTTTCAATGCATTTCATAAGACTGAAATCATACAGATTTCTATTTGTTCTCTGATCACAATAGAATTAAATTAGACATAAGTAATAATAAGATATGTTGAAATACTTCAGCTGTCTCACGGATTATTTTCTAAACAACCTATGGACCAAAGAAGAATTCACAAAAGAAATTAGAAAATATTTTGAAATGAATGATAATGAAAATACAACATATCACAATGTGTGGGATGTAACTAAAGCAGTGCTTAGGAAGACATGTATGCTTTCTGTACAATATAAAGATGTGTATTTTTTAAAAACTCATTGAATTATACACTTGAGATTTGTACATTTTACTGTATGTAAATTTACCTTTAATTAAAAAATAGCACCAGGCTGTCAAATAAAGCAGAAATCATGGAATAAAAAAAAAGGTATTAAATAAATGAAGATTGGAGAAGCTCTGGTTAAAGCGTGTTTTCTAAATGGTAGCAGACTCCTTTTTTTAATGTATAATTAACATAGAGTAAAATGTACAAATCTTGATCACTCACATCAAGATGAAGAATATTCTGTCAACATAGAAAATTTCCTCCTGCTCCAGTTCATTCAGTACCCCTTCTTCAACCTCTAAAGTTATCCTAGTAGGTTTTAATAATGGTAGTTCTGAAAGTGAAACAGTTCAATAGAGTCAACTTTGGCAGAGGTCAAGTAGAGTAAAGATTAGGACACTGTAGATGGTAAAAATGGGGAAAGATTCCAAATTGGAGTTAATCTTGAAATGAATGGGAAGTGAAAAAGAAACAGAAACTTTTAAAAAGCCTGATACTGCTACTATACTCGACAGTGAAAAGGGTCGGGGGGAGGGACAATTATCTTTCTAATACTTGAGACATTTTCAATATATTTTGGTAGATAAAACACTTTGAAATGCTTTTCATCAATAGGCTAAACAATGATTGGTAGACAAATAATAGTTTAACATATACATCTAATTTAGTCACTTTTCCTATGTGACTGAACAAAACTTGAGTCTGCCACCCACATTCAGTAAGGCCAGTCTGTTGCAGGAAGGGAGACTCCTTCCAGGGCCTGAGGGTAGGCTCTTGTCTAACAATAGGAAATGAACTGTCTGAGGAGACAAAGCAAGAGACTTTATTGGGAAGGGGCACCTGGGGGGAGAGCAGCAGGGTAAGGAAACCCAGGAGAACTACTGTGCCACACAGGCTTGCAGTCTCTGGTTTTATGGTGACAGGATTGGTTTCAGGTTGTTTCTGGTCAATCACTCTGACTCAAGGTCCTTCCTGGTGGCACGTGCATCATTCAGTCGAGATGGATTACAGTGAGAAGGATTCTGGGAAGTTAATATGACATAGGATTGGCATCCCCTCTCTCTTTTTGACTTTTTCTGACTTCTTCTGGTTAGTGGTAGCTTATCATTCCAAGTTCCTTACCAGGACCTCCCGTTGTAACTACTCATGCAAGTGATTACTATCATACCTGGCCAGATCCCACTAATAAATCTACAGACATGGATTGTGGTGAAAGAAAGTGCAGCTTTATTGTAAGACACCAATACTAGGAGAAGGAGTGCCTCACTTTCAAAAACCCTGAACTCCTCAAAGCATTTTTAAAGGCAAGGTGAGGGAGTGATATTCCAAAATATGTGATCAGCTCATCCATAATTTTCTGGTTGGTTGATGCCAGAAGGTCTGTGGGCTAAGTGCTCCTGATCATCAAGTAGTTAATTCCATCCCTTTTGTGGTGGTTTTAGCATGCATCAGATGCTTTTATCTAGGTACTTCAGAGAGGAGCTAAAGCAGAGGATATGGGGGAATGGGTCTGTCCTGGGAAGGTCCCATAGGGTCCTGCTGCATTGCAATGTTAAATATACATATATTATACTATCCAAGTCTTTATTGTTTTAAATAATAACACAATTGACCCTTGAACAACACTGTTTAAATTACCTGGGTCCACATATATGCAGATACCTAGATAGCATATTCAAAAGCAGAGACATTACTTTGCCAACAAAGGTTCGTGTAGTCAAGGCTATGGTTTTTCCTGTGGTCATGTATGGATGTGAGAGTTGGACTGTGAAGAAGGCTGAGCGCTGTAGAATTGATGCTTTTGAACTGAGATGTTGGAGAAGACTCTTGAAAGTCCCTTGGACTGCAAGGAGATCCAACCAGTCCATTCTGAAGGAGATCAGCCCTGAGATTTCTTTGGAAGGAATGATGCTAAAGCTGAAACTGCAGTACTTTGGCCACCTCATGCGAAGAGTTGACTCATTGGAAAAGACTCTGATGCTGGGAGGGATTGGGGGCAGGAGGAGAAGGGGACGACAGAGGATAAGATGGCTGGGTGGCATCAGTGACTCGATGGACGTGAGTCTGAGTGAACTCCGGGAGTTGGTGATGGACAGGGAGGCCTGGCATGCTGCGATTCATGGGGTCGCAAAGAGTCGGACACAACTGAGCGACTGATCTGATCTGATCTGATAGTAGTACATCCCGTGGAGAAGGGCATGACAACCCAATCCAGTATTCTTGCTTGCAGAATTCCATGGACAGAGGAGCCTGGTAGGCTTAGCATGCACATAGTACTACACAATCTGTTGTTTGTTGTTTAGTCACTATTTCAAGTCCAACTCTTTGCGACCCCAGGACTGCAGCACGCCAGGTTTCCCTGTCTTTTACCATCCCCTGGAGTTTGCTCAGATTCATGTTTATTGAGTCAGTAATGCCGTCCAACCATCTCATCCTCTGTTGACCCCTTCCCATGCCCTCAACCTTTCCCAGCATCAGGGTCTTTTCCAATGAGTCGGTTCTTCGCACCAGGTGGCCAAAGTAGTGAAGCTTCAGTTTCAGCATCAGTCTTTCCAATGTATGTTCAGGGTTGATTTCCTCTAGGTTGACTGGTGTGATATTCTTGATGGCCAAGGGACTCTCAAGAGTCTTTTCCAGCACCACAATTTGAAAGCATCAATTCTTTGGTGCTCAGCCTTCTTTATGGTCCAACTCTCACATCTGTACATGACTAATGGAAAAATCATGGTTTTGATTATACAGAGCTTTGTCGGCAATGTGATGTCTCTGCTTTTTAATATGCTATCTATGTTTGTTATAGTTTTTCTTTCAAGGAGTAAGTGTCTTTTAATTTCATGGCTGCAGTCACCATCTGCAGTGATTTTAGAGCCCCCCAAAATAAAATCTGTCACTGTTTCCACTTTTCCTCCAATCTATTTGCCATGAAGTCATGGAACCAGATGCCATGATCATAGTTTTTTGAATGTTGAGTTTTAAGCCAGCCTTTTCACTTTCCTCTTTCATTCTCATCAAGAAACTCTTTAGTTCCTCTTCACTTTCTACCATTAGAGTGGTATCATCTGCCTATCTGAGGTTGTTGATATTTCTCCTGTCAATCTTGATTCCAGCTTGTGATTCATCCAGTCTGCCTTTTCACATGATATACTCTGCATATAAGTTAAATAAGCAGGGTGACAATAAACAGCCTTGAGGTACTCCTTTCCCAATTTTGAACCAGTCCATTGTTCCATGTCTGGTTCTAATTGTTGCTTCTTTTCCTGCATACAGGTTTCTCAGGAGAGAGGTGAGGTGGTCTGATATTTCCATCTCTTTAAGAGTTTTTCAGTTTGTTGTGATCCACACAGTCAAAGGCTTTAGTGTTGTCAATGAAGCAGATGTTTCTCTGGAATTCCCTTGCTTTTTTCTATGATCCAACAGATTTTAGCAATTTGATCTCTGGTTCCTCTGCCTTTCTAAATCCAGCTTTTCATCTGGAACCACACAATCTGTAGTTGGTTAAATCTGAGGATGTGAAACTTTAAAGCTTATATGTGGATTTCCCCATCTTGTTCAAGGGTTAACTGTATAATTAATAATCTCATACATAAATTTTTGTTTGTTGCCCTGATGAATTCAAATGCTCAACAAATAATTTTGAGTACCTACTGGATTTCAGGGCTTCCCTGGTAGCTCCCAGGTGGTGCTAGCGGTAAAGAACCCGCCTGCCAATGCAGGAGACATAAGAGATATGGGTTCGATCCCTGGGTCAGGAAGATCCCCTGGAGGAAGGCACAGCAACCCACCCCAATATTTTTACTGGAAAAGATTGAAGGCAGGAGGAGAAGGGCACAACAGAGGATGAGATGGCTGTATGGCATCACCGACTTGATGGACATGAGTTTGAGCAAGCTCCGTGAGTTGGTGATGGACAAGGAAGCCTGATGTGCTGCAGTCCCTGGGGTCACAAAGACTCGGACACGACTGAACGACTGAACTGAACTGAACTGGTATCTCAGCTGGTAAAGAATCCACCTGCAATGCAGGAGACTCCAGTTCAATTCCTGGGTCAAGAAGATCCCCTGGAGAAGGGATAAGCTACCCATTCCAGTATTCTTGGGCTTCCCAGGTGGCTCAGACGGTAAAGAGTCCACCCACAATGTAGGAGACCTGGGTTCGATCCCTGGGTTGGAAAGATCCCCTGGAGAAGGGAACGGCTACCCACTCCAGTATTCTGGCCTAGAGAATTCCATGGACAGGGGAGCCTGGCAGGCTATAGTCCATGGGGTCACAAAGAGTTGGGCATGACTGAGCGACTTTCATACACCCTGGATTTCAGGCATTTGGCTAGATGCTGAGGACTTGATCAGTGGACAAGACAGAATCATATTGGAGGAAGAAACTTTTTCCTCTATGTAGCTTCTTAGGTTCAGTCTGGCCCCTATAAATTAAATTGACAAAAGACAGATTAACAGAAGTGAAAAAAAAAAAAGATTTAATTGTATATGTATGTATGGAAGTTCACAAAGAAATGTGGCTCAAGGAGGTGGTTAGAATTTGAGGCTTATATACCACCTTTGGCTAGACAAAGGAAAAATGGTTAGAGCGATTCCTGGAAGAGGGGATGGTAAGTTAATGGGACGGTCAGGAGAAGAAATGTATGATTGATAAGGGTTGTTTAGTCAGGTTTGTTATGCAGATAAAAATCATTTTAGGAGTTAAGAGTTGTTTCTAGGAGTGCTTTTCTTCCTGGTACAGAGAGGGAGACACCTTTACAATGGAAATTTATGTTCTGCTTCTAGAAAGGAGGAGAGCAAAGAGCTCTTTGCCTTCTGCTCAAAAGAACACTTATGCTGAAGTGGCATATTTGAGGGTGGCATATTCTAGTCCCCCTCAGACATAATAGCTGTCTCAAAGGCATTTATAGTCTAGCAAAGATGAGAAACATTGACTAATTGTGGCTGATCTTAACTAAGCAGAACTAGGAGTTCTGAACTAGGGGGTGTAACAGAGTCTGGTGGTGGTTTAATCACTAAGTGTGTCTGACTCTTTGTGACCCCATGGACTACAGCACACCAGGCTCCTCTGTCCATAGGATTCTCCAGGCAAGAATACTAGAGTGGGTTGCCATTTCCTTCTCCAGGGGATCTTCCCAACACGGATTGAACAGGCATCTCCTGTGTCTCCTTTGTGGGCACACAAATTTTTTTTACCACTGAGCTACCTGGGAAGCCCACCTTGTAGACTACACTAAGTACTTCATTCATTTTCTTCGGGGTAGTAGTAAGCTATTGAATTCTAATCAGGAAAGTAACAAGATCATTGATGCAAATAGCAGTTGAGTTCCTCACTAAGCTTCACTTCTTCTGCATGTTGGGAAGGGAGGAGGACTTGGCTGATTTGGCTCCTGCGCTGTCTACAGAAAAGTTTCCTCAGTGTTGTAAATTGCTGCCCTCCTCTCCATGATGCCTCCCTCCTTGTCACTTCACTGCAGTTGTAGCTTAGACATTAAGCAGAGTTCCCTAATGGGCTGCAGCACCTCTGTATGGCCCCAGTGAAGGAGAAATGAAGCAGAACACATTTTCTTCTTTTGTTCTATTAATTTATTCCAATAGTTCCACCCTTTAAAGCCCTATGGCTATTAGAATTCCTTACATAGTTAAAAATTACACTGGAACAGGGAATTAAAAAAAAATATCTAAAAGGACATACCAAATATGTTTACCCCTTTAAGTTAAAGGAAAAGGACCCAGTATGTATGTAGGGAAGGGTGCCAAATTTCACACTCATGTTCTCAGATCCACTTCCTCTCCAAGACAACCATCTTCTAATATCTGTCTCACAAATCTTTACCAGCCTTTCAGGACATCTTTCCAGTGTGGATAGGTCTTGTACAGCGGGACAATCCGCAGTAATCTTTGACATTCTACATCACATAGAAACCTCCAGGTGCTCCTTGGCACCACTCTCATGTTTTAATTCTGAGCTCCTCCCACCAGCATGACTTGTACGAAAGTCTCTGTTTTTCTGATTACCCAGCTGTTAACTGTTGGAACACATACTTATGTGTACCCACATACCCTCACCCATAGTCTTCAGAGGACAAACATTATTTGGCAGAGACAGTACAAACAAGTCTCACAAGGAAAAGGCGATAATTCCCTAAGTTTCCATAATTTACAAGGTCACCTCTTTCACCATGGAGTTAGTACAGTACATAATTATGCAAAGCAGTGTTAGTTCCTTTCTATTATCCCCTTCTCTCAAATTTTACCTCCTTTGAGCTTGCCAAGAATAAGAAATGGCCCATTACTAAGCCATATACCTCTTAATGACCACTCAGTTAGCTGCACAAAGACTTGGTTAAAGGTAGAAATTACCTCTTGAAATTTTCCAATTAGCTATTAGACAAAGGCCATCCGTCTCCCCAGCCTCTGTCTTCAGAAGAAGACTTTGGTGCTTGGAAAGTAAGGGAAGTGAGTATAATCAGATTTGCATTTTTATCAGAATATCCTGAGTGGTAAGTAGAAAGTGGCTGAGGGGAGGACTGCAAGATTACTTGCTGGAGAGCCAGGAGGAGAAAAAAGACTCGTACATTGTGGTCTTAATTTGCAGTCAAACAACTCACAAAAAGGGAATTCAAGAAAAGGAGCTTTGTCAAGTAAGACAGGTTCTAGTTTATACTATTGAAATTACTCTGAGATGGTGGTGCTGTCTTAGAAAATTTATAGGGTTTCATGAACATGGAATATCACTGTTTTTTTTTTTTTTTGACTGTGCTGGGTCTTTGTTGCTGTGCCCAGGCTTTTCTCTAGTTGCAGTGAGTAGAGGCTACTCTCTAGTTGTTGCATGGGTCTCTCATTGCCGTGGCTTCTCCTGTTGCAGAGCATAGGCTCCAGGGCTCATGGGCTCAGTAGTTCTGGCTTCCAGGCTCCAGAGCACAGGCTCAACAGTTGTGGTGCACGGGCTTAGCTCTCTGCAGCATGTGGGATCTTCCCAGACCAGGGATAGAACCCGAGTCTTCTGCATGGGCAGACAGATTTTTTACTACTGAGCCATCCGGGAAGCCCTACCACTATTTTATAAATAGGAGGGAAAATGTAATAAGATGGAATGGCACTCCCCCCACTCCACGCAAAATAACCAGTGTTAGAATCTGTGATCTGCACAAACAAGTATAATCATTTCCTCATCATTTTCCAAAGGGAGAGTCTCAATAACAACAACAAAAATCCAGAAACTTTGTGTGTGATGGTGACCACTTTATAAGCATTTGGATGAATGTGATACAACTAGGATAACTATGTGGCTTTTGTTCTAAAATTAAACAAGTGATAATTCAGAAAGTACTTCCCCACCTCAGATACTCTTCCTCAGAAATGAGATTTCAACTTTCCTGACACTAAATTTGGGCAGAGGTGTCAAATCATTATAATAACTGCAAGTTGGCCCCAGCTAAAATAGCATTTCAGCAGCCTGCCACTGGCATATAATCAACTGCACACCCACTGCTGGGCTTGATACACAATTGTGGCACCAAAAATGATTAGAATGTTCCTCTCAGTGCCAAGTATTGCAGTACAGCAAATTAACCTTTGACCAGAATAATTATTCTCCCACTTTCTGAATGTCTATGTTAGTTAAGCATTTTCAGATCAATGCAGTCATATGGCTACCTGCAACATGAGAAATTATTCCTTATTTGCTGAATAACCCTCTATCTCACAGGGGACATACTATGTCTTTCAACTCAGAAGGGTAGACAACTGGCTATTTCAAAATATTTGATGCACTAAACAGTCCAGAAGTGCTTACCTAAATGCATCATATTAGTATATCATATTTTAAAGACTGCCACATAAAGCTGACCCAAACAAATAGTTCTCTACAAAATAGTTCAGTGCTTTAATTTTCTCTGGAGTGTCAAAATCAATATCTTTCTCTGCACCACATATCTTTGTGGCAGTAATTAGCTTTGTATTAATAGAATTGCTGTTAGAGAAAAGTAGGTTTTCCCTGCAGAAGAGGGAAAATCTACAAGTTGTTATGTATAGAAAGGCAATTTCAGGAGGAAAATGGTATAGAGTGGGTAGCTGCCTCCTAGATGCATTTTTTACTTAAGTCTCCATGTTGCTTATTTTTATATTTTTGGGCTTTTAGCTAAAGTACAACACTAGGATTATTGAATTGTTCATTATAGTAATCTTCTGTAGAAACTTAATTATAACTAAGGTTGCAATGTTTGGGATTATAAATATTCCTGGGGTTTTGTTGTTTTTTTTGCAGCTTACTTCTTCCATAAAATCTCAATGGAAACCTTACTTCAGAGGAGCCCGTCAAAAATTTTGGGTCATTTTCTACCAAGTACATGTAATACAAAAGTGCTCTTCTTAAAGGAAACCCCATGGGACCAAAACAAGTCACAAACAAAAATCAAAATAATAATAAAAATCTTCAGTCACAGTACTTTAGTGCAGATAAATATACTTTTTTAATGTGAACTCTGAATAAAAGTTTAATTGTTGAACTATCCAGGATTGTTAAGCACCTCAAAAGAAAATTCTTTTTAGGAGGAATATTTAATGCTTGTGGGCTTTAAATTGCCATTTGACTTTGAGTAGAAGCAAAAACAGGAGTTGACCTTAAGGACTAGAGGACATATTCACTGCATCTCCCTCTTCTTCTGGACAGATCCAAAAGTAGGAATGTTTTGGCATAGTGTGTAATTTTGTTTTCTAAACAAGAAAAACAGTTTTATAGAACAGAGTCATAGGGCATAATGAAAGGGGCACATGTTTTAGAATTAGAAATATGCAACTTTAGATAGTGTTTCTACAACAATAGTATATTGCAGTTGGAGGCTCTGTTTTCTCAAATGTAGAAGGAGGATAGAGCCAAGTGAAAGAGATTGGTATAAGAATTAAGTGAAATGCTTATATTAATAAAAGCACCTGGCTCAGACTAAGTGCTCAATCCTCTCTGGTGCTTTCACCATTAGTGATATGATTTTCATTGGATTTAAGTGGGTTTATAAGATGCTGAAAGCTGTTTTCCTAAGGAATATATCAATTTGACAGCAAATAGAGAAGAAAAACAGGAATGCATCAATTTCTATTGTAATATTTCAGAAGGTCATACAGACCATTATACAGAGAGATGCCATCAACATTAAAAAAAAAACCCATAAATGCATTCTCATACCTGTCAAATCCATTGATTATAAAGATCAGTAAATGTATACTGTCAGTTTTGATCTTTTTCTTGTTTGCTTTAGAATGATAGAATATATATATAGAATATATATATAGAATATAGAATATATATATTCTCTATATATAGAATATAGAATTCTATATATATAGAATATATAATATAGAATTCTATATATATAGAATATATATAGAATATAGAGCATAGAATTCTATATGATTGATACCTAATGAAGATGATTAAAAATATGGAAAATACACAATCTGAAGCATGCAAACTTCACTGTATTTTTTATGTTAGGGGAGGAAAAGATGAATGGCTAATTTTAGAGTTTGGATATCATAAAAGTATTCATTTTAGAATTCTTATATACAATATATACTTCCCTGTTGTAAAAAGCTGACCTGTTGACTTAGAAGTTCAATCATTTGGTACCCTGCAAAATTATTTTTCTCCTAATATACGTGGCATTAATATTCTAAAATTCTTCCATTGAGGTATGTGCCCTAATAAGAGTTTCCTGGGCATCCCCAAAGGCTCTGAAGAACTCATAGGGAGAGGAGCATTTTCCTGAGAGCAGCATGTCACCTCCTCCTCACCACATAAGCCTCTTTGTTTAGTTTCCTTCTGTCTCACTAACATCTTGGCATTTCTCTTTATCTTACCACTATTCCTACATCATTTTAAGAGTTCCTATTTCTCTCTCTTCTAACTGTCTGATTTTCTTTTCCATATTTGGTGTACCAGCTTTGGAGTAAGGGCTTGAAGACAGTGCCTGCCAGCATGCACAAGCTTCACTGAGGTCGGCAGAAACAGCTGAAGAGTCAGCTCTCCATCTGATAGACAGTTGAGAAAGCTGCATTGCCCCTGGGGCATTAGTGTATAGGGGAAGGAAGGCTTTTTCCAGGGGGCTTTGAGCCAAGGTTGTGATTTAGAAGGGAACTGCCATGGTTCTGAGCCATCCTACAGAGGATGTAGAGAATAATAAAGGCCCATGAGCAGCGCTTTGAGGAGGAGATAGAGGTAATGGAAGCAACCTTCCTCAGGCCACAACTCCAGTCTGACCACACTTCTTCTCTGTTAGTGTTATTCTTCTCTTGTTTCCTTTGCCCTCATATGGAGAACCTATGAAATCAGGACACTGGCTGAAGAAACCCCATGACTTCACTTCCTGGAGGCCAGTATCCCACAGCAGCCATCACGTCATGGATGCTGGAAGGAAGGACTTGATACAGAGACCCAGCCCCTATTTCAGAAATAATTTTTAGGATGGATCTAGTTATCCTTTGCCTTAATGCTTTGAAAGGATTTAAAATCTCAAAAAATGACCCTGAGGGCAAAATGTACAAAGAGGCAATATTGTTTGTTAGATCTTTGACCTTTCACAGAATTTGTGACCATTTAAGGATTGGGAAAAACCCCAAGCATCTTTTTTTATGTAAACTTCTGTTTTCTTCTGCTGCTTTGAAGCACGTGTGTTTGACGGGAATTTTAAAATTCATGTCTTGGATTTATGTCTCTGATTACACATAATTCATCAAGATCTTGCTCTTCATGAGCTATTTAATATTCAGGAAGTCACTTAAGTCATTTTAGAATCTTCCTAAAATCCAACAGGAAGTTGTGTTTACAAAAGACACATAAACCTGAAATATTTGCATATTTCATTTGCATCCAAATGCAGAAGCCATAAGTAGTTTGGAATGGGAGAGAGATTCAGACTCTCTCTTCTGTGACAGTAAGAAAGGTCTGACACAACATCATTCAAAAATGCTTCCTGATAATCCCACGTGGACATGATGTGTGGAATCTTATGTTATACACATCATTCATTGTCTGTAGTCTCATGTTATAGTCGTTTGTGTATGTATGTCTGAGTCTTTAATGGAGATGTCTGATATAAGAGGAGGAAAACTAGATGTAAGCTTAGGTGAGCAAAGTTCAAGTCTTGATTTTCACAGCTGTGTGACCTTGGACAAATCAGTGAGTGTTACTGAGCCCCATCTATTGTACATACTTCATGAATTTTGAACACATCAAAAGTTATAATGAATGTAAACATTCTTGCTTGCTTGCTAAGTCACTTCAATCTTGTCTGACTCTGTGCGACCCCATAGACGGCAGCCCACCAGGCTCCCCCGTCCCTGGGATTCTCCAGGCAAGAACACTGGAATGGGTTGCCATTTCCTTCTCCAGTGTATGAAAGTGAAAAGTGAAAGTGAAGTCGCTCAGTCGTGTCTGACTCTGTGAGACCCCATGGACTGCAGCCCACCAGGCTCCTCCGTCCATGGGATTGTCCAGGCAAGAGTACTGGAGTGGGGTGCCATCGCCTTCTCCGATGTAAACATATTGTCAACCCCTAAATGATAATTGCCATCCACTATTAAATCCATCCAATTTTTCCTTGTTTTCACTTAGAAAATTCTAAATTCTTGTTTCAACAAGAATTGTTCAAGATCAACAACAGAAACATTGTGGGAAAGAGGACAGAAATATGGAAAAAGAGTGGAGAAGTTTTATTTTCAACACACATTTCTTCTTATACCAAAGTGGAATGTCTTTATCATAACAATCATGTGCTGTTTCGCACCTTGTTGTGGTCATTTCTAAATAGAGGAAGAGGAAATTTACGATGTCCTGGAAAGCTAATTTTTATCAATGCCTCCAGATTAGACATTTTATCATATTTTATGGTGAATTGGTTCAAAATATTGTATCTTTCAAAAACTGTACTATTGAGGCTTACTTTTTTTTCTGATTCTTATTGTGCTTTTATTTTATTTTTTTAATTTAAATTTATTTATTTTAGTTAGAGGCTAATTACTTTACAATATTGTATTGGTTTTGCCATACATTACTTTTAACTTAAAGAAATGCACAATACTGGATGCTTGGGGCTAGTGCACTGGGACGACCCAGAGGGATGGTATGGGGAGGGAGGAGGGTTCAGGATGGGGAGCACATGTATACCTGTGATGGATTAATTTTGATATTTGGCAAAACTAATACAATTATGTAAAGTTTAAAAATAAAATAAAATAAAAAAAAGAATATATTTAGTTCAGTTCAGTTCTACAATATGTAATTATAAAAGAGACATTTCAAATATAATCTTGATTTAAGCAAAGTTTACATTTATTTAATAAAATTTCGCTTAAAATTCTAGGTGCCAACATATTTTAGAAATACGAAATCACTTGCATTTTTCTGCTTCTCACAAAAGGAGAAGTAAATGTGTTTACCACCACATGTGATGCCCCAGGAGGGTGCATTTTATTCTGTATGTCATATTTTAAGTGGAGAAATAACAGGGTGCAGACAAACTGAGAACACTCTCTCAGTAGCGGATGTTTTTCCCTCCAGTGGGTGATGAAAATCAAATCCCTAAACTGCTCTTTCTGGGCTTTTTACTAATTAACTTGACATCTGTGGTGAAGCGGAACATAGACTAACCTTGTTCATTCCCAGTCCCACAATTAAACTGCTGGTAGTTCAGGTCAAAAGCTTATCTCTGAAAATTTGAGAGTAAAATAATTGCAAATTGACAGAAAGTATAAAACAACTTCTTTAGTATTTTTACCAAAGATATTCAGGAAAAGGAGGGGCTTTCAGGTAGAGTAAAAATTGTACTCACCAACCCACCATGATTTCCTACTCAGCTACTGTATCTTTCTTCAAACTATTGATGAAAGAATCAAAGGATCCATGAAAATAGGACCATTCATGTAAAATAGTTCTTACAGAGCAAAGAGGAGTGGAGTAATGCTGTGATTGTGATGTGATGCAAATAGAGATGGGGGTGGGAAAATGAAGTGGGCAGAAAATTTCTTGGAAGATCTAGGGAGAAAAAAATGATTCCATAGGAAAAAAAAATTAAAGCATAATATAGCAAAAAATGTTTACTGCAAAGAGAAAGTGTTAAATTTCCCTCATTCCTGCTACTATCAGCAAGTATCTGGTGACCTACATGTGTTCGTAGCATAGAGTCAATGAGCCAAAACTAGGATGACCTGTGGCTTACCAGATGAAAGGAAGTAAAGAGGTTATGATGCGAAAAACTAGAGGCAGACTACACTTGTGTACAAATGAGAAAAAAGATGAAATAGAAGCATGGATGGGCGAAAGGACATGATGGCTAGGATTTTCTTTAAAATACTACAGCAAAAAAAAAAATTTAAGTACAGGATTGAAATAAGTTACTTATACAAACCACATGGATAAATCTCAAAAACATTGTGTTTTACAAAAGAACATTTACTGTATGACCCCATTTATATTAAGCTCTAAAAAAGGCAAAACTAATTTAAGGTGAAAAATGTCAGAAAAAATATCTTTTGGAGTCATAGTAGAGGCATGAATTGACTGGGAAGGGACATGAGGGATTTTCCTAGGGTAACAGATATGTTCTATGTCTTAAAAGGAGTTTGGGCTTCACAAGTGTATGTGTATGTCAAAACTCAGCAAATGGTACATTTAAACATTTCACTATATATAAAATTTACTTCAAAATAAGGGACTATAAACAAATGCTTGAAGTCTGTTACTAATATGCTACTTGAAATTTTTTAAGGGGAAATACACTGATGTCTGCTTACTTAGAAATACATAAAAGTATAAGAGTTTGGTGAATGGATAAATCCAGGCGAGAGTACTGGAGTGGGTTGCCATCTCCTTCTCCGGGGGATCTTCCCAAACCAGGGATCGAACCCCGGTCTCCCACATTGTAGGCAGATGCTTTACCCTCTGAGCCACCAGGGAAGCCCTAAAAACAAGTATCAGAAAAGATTAATTGTTGAGTCTAGATAGTGGACATATGAAGATTCATTTTACAACTTTATATTTGAATTTTTTTATAATAAAATGGAAAAAGTGGGAAGTGGGAGAGATGAAATAAGATTGGCAAAAAATGTGACTAAATAGTGCAGCACAGGGACTGTTCATGGATTCATTATACCCTTCTCTCCACTTTCTATATGTTTGAAATTTTCCATGACAAAAAGTTAGAAAGGAATTCATTTTGATGGGGAGGAAAATTTTTTTGTATACCCTTCTAAGTACTACTGGCTGATCTAAGAATTAAATTACATATCCATAAGAATATGAAGCCCCAGGCACTCAAGTGGTTCCACAGACAGGTCATCCAGAGCTAAAGAGAAGTGGGTATTGGTCTAGGACATCAAAGGGGAGGAAAACAATTCACAAGGAGGGGAGATGGAAGAGCAAATGTTTGGTAAACAAATGTTTGCCCTGCCAAGTAAAGAAGTCTTTCTGATGTAAAAAGAAATTGTCTTTGGTAATAGGTCTCTTCCGGGTACAGGCTTCCTATTTAAATTCTTTTAGGTGTTTTAGGGGGAGATAAAAAGAAAAACTACATGAGTCTTCTGTTCCTCAAAGATAACTACCCCAAAACAATCCTCAAGCCAAAGAGACACATTTTGGGGTGGCTAATTTTGCTCCCCTACAGTATGATGGGATTATCCAACTTGAATACAGAATTGTGTTTAAAGTAGTGATCCCCAACCTTTTTGGCACCATGGACCGTTTTGGTGGAAGATTATTTTTCCATGGACCAGGGATGAAGGAGACGGTTTGGGAATGATTCAAGCTCATTACATTTATTGTGCGCTTTATTTCTAATCTAATGCTGCTGCTGATCTGACAGGAGGTACTGGTCCATGGCCCCGGAGGTTGGGGACCCCTGATTTAAGTCATGTAATTATGAAATTTTATTTTCTCTCGTTTCTCTATATCTAGTAACAGTATTTAATTTAGTCATAAAATAAGGGGGAAATGGAGAGAAATGGATTCAGATAGGATTCTAGGGAAATTAGAAGAGAGGGTCCTGAACTAAAACTTCCATCTTTATCAAAATATAATCATTTTTACAAGTTTCTTCTCATCACCTAAGTTCAGTTCAACTCTGTATCTTGATCCCTCCCTCGAAAAGGGGAACCTACCTCTACAGTGTGAGGAGGAGAAAAGGTAGTCATTAAGAATGCAGACTTGAAAGAACGTGTAGGAACATGGTGGATTCTGAAGCCAAAATGTAAGCCTCCTACAGTTTTCTCAAATTCTCCCCACTCCCAGCTTGGCTTCATCTCTCTTTCTATAATGTTCTGATAACTTGTAAATGTGCTGGTGAATTGACTGATTTCACAAACCCTAATTCTACTCACTAGCTACTTGTAGATCCTTCTTTGCTATAGATTCTCATTCTGAATTTTCCCTTATTTCAATATTGCCTTCTCAACTGTTTCCTCAATAAATGCCTTCACAAAGCTACTATTAAGATTACACTTTGGTTTAAAAAATATTGAACCAATATAAAAATGGGCATATGAAGAAGGTCTCTGTAGTTGTTATAAAATTGCTTTGAAGATACTGTTCATTGTATTGTTCAGTCCTCATATGTTCAGTTTCTCCCAGAGTTTATGAGCTATGGGTGGTGTCTCCTGATGATCTGTGAATCTCCCTTTGTTTGATAGTTGTGTAACCCTCATATTTCCCTTTTTACCATGGGCTCCAGGAAGTTTATACCTACTTGATTCCTTAAAAACTAGCCTTCCTTGGCTCCATTTTCTGTTCTAATTATTCCATTCTTGCCTTTCCCATATCCATCCCAATCATTGTTCCCATTACTTGGTACTTCCCCTCTAATAATTATAGATTTGATGGATTCATAGTATTTAAGCTTTTGTAAACTGGTCTAGGTTTGGAAGTAGGTAGGGAATACAAAATAATTTCTAAAAAGACCTCCAATTCTGTTAATAAATTATGTTACTCTAGCTCACAGTTTATTGCAGTGATAATTTAGCATATTGCAATAAAAGATAGGTTTAGCTGATACCGTTTTTTGGCCAAGCCACATGGCTTGCAGGATTTTAGTTCCCCAACCAGGGGTTGAACCTGTGCTCTCATCAAAGCACAGAGTCCTAACCACTGGACAGCCAGGGAATTCCCTAGCTGATTTCTTTAGAAAATAAAGTTCTTTGTTATATCAGAAAGTCATCAGGAAGCAATTAAGAAGAGGAAAATTTGCACAATTTAGAGTGATTTTATTAAAACAAAAAACACTGAGGCCTACTTCCAATATGCTGTATTGTCCATCCATTTTCTTGAATATATGTGTGTTCTCAACTTCTCATCACAATGGTCAGGCTGATCACTGATGTGGAAACAGATCTCATTCCTCTCAACTGGCTTTTGTTAAACAGAGAATGAATCTAGGTCATCTCTCTTGGAGATAGTGCTGTATCTCTGTGGATTAGAGAGAAAAAGCCCAACAGTATGACAGAAAAAATTCAACTGTCAAAGTTAAACTAAGTATCTTTTAACTTCATTATAATTTCATAAGTGTATATTCCCTAAAAGATAAGAAAGATTCCTCTACTACAGTTCACCTGGGATAATTCATTCCTCCCAAACACATAATCACTAGAAGCTATGACTGACCCACTGATTAAATATTTAGAAGCTGAAAAAAAAATTTATATTGCATACAAGCACAGAGGAAATGGCTGTATAATATCTGATCTTAGAGTAAAGAAAAATATTCTAAACTTTAAAGTGACATAACAATTGCAATAGATATGTCTACATAACAGTGTAAGACTTCTGCCTATCAAAATTAGAAACCAAACCATAGCTGGGACTAGTGTATGCAAGATATGCAAGACAAAGATTAAAATCCTTCATCTACAAAGAGCTCAAGAAAATTAAAATGCTTTCAATAAATGAAGGAAACAACGTGATCAGAAAATTCTTCCAACGTCAAAAATAAAAATTAATAATAAATACCTGAAAAACTAGTCAACACTACTGGCAATAAAAATACAAAATTAAGCCATAAATAAGATTTTTTTATGTGTTTCAAAATAGCTCAGATTTTTAAACAAGCATATATTTTCATACTGGTAAAATGCATATAGAAAGAATCTCTCACTCACTGTAGCCAATAGAGCCAGATGCCACCTTTTGGATAGGACAATTTGATATGTTTCAAGAGCCTTAAAAATATTAATTCCTTTTTTCCTGATAATTTTAATTCTAGGCATATATCCAAATAAAATAACCAGAAACATGAATATATGTATAGAGATATATGCATAATAATGTTCATCAACATAGTATTTATATCAGTTTGCAATGGAAGAGAACCTAAATTATACATCATTTTATTGAATTATAAAGTTAATAAGAATTTTGCAGAGAATAGAATATTACATAGCCATTTAAATTATTTTGCAGAAAAAAATTTTGATGGGAAAAAGTTTAAAGTATATTTTTATGGAAAAAAGAACATTATACATTATAAAAGATTTTAAAACTATGCCAATTATATCTAAAACTTGGAAAGAAATGTGCTAAAATGTTAACTATTTCTGGAAAACAGGCTTATAAATGACCATTATGCTGTTCTTTATATTTTTCTAGGAACACAATAATTTCATTATCTGCAAAGAGCTACTAAAAACCTTAGAAGAACCCCTCTTTTTTCTATCTTTAACTCTTCCTCACATCATAAGAAAAAGTGTATTTCTCTTTGAGCTAGGACTTGTTGCTTTAACAGAAATAATCAAACATTTCTCATATTTGTACCTCCCTCTTTATACTGTGATTTACACTAGGAAAAAAGTCCTCTTAATCCCTGTCTCTTGAATATGAATTTCCAATTTAGGGAACTAAATTGGATTCTGAGAGGGTAGGAAAAGCACTATGATAAAACTAATTAAAATTGCTCTAGAAATTCATGGAAGAATAGAATGCTACCAGAAATAATATATTGATAATGAAACATCCCAAATGGAAAAATGACATTTTTGCTTTGTAAATTTGAGTTCTGAAGCTAAACAGGCTCTTTATTTTCACTTAGCTACATGGCTTATAATTATAATATGGTGGTATTTTAGCAAATCGTTTTGTTATTGCTGTGTAACAAACCACCACAAAAGAAGATGACTTAGAAAACCACCTTTTATTTAATTCACCATTGGCAAACTGGGCTGAGCAATGCTTCCAGTCTCACCTGGGCTTACTCATGTGTCTGTAGTCAGCTACCCTGTAGCCAGAGGAAGGCTGCTCTAGGATGGCCTGAGCTGGTGTGGCCTCTGTTCCATGTAGTCCCTCATCCTCTAGCAGGGCCCAGGTTTGTTCTTATGTTGAAGGCTCAAGTCCAAGAGGGAGAGCAGAAACAAGACCATCTGTGGCCCAGGCTGGAATGGGGCAGAAGCTGGTGCCAGAATTCAGGGAGTGGAACCACCTGGCAGAGAGAACACCTTCTTTGAAATCATTCTGCCCTGCAGGCTCTTGCACTATGGGCCTGTGGAGAGAGGGGTAACTGTTGTGGTTTAGTCGCTAAATAGTCCAACTCTTTGCTACCCATGAACTGCAGCATGCCAGGCTCCTCTGTCTTCCACTATCTCCTGGAGAGATAAACTCTCCTCTCTAAAATGCCCTGGGGATCACCCTTCTGGGTTTTTTTTTGGACAATAAGTCCAGGCTTCATTTAGACAGCCAATCAATCTCCCCATTGTCTTGATGAATAGCTCCTCTCTTCCACTGAAATGGTCAACCCTTACCAATTTCTTCATCAAATTCAGGACACTTTTTGTGTACTCTTTGAACAAGATTTCTTTCTTATTTCAATATGGATAGATTGAGAATTTTCCAAATTGTCAACCAGTCTACTTCCTTTCTGATGAACAATTCTACCTTCATATCATTTCTCTCCTCACATTTTACTACAAGCATTCAAGAGAAACTAGGCCATTCCTTCAATATTTTGCTTAGAAATTTCTTCAAATTTCCATTTTCATCGTTCTCAAGTTCTGCCTCCCACAAAATACTAGGAAACAAATAATTCAGCCAAAGTCTTTGACACTTTATAACAAAAATTGCATTTCCTCCAATTTCCAATAACATGTTCCTCATTTCCATCTGATACTTCATCAGAATGATCTTTACTGTCCGAATTTCTACCAACATTTGTTTATGACCACTTAGGTTTTCTCTAAGAAGACTGAAGATTTCTCTACAGCATTCCTCCTCTCCTGAGCCCTTTGGAGAATTACTCTTAATGTCCATTAACAATAAAGTAGGCTTTTTCTAGCTTGAATCTCAAAATTCTTCATACCTCTGCCCAATACCCATTTCCAAAGCCTCTTCCATGTTTTTAAGAATTTGTTACAGCATCACCCCCACTTTTTGATACCAATTTTCTTTCCTAGTTCATTCCAACTGCTATATGAAAATGCTACAGACTGGGTAGCTTATAAACAACAGAAAATCATTTCTCACAGTTCTGGAGGCTGAGAAGTCCAAGATCAAGGTATTAGCATGGTCCAATTCTGATGAGGGCCCTCTTTCTGGTTCATAGCTGGGGCCTTCTCACTATATCCTCACATGGTGGAAAGGTTAAATTGCTGTTTTAGCTGAAACTTTGGCTAGATATTCTGACACCTGACAATAGCACCATAACATGAGAAAAACTCTCCTTTAAAACAAAAATGTTGGAGGTTTGGAATTATAAGACATGGACAGGAGAGCTGGCAAATCAGAGGCCAGATGAGGCACTGTATCTTTTTGTTGCCGTGTGTTACTGTACCCTCCATGGTAATCACAGACACGGGTTTAGACTTATAGGCATGAAAACTGATTATAAACCTGGTATTCAAAAATTAAAAATTAGATGCTTTTAATGGTGAAGAATGGCAGTATCCTGTTCCATATCTATATAAACTGTTTATATTAATTATTTTAATACATGAATTAATATTACCATATGTAGCTATTCAAAATTTTTCTTTGAAACCAAATTGGAATGATAATGAAGGTTGCATAGGTAAAGAAAAACATTTTGAAGTGAGGAAAACTTGCTAAATCTATGAATCTTTCATGATTTATAAGAAATAAAACTCTGGGTTTCTTTTAAATTGGAAAATATCACACCAAATCAGATAATTATTATGGACTCCATAATATAAATACTCTTGCTTTCTGGATAGACTATTTAAACTTGATCTTTTCAGACTTAACATAAGTAAAACACTTGAGTTAGATAAAGCATTATTTTAATATTGAAAAATATGGGTGAGATAATCACATTGGTGAAATAACCTATCTCAGGAGACACAAAAGGTAATCTATTCTGGAATTTTATGGCATAACTGAATAATGTGATCATTACAACTTCAAAAATTACCTCATTCTCCAATTTGCTTAAAGACGCATTCATGTCTCCCTGGAACACAAAAAATTAGGCATTTTCTCTTCTTCCTGACCCTATTTAAACATGCAACATCTATTGCACTATTTTCATTCCTCAGATTCATCGCTATTGAACACATCAGAATTATCAGAACTCATTTTCTAGACTAGAAATCAGAGTTTCTATATTCTAGAAGTTTCTGATATTTTTAGTGAATACTGTTACATGGATCAAAATACCTAAGTAGTAAACAAAAAATGCATTAAATATTATCTTACAAATGTTTATGTATGATTCAGAGAAATAACAATTGCATTGACAAAGGGGTATAAAGATGTGAAAGATGATGGCACATTGAGGAACAGCAAGTGCTTGGAGAGTGGCTGAGGATCCAGAATGAGGCAGAAGGTGAGGCTGCGAACTTAAATAGGGACAGAGCAGAAAAATTTTTCAACTCATATAAAAAGTTTGAGATTTATGTGGTAGTGTTCAAGGGATCTATTGGATTAGGTTAAGCTGGATAGTAACACAATCAGATTTGCTTTTAAGAAAGATTGTTCCAGTCTGGTAGCATTGCATTCGATGAATTAGAGGTAAGAAGGAATGGAGGCAGGAAAGCCAACTAGAAAGTGGTAGCAATAGGCCGCATGAGAGCTGATGATGACCTAAGCTAAGACAGAAGGTAGATTTGAAGAGAAGAGTGGTTTGGATAAACACTATAGAATTTTAAATGATAGAGCATGGTGAGGTCAGCAGTTTATATTAGACACCATATATGATTCAGTACATCCTATTTGTGTGTTCATTTTCTGTCATTATCAATTCTTATTCCTCTCCTCCATCCCTCACTCCAGCCAGGTGCACCTGTTTTATTTTCCCTCTGTGGTTCAAACTTCCTCTAATCCTATTTCAGCATTGGCTGCACATTTAGTCATCTGGGAGCTTTTAAAAAACTACTGCTATCTGAAATTCTGATCTAAGTTATCTAGGATGTGACCTGAGCATTGGGATAAAAAAAAAATCCTAATAATTTAAAGTGCAGTTGGGGCTGCTGAACCCTGATACAAGTTATTGGTTGTGATTGAAGCTAAGGACTTTTAAGACTTCTGCCATTGATTGTTGGGTTCTTTGAGCTCACCCATCACTTGCTAGAGGTTTTAACATCTCATATTTCTTTTATTTACAATAATCTCACTTTACCTGATCACTGACTTTGATTTTTCCTTCAATTTTTAGTCTAGCCCTCTGATATAGCTACAAGAATGAAAATGAATTTTAATTGAGCCATCAAGGAATTTAAAGGATATTGGAATTTCCCATGAGTACTAGAGAACCAAGTTTGGAGTCAAGATCAATGCTCAGAATAAAACACCAGAACTGGCCCTGTGAAAATAGTTATTACTGTGACTAGTAACAGACACATGGGTTGCATAGCCCACACCACCAATGCTGAACACAACACTACTGCTTGGAGCTATGGCCACAGCTACTCCTGGAAAATAGATACAGCATTGTCTGCTCAGAAATGAATTCCCTATTGGCCTAACCTTTCTGTCCATTAGTTTCAGAATCTAGAGGCAGTACAAATGGTTGGAAAGCATATGGCCACACTCCAGCAGCAAAGGAGGCTTGGGAAATGAGTGTCTGGCATTTTGGGCTTCTGTATGTTTGTGTGTGTGCTCAGTCGTGTCCAACTCTTTGCAACCTGATGGACTGTAGCCCACAAGGCTCCTCTGTCCATGGAATTCTCCAGGCAAGAATACTGGAGTGGATAACCATTCTGTTCTCAGGGAATCTTCCTGACCCAGGGATAGAATCTGCATCTCTGGCATCTCCTGCATTGGCAGGCAGATTCTTTACCTGGGCTTCTATAGCTGTGGGAAACTCAGTGGTAGGCCTCATATGCAAGGAGTTCCCATATATAGCAAGGAATTCAAGTTCTTTCTGAAAAGGTGAGAAGATGATAGTTATTATAATTATTTCCCCCCTATTGCCTAGATATTCTTGCTTGTCTGATTCCTGTGTGTTTTCTCAAAGTCTAGCATCATGAAAGGCTTTCTTTCCTTCATTCACTTAATACTTTGTTGTTGTTCAGTCTGTAAGTCATGTCAGACTCTTTGAAACCCCACAGACTGTAGCACATCAGGCTTCCCTGTCCTTCACTATCTCCTGAAATTTGCTCAAATTCATGTCCATTCAGTCGGTGATGCCAACAATCTTATCTTCTGCCACCCCTTTCTCCTTTTGCCCTTACTCTTTTTGAGCATCAGGGTCTTTTCCAATGAGTTGGCTCTTCACATCAGGTGACCAGTACTTACTTGGTACCTATTACATGTGCCTACCACTTCCTCTTTTGTGTTCCTACAAGTAGGTTATGATTACAGTCTCAGATAACTCTTCATTGGATTTGTTTATATTGGTGGAGGGGGCTTTGTTTCAGGCTGCATATTCTCAGCTCTAGTACAATGCTTGTTGAATGATCAATTAATCAACGTATTAGGCTTTGGTTTAGACACAGATTCTTCAGTGAATGAGGCTTAGACTCTTTTCTCAAGGATTTCAGTTTAGGTTGATTGCCATTATTACCTTGATACTTCACCCTTCCCTGTATCCAGTTTCTTTGTCATGTGATGTTGCATTAAAAGAATAGGTTATATTTCCCTTTCCCACTTGACTTTGGACTCAACCTTGTGACTTGATTTGATGTAATGGAGAAGACATCAAGTGCCAGTTCTGAGCTTCAGCCTCAGTCACACATATTTCCACTTTATTTCTTAAACCTATACTATTGCTATAAGAAGTACTTATCCCCAACTAGCCCACTGGTCCAGAGAGGATGAGAAACAATTAGAGTAGAGCCACCTCCATTGATTGTGGATCTCTGAGTTTCAGGATGGTTTGTTATGCAACACTGTTGTAGCTGTAGCTGACTGACACTTTTGATAGTGATGAACTAATAGGGAACTTTGAGATAGAGATACAACTTTTCTTATACCCTTTCAGAAGTACAAAGTGATGTGCAGTGCTAGCATATTAAAGCATTAGTCAATCAGTTCAGTTCAGTTCAGTTGCTCAGTCGTGTCCGACTCTTTGCGACCCCATGGATCACAGCACGCCAGGCCTCCCTGTCCATCATCAACTCCCGGAGTTCACCCAGACTCACGTCCATCAAGTCAGTGATGCCATCCAGCCATCTCATCCTCTGTCGTCCCCTTCTCCTCCTGCCCCCAATCCCTCCCAGCATCAGAGTCTTTTCCAATGAGTCAACTCTTCGCATGAGGTGGCCAAAGTACTGCAGTTTCAGCTTCAGCATCATTCCTTCCAAAGAAATCCCAGGGCTGATCTCCTTCAGAATGGACTGGTTGGATCTCCTTGCAGTCCAAGGGACTCTCAAGAGTCTTCTCCAACACCACAGTTCAAAAGCATCAATTCTTCAGCGCTCAGCCTTCTTCACACTCCAACTCTCACATCCATACATGACCACAGGAAAAACCATAGCCTTGACTAGACGGACCTTTGTTGGCAAAGTAATGTCTCTGCTTTTGAATATGCTGTCTAGGTTGGTCATAACTTTCCTTCCAAGGAGTAAGCGTCTTTTAATTTCATGGCTGCAGTAGTCAATAGGAGGTCTTTAGGTGCATATTTTGGGCCTCAAATATTGCTATTATATGATTTTGAATATAGTTAAGAAAACTGATCCAAGAAATAGTACTGAGAGTAGAAAAATACAGAAAAAGGCCCCCAGTTGTGACAGATTATTATCAGAATCATCAGCATCAGAACTTCCCTGGTGGTCCAGTGGTTAAGACTTTGCCTTCCAATACAATGGGTGTGGGTTCAATCCCTGGTCAGGGAACTAAGATCCTACATGTCTCATGGCCAAAAAAACCAAAATATATTTAAAAAAAAAACCAATATTGTAAAACAAATTCAATGATGTGTGGCAGAACCAATACAATATTATAAAGTAATTAGCCTCCAATTAAAATAAATAAATTTAAATTAAAAAATAAATCCAAAAAATGAAAAAAAATACTTTTAAAATGGTTCACATCAAAAAAATCTTAAAAAAAAAATCATCAACATCACCATGAACATCACTGATATCCTCTTCTATGAAGCACATTTTGTGTTCAGAGAATGACATTGTCATCTCTATTTTCCAGATGAGAAAACTGAAGGCTAAGGGACATTAAATAATTTTACCAAATCATTTGGAAAAATCAAGATTTTTGTCCAAGCCTGTCAGATCCCATAGTCATATTCTAAATATGTACTTGATACCTCATTGAGGGAAGAATGCCAATAATAATACAAATAATACATATTAATATGTGTATGTTACTTTATGAAGTATTTGCACAGATATTATCTCATTTGGTCTATATAATATCTTTGTAAAATGAAAACTATTATGTATATGGTCATATAAAGGGCAAATGCCAAAGTTCTGAGAAGTTATAGGATTCTAGCCCAAGATCAAATTAATGGTAAGTCCTAGCACTTGTTACAAACTCAGAGAAGATGGGAAATGTATGTCCCACTGCCAACTAAAACACTTGAGAAAGCCTTTGGTGTACACAATTGAGAACATAGTTCGCATGAGTGAAAATCTCTGGGTACTTGGTTAAAATATATGAAGAAAATAATCTAATGTACACAGCTAAGCCAAACACCTGAGTCATTCATTTCTACTGAAGATTCTAATTCACTTTCTCTATTCCACTGATGTGTAAAAAGAACAACCCTAAATGCATTCCGTTGATACTCTCAGGATACATTCTAAATTAGTTATTTCTTCTCACATTCGGTTTCTAATTATTCATCTCTGGCTCAATTTCAATTTTATTTAATAAAGTTTTTTTTGTACTCATTATATTACTCTGTAAATTATTGTGGGCCACCACTGTGAGTTTCATTCTGCCTTTGTTTCCCCTTTCACAAATATTGTTGTACAATATCATTTATACAGACAAGCTGTTAACATTAGGTTACATCAGTAACAAGTGCATTTCTCTTCCTGAGTATTACAAGAGTAATACTTGTAATACTCAAGTATTGATACTATTGCTACTTAAGTATTAATAATATTAATATTCAAGTATTAATATTAATATAAAGTAATTAAATATTTGTAATAAGCAAGAGTTCTATTTTTTTAAAGATTCATTCTTTGATGACTATTTTATTTTGAATTTGTCTCTTTCATCTTTTCTAAAGTAGAAATAAAATTATCTATCAAAACAACAATATTGGGGGTGAATTCTATGCAAAGCATTTGCAAAGATAGAAACATTCACAAAAGGAAACAAAAAGGAAAGACTGTCCTTATATATTTAAAATTAATAATCACTAGTGACATTATCTGTTCTTTGAAATCTGGGCATGATTATGTTGGTTGTTTCATAAATCTCTCCTTACATAACACCATCTGGAAATAAAAATCCAGATGTCCTTTTTTTGCCATGAATATAACTTAGTGAGGGAAGAACTGCCCAAGAACCAAAAGAAGAGACCTGAGTTTAAGGTTAGACATGGAACCCTAACCATTAATGGGAATTTGCGCAAGCCTTTCCATTTGTCAGAATAAATGGTTCTTAAACTTTTGATATGAAAACACATTTTTGAGCACATAAATCACTTTTGCAAACTTTCAAATAAGCAGTCCCCACTGTGGGAAACGATCTCAATCCCCTGAAGAATTCTGCAGGTTGGTAAAAGAATATGCTTCAGAGTTATGCCGGTTGAAGTGCAGGGAAGTTGGGATATTAATCTACTTAACTCCCTGTCCATGCACAGTGGAAGGAATGCTGCTGGGCATACACTTTATGGCACTTCTGGTTGCTATTGGACAGGCCAAGTGGTCTATGACCAGACCAACAGTTCTTGTGTTAGAGCCATGAATTTTGCAGTAAAGCTGCCTTTGACAACACATGAAGGTGAGAGCTGAAGGCATGAGTGAGGCACCATAATGTGTGCTGTATCTTCCAACCAATATTTTTATCCTAATTGTAGAGTGAACATTAGTCTTTTTTTCTCTTTCTCTGTCTATCTAGGTTCTAGACCACCTTCCTATGTTTAAAGAAATCTTTGACCCAAGAGTTTTGGGAAAGAACAGAGCCTGTTTTCTAGCATGGAAGCTGAAAAGGAAGATATGTGTTTTCTAAGCTCATTTGCAGGTAGGACTCTATTGATTAGTTGCTATTGCTTGAGATATTGACTATGGAGCAAGTGACACAGTGAATCTGGGGGCAATGGAACACTAAATCTTGTGACACTGGATGGCAGTGGTGGCAGCAGCCCATCTCCAGAGCATCTGTGGCCAGAGGGAGGGGTCCGTGGTGGTGCCTGATGTGTAGAATTCCCAGTAGCAGTGGTGCAGGCTCTTGAGTACATTGTCTGGCAGTGGCCAGAGTAGTGTCCTCATCAGATACCTCCTTAGCCTCCCTTGGCAATGCTTGTTTTCTGTGCCTTATTATTCTGTCTTCTGGTGATTCTGTGAGCTACTGTTGACTTACCAATGCATTTGATATTTGCTTAAATCATCCAGGGTCAATTGCTATTGCTTGCAGCTCGAAATCTTAACTAATACAACAGGTTGAGGTTGTAGCTCCCCAAACTTATGTTTTTAACAGCCTTTCAAAATGATTCTAATGCAGACTTTGAGAACCACTGCTCTGAGTTCTATTTCCTCAAAAGGGAAATAAGTATAACAACATATGCTCAGTGGAGCACTTGTGATGTTCAAATAAACTAATTACCATAGAGGAGCTTCAAAAGCATGAGTAAGATGATTTCACAATTGAAGGCATCAACTAAACGATGATTTTAAAGTAATTTTCCACTCAGAATGAATGGATTGTGTTAAAGCATTTCAGCTATGTTGTGAAGCAATCTATTTAAATACTGATGTCTTATGGAGAACTACCTGGCCCTGCCTGTCTCCAGATCCCTCCAGCCCTCATATTTGGGATCAATGAACCTGTGGTAGATAGATTACAAAAATGGCCATGTTTCTTCACCCCTCCTTATATCCAGTTCCATTACAATAATCTTGAGTTAAGTCAATCAGATGATTGTTGTTTTAAGCCATTGCACTTTGGGTGGTTTGTTATACAGGAATAGATAACTGATACAGTCCCCCAAATATTTTCTGAGTTCTATCTGAGGTCACTTGGGCCCGTGGGAGGATTGACTAAGGAACTTCTTATCAGATACTCAACACTGTGTAGCACATACATGTAGTAGTTTTGCTGGTATCTCCCTCTGGCTTGCATCTCAGTTTTCAGTGATTTGGTCCTTGGCTTATCACTCTGTTGCAGTGACTAAGTTCTCTGCCCAATAGCCTACTATATCCTCATGATTTTGGCTTTTGTCAGAGGAAACTAAGTAAACATCTTGCAAAATGTCAAATGTCCTAATTCTAAAATCAATAATTATTTGAAGCTGAAAATCACCATCATAGAATTACTTTCTGGGATAGATGTTAGCTATTATAATTATGCAATCTTATCATTAAAAATATAATTTCAAGGAGTTTATTGTCTGTTTTCTTCAAGGAATTTTATGGTTTCAGTTGTTATGTTCAAGTTTTTAATACACTTTGAGTTAATTTTTGTGTATGGTGTAAAATAGTGGTCAAGTTTCATTCTTTTGTATGTGGCTGTCCAGTTCCCCCAACACCATTTATTGAAAAGTCTGTCCTTTCCCCATTGTGTATCCTTGATTCCTTTGTTGTAAATTAATTTACATATATTCATGGGCTTATTTCTGGGCTCTCAATTCTGTTTTATTTACCTATGTGTCTGTTTTTATGCCAGTATTATTTTTATTACTATAGCTTTGTTATATAACTTGAAATCAGGGAGCATGATGCCTCCAGCTTTGTTCTTCATTTCTAAGATTTCTTTGGCTATTCAGAGTTTTTGTGGTTTCACACAAATTTTAGGATTATTTGTTCTATTTCTTTGAAAAATACCATTGGAATTTTGATAGGGATTGCATTGAATCTGTAGATTGCTTTAGGTGGTATGGAGATTTTAACACTATTAATTCTTCCAATCTATGTACATAGAATATCTCTTAATTTATTTGTGTCTCCTTCAATTTCTTTCATTAATGTCTTGTAGTTTTCAGGAGTGGAGAGTGAAGGGGTTTGGAGAAATGGGAAAATGGACCAAAAGGTAAAAAGGAAAACAAAACAAAAAACAGATTAATACTGAAGCTATCGGTTAAATGTTAGTTCAAGTGTATTAAGTTTCTGTATGTTTATGATAAGAACTAAAGGGGAAAGATTATCTCATATACTTGGTATTACACTGAGTGTAGCAAGATATATGTATATACAGATAATTTATAAACTTCCATTTTTGGTGATGCCTTGAGAAGGGTAAAAATTAGAACAGCTTTAACTCTATCTCAAATATATGACATGAATCATATATTTCCATCTTTGATGATACTTTAATGATATATACCCCTCTGTCACACAAAAAATTAAATACTAATAAATATCTTTAATACTTTACTAGAAAAAGTTAAACCACAGAGAAAGGGGAATATTTTATGACAATAAAAGTTTCACTTCATAAGATGTGTAACCAAATATCACAAGAGCCAGATATATAAAACAAGATATCTCAGAATTACAAGTTCTTTATAAGAAACACAGTAATAATGGAAGGCTTTAAAATTGTTTCAAATTTTGACAAACTTGTCAAAAAATAAAGACATAGCATTTGCATAATATAAGGAACTTAAAAGTAAAGTCACCATTCACTTCTTATGTAATAGAACACTTACAAATCAATTATTTGTTGTCTACTGAGAAATCCTTAATAAATTTCCTAAAGTAGATTTTAGGCTACACTTTTTTTATCATAATCAAATAACATTAAATAAAATCATAAAATTACAGAAAAACCTACTTAGAAATCAAGATCTCTTCCTAAATGACTCCCAGATCAAAGAGAAAATTACAAATGATCTAGGAAGTAATGAAAGTTATACTTTATATAGGACCTGTATTCAGGAAATTTATAGTCTTAAATATTTTTAAAAATGATTAAAAATACGTGAACTACATGATTCGGTTTAGGAAATCAACAATAAAAAGCCAAGAGAAAGTAGGAAGAGGAATTTAATATAGAAGAAGATTAAAAAAACAATGGGAAGGATAATGAGTTTTCTTTGAAAAAATAGAATAGGCCAACATCTGGCAAGTCCAATTCAGAAAAGAGAAACCAAAAGTGCCATTATTGGGAATGGAATGGATATTATAACTACAAAAATGGATAAGACTGAAAGAACTTAGAGATGGTATGCAAGTCCATGGCAGCAAAATTGAAAATCTGAAGGAAATGAATGACTTCCTAGTAAATTTTGGACTTTCACCAAATCTATCCTGATGCCATAAATAGAGTCCAAACATTTCAATCCTATAAAATGCAAGGTTGCATTACTGCAAAATTGATAAAAACCAATTTAAAATAAAAATTTCCCAAGGACTTGGATCAACCTCATGCATCCAGGACCCAAAGGCGACACTGCCCCAACAGGGTTCCTCGGCAAGAAGCTGTTTGACTTTCTGGAGTCAAGGAGGAAGGGAGGGAGGGAAATCTGTGGAGTAAGATGCTCAGAACCAACTGCAAGGCAGGAGTGGGAGGAAAGGGAGAGGAGCCAGGCTCTGTACAGGAGTTGGACCCTAGAACAGACTGATGTTGATGTGGTGGCTGTCTCCTTCTGGTGGAAAGTTTTACATTGCTCCTTTTTTTTTTTTTTTGAGTTCTTGCAAAATAAAAAAATCCTGTCATCAAACTGAGCAAGTACTAAGTGGTTACTTTCAAATCCCCTTCCACTCCTATACCCCACATTTGATAATAAAGACTAAGCAGGGAACTGGCACTGAGCAACAGCTGGATTATATCCAATGGTAGGCATCTCATAAGAAATAAATAAATGAAATAAACACAAGATTATAAATGGTGGTTGTCTCTGGGTGGGAGGATGGACATAAGCTTTCAAATACTGTGTAAAATCTTATTTTTTACAATGTTTCACTACCATAGTTAGGAAAAGCAATCCACTTGTGATGGTGCCATTCTAGGCAGACATCTGTAAATGATACTGCCTCTTCAAATTAGGACAAAAATTTAGTGTTAGATTTTAAATGCTTGATAACATAATGCAAGAATGATAATGTACTAAGTACTGGTTTGTTCCCATGATGCTAAATAGTCTCTTGCTTTCAAATGAAGTGGTTGAGGAACAAGGTCATCTCTGGCTAGTTTTGCCAACGTATGATACTGATGGGGATGTTGCCACCACATTATGCTGTCCTTCTTTAGTTTTTTAAAAGTATTTATTTATTTATTTATATTTGGCTATGCTAGGTCTTCATTGCTGCCTGAGTTTTTGTCTAGTTGCGGTGAGCAGGGGCCACTCTCTAATTGCAGTGCATGAGCTTCTCATTGAGGTGGCATTTCTTGTTGCGGAACACGGGCTCTGAGGTGGTCAGGCTTCAGTTGTTGTAGCACACGGGTTCAGTAGTCGCAGCTCTCAGGCTCTAGAGCGTGGGCTCAGTAGTTGTGGCACATGGGCTGAGTTGCTCCGCAGCATGTAGGATTTTCCAAGATCAGTGATCAACTGCCTATAGTGCATTGGCAGGTGGATTCTTTACCACTGATTCACCAGGGAAGCCCCTATGCTAATGGCTCTGGTAAAGATGTATCTTCTTTTTAACTCCTAGTCATGATGATTGGCTGATTGACTGATTAGTGATGATGCTAATGCATTAAAGCTGTCCCACAAATGAAAATGTTCTACACTACTCAAAGAAGCTTTCTAAATACTTTCAGAAGTAAAGATATAATTGATGTCCCTATTATACTGTTTATTTCTAATAGTTTTCATACATTTGCTATTTGAAACAATAAGTTGAAGAAAAAAATTCTAAACCTTTTTTTCTGGAATGGGGCAAAATAATTGACTTTTGAACTATGCAACTTTCAAGGTAAAATCTTCCCTGAATTTCCATCTGCATTTCAGCTTTCATTGCCTGGATACCACTCCCAGCATTCTGACTAGAGAGGAATGATAGAAGTGTCTTTTCATCAGCTGTTGTATAAGAAACACTTTCATTCTCAAAGGCACAGATTTCAGCAACAATGACTTTGCCTATAAGCAGCCTACAGTTGTTAAATATTGCTATATTACTATTATTTATAAAGTAAGATATTAAAGCTTTCTTATATTCAGGTTGCCTTTTAAGACACATAATAGTGTTCCTTCCATCATGTTTGGACATCTTGTAAAACAAGTGACAAAGCACATCCAAAATAGCTTGCATCTCTGTATAACATACCATCCCCAAATCTCTTATATGACTAGAAATCTTTCCCTTGCTTAAGAATGATGAAAATGTTTCACTATTTTTCTGATGTCCTATAATTTCTTTTTGAACACACAAGTAAGCAAAGTGGACAAAACATTGTAGGATTGTGGATCCTGAATTATGTATAACTCTTCATATTTATTGAAGTCTCAAAGACAATTACATGGTAATTCTATTCACCAATTTTCTATCCTATAAATAGTTTTTTTAATCAAATGGTCTATGTTTATTGTGTAAAACCTAGAAATCCCTCGAAGCAATAAAGCAGAAGTACAGTTGAAATCATTATTGATTCACCAAGTTGCTAAACTTAAAAGAGGCTTCTGCTGATTTCTGAACTACCAATTGTCTGATATACAAGATACAGAGATTGCATATTCAATAATACCACTAAACTTGTTGATAGCAAAATATAATTCAGGAAATTTTTCTCTCAGTAATATATTTTCTAGATGAAACTTTGTACCTGGGATTTTTTAAATTTCCCAATTCGAAAAACTACAAAATCCTTTCTCTTCAACTCATAAAAATGATTGGCATTCTATATAATTTATGTAAGCTTTTTATTTAAAAATTTTAAGTTCTGAACACTTAAATCTATATGGGATTGTCTTCTTAAATGCATTCTTTTAAAGTCTATCATTTTAAAGTTTGATGATAAGAACAAAATAGGCTTGGACTACCTCATTTTTCTCTAACATTTTCTTTCTCTGTATTCTTTATATTCTTTATTTTATCAGAGTCAAAAGTTATTTATTAAGTAGACTTTTAGTTTATTTTTTTAGTTTTTTTCTGCTTGTGATAATTTGGGGTGGCAAAATTGACATTCAGGTTTTAAATCATCCACCCAAGATCCAGTGAATTCTCAGTAGGGCTTTTTTTCTTGAAATACTCTACTTAGATGGAAGTAAATAACTACATTTTAAATTAAGTTATTAAAAGGTTGTTATATTTGATGTTATAATTGTTAACAAAATAATTCTACAGAAATTAGAATTAATATGTAATCTAAGCAGTTATTCAGTCACTTATTATTATTCAAATTGTATAAATAATTATTGAAAAAAGGAAAAACTCATTCTTTCTAAAGTTATTTTCCTCATGTACTTTCATAATATTTACAATAATTGTCAATCTTTTCCCTTATTCATGTAGCTCTTTGAAAGTTTTTAATAACTTTTATATATAAAAATTAATGACTTTCATTATCATTAATTATTATAGAATTTTATTTCTGCAATAAAAATTTACATTTATATTACAATTGACTGTTATAATTTCAACAAATAAAATACTCAAGGAAATTTTAACTCTATATTATACCCAGAATGCATATCTATATTTGAAAGTGAATATACAGAAGTTAATAATAAATTCTGAGGATCTAGCTTACTGTCATTACACTATTATTATTTTACTGTTGTTATTACACTAAGTATATACAATGGCAACCAATAATCTTTCAAATAATGTTAAAATATACAGAAGGCTATTTAGCTTCTCAAAGGCTGCAGCCAAAATCCAAGTTGAAAACAAGACATTGGCTGAATTCCAAGTTCAAAATCAAACTTTCGTGCCTCCCAGCTTTGTGTATTTAAAGCTTCCATCTCAAAAAAATAATTTCAGACATATTATAAGATTTCCATAAAAGCATTTATGTACGTGTAACACATCTGTTTCTATCCGGAAGCAAGATGTTAGGTTATGTGTTCACAGATTTTGAAAATCTGAACTTGAAAACTGAAAATCTGAAGTTCTTCCTTGTTGGATACATGCTAAGGAAGGTATTTAGATAGCCTCCAAATATGGTTGCCCCAAGGGCTCCCCAACCTATATACACATGCTGCTCCCATTCCTCCTATGAAGAGGTAGAGTCTATTTTCTTCCCTTGAATACAGGCTGACTGGTGACTTTGCCACTTCTAGGCCTAGCCCTTCAGAGGCAGGGTTCACCTTTGCTTCCTTGGAACGTAGCTGTTGTGTTATAAGGAAGTCTGGGCTATCCTGCTGGATAAAGAGGACATGTGGAGAGGCTAACAGGCTGAGGAGGATGGGCTTCCATATAGAAAGACCAGAATTGCTATGGGCCAGTGACTGTGTTTGGAGAAGGCAATGGCACCGCACTCCAGTACTCTTGCCTGGAAAATCCCATGGACGGAGGAGCCTGGTAGGCTGCAGTCCATGGGGTCGCTAAGAGTCGGACACGACTGAGCAACTTCACTTTCACTTTTCACTTTTCATGCATTGGGGAAGGAAATGGCAACCCACTCCAGTGTTCTTACCTGGAGAATCCCAGGGACGGCAGAGCCTGGTGGGCTGCCATCTCTGGGGTCGCACAGAGTCGGACACGACTGAAGCGACTTAGCAGCAGCAGCAGTGACTGTGTTATACCCTTCACCCCCTCCTGTTTGAATGGACATGTTAACTGATTTTCCTAGTTTTGTCTCACTTTTGTATGATGAGTATATGAGGGACACATAACTTGTATTTTTAATTCACAGTTTTCTTCTTTGAGGGGAAATATGCTTAAGCAGCAGCACCAAACAAAAACAAAAAACAAACAAAAACCCCACAGCAAACCTCAAAATTGCACCCAAGGATCTGCATCTGAACTTATTTTAGATGACAAGATCCTGGACTTTGAGCTGATGCAACAATGGTATGACATTGTTGAGGATTATGTTGAGTGCATTTTGCATATGTAAGGGATGTGAATTGTCAAAGAGTGAATTATGGTAGCTGGTCTGTAAATATGTTTGTGAAAATATATCCTTTCTCTATGCTTGCATGCTATTTGTCTCATAGAGAGGAAGCCTCTAGTTTCCCTTCTCTTGAATTTGGGCTGATCTGTGACTTTCTTTAACCAATAGAATACAGCAGAAGTGCCACTGTGTCAAGGAGCAGCTTGCACTTTTGTTTCATTGGAACCCATTTGCCATAGTGGAGACAGAAGACATGTGGCAAGGTCCTAGAAGATGAGCTGCCATGTGGAGAAAGAGTCCACATGGAGTAAAACTGAAGCACCCCAAGTGACAATTAATATCAAGGCCCAGATATGAGAGTGAAACCTTCATGGGCCTTGCACATCAAACCAGGCACCAACTCAATGCAGTCATGTGACTGAGCCCAGCTAACAATGCATAGAAGAAAAGAATTGTCCAATCAACACAGTCATCATAAATAATAGATTGTTGTTGTTTCATGCCACTAGGTTTTGGGGTGGTTTGTTACATAGCCAAAGATAACTGAAGAAACTAGAAATGCACATCTTTTTATGTGGTAGAAGAAAAAATGTTATCTATAAAAAAAGCATTATAAATTACCCTGCTGTTTATGGAATTAATTTGTTAAGATGTGCTCCTTTAAGAAGAGATATATATTCCTTTTGGTAAAATGGATTTGTGCCACTTAAAAAACCTTTGGAGAATATGAAACAGTTGTTGAGAAAATCTGAGTCAAAAATGTAATATATTCTTAATTAAAAAAAATAAATTCTAGCAGAAACTCTTTGTAATATGAAAAGTATCATTATTCATTATTTCTGGCACAAATTTAAAGATCTGTATCAATTCTACTCCTTGGAGAAATAATCATCTGATATTTTTCAAAGTATCACAATGACCTGACATATCAAGAAAATCTTACATTGCAAAGCAAACTATATTAATTGGTCATAATATTTAATATACTCATGTTAGTTTTGTCTGCACATCAATAGTATACATTCTTTAAGATCAGAGGCTATGTATTCAGTTTATTTTCTTTTTTTCTTTTTAATATTAGTCTAGAAACATAGGTAATTGATAAGATTATTCATCATTCAATAGAATAGTCACTTACTGAGAACCTACTGTGTGTCTTGCAATGTGAGATGCAAAGACCAGGCACAGTCTCTGCCTCAAAGGCTTATAACTTGGGGAAAATATGAAAGCAAAAATCTGTTCCCCCTGGAGTAAGAGGAGAAAGTTATCTTGGTTGGGTTTAAGATACAATAGCAACTAGAGATTGGCTGCTACTGAGGAAGGACCAGGAAATTCCCATCCAAGATCAGCCAATATCAACAAAGAATTCTTTCAGTGGTCTCATCAATAGACTGGACATATTTGAGGGTAGACTCCATGAACTTGAAGACAGATTAATATAAATGTCATTTACTAGGGAGGTCCATTAGAGACTCAGTACCCTGGGTTTTTATTGGAGGCTGGTCAAATAGGCACCCTTTGCCTAGAGCATATTAAAATTCCAGACTCTCTGAAGTAAACTGTGTGTTCCATATGTCATGTTGTTTGTACAAACAGTTTAGGTGCAGTGACACACTCTTATAAGTTAGAGTGGTGGCAACATTCCCAAAATCCAAGTTCCCTGATGCTAGCCAAAGGCCAACCTTGAGAACAGGCCATTTAAGGTATAACAGCTGCACCCTGGAAGTTGTGCTGACATAGTCTCACTGCTACCAGAAGCTTGTCAACATCAAACTTATCCTGTAGTGGGTATGTTCATCTTCTACAAGTATTTAATCAAGCCAAGGAGCAAACAAACCCAAAGAAACCAACCTGTGATGTCAAAAAATAATAATAAATTAAATTAAGTAAAAAATTAGAGCAGTCACAGGCCTGCCATATTAAATCTTTTCTGCAAAGTAATTAATTAAAATTTAATTGACTCCAACTTCTTCAAGGTCTGGGGCAGAGGAGAAACTGTTTCCACAGGAGAAACTACTGTTTGTTGTCTCTGAATAGTTTTTTCTTTATAAATTAGATTCATTGTGATTGCAAGAGTAAATCACCACAGTGGACTTCAACATAAAGAAACAGATATATGGATTATGTTGGAAGCAGGATCAATGCAATGCATTTCTGGTAGTGTGAAATTAAACATGTTAGTAAGAAATTAAAGTTTTATTTTTGAATGTACCTTACATTAATTTTCAATCACAGTGTTAATAAGCATTAGATAAAAATGAGATATCAAGCACCTAACAAATAAAGTGAGTGGTATTCAGAGCCTTTGAAACCAAAAACAAAAAAGAGGTAGCAAGCTAAGGTAACGTCATTTAACAGAGGAGCTCTTCGTGGCATGCTGCAAAATGTCAGTGTAGAATCAAAATTGACCCCCTCTTCAGACAGAGGCATTCAAACAAGGAAGTGGCTATTTTTGAATGATGAAGTTATAGAACCCCGAAGGAGCATCAACTGTCTCTAGAGATAATCCTTGCTTAAGGGAAGATTTGCTGTTGGAAGCATTGTTATTTTCAGCATTACCTATTGATGTCATGATATTTTTTCTTTTTTTTTGTTTTGTTTTTCTTAAGTACTTTTCTTGATCCTTTTTATTTTTTATATTTTATTTTATTTTTTAACTTTACAATATTGTATTGGTTTTGCCATATATCAAAATGAATCTGCCATAGGTATACATGTGTTCCCTATCCTGAACCCTCCTCCCTCCCCGTACCATCCCTCAGTGGGATGATTTGGGAGAATGGCATTGAAACATGTATAATATCGTATATGAAACGAGTCACCAGTCCAGGTTCGATGCAGGATACTGGATGCTTGGGGCTGGTGCACTGTCATGATATTTTTTCAATGGCTTACTTCCAAACATCCTCAAATGAAGAAGAAAAGTCTCTCCACTGCTGGACAACTGAAAAGTACATAGATGTTACACAGTACATAGTACATAGGTATTAGCAGGAGACAAACCTATTAATAGATTCAAATATTAATGGCACCAAATAACCACCATGTGGTTCTGGTCAAGGTTCTTGATTTCTCTGAGCCTCAGTTTCCTCCTCTATAAAAGGCTCATAATAACAACAAGTTTGGAGAATTCTTACAAAACTTACTCTAGCTGTAAAGTTCCTAGTCAAGTGAATGTTACAGTAGTGAGAGAGTCAATTCCTAGGCAGGTTGATAAGAAGTTCGGGGTCCCCGAGGAGGAGAAAGGGGTCTGGGGCTCTCAAAGCAGAGATAGGGGTCTGGAATTCTCAAGGAGGAGGAAAGGACAAACATCTTTTTTTTTTCCCTGTATATTCCTTAGTCTTAGTCACATAAAACGTTTTTTTCTTTAAGCCCAGAACTGATGATTATACAACAAACAACTCGGTTTAAACTCTGTACTAAGGATTATATAACAACAATGTATCCTGCTTGAGGACAGTTTCTCCTTCCTGAAAACCTTCTGGCTAATCCTGATGCGAAGAACTGACTCATTTGAAAAGGCCCTGATGCTGGGAAAGATTGAAGGCAGGAGGAGAAGGGGACGACAGAGGATGAGATGGTTGGATAGCATCACCAACTCGATGGACATGAGTTTGAGTAGACTCCAGGAGTTGGTGATGGACAGGGAGGCCTGGCATGCTGCAGTTCATGGGGTCGCAAAGTGTTGGCCATGACTGAGCGACTGAACTGAACTGAATCCTGTTATCTTAAAATGTAAATTTGGGGACTGGGTCTAATAAGATCATTACAACCTTGAGACATTGTTCTGATTTATTGTAATAACCAATTTAAAAAGTATATAACTCCCTTGCTGCTGCTGCTGCTAAGTCACTTCAGTCGTGTCCGACTCTGTGTGACCCCATAGACGTCAGCCCACGAGGCTCCCCCATCCCTGGGATTCTCCAGGCAAGAACACTGGAGTGGGTTGCCATTTCCTTCTCCAATGCAGGAAAGTGAAAAGTGAGAGTGAAGTCACTCAGTCGTGTCCGACTCTTAGCGACCCCATGGACTGCAGCCTACCAGGCTCCTTCATCCATGGGATTTTCCAGGCAAGAGTACTGGAGTGGGTTGCCATTGCCTTCTCCAACTCCTTTGCTAACAGTAGCAAAGCGGGGCACTCTCCGCCCCGCTTCTGATGTCTATGTCAGAAGCTTTCTCTGTCCCTTTTTATACTTTAATAAAACTCTGCTATGCAAAAGCTCTTGAGTGATCAAACCTGGTCCCTGGTCCCAAAGTTAAATCTTCTTTGGAGATCACGAATCTGACACTGTTCGCCATAAGCTATCAGTAGAAGAGTGTTGAAAAGTGGATATCTTTACCTTTTACAGCTTAATGGTTAAGATGTTGCATCATAGTTCATACTAGACTCTGCCTGAGCCATTCTTTCAAGGTGAGTAAAGTAAGAAGAAGAAGCTGCTGCAATATAACTAAAAGAAAACTTCCTCTGGGCATCTGCACTTATACAACCACCTGAGGAATGTAGAGGGATTATTTTGAGAAATAGACTTTGTGCAGTACAAATTTTTCTTAAACATAAAATCCAGGAAACCTCAGATTCTGTTTTTTCTTGTTTAATATGGAACTGTGAAGTAAGAGATCTTTCAAGAAAATTGTAATAAACAAGTAAAGGTAGAGAACACCAATCCCACTGCTCATTTACATTCCCCAATTTCTGATTGAATCCCTCACCAGGAGTCCCATAAATCTCCTGCAATGGGAGCTTCCTGTAGAGCGTACTGTATGACAAAATTAGAGGGGATGGTTGCACAGTCACATTAAAACAACATGAAGTATAGATCTTCAACTCAACCAGGAGAAGGGGATATTTGAGAGGTTTTTTTTTTTTTTTTTTTTTTTGAGGCACTGAGCCTGTTTGTGGGTATTAAAATGATTTCACAGCAGCTGTTAAAAATCTACTTCTGATTTGGTGGGATGTGAATTACAAAATTAAAGGGATTCAAAAATGAGTAAGCATATTCTTTATTGCCCCCAGCCCCATTGCCCAGGATGAGGAGAGGGAGAGAAATATAATCATGTAATCATTTCTATATCTAATATAAATAAGAATAATGAGAATAAGATGCTATAAAAATGGGGAAGATTCCATATCAAACTCAGCTAAAGGACAAGTACTCACACCTCACACTGCACATCTGTTTGATATGGTTCTATTTTTGCACAGTACTAAAAGATCCTCAGTGGCACAGGATGCTGCTCAGTTTTCCTGTGTGCCCTACACCTGTGAGACACAGGGAAAGGGACAAAAGGTGCAGTGAAGACTGTTACAATTTCAATTTACTCAGATGATGGTCATTTTGCCCATCAAGACTTAGATAAAAGAAGCCATTTTTCTTGCATGTGGCAATGTCATAGCATAAATATGCTCTCATACAAACATCACATAGGCGGTTTACGCAGGGCAATGGATGGAAGTCTCACTGTTATTCTCCAGGCCAATGATAACATTCTTTCATGACTCCAATAAGTAAGATGACAGCCTTTCTATGCCCCATGAGGGGCTTCTCTAATTTTCTACTGTTGCTTTCAGGAAGAAAGTCTTTATGCCTGCTTTTAACATTTGTATATATAAAATATTTCTATTTTCATTTTGGCCTTTAAATAGGTTTTGGTTGAGTTGTATTAGGTTGGTATAAAAGTAATTGTGGTTTCAGACCATGAATTTTAAATCATTGTAACTAGGCTCAAACACATCTTTATTAATCAAAATAGGAGTCATTACAATCAACACATTTTTGCCAATGAGAAATAAGTTACTTTATTCCTATAGTGTAAAAATCCATGCTTCAGGATTTGATGAATTCTTGGAAAGCATTTTATGCTTGTTGTGGAAGCATTTTCTCTGCAAAAAGTTGTTGAGATACTTGAAGTGATACTCGGTTGGTGAGAGGGCAGGTGAATATGGTGGATGAGGCAAAACTTCGTAGCTCAATTTGTTCAACTTTTGAAGCATTGGTTGTACAATATGCTGTCGAGCTTGGTTGTAGAGAAGAATTGGGCCCTTTCTGTTGACCAATGTTGGCTGCAGGCATTGCAGTTTTTGGTGCATCTCATCTATTTGCTGAGCATAGTTCTCAGATGTAATGGTTTCACTAAGATTCAGAAAGCTATAGTGGATCAGATTCATGGTGTAGTGGATCACAGTAATCCAAGTCTATGCCCCAACCACTAATGCTGAAGAAGTTGAAGTTTACTGATTCTATGAATATCTACAAGACCTTCTAGAAATAACACCAAACAACAATGTCCTTTTCATCATAGGGGATTGGAATGCAAAAGTAGGAAGTCAAGAGATACCTGGAGTAACAGGCAAGTTTGGCCTTGGAGGACAAAATGAAGCAGGACAAAGGCTAACAGAGTTTTGTCAAGAAAACACACTGGTCATAGCAAACAGCCTTTTCCAGCAACACAAGAGAGGGCTCTACACATGGACATCAACAGATGGTCAATCCCAAAATCAGATTGATTGTATTCTTTGCAGCCGAAGATAGAGAAGCTCTATATAGTCAGCAAAAACAAGACCAGGAGCTGGCTGTGGCTCAGATCATGAGCTCCTTATTGCAAAATTCAGGCTTAAATTGAAGAAAGTAGGGAAAACCACTAGACCATTCAGGTATGATCTAAATCAAATCCCTTGTGATTATACAATGGAGGTGACAGATTCAAGGGGTTAAATCTGGTATACAGAGTATCAGGAGAACTACAGACAGAGGTTCATAACACTGTACAGGAGTCAGTGACCAAAACCATCCCAAAGAAAAGGAAATGGAATAAGGCAAAGTGGTTTATCGGAGGCTTTACAAATAACTGAGGAGAGAAGAGAAGCAAAAGGCAAGGGAGAAAGGGAAAGATATACCCAATTGAATTCAGAGTTCCAGAGAATAGCAAGGAGAGATAAGAAGGCCTTTTTAAATGAACAATGCAAAGAAGTAGAGGAAAACAATAGAATGGGAGAGACTAGAGATCTCTTCAAGAAAATTAGAGATACCAAGGGAACATTTCATGCAAAGATGGGCACGATAAAGGACAGCAATGACAAGGACCTAACAGAGGCAGAAGAGATTAAGAAGAGGTCGCAAGAATACACAGAAGAACTATACAAAAAGGTCTTAATCACCCAGATAACCATGATGGTGTGGTCACTCACATAGAGCCTGATATCCTGGAGTGTGAAGTCAACTGAGACTCAGGAAGCATAACTACGAACAAAGCTAGTGGAGGTGATGGAATTCTAGTTGAGGTATTTAAAATCCTAAAAGTTGATGCTGTGAAAGTGCTGCACTCAATATGTCAGCAAATTTGGAAAACTTGGAAGTGGCCACAGGACTGGAAAAAGTCAGCATTCATTCCAATACCAAAGAAGGGCAGTGCCAAAGAATGTTCAAACTACTGTATAATTGTGGTAATTTCACATTCTAGTGAGGTTACACTCAAAATCCTTCAAGCTAGGCTTCAGCAGTACATGAACCAAGAACTTCCAGATGTACAAGCTGGGTTTAGAAAAGGCAGAGGAACCAGAGTCAAATTGCCAACATTCACTGGGTTATAGAGAAAGCAAGGAAATTCCAGAAAAACATCCACTTCTGCTTCAGTGACTATGCTAAAGCCTTTAACTGTGGATCACAACAAACTGTGAACAATTCTTAGAGAGATAGGAATACCAGACCACCTTACCTGACTTCTGAGAAACTTGTATGTGGGTCACAAAGCAACAGTTAGAACCTTACATGGAAAAACTGACTGGTTCCAAATTGGGAAAGGAGTACATCAAGGCTGTATATTGTCACCCTGCTTATTCAACTTCTATGCAGAGTACATCATGAGAAATGTAGAGCTGAATGACTCATAAGCTGGAATCAAGACTGCAGGAAGAAATATCAACAACCTCAGATATGCAGATGATACCTCTTTAATGGTAGTAAGTGAAGAGGAACTAAAGAGCCTCTTGATGAGGGTGAAAGAGGAGAGTGAAAAAGCTGGCTTAAAACTTAACATTCAAAAAATGAAGATCATGGCATCCGGTCCCATCACTTTATAGCAAATAGATGGGGGAAAAGTGGAAACAGTGACAGATTTCATCTTCTTGGGCTCCAAAATCACTGCAGATGGTTACTACAGCCATGAAATTAAAAAGCATTTGCTCCTTGGAAGGAAATCTATGACAAACCTGGATAGCATATTAAAAAGCAGAATCATCATTCTGCCAACAAAAGTCTGTATAGTCAAAGCTATGGTTTTTCCAGTAGTCATACATGGATGTGAGAGTTGAACCATAAAGAAGGCTGAGCACCAAAGAATTGATGCTTTCAAACTGTGGTGCTGGAGAAGATTCTTGAGTGTACCTTGGACAGTACACCAGTCCACCCTTAAGGAAATCAGTCCTGATGCTGAAGCTAAAGCTCCAATCCTTTGACCACCTGATGCAACGAGCTGACTCATTGGAAAGACCCTGATGCTAGGAAAGATTAAAGGCAAAAGCAGAAGGAGGCGGTAGAGGGTGAGATGGTTAGATGACATCACTTATTCAAAGGACTTGAATTTCAGCTAACTCCTGGAGATAGTGAAGGACAGGGAAGCCTGGCATGCTGCAGTTGCAAAGTGTTGAACATGACTTAGCAGCTGAAAAACAAAAGAAAACATGGAGAGTGGTGAAAACTATGGCATCTAGGGAATAATTGCTCAGTTTCAAGGGGCAGAAACTATTTAGATCTTGCCATCATTGCCTGGGAAAGGAGACCTCGGATAGCTGATTTTATGCAAAGTCTCCCAATTTTAAAATATTGTTTTCTTGAAAACTTACAAATACTGTACAACAACCAATGTTTAGATCAGATAGTATGTATGTGTGAGTCTCATTTGATTCCAGATCTTCCATCTTGCATTCAGTTAATATTATTATTAATAGCAGCTATCATCATTGGGCTCTTAATCTTTGTCAGATACTGTATCCATTAGTTTTTGCTGTTTAAAACCTCCCCAGTGGCTTAAGGCAGCTATTTTAAATTTATCTCAAAATTTGGGTTGGCAACAGAGACTGGACTCAGCTGAGCATTTCTGGTCTTGGCTGGCTTCCTGATATGTCTACAGTCAACTTTCATTTGGTTAAATCCTTACACTCGGTGGGGTTGGCTGGCTGTCCTCTCACATGTTCAGGGCAACTAGGCCACATGCTTGTCATCCTATAGGAGGCTAGCTGGAGCTTGTTTACATGGCAGCAACAGTGTTCCAAGAGTGCAAGAGGGCCTCTTGAAGCCTAGTTTTGGGACACTTACGTTGCATTCCATTGTCCCAGAGCAAGTCACAGGGCCAGTCCAGACTCATGGAGTGAAGAGAGAGACTTCATCACTTAGTATAAAGAGCTGTGCTCAGTCGCTTCAGTCATATTCGACTCTTTGGAACCCCATGGACTGTAGCCCACCAGGCTCCTCTGTCCATGGAATTCTCCAGGCAAAAATACTGGAATGGGTTGCCATTTCCTCCTGCAGAGCATCTTCCTGACCCAGAGATTGAACTTGCATCTCTCGTGTTTCCTGAGTTGGCAGGCGGATTCTTTACCACTAGCGCCACCTGGGCTACAAAGTCACATTTACAGTGGGGTGTGGGCACAGAGAAAGGGATGACGGAGGCCATTTTTTGCAATAAAATCTACCACATTTAATCACTTATATTGATAATGTCATTTAATCTTTATCACCCTCTTGAGAGGCAAGTATTTCTTCACCCAGTTTAAAGACGAGAAAACGGAGGCTTAAAATGTTGTTTCTCAAGTACTCATAGCTGTGTCTTGAATTGAGATCAAGATATGCTAATAATGATTTTTAAAGGGTCCCTGTTCAATTCACTGGAGGCTTAGAGTACCCTACTGTACTCCTCTACTCCACTGCCTCCTTAACCGTCTCAGACCCCATCCCATTCTCAGGGAGTGGAGTGGGGGTCACCCAGGAAGTTGACCCAATAGTGACTGCTGGCCTGCCTGGATCTCAGAAGGTTGTTAGCACTAGATTCCTTTTTGCTGTGTGTCAGAAGTCCGTCAACCCCTTTGCTTCCTCCACAGTTCCCATATCAGGCAGGGACTACCACCCACTGTCTTTTAGTCACCCTCTGATTCCTGGAGTTCGCATGTCCGTGTCCTTGCTTCTGGAATCCTGACCACTCCAATGCATCGATCTAGCTCTAGCCTCTGTCCCAAACCCTCACCATGCTCCTCCCCTCTGTAGTTAACCAGTAAGTATGCAACTCTATCTGCAACACAGTCATTTTGAGCTCTCATGGGAGACTTTGGAGTACATGGCTAGTAAATACCTCTAAAAGAGGCCTCTTTCTGCTGCTTAGAGATTTGGGAAAATATAAAATTCCTACAAATCCTTTTTAATAAGCACTATGAAAGCCCTATTCCATCCTCATTCAGAGGCTGGAAATTCTGAATGTCCTCAGAGGGTTACAATATGTTTGATAGATGCCTAGGGAACTAGTTTTCTGAGTCCTGGCTTGGTGAATGCTAGCCCTGCATATGTTGGAAAAACATGACTGGCTTGGAAACTGTTGAGGACAAATGCCTTGTTTTTCTTCTGGCTTGGTTTTAAATAGAGAGTAGGAGGTTGGGCGGGAACCGAGGGGGAGTAGAGAGAGAACAGGCATTGTTGTGTAGGGTTTTGGATGCCCCTGCACGAAGTCTGAAACAAAAACCAGAGCCCCATTCGGCAAACAGCCTTTAGGATGAGTCACGGTGAGGGAAGTGAGGCTGGGTGTCCACTCTTTGTACTTACTGCCTGCGATCATGGCAAATACTTAAATGATTGGGAAAGCAGTGTGAGTGGGAAACGAGAGAGAGAGAGAGAGAGAGAGAGAGAATGAGAGAGAGAGAGAGGAGTTACAGGCGTCACTAACTTTAAAGGAAGACAAAAAAGGAGATCTTTTTTATTCAACATTATTCATTTTAACTAGAGAAACAAATGGCCTTTTTAAAATTTAGAAAGCCCTTAGAGACCCAGGAGTTTGGAAATTACAAGAAGCCTAAGTTGGACCCCCCCAACACAGTAGTTCTCAGACTTTGATATATATTAGAATCATCTGAGAATAAAACCCCTACCATACTCAGGTTGCTCTCTGGACCAACTACATCAGAATCTGTAGTATCAGTTGTTGTTTAGTCACGAAGTTGTGTCCAACCCTTTTGCAATCTCATGGACTGAAGCCTGCCAGCCTCCACTGTCCATGGGATTTCTCAGGCAAGAATACTGGAGTGGGTTGCCGTTTCCTCCTCTGGGAGATCTTCCCAACCCAGGGACTGAACCCTCATCTCCTGCATTGGCAGGCAGATTCTTGACCACTGAGCCTCCAAGGAAGCCCCTGTAGTATCAGTAGGTATCGGTAGATTCTAAAGCATCCCAGGTGATTCCAGTGTTGCATCTAGGTTTAAGAACTACTGCTCAAAGTGAAACTTGACAAACGGTTGCTATGTGATAAGACTCATACAAGGTATAAAAAGCACAAAGGGTGACATGTAGTCAGAATCTTAATGAAAAAGAAAATAAAACCACAAAATGCAACCTGCTCTCTTTCTGACAGTTTGTTCAATTTGATTTAATATTTCAGGCAATTTTCAAATTAAAAACGATGAGACTGTTTTGTGTTCACATTACTCCAGGCATTTAATAAAGATGCAGTCGCTTCCTTGTTTTGTACTTCTAGACCTTAGCTTTTCAGTTTCTTTTTTCAGTATTTAGTCCATTAAAAGAAAAGAAGAAAAGCAAACAAAAGTTCCCAATCAGCTTCCTAATTTGTTAGTAGGTCTTATCAGAAAATATACAGATTTTTGATGGAATTTGCATTAAAAACACATGGAACATTCCCTTCCAAAATTTTTCTTCACAATTCTGAAATTTGAGTTCGAACTAAAATAATTTGATGAGTTGTTCTGGAAATAACTCCACTATTCAATAGGATTTTGTTGTACAATAACATCTAATGATAAATAATAACAACAAAAATCTTTGATTTCCTTCAAAAGAAGGATGCATGTATGGGGCATGATTCATCTGATGTCGATTTTTTATCCAAATGTACTCTAACCTTAGTAGGGTCTAGGTTAAGCCTATGGCTTAATTCAGGGGTATTTTTACTATTATTCATATTATACAAACTTAGCTAAAATCTCTTATTCTTCCTTTGAAGAAAATTTAGAGCAAACATCACAACTCATTGCTATTATTATCGTCAAAAATGATGGTAATGATCCATTCAGCCTGCTCTTGTCCCAGCTGAAAAGGAAATTTTTAAATTAACTGGTCAGTAAAAAATTGGAGTATGATTCAAACATTAGTATTATAGTAGAATCCCTAACTTTGTGATAGCAGTGCTTCTATATCTGTTGTATCTATCAATATATCTATCTCATTTCCACTGATATCTCTCTATATTTTTCATGTATATTATATGTGTGCATTTTATAAATTTAATTTTTCTACTCTACTGGCTTGGAAATTATAATCTTTTTCCATTCCTCAAAATTTTAACATGCATTATTAACAAAGACTAAATTTAATATCTCCTTCTGTAGAACGAACATTTTAAATTCCTTGCAACTCCTCTCTTTTTACACATTACTTTCTCCAGTATTTTAGTTATGTCTTGTTTTTAATTTGCAAGTTAGACATTAATTGGTTTTGTACCATTAAATTTTAATTTTTTTCATTTGTTATCAACATTTTCAATGGAGATGGCTTCCAAGAAATCCATAAGGCTTTTAGGGGAATATAGCTGTGTTCTGCTATATCCTTCCCCCTCACTTTCTGCACCTCAAAGAGGACTACTTTAATGCTGCTAGATCATTCTTTTAGTTTCACCTCCATGTGCATGCATTCACCTCCATACTTCTTGATAAATATTTCTAAATACCGCTACTTTATTTTTAAAGATTTTTAAACTTTTTATTTTGTATTGAGACATAGCTGATTAACAATGTTGTGATGGTTTCAGATGAACAGCAAAGGGACTCAGCTATACATATATATGTATTCTTTCTCCCCCAAACTTCCCTCCCATCCAGGCTGCCACATAACATTGAGCAGAGTTCTATATGCTATACGGTAGATCCTTGTTGGTTATCCATTTAATTTTTTTTCTTTTTTTTAATTTTAATTGGAGGTTAATTACTTTACAATATTGTATTGGTTTTGCCATACATCAACATGGTTATCCATTTTAAATATAACAGTAAATATCACTGCTTCTTAATTCTTTAGTTTTAGAGATTGCCTATTGTCTTTCCAGTACAAGAGACAGGATGTTATACCAATATTCAACATTTATGTTGCTATGACTACACAAATGCTAATCTATCTGACTGCCAGATTGTATGATCACACTTCCTTTCCTGAAAAAGGTTTAGTTTTCTCTGAAGTTAATAATTTTGTTTCTTTGTTTTGCATTTTGTTTTGCTTAGTTTTCAAAATACTTAACACAAATTAAAGCCCAAACTTTTCCTTTGTTATATAAACCTCATCTTGATATGCTTAAACTCATTCTAAGATAATGTGGCTGAGCCATTTCCTTGAAGAGTCCTTATATCCTTATCTTTGGGACTTTTCTTTCAGGCTTGTCAGATTACATCAGAAAGAAACTTCCAGTAGGAGGCTGCTTGTCAGTATTCTGGGTGCTGGATTAGAGAAGAAAACTGAAGGTCTTAACATTGCTTATGTAAACTTGGACTTAATATTACTTTTTCATACAGTACCCTTGTTTTCAAGTCCAGAAACTCTGGGTTTTTCTCTCATCAAAATGAAAACGACTTGCATTCAGAAGGGCAGTTGCCTGGCTATGTGATAGAAGGGAGAAGATGTAAGATTTTGTTTTTTAAATAGACTTTCAATAGATCTTCTTATTTTGAACTCTACATGCCCATCTGCTTTGAGAGGTAACTCTCACCTCCAACTCAGGGTTCTGTGAAAACAATCAGATTGCTCTAGTCTTTAGATTCAGCTCTCTCAGTCCTGCTAAATTAGTTAATTTAGCTTTCCATCTTCCATAATTGCTATCTTTCTTTTTTGTTTGCATTGTCCTTATGAATTCATGCCTTAAAATTCTTTTATATTTGTTTCAGGGGAGTTTTAGGCACCTGTAGAAGTCAATGAGAGTGTTGAATTTAGGCAAGTTCAAGTTGAGGATGCGTTCAAGTTAAGGTTACCAATAATGATTCAGTGATTACTTTTTAGACCCATATGTCTTCCTGTTTCTTTGCTCACTATTCTTTCTTGCATTCAGTCCTTTCTTTGGGAACATTTTCCTTCTTTTTAAAACATATACTTTAGAAGTTCTTTTAATAAAGGTTTGCCGGTAAACTCAGTTCTTGTCTGAAAAAAAAGTACTTATTTCACCTTCATTCTTAAAGCATATTGTTTCATATACTGCAATTCTAGACTGACAGTTATTTTCTCTCAGCATACAGAAGATATTAATCCATTGTTGTTATTGAGAAATATGTTAGATTTTATTCTGTTCTCTTTAAGCAACTCTGTGCTGAAATCATGATTTTTCATCTCTCTCTTTTCAGCTGAATCTGTTCTTTTGTTAAACCATCTATTATTGCATTTTGTTTACTTCTGTGACTATATTTTTATTTCTGGAAGTTCTATTTATATTTGTAAAAATTTGTCTGGGAATATTTTGTAGTGGGTCATGTTATTACTTCAATTTTCTTATTCTTTAATCACTTTAAGTATACTTATTTTGTGGCATATAGCCAGTAATTATATCATCTGAATTTTTTGATAATCAGATTCTCTAATTCCTGGTAGGTTTTCTCCTCCATGTGTTTTCTAATATTGGATATTGAACTTCTTTTTGATTGGTTTTTATTTAAGGAAATCCTGTAAGGAATGGAATATGACCTTCTGAAGAGATATGAATTTGCTTCTGCTAAGCAAACTCAGGACCACCTTATACATTTCTTACTTTGATTTGCGGCCTCCTAAAATATGTAAGTTATGAACTGCAAATGGGCAAAAACAAACCTATGATTTTAAGTTCTCAGGAAAGAAGATTTTAAAATTTATTTTGTTTTTGTATCCAAAGCCCTGGTCAGTTTGTTACTGTAAACAAATTTTATTTGTCATCTTCTTTTGCTAGTAGATTCTTTTTTCTATTTCATGCTTTCTTTGAATCTGTACCCTATAAGGAATTACTGAGGAATCAGACCCCAAATCTTTCCCTCAAATGGCCAGAGACAGTCCTCCGCCCCATGTTTTCAAGTCTCATTGTATTTTGTCCCCTGTGGTTTTCCTTACTTTCTTGTGGGCTCAACTATGAATTTAGTGATTTTTCTCCAGCCTGTCAATATGTTTTATATTGGAGGGCTGTTCTTCCCCCCAAGATAGCTGCTCTGCTGCATCTCCAGAAACAGAAGTTGTGATATATCTGTAAGACAAGAGAAGACAGGAGAAATGAGGACAAAGATGGGAAGATGTTGAAGTTAGTAGATTGGATGAGATCCAAATTATAGGTTGTTTTGGAAGGAAGAAAATGATGGATGTTTAGAAAACATAAGACAAATCCAAATTGAGATATTTCCTACAAAATAGCTAGCCTATACCCTTTCAAAATATTCAGGTCAAGAGACAAAGATTGAAGAACTATACCAGAATAAAGAAACTGAGAGACATGATGGCTAAATGGAAGGAATGACACTAGATTGGGATTCTATACTGGAAAAAAACAGCTATAAAGGACATTGTTGAAACAATTGATGACATTTAGATATGGACATGGTTTAAGTAATACTGTCATATTAATATTGAATGTCTTACCTTTGATAACTATGGTGTGGTTACATAAGAGAAGGTACTTGTCCTTAAAAGACACACGTTGAAGTTTGTAGGGATCAAGGGGCACAACTATTAAGTGGTTCAGAAAATAATATGCACACACATAACTATATATTTTTATATATGGAGAGAGATTTATAAAGCAAATTAAGCAAAGTTAAACAATTGTGAATTTAGAAAAAGGGTGTATGGAAATTCCTTGTACTATTCTTGCAACATTTCTCTAAGTTTGAAATTATATCAAAATTTTTAAGTGGGGAAGTGCTGAGAAACCACTTTAGGAAATAATTTTAGGAAAAGAGAGAAGGAAAATAAGGAGATGAAGGAGAGCAAATTAGAACATGTTATTGATATAGGAAGATAACTAACTAAGCATAGATGACCAAAGTCGAGGATATTTCGCTTTGTTCAGGACATCTCCTCCTTATGTTACCCACACTTGAGTTCACAGAGACATCAGAAAATATTTCAGAACCACTGGATTCTTCATGTTCTTGCAAACAAATCATGCAGTCACTTTGTAAATTACCTAAACTAAGTGGTGTTATGATTCATTGATTCATTCAGCAAATATAACATCCTCACATTTTAAAATAACTTTTGCTTTTGCCATATTAAATTAATATCTTTGGAGTAGCTATAGTCTGAAAAGCAAGATCTGACATTTCTTCTTTCGAAAGCATTGAATAGAACTATGCTTTTCACCGGGAATAGTTTGTGATTATTGTGGAAATTTTATAATTACATTCTATTAATGAGAATTATCCTTTCCCTTATAAGATTTGGGGTTTTCAAATTTAAGACATAGTTTCCATATCAAACTTTAGGTTGAGTTTTGCTAAATTTGTGAAATATATAATTTAATTTGATGATATCATGCACCAGCTATTTTATATCACATTGTAGCTATTACTTTAGTATTCTTGTTGAAAAGGCAATGATTTTCCTGAACAATTGGGGGAGAAATGATTGTGCTTTCTTTCTTTAGTACTATAATTAAGATGTTTAAATAACCAGTACTCCCTGCTGCTTTAGAGACGGTAGAAAAAGTTGGGGGAGGGAGGACTTGATTGAATTCTGCCTTTGAAGGAGAACACTCACTTTGATTTTTAAAAATCTTCACAAATAGCTTTAAGAATTTAAAGATATAATTAACTATCATGGTTATATAAGTGTTATATGTCAATTGCAACATGTAAAATGATCATATATATTTAAAGTCAGTTAACTCTTTAGCTTGTTGCTGCTGCTGCTAAGTCACTTCAGTCATGTCCGACTCTGTGCGACCCCATAGACAGCAACCCACCAGGCTCCCCTGTCCCTGGGATTCTCCAGGCAAGAACACTGGAGTGGGTTTCCATTGCCTTCTCTGACTCTTTAGCTTAGGTGTTGGCAAACTTTTTGTGTAAAGTCATATAGTAAATATTTTTGGCTTTGCAAGCCGTGAAATAGTTTTTGCGACTAGTCAGTTCTGCTTTTGTAGTGTATGCAAGTGAGTCGGAGTGGCCATATTCCAAACAACTTTATTTACAAAACAGGCAGTGGGCTAGATTTGTCCCTTGAGCCATAGCTTGCCATTCCCTGCTTTAATTTACAGTTATTTCATGTTGGAATGTGCCAGCCTTATCTTAAGGGAAATTCAAATAATGAAAGGGAATAATTTTTCATTTTAGAGAAAATTTCACTGGTTACTCATGTTCTCCCAGTACTGTGTGTCAAGGGTAGAAATCAGGAGAACCAACTGTCAAAACTCAAGCAATAAAAACCAACATATCTGTGTATCTGTGATAATTAAGAAAACCAAGACAAAATAAACTCCAAAATAAAGGAAAACCAAAAATCTAGTTTCTGTTAAAAAACAAAAGAAAATGGTTTCATTTTGCTGTATCTTCCAACTGCCCTCCAGTTTCCATTCTTTTCCTTTACCTGTTGTTAGGGATGAAGAATTAAGTCAGTCAGTCCTTGGACTCCAAATTATTTTTGAATTCAGAAGGTTTGTTATTGAATGAAGTGCAAAGAAATAGAGGAAAACAATAGAATGGAAAAGACTAGAGATCTCTTCAAGAAAATTAGAGATACCAAGGGAATATTTCATGCAAAGATGAGCACAATAACAGACAGAAATGGTATGGACCTAACAGAAGCAGAAGATATTAAGAAGAGGTGGCAAGAATACACAGAAGAACTCTACAAAAAAGATCTTCACAACCCAGATAACCATGATGGTGTGCTCACTCACCTAAAGCCAGACATCCTGGAGTGCAAAGTCAAATGGGCCTTAAAAAGCATCACTATCAACAAAGCTAGTGGAGATGATGGAATTCCAGTTGAGCTATTTCAAATCCTGAAAGATGATACTGTGAAAGTGCTGTACTCAGTATGCCAGAAAATTTGAAAAACTCAGCAGTGGCTACAGGACTGAAACAGATCAGTTTTCATTTCAGTTCCAATGAAGGGCAATGCCAAAGAATGTTCAAACTACCACACAATTGCACTCATCTCATACACTAGCAAAGTAATGCTGAAAATTATCCAAGCCAGGCTTCAACCATATGTGAACTGAGAACTTCCAGATGTTCAAGCTGGATTTAGAAAAGGCAGAGGAACCAGAGATCAAATTGCCAACATCTGTTGGATCATCAAAAAAGCAAGAGAGTTCCAGGAAAACATCTACTTCTGCTTTATTGATTACGCCAAAGCCTTTGACTGTGTGGATCACAACAAACTGTGGAAAATTCTTCAAGAGATGGGAATACCAGACCAACTTACCTGCCCCCTGACAAGCCTGTATGCAGATCAAGAAGCAACAGTTAGAACTGGACATGGGGCTAGTTCCAACTGGACTAGTTCCAACTGGTTCCAATTGGACTGGTTCCAAATTGGGAAAGGAGTATGTCAAGGCTCTATATTGTAACCCTACTTATCTAACTTGTATGCAGAGTACATCATGTAAAATGCTGGACTGGATGAAGCACAAGCTGGAATCAAGCTTGCTGGGAGAAATATCAATAACCTCAGATATGCAGATGATACCACCCTTATAGCAGAAAGCGAAGAGGGACTAAAGAGTCTCTTGATGAAAGTGAAAGAGGAGAGTGGAAAAAGTTGGCTTAAAGCTCAACATTCAAAAAATGAAGACTATGACATCCAGTCCACCCCTTCATGGCAAATAGGTGGGGAAACAATGGAAATGGTGACAGACTTTATTTTCTTAGGCTCCAAAATCACTGCAGATGGTACTGCAGCCATGAAATTAAAAGATGCTTGTTCCTTGGAAGAAAAGCTATGACCAACCTAGACAGCATATTAAAAAGCAGAGACATTACTTGCCAACAAAGGTCCGTCTAGTCAAAGCTATGTTTTTTCCAGGAGTCATGTATGGATGTGAGAGTTGGGCCATAAAGAAAGCCCTGAGCCAAAGAATTGATCCTTTTGAACTGTGGTGTTGAAGAAGACTCTTGAGACTCCCTTGGACTGCAAAGAGATCAAGCCAGTCAATCCTAAAGGAAATCAGTCCTGAATATTCATTGGAAGGACTGATGCTGAAGCTGAAGGTCCAATCCTTTGACCACCTAATGTGAAGAACTGACTCATTTGAAAAGACCCTGATACTGGGAACGATTGAAGGCAGAAGGAGAAGGGGACAACAGAGGATGAGATGGTTGGATGGCATCACCAATTCGATGGACATGAGTTTGAGCAATCTATGGGAGTTGATGATGGACAGAGAAGCCTGGCATGCTGCAGTCATGGGGTCTCAGATTTGGACATGACTGAATGACTGAACTGAACAGTTATTGAATGAATGAATGAATATATTTGGTAGTACGTCTTCCAACTTAAAAGTTCCTTTCACAGGAGTTTGTCATGGAGCATTATTAGCTCTCCTTGAATAAAATGCTTTCAGCCAAATTATACATAAGCGTTTTCATTTGGAAAATGTCTTTAAATAGCAATTAGGTACAACTTGTTTTGTAAAGGAGGACCACTGTGTTAACATCATTCCCCACATTATACTCTTACTGAGTGGCAGCCTTTGATGAGTTTTAGGTATATTTCAATTATCCCAGCAATAGTTTGAAGTTCAAGTTAATGAAGTTATAAATGCATTCTTTTAGAGTTTAATCTAAAAGTTCACCTGAAAGTATGGTTTGTCATAAGAAATTTGTTGACTTACTATTAAGATCATTTCGAAGCAAAGTACATTTATATCCTTTTATCATTCATGAAGTACTTTTCATGTAATTATCTCAATTGATTTCAGTAACAACTTTGTTAGATATGCCACTTTAAAGTATTTTTATGTTTTTGAACAAGTGTTGGAAAAAAATACATGCTTACATTTCTATATTCATCATGTTTAGGAAATTAAACTGTAAGCTCTGTTTAGGTGGAACAATGTCTTATTCACTGTTGTATCCACAGCAGCTAGTACTACTGCCATATAATAGGCATTCTGTACATATTGTTGCATCAATAAATTAGTAGGTGTGAAGTAAGACATATATCAAAGTTCCTACTATAGAGAGGAGAAAACAAAAATTCAGAGATTTTCAATGATGTACTTAAGTGTGAATGGCTGGTAAGTAGAAATAGAACTGGAGTACAGAAAATATTAATCAAATAATGCATATAAATTGCTTAGCACAATGCCTAAGGCATAACAGATGATCAGTGTGTACTTATTTTGCATTATATGCATGCATACCTGTGTACCTGTGTGCTCAGTCACTTCAGTCATGTCCGACCCCATGGACTGAAGCCTGCCAGGCTCCTTCATACATGGGATTTCCCAGGCAAGAATACTGGAGTGTGTTGCCCTTTCCTTCTCCAGGGGATCTTCCCAACCCAGGGGTGAAACCCATGTCTCCTGCATTGCAGGTGCATTCTTTACCCTCTGAGCAACCTGGGAAGTCCATATTCTATGCATGTATTCACTTAATTTAGTGATCTTTCTACTATACTGCACCATAGTAACAGTACATATGATAGAAAATAATCCAGTATTTTAAATAGCATCTACTAAAATGTAAATATATCCTCAAAGACTAATTAATTTCTCTCTTCTTCATTTTCACATATTATCTTAAGTTGATTTAAAACCCAAAGACAATTAAATTGAATTTTATGCAAGAGCATAAAAATAAAGCTATCTTCTATTCATCATACACCAATTTGCCTGTGTCAAAGAGGAAAACTTCCATTTAGCCCCCTGAAATGTATACAAGCTGTTGTTCCCCTTTGCAAATAAAGATCCATTTACTTTGTAAATTACCATTAATTACAAACAAAAGCCCAGAAATAGGTCTGTGCAGATTCACGCCAGTTAGGCAGCTCTTAAATAGTGAGCTTTGCCTGAGTCCTATTTTAAATACCTTCATTATTAACAATGTCATGTTATCCTTAGAACTGAATACCGTGCAGTAAACCCCTAAAATAAAATTTTGAACATTTCAAAACAGTCAAGGCAGCCTTTACAGAAAGTATTTTGCCACATACCTACTAAACCAAGCCATCTATTGATACAAACATACATTTTTCTTTCATAAGTCTGCTTTTTGGAGGGTGTCTCATTTTGGTAAGGGCAGAGAACTGTCAGTTTTTCAAGTAAGGCTCATATTTATTTATTTAAACACAGATGAACTTTTCTTATTTTAACTTCCTTAAAGACTTCATAGGGGAAGTCTTTAGAAGTGTTCATATTTTATTACTGATGATTGTTTTAGTAAAATACTTTCAAAGAGTGATGTCTAGGTTCACAGAATGAGCTTTTCTGACATCCTCATTATTCTAAAGTCTTTCCTCCAGAATTTTATTTTTGCCACAAACATCAATGCCATACTTGAAAAGGCAACTTTAATTTGCCTGCTTTAAGTAGGAGACTGATGTTTTAGAGAGTAGTTTGAGAAAGACATTTATGATCCCAAAGGTCACTTGATCCAAATTTGAATTCATGTTCCTCTGCCTCCAGTGCCTGTGCTCTATTCACTATAGCAGGCTGGGAAAAATTAAAAATTTGCCTTTCCAAAAATCCAAGAAGAAAGAATAGGAGCTAATGGAGACCATTAAAAAAATCCCAAAATGTGTATATCTACATCCTTAAAGAATGGGCAGTTCTAAAGTCCAATAAACCTTCTTGAATAAAATATGCATTATAACCAATAAATGTGAAAAATATGTGCAACTAAAAGGTGAGGAAATACAAAAAGCTACAGAAACTTACTTTTTTTCCTCATCTGATTTACAAAAAGATTACATATACAAATAATTAAAGATGAACTGGAGTCATTGTCATTTGGAGAGAGTTTTGAAAAGTAAGCTTAGCATTCTAAGTTTTCTAGGCTTCTGGAATTATCCCTTTCTTGACTATCTGAGTAAGATTTTTTCCTGAAATCTATTTCTCTTCCAATTGGTTCTAAGGACTTCCTAAAAGACAGCAGTACTTACTGGTTGTTACTTGTCAGCTGTTTCTTAGAATACAGCTGCAACTTTGTCTTCAATCATGTGTAGACAGTTTGATGACATTTCCCCAAATGTTTCTGTCTTCTTTTAACAGAGAGAGAGAGAATTTCTTACAAGGACACTATTCTATCAGGGTCCTATCCTTATGAACTCATTTAAACTTCCTTCCTTAAAGGTCCTTTCTTCAAATACAGTTAGAGGTTAGGGGTTAGGGCTTCAGCATATGCATTTTGGGTGAAGAGAGCATTAAGTCCATAACAACATTAGACTGTGGTTTTAGATGGATGGATGGATGGAGAGAGAGAGAGAAGGATGGATGGATGGAGAGAGAGAGAAAAGTATCTAAACCAGCTAATGAAAGGCTATACAAAGAGATACACTAAAAACATAGTAGATAGGAACAAATGGATTTTTTTAAATATTCAAATAATCCACAGAAGAGCAGCAAAAAGAAAACAGAAATTTAAAATAAGAACAAACAAACAAAAACTAAATATTATAAAATAGCAGATTTGGGCTCTAACATAGGCTTCCCTGATGGCTCATTGAGTAAAGAATCTGCCTACAATGCAGGAGACACAGGAAACACAGGTTTGATCTGTAAGTGATTTAAATATATCAATTAAAAAACAGAGACTGACATGGTGGTTTAAAAAAAAGATGACCCAATAATATGCCATCTACAGGAAACTCACTTCCAATAAAATGATATAGGTAGGTTGAAAGTAAAATGATGAAAAAATATAAAATGAAAATAATAATAAAGAAAAAGGACAACTGGTTGTTAATATCAGTTAATTAGACTTCAGAGCAGAAAAGTGTTACTAGGGACAAAAAAGTATATTGCATAATGATAGTGAGTCAATCCACCAAAACATAATAATCCTAAATGTAAATATGCAAATAACAGAACATCAAAATTTGTGAAGCAAATACTTACAGAATTGAAAGGAGGAATAGACAAATTTATAATGGTAATTGAATAGTTTTAACACTTCTCTGTCAAAAACTGATAAAAACAACTAGAGAGAAAAATCAAGGTGGTTCTAGAAGAACACAACACCATTAACCAACAGAATCTCACTGGCATTTACGGAGCACTCCATCCAACTGAATGCATATTCTTTTCTAGAGCTATGAAACATACACCAAGATGTCATATATCCAGGCATAAAATAAACCTCGAAACATTTAAAATAATTTAACCATACAGAGTGCATCTTTGAACAAAATAGAAGCAAACTAGAAATCAGAAAGAAGAGGAAATCTCCAAATATCTGCAAACAAAATAGCACACTTCTAAATAAACCAAGAATAAAAAAAAAATCTCAAGGGAAAAATTTTTTAAATATATTGAAGTAAGGGAAAATAAAAATACATATCAAAATTTGTGAAATACAACTATAGTAGTATTGACAGGAAAATTTATATTGCTAAATATTTGAATTATAAAAGAGGAAATGTCTAAAATCAATAATTTAAGTTACTACCTCAAGAAACTAGAAAAAGCAAGTCGAAGGAAAGAGTTAATAAACAGTAGGAATTAATGAAATTAGAAACATAAAAATAATAAAGAAATATAATGAAACAAAAAACTAGTTATTTGAAAAGTTCAATAAAATTGACAAACCTCTAGAGAAGCTGACAAGAAAAGAAGATACAAGTTAATAATATCAGAAATATATTATGACAGGAACTATTATGTAAAGCACTATCCATATAAATTTGACAATTTAGGTAAACTGGACCAATGCTTTGAACAATTCAAACTATCACAATTCACCCCTTATGAAACAGATTTTTTTATTAAAATTATTGAGTAAATGAAATTCATAGTTGAAAATTCCCCAAGAAGAAATCTCCAGAGGACAATTCTAAATTTATTTCATTAATCCAGTAATAACTAGATGCTAAAATCAGAAAAAAGACAGTACTCTGCCCCCCACCCCAAACTACTACAAACCAATATCTCTCATGAATATAGATGCAAATATTCTTGACAAACTATTAAGATGTAGTATTTATCAACACATGAAAATAATTATATACCATGACCAAGAAGAGTTTGTCCCAAGGAAGCAAGGCTGATTCAGTAGTCAAAAACACATCAGTGGAATTCACCATACCAACGGGCTAGTGAAGGGAAAAAATTTACATGATCATTGTAACTGCAGAAAAGGCATTTGATGAAGTTCAACACCCCTTTGGAATAAAACCTCTCAGGAAACTAGTTATAGAAGAGAATTTTCTCAACTTGATAAAGAACATCTAAAACAAAATGAAAACAAATAACTCACAGCTAACATTATACTTAATTTTGTTCTAAGATAAGGAATAAGGCAACTATGCCTTTTCTCACCACTGCTATTTAACATGGTCTTAGAAGTTCTAGCCAGCACAATAAAGCAAGAAAAGGAAAGAAATGTCATAAAGCTCTGAAAGAAAGAAATAAAACTGTACCTATTTATAGTTGACATGATAGTCTGCATAGAAAATCCCAAGGAATCTACAGATAAACACCCTTTTCACAGGATATAAGATCAGTGTATGTTAATTGTGTTTCTGTAGACTAGGAATGAGCTGTGAAAACCAAAATAAAAACCACAACACTGTTTATAATTTCTCTAAAGGAAGGGAAACAATGTGGATAAAGATCTAACAAAATATGTACCGAACTTGTATGCTGAACTATAAAATGCTGACAAAAGAAATGAAATGTGTAAATAAATGGAGAAGCATATCATTTTCATGATTTGGAAGACTCATAATAGAAAGAAAAAAGATCAGTTCATCCCAGATCTATGTACAGATGTATCACATTATCAAAATCTCAGCATGACATTTGTTGTAGATACAGGCAAGAATATTCCACAATTCATATGGAAAGACTAAGGGACTAGACTAGCCAATTTTTTGGAAAAAGAAGAATGAAGTGCAAGGAGTCAATCTATCCTATTCCAAGAATTATAACCTGATAACAGTCATCAAGACTCTGTTGGTACTGGTGAAGGGATAGACACATTGATCAATGAAACAGAATATTAAAACCAGAAATAGTGCCACACAATTACAGAAAATTTATTTTTTGCAAAGTTGTAAAAAAATTCAATGGAGGAAGGATAGTCTTGTTACTGAAAGGTGCTGAAATAATTGAGAAGGCAATGGAAACCCGCTCCAGTACTCTTGCCTGGAAAATCCCATGGACGGAGGAGCCTGGTGGGCTGCAGTCCATGGGGTCGCTAAGAGTCGGACACGACTGAGCGACTTCACTTTCACTTTTCACTTTCATGCATTGGAGAAGGAAATGGCAACCCACTCCAGTGTTCTTGCCTGGAGAATCCCAGGGACAGGGGAACCTGGTGGGCTACTGTCTATGGGGTCACACAGAGTTGGACACAACTCAAGTGACTCAGCAGCAGCAGAAATAATTGAATATTTGTAGGCAAAAAAAGTGAACCTCAATCTAAACCTCATGCTGCTGCTGCTGCTGCTGCTAAGTCAGTTCAGTCGTGTCCGACTCTGTGCGACCCCATACAAAAATTAACTCAAAATGTCCCATAGATTTAAATATAAAGCCTAAAGTTATAAAACTTCAAATGTAACATAGGAGAAAAATCTCTGAGACTTGAACTTTTGTGAAAAGTTTTCAGACATGACACAAAAGCATAATTCATAAAAGAAAAAAATCAAAATTAGACTTAATAATTTAAAACTTTTGTTCTGTGAAAGACCTTGTTAAGAGAGTAACAAGATGGACTACAGACTGGAAAAAAATTTGCAAAGCACATGTCCTTTATTAGTAAAGAACTCATGTAGAGTATATAAAGAACTCTCAAAAGTCAACAGTAAAAATCAAGCAAGTAAATTAGAAAATGGGCAAAAGACATGAGAGATAGTTTACCATCGGGGATAAAAAGACAGCAAATAAATGTAAAAATATATTCAACGTCAATAGCCATTAAGGAAATGCAAATTAAGATCATTATCAGCTATTGCTGTACACCTGTAAGAATGGCAAAAATTTTAAAAAATGATACCAATTGTTTGCAAGGATACAGAGAAACTAGATCTCTTGTAGATTGCTTGTTAGAGTGTAAAATGGTTCATCAACACTGGAAAATAGTTTTACAATTTCTTTAAAAATCTAAATATGCATTTACCACATAACCCAGGAATTGAACTCTTAGGCATTCATGCCCCCAAAAATGAAAATTTATGTCCACATAGCTTTATTTTGGACTTCCCAGGTGGCACTAGTGGTAAAGAACCTGCGTCCCAATGCAGGAGACACAAGAGATGTGGGTTTGATCCCTGGGTTGGGAAGACCCCCTGGAGGAGGGCCTGGCAACCCAATCCAGTATTCTTGCCTGGAGAATCCCATGGACAGAGGAGCCTAGTGGGCTACAGTCCATAAGGTTGCAAAGAGTCAGACATGACTGAAGCAACTGATCATGCATGCACAGTTTTATTTTCAATAGTCAAAAACTAGTAACAACCTAACTATCCCTCAGTGGGTAAGTGGTTAAATAAACTGTGGTACACATGTAAGATGGTATGTTACTCAGCAATAAAAAGGAGCAAACTATTGATATACACGGGAACTTGATGGATCTCAAGGAAATTGTCCTGAATGAGAAAATAAAGCCAGTCTCTAAAGGTTATACACTATATGATCTATTTATATAACATTCTTGAAATGTCAGAACTATAGAGATAGAAAATAGATTAGTGGTCAGGAGTTAGAGATGAGGGGAGAAGGTAGAGAGGTGTATATGATTATAAAGGAATAGCATGAGAGAGATCTTTATGATGATGGAATAATTCTTTATCTTGTTGTAGGTGGTTGTTACATCAAAATATATCTATATATATATTGTACCTTTAAATGGAGAAGGAAATGGCCACTTGCTCCAGTAATACTTGCTTGGAAAATTCCATGGACAGAGGAGCCTGGTGGGCTACAGTCCATGGGGTCGCAAAGAGTCAGACACAACTGAGGATGCACGTACACATGTACCTCTAAGAAAGAAAAATAATTTTAAAGGACTTAAACTATCTGAGACTTATTTTAAAGTGACAGTAATTAAGACAGTGTGGTATTGATATAAAAGTAGACAAATTAATGAAACCACATAGATTTGGAATGAAATCATGCTTATACAGTCAACTGATTTTCAACAAAAGTGTAATGGTAATTTGGAGGTAGAGAGAGTCATTTAAATAAATGTTTCTGGTTCAATCGAATGTCTCTATATAAAAAATGAAAATTGGCTCATATCTCACACCATATACAAATGTTAATGTAAAATGGATCCTAGATCTAAAGCTAAAACTATGAAAGTTCTGGAAGAAAGCATAAGAGAATTTTTGTGACTTTGTTAAAGATTTCTTAGGAATGATATCAAAAGCATGATCTATATAAGAAAAAAAAAAGTTGAACTCCATCAGAACTAGGAACTGCTCTTCAAAATTCTGTTAAAAGGGTGCAAAAACAAGCAACAGACTGGAAGAAATATTTGCAATTCGCCTATCTGATGAACTTGTATCCACAATGTATAAAGAACTCTCAATATTCAATAGTAAGAAATTACACATTCCACTAAAAATAGGATATATACTTGAAGATATTTCACCAACAAAGGTACATACATGGCTAATAATCACATGAAAAGATGTCCAAAATCATAATTAGGGAAATACAAATGAAAACCACAATGAGATAACCCCGCCCCGTTGTTGCTGTTGTTCAGTCGCTAAGTCATGTCCAACTCTTTGCAACCCCATGAACTGCAGCATGCCAGGCACCTCTGTCCTCCACTATCTCCTGGAGTTTGCTGAAATTCATGTCCATTGAGTTGGTGATACCATTCAACCCTCTCATCCTTTGCTGCCACCTTCTCCTGCTGCCTTCAGTCTTTCCCAGCATCAGGGTCTTTTCCAATGAGTCAGCTCTTCACATGAGCTGGCCAAAGTATTGGAGCTTCAGCTTCAGCAACAGTCCTTCCAATGAATATTCAGAGCTGATTTCCTTTAGGATTGACTGGTTTGATCTCCTTGCAGTCCAAGTGACTCTCAAGTTTCAGGAGTCTTCTGCAGCACCACATACCTATTATATACCCCTACATACCTATTAGAATGGCAGAAATTAAGTCTAGCCATATTAAGTGCTACCAAGGATGTGAAACAAATGGAACTCTCATATACTGAGGGTGGGAATGTAAAATTGTACAATCATTTTGGAAAAAAGTTGAGGAGTTCCTTCAAAAGTTAAACATATGCCAGTATATTATCCAGCCATTCCCATCCCTACATATTTACCTAGGAGAAATGAAAACATATATCCCTACAGAGGCTTGTACCAAACATCCATAGCAGCTTTACTTGATATAGCCTCAAACTGAAAATAGCTCAACCATTAATATGTGAATAGATAAGCAAATGGTGGTATATCCATATGATGGACTACTACTCAGCAATGAAAACAAATGTACTTTTAATACATGTGACAGCATGAATGAATCTCAAGATAATTATTGTGACTGAAAGGAGTCGAACGAAAATAAGAGTACATACTGTATGATTCCATTTATAGAAAATTCTAGAAATTGAAAACTAGTATATAGTAATAGAAAGCAAAAACTACTGGACTCTAAGACCTGTAAAAACTGAGATTGTGTAAGTATGGTCCATTCTTGTATCTCTAGTGGCACATCATTTATTCATTCACTGAAGAGATTTTAATTGAGTGCCCACATTGTGACAGGCACTGTTCTGGGAATGAGTATACCAGTCTCAAAAGGATACTGTCCCTGTGAAGCTTATATTCCAGAGAAGAGAGAACATAATGAAGGAAGATAGGAAGGAAGGATATAATAAATAAATATTTGCTTGTAAGCAAGAAGGAAGGGAGAGGTGGAGACAGAAAGAGACCACTAGCTACTTACTCCATGTTAAAGTTTTCAATGCCTTTTCTTTAAGGAAATTTACTCTAATACCTATTCTTCCATTTCTTAATGTCCAAATAAAGCCTTTCCAGGGTCAGCCTCACACAGTAGATAACCACTTATGTAGTTTGAGTTTAGAATCCCCAGAAAAAATTTCCTAATAAAAATGTTTGAAATACTCCCCCTTCATATGTTACTTGATACTAAAATATCTTTCTCATGTAAAAAATATCTTTCAATGTACACTTAGACATGATGCTTCAAACATAATATTTTGATGTCATAATTATGAGTGAATAAAGAATAAATAAGAAAGTACTGAACCAGGGGATTCTTTTCAGGGTTGCCACCTATCATATGATGGGTTAAGGACAACTTTCACATATAAAAAAAATACTGAGTTAAGGAGTAGGTATCAATGAGGAAAAAAAATACTCACAAGGTTAAAGTCAGCTATCAGAGATGACCATGATTCTCTGACCTGTCCATCATCCACTGGGGAGCATTTTCTGGACCTGACTTGAGTTTGACTCCCAGGGAGAGAGCATTTTACTCTTGAGTTTCTCTTCTTGTAGAGCAAGTGTGAGATCACCATTTCACCTTGTTGAGTGAAATAAAGATGCTATTGATGGAACCAGGAAACTGGATTTAGGATGCTAACTACCTCAGTACCTGGGGCTTGTGGAGCCCTTTAGATGTTATAATTCTCTGTGAGGTGGATGGGTGTGGACAGAAAGTGTTGTTGGAAGCTGAGCTTGAGCACTGTCTTCCATTCATGGAAAAGATGGACTCTTCCAGATTCCAGCCAGTTTATTGTCTAGGCAGCCTAATGAAGGTGTGTCATGTTTAGATGGCCAGGTTTTGTAATATGAATACTTTCCTTTAAGTTGTTGTGTTTTTTGGGGGGCGGGTGGGAAGCAGTGTGAGGAAGGAAGGGCTGGAATGAGAAGAAAGAAATTAGATAAAGCTCAACAACATATATTCATAGGATGAAGAAAAAATCATGAAAGAAATGAGGATCTGGGGATACCAACTACAAATTTCATTGTTTTCCATTTTGTCTAGGAAATCCATGCAAAATATTAATGGGGAATTGATAAATCCACAAGAGAGAATATATGTCAATATTACCTTCTGATTGTAAAATCTATAAAGCACAATATCATATTGTCTGCCCTCAACAAATGCTGCCTGTCCCTGCTTCTAATAGTGATCCCAAATAGCCAATCTGTTCATCTTCTTGAAACAGCATTCCTTCCATTGCTTTAATTTATGTAGACACATTTTTCATATAACACATTACATGATCATCACCAACTTACAGTTGAGAACCCAGTGCATTGGGAACAACTGTTTTGGAAATTTAACCTTGAAGCATTTCTGTTTTAGAATCACATAGACAAAAAAAAAAAAAAAAGAATCACATAGACTAGCTTCCAAATCCTTTCAGTTCAGTTCAGTTCAGTCGCTCAGTTGTGTCCAACTCTTTGTGACCCCATAAACCGCAGCACGCCAGGCCTCCCTGTCCATCACCAACTCCCGGAGTTCACCCAAACCCATGTCTATTGAGTCGGTGATGCCATCCAACCACTTCACCCTCTGTCATCCCCTTCTCCTCCACCCTCAATCTTTCCCAGCATCAGGGTTTTTTCCAGTGAGTCAGCTCTTCACATCAGGTGGCCAAAGTATTGGAGTTTCAGCTTCAACATCAGTTCTACCAATGAACACCCAGGACTGATCTGTTTTAGGATGGACTGCTTGGATCTCCTTGCAGTCCAAGGGACTCTCAAGAGTCTTCTCCAACATCACAGTTCAGAAGCATCAATTCTTTGGTGCTCAGCTTTCTTTATAGTCCAACTCTCACATCCATACATGGCCACTGGAAAAGCCATAGCCTTGACTAGACTGACCTTTGTTGGCAAACTAATGTCTCTGCTTTTGAATATGCTATCTAGGTTGGTCATAACTTCCCTTCCAAGGAGTAAGCATCTTTTAACTTCATGGCTGCAATCACCATCTGCAATTATTTTGGAGCCCCCCAAAATAAAGTCTGACACTGTTTCCCCATCTATTTGCCATGAAGTAATGGGACCGGATGCCATGATCTTCGTTTTCTGAATGTTGAGCTTTAAGCCAACTTTTTCACTCTCCTCTTTCACTTTCATCAAGAGGCTCTTTAGTTCTTCTTCACTCTCTGCCATAAGGGTGGTGTCATCTGCATATCTGAGGTTATTGATATTTCTCCCGGCCATCTTGATTCGAGCTTGTGCTTCTTCCAGCCCAGCGTTTCTCATGATGTACTCTGCATATAAGTTAAATAAGCAGGATGACAATATATAGCCTTGATGTACTCCTTTTCCTATTTGGAACCAGTCTGTTCCATGTCCAGTTCTAACCGTTGCTTCCTGACCTGGTATTCCCATCTCTTTCAGAACTTTCCACAGTTTATTGTGATCCACACAATCAAAGGCTTTGGCATAGTCAATAAAGCAGAAATAGATGTTTTTCTGGAACTCTCTTGCTTTTTCCATGATCCAGCGGATGTTGGCTATTTGATCTCTGGTTCCTCTGCCTTTTCTAAAACCAGCTTGAACATCTGGAAGTTGCTAAAGCCTGGCTTGGAGAATTTTGAACATTAATAGCATGTGAGATGAGTGCAATTGTGTGGTAGTTTGAGCATTCTTTGGCATTGCCTTTCTTTGGGATTGGAATGAAAACTGACCTTTTCCAGTCCTGTGGCCACTGCTGAGTTTTCCAAATTTGCTGGCATATTGAGTGCAGCACTTTCACAGCATCATCTTTTAGGATTTGAAATAGCTCAACTGGAATTCCATCACCTCCACTAGCTTTGTTCATAGTGATGCTTCCTAAGGCCCACTTGACTTCACATTCTAGGATGTCTGGCTCTAGGTCAGTGATCACACCATCGTGATTATCTGGGTCATGAAGATCTTTTTTGTACAGTTCTTCTGTGTATTCTTGCCACTTGTTCTTAATGTCTTCTGCTTCTGTTAGGTCCATACCATTTCTGTCCTTTATCGAGCCCATCTTTGCATGAAATGTTCCCTTGGTATCTCTAATTTTCTTGACGAGATCTCTAGTCTTTCCCATTCTGTTGTTTTCCTCTATTTCTTTGCACTGATCACTAAGGATGGCTTTCTTATAGCAAATATTTATAGTTCCCAAAACAACTTCAGAAGTCACATATATATATATTATACATAATATATATATATTTATATATATATAAATATATATAAATACATGAAACATTATATATTTGGGGGAAAGGAAAAATGCTTCTGAAGTAATTGAGCACCACTTCGTATTCCATGTGTTTAGCATTCTGTATTTTATCTTTTAAAGTTCTCTTATTTTACACATCAGAAAATTTTACATGAGTATGATTGTCTTGTAGATCAATCTTGGCATTTGCATTTAACACTAATGTTTCTTGGCTTAACAGATGCTGGCTTTATTTTCAGAGCTGGATTTTTAGGCCATCTAAGGAGATGCTTTGACTAGCATATGGTGTTTCTTACAAGGAATTTAAACATTAATTTACAAGGTGATTGAAAAATGTGTCTTCATAAACAACTGCTTTTAATTTGAATACATGTCAGTGAGCATCTCTTTACCAGAAATCTTGACTGTTCTTCATTCAGTGGGTGCTTGGGCTCATGTTTCCTGTTTATAACTGTATCACTCAAGGGAAAGCTACTGGAAATAAGACTTGGTTTATCTCTTTACTGTAATACGAAAGAGAGAATAGTATTTTTTGTGTGTTTTTTTGTTTTTTTTTTTGAAATATACTTGATTTACAATGTCATGTTGGTTTCAGGTGTATAGCACAGTGTTTCAGATATATATATATATATATATATATATATGTGTGTGTGTGTGTGTGTGTGTGTGTGTATAATTGCACACACACACACATATATATAATTTGCAGATTCTTTTCCCTTATAGGTTATTACAAAGTAATGAGTATAGTTCCTTTTGCTATACAGTGAGTCCTTGGTAATCTATTTTATATGTAGTTGTGTGTATATATTAATCCCATCGTCTTAATTTATCCCTCTCCCCCTTCCCCTTTGGTAACCATAAATTTGTTTTCTATGTCTGTGGGTCTATTTGTGCTTTGTAAATAAATTCATTTGTATCATTTTTTTCAAATTCCACATTTAAGCAATATCATATATTTGTCTTTCTCTGTCTGGCTTACTTCCCTTAGTATGATAATCTCTAGGTCCACCCATGTTGCTGCAAATGGCATTATTTTATTCTTTCTTTGGCTGAGTAATATTCCATTATATATATATATATATATATATATATATATATATATATATATATATCTTCTTTATCCAGTCATCTGTTGATGGACATTTAAGTTGCTTCCATGTCTTGGCTGTTGTAAACTGTGCTGCGATGAACATTGGGGTGCATGTATCTTTTCAAATTAGTTTTCATCTTTTCTGGATATACACCCAGGAGTACAATTGCGGGATCATATTGTAGCCCTATTTTTAATTTTTTAAGGAACCTCTATACTGTTGTCCACAGTCTGTGTACCAATTTACATTCCCACCAACAGTGTAAGAGAGTTCCTTTTTCTCCACACCCTCTCCAGCATTTGTTATTTGTAGACTTTTTGATGAAGGCCATTCTGACTGGTGTGAGATAATACCTCATTATAGCTTTGATTTGCATTTGCCTAACAATTAGTGATGACCCTAAAAACTTCCTCTTGTCTGTGCTAGAAGAGTGAACACTATCTCAATTAGCTTTGCATGGTTTATTCTTGGAAATTAAGGGACAACATTAATTGATTCGAAGACAAAAGGCCCATAGCTCTTCTTAATGAATATTGCCCAAATATGGAAATACAGATTTAATAATGCAGTTCTAAAAAGTAGCTTTATTTAAACAGAAAATATCCTTCATATCCTCAATGTGGAGACAGGCCACTAAAACTCAGATATAGTCCAAACCAAAAGCGTTAAAATATTAGGCCCTCTGAGAAGATGGATTGCAGATCTGCCTTTGAGAATGCAATCTAATCCTCCTTATTTTCCCTCAAAGAAATGTAGTCAAAATGTTTTCCCTTTCCATGTGCTGTGCCAGGCACATGCTGTGTAGATGCTGTCAAAAGTGGATGTTACTGTAGCTAAACTCATTTCCTGCCTAAATCAGTCCTAAGTTCCCAGTACCTTTCTTCCTAATGTTTACCTTTCCTGCCAAGGCTTTGTAGTGACCTCACCCTTCATCTTTCAGAGAAAAGAAAACACTCCATCCCATTTATCAATTATTAAGTAGTAACCAATGCTGCCAGCCATTGTTTGCCCTCCTGTGACCATCCATTCACTATTTTGGTGACATAGTCATACCTCATTTGCCTTGGACTGCACATCAGGGGCCTTCAGAAGGTTGCTTCATTACTCTGAAGCAACAGACTATGTACAGCAGCCTGAAGAAGTGAAGACAGAAGGGTTCAAGATGAAATTCAGTTTCATAAGGCCAGCTCCACATAACTAAATTGATGACTGAGTTCTCCCGCCTTCTCCTTTGTCTGCAAGTTGTCTCAGATTTAAAGTTAATGTCTATTGAGACCTAGGTGAATAACAGCTACTGCTGATAGCCCAGAACTTTGGGAAAAAGTGCTGATAGGAGCTCTCTGATTTAGAGAAATAAACTACTAGAATATGTCAAAACACACAAATACTCATAGTGGATCATCAACAGTGGAATATCAAGAACTGTTAATATCCTTGGTAAAAATACGTTGAATTTCTATAGATAATCAATTTGTATTTACTCCTGGTTGTTTATGCAGTCAGTTGGCAAGGATTTATTGAGTGTCTGTGTGTCTGGTATGTCAGCAGTTTCAGCAAGAGGGAAAGCAAAAGTAACTCTAGTATTATAGCAAGTCAACAAGCCACATGAAAATTCAAAGTGTCTTTTGAAGGAGATTTCAAATAGAATTCTAAGCCAAAGAGTAATTTTTCATTAAGTTATAGTTTATATAGGTAATAATGATAATAATAACTAACACAATTGACAAAAATTAAAGCATTTGGAGGTTGAATAAATTGCTTAAAGTCACAAAATGAGCATAACAAAGGAAAAAAAAACAGTTTAGGGGTTTTAAAGGACTAGAATATTTGCTTTCTCTGAAATCTGGATAAAAAGTTTCCAGGAAATTGGGTTTCCTGCCTTTGTTTCTTCATATGTGAAACAGAACTAAATGAGAAAATGTATAAGTAGTGCTTATAGCATAAATACCACACAGTAAGCTCAGATGGTAAAGAATCTACCTGCAATGCAGGAGACCCAGGTTCATTCCCTGGGTCGGGAAGATCCCCTGGAGAAGGGAATAGCTACCCACTCCAGTATTGTTGCCTGGAGAATTCCATGGACAGAGAAGCCTGGCAGGCTACAGTCCATAGGGTCACAAAGAGTCAGACACTACTGAGCAACTAACACACTTCACATATATAAGCCTGTGTAAGTAGATGGTCTCTACCACAGATGAACAGTTTGCTACAAACATAGAATAGCTCCTGTACTCTTAGTAAGAGAGAATGATCACACATTACAGGTTAAATTGAGCAAATCAGAGCTTCCGGCTTTAAAAATGTAAAAACTGTGCTGAGGAATAGCCTGATTGATATAGATAAGTCAGTGGTTCTCAGATAGGGACAATATTGCCCGCCAAGGCATTGAGAGACATTTTTGGTTGTCACAACTTGGGGGAGATGATGCTGGCATCTAATGGGTGGAGGCCTAGGATGCTGCTGCACATTCTATAAGGCATAGGTCAGCCCTCACAGCACAGTATTATTTGGCTTAAAACGTATGTAGCACTGAGGCTGAGAAAGCCTAGTCTAAGCTGATGGACATAAATTAGGACATCAATTCTGTGTATGCTATAATAGAAGCATTGAAGGTGTTAGATGTAGAAGTGGATTTTCCCTAACATAGATTTGTTTGATAGAAAAAGAAAAATGGAGCGGAATAACATAGCATGTCTCTATGATGCAGAATCTCCTTAGAAATTTAAAGAAACATCAAAAACTAGGAGTGATTTTAGAGCAACAGCTTAAAGGGGGATAAAAATGGAAGGATTTTATCAAACAGAGAATGAGGACTCCATAATGTAACATTAAATTTTTTTCTAATCCTGAATGCAAGACTATGGAGTCATACTAGGATTGGCACTTTTAAGAGGACTAAATTTAAAAGGTATTTCCACAGAAGTATCTCTTGGTCATTTAAAATTTAAGAGACAAGAAAAAATTGACTTAGAAATCAATGCATTTGACTAGAGTGAGATTTTAATTAAAGGACAAAAGCAACAAAAAATGGCTTTAATTAGGGAATCGTGGCTCTTTTGCATTGTGAAGTTTTACTTATTTATAGAGGTGCACACATACAAAGAGACTAAATACAGGAGAGAAGTGTTGTGACCCAAAGAGTAAATATGGCAACTTCAGTGTTTTAATTAAAGATGACATTTAGGGACATCAGACTGGTGGTGAAAACTAGAGTAAACTAATAGTCATGTATGGACAAACAAAGATTTTGTTAATTTTACCATTTGAACAACAACAATAAAAGAGAAAAAATAAAAAGAGAATTGTAATATGCTTTTGCAAATGTTTTATGATATACAAAGTACTCTGATGTTATCTCATTTATTTATAGAGTAATATGGGGAAAACTATTGTTTTTCATAATGACTCTTTACTCCCAGGTGTCCAAAACACTTGGCTTCCAGTAATTAAGTTCCAGTGAGCTACTGAGTGAATGTGTGGATTCCAAGAGCTCAAACGGCAGTAATGATAATCTAAAAACATCTAACTCACTAAGGGTAGTAAGAAGTAGATGGAAGACATAGCCTACATCTGAAGACAGCCTATTATACCACCAACTTAATGCACTGGAAAATAAAAAATGGATAACTCTAGATGCTGAAATTCACAAGGAGCCATATAAACCCAATAAATCACTGATAGAGGCTGTAAACTTGCCAGCAAATCAATTAAAATATCTTTGTAATCCCTTTCTATTTGTGAATAAAATAACACAAGGGATTTCAAAAATAAGCCATCATTGTTTGCTTAAAATCAGTTCTTGAGGTGGTAAAAGACACCCCAGTCACCATTCATTACCAAGGCCTTTATTATATCATTTGTTAAATGGGAAAAAGGATTCTTTACATGTAAATATGATAATGCTAATCCATTATCAGTATTTTGAGCTGTCTTTCTAGTAGTTAAGATAAGTTCATATTAAGTAAGGTATATACTCTTGTCTAACTTCAAGATACAATAAGTCTGAAGACATTATTTTTGCTACATGTTATCTTTTGATCACACATAAAATTAATACATACAGGGATAAAACTCTGCCAAATCACTTGATTTCCTTTTAGCAACTATGATGTATTTAGGACAAATTAGGAAGGACTCCAATTGTCAGGTATGTAATAATTTTTAGGGTGATAGAATCTTCAGTTCAGTTCAGTTCAGTCTCTCAGTTGTGTCCGACTCTTTGCGACCCCATGAACCACAGCACACCAGGCCTCCCTGTCCATCACCAACTCCTGGAGTTCACCCAAACCCATGTCCATCTAGTCGGTGATGCCATCCAACCACCTCATCTTCTTTCATCCCCTTCTCCTCCCACCCTCAACCTTTCCCAGCATCAGGGTCTTTTCAAATGAGTCAGCTCTTCGCATCAGGTGGCCAAAGTATTGGAGTTTCAGCTTCAACATCAGTCCTTCCAATGAACACCCAGGACTGATCTCCTTTAGGATGGACTGGTTGGATCTCCTTGCAGTCCAAGGGACTCTCAAGAGTCTTCTCCAACATCACAGTTCAGAAGCATCAATTCTTTGGTGCTCAGCTTTCTTTTTAGTCCAACTCTCACATCCATACATGACCACTGGAAAAGCCATAGCCTTGACTAGACTGACCTTTGTTGGCAAACTAATGTCTCTGCTTTTGAATATGCTATCTAGGTTGGTCATAACTTTCCTTCCAAGGAGTAAGCGTCTTTTAATTTCATGGCTGCAATCACCATCTGCAGTGATTTTGGAGCCCCCCAAAATAAAGTCTGACACTGTTTCCCCATCTATTAGCCATGAAGTGACGGGACCAGATGCCATGATCTTCGTTTTCTGAATGTTGAGCTTTAAGCCAACTTTTTCACTCTCCTCTTTCACTTTCATCAAGAGGCTTTTTAGTTCCTCTTCACTTTCTGCCATAAGGGTGGTGTCATCTGCATATCTGAGGCTATTGATATCTCTTCCTGGCAATCTTGATTCCAGCTTGTGCTTCCTCCAGCCCAGTGTTTCTCATGATGTATTCTGCATATATGTTAAATAAGTAGGGTGACAATATACAGCCTTGACGTACTCCTTTTCCTATTTGGAACAAGTCTGTTGTTCCACATCCAGTTCGAACTGTTGCTTCCTGACCTACATACAGATTTCTCAAGAGGCATGTCTCTTAGAGCTAGGCAAAAACCTTAAGGGTATCTAATACCAGTCTATATTTGAAAATGAGGAAGTTAAGATTCAAGGAGGTTAAGAGACTCACCTAAGTATATGTAGCTAATGTTGTGGCTTATCAGGGTCTAGAATTCAGAGTTCCAAGCTACCAGTTCAGTGATCTTTCCATATCACAGTCCTGAGGTCACACTTGGTTCTACCACTATCTTTGTAACACAAAAATATTTCATGCCAAGCCACCAAGAGCATTAATACAGAGGTGTTCTGTGAACTTTTTGAATCAGCCTGCAAGAGGTACGACTTCAGGTTCATGTCAACTGCTTACACCAGCTCAGAATTATCAGTTCTTTCATCACCACTCAATGAAAGAATGCATAGGGAGCCCCATCATTTAAATTTTTACATCCTCTACAGTGTCTTGGACTTGTTCACATTCTCAAACCTGATTCAGAGGTGCAGGCTTGGGCAAGAAGACCACCTACTGATCAAATAGCACTCAAGTAATTTTTAAAATTCAGATCTAGAATATCTTTTAATAATCACTTATCTTTAGTGATTATATTTCTACAAGCTGCTTTCTAGTCCTAAAACAAATTTATATGATTAAGAAAAAGCTTTGACTGTATTTTGGCATTTTGCAATATAGAACAAAGATGTGAACGTGACTATGAGGTGAACAAACGGATCGTGTCCAACTCTTTGTGACCTCAAGGACTGCAGCACGCCAGGCTTCCCTGTCCATCACTAACTCCCAGAACTTTCTCAGACTCATGTCCATCAAGTCGGTGATGCCATCCAACCGTCTCATCTTCTGTCGTTCCCTTCTCCTCCCGCCTTCAATCTTTCCCAGCATCAGGGTCTTTCCCAGTGAGTCAGTTCTTCCCATCAGGTGGCCAAAAGATTGGACCTTCAGCTTCAGCATGAGTCCTTCCAAATGAATATTCAGGACTGATTTCCTTTAGGATGGATTGGTTTGATTTCCTTTCAGTCCAAGGGACTCTCAAGTGTCTTCCCCAACATCACAATTCAAAAGCATCAATTCTTTGGTGCTCAGCTTTCTTTATGGTCCAACTCTCACATCTGTACATGACCTCTGGAAAAACCATAGCTTTGACTAGATGGACCTTCGTCAGCAAAGTAATGCCTCTGCTTTTTAATATGTTGTCTAGATTGGTCATAGCTTTTCTTCCAAGGAGTAAGCGTCTTTTAATTTCATGGCTGCAGTCAGCATCTGCAGTTATTTTGGAGCCAAAACAATAAAGTCTCTCACTTTTTCCATTGTTTCCCCATCTATTTGCCATGAAGTGATGGGACCAGATGCCATGATCTTAGTTTTTTGAATGTTGAGATTTAAGCCAGCTTTTTCACTCTCCTCTTTCACTTTTATCAAGAGGCTCTTCAATTCCTCTTTGCTTTCTGCCATAAGGGTGCTGTCATCTGCATATCTGAGGTTATTAAAGTCACCTTTAACAACGTCCAAAAGGCATGGCAAACTGAAGTGGGGTTTGGGCAGATAATGTGGATGCAGTCCAAGAGAAATAAGACAGCAGAAATGGTGAGGTGGGGGAGATGAGAAGTGCAGAAGATTGTATCAGTGACCTCAGTTCTCCACTTCTACTTGTATCCATATCTTCTGTCATATACCTTTGCAGTCCTTTCCAACAGAGCTGGGACACAATCCCTTACCCTGGCTTTATTTACAGTGACATGCTTTGACCAACGGAATTAGCAAATATGACAGAGTTGTGAAAAATACTTGCCGGATTTCTCTTCCTCGTTCTTGCGCTTATGCCTTCTCCATGAGAAGGACACACCTAACTTTGATCCTCCTGGGGTAGGATGAAAGACATGTGAATCAGAACTGCTGCAACCAAGGTATTCTAGATTGTCCAGCCTAGAGCAAAGCTCATCCAACACAAGGATGTTTTTGTGTGACTAAATGAATGAATGAATCAGTGCAGGAAACTGAAATCTAAAACAAGATCAGACTAATGGCTAGTCTAAAGAAAAAACTGGAGCTGAAACTGTGAAAGCCAAGATATGAGTGTATGTTGGGGGGGAGCAGGTAGAGGACATGAAATTCGGGCAGCCTCTAGCAAGAGTAGGCACAAACCAGATGAAGGGTACATATCTGCAAGGAAACACTGTGGGTGACGCTTGTGTGGTAGAGTGGTATGAGGGAACGTTTGAGACCTTTTTCTTATATAGAGATTGTAGAATAAAGTAGACATAGCTGAGATCAAGCCTTATTTAGAACAAAGACAAATTTTCCTGGACTGGATTTGGAAATGGCTTATTTTTTGGCTCAAAGATTCCATGCTACCTGCATCTTCTGTAAAGAGAAAAACCAGGGTTACTGAGAGGAAAGAGAGCAGTTCTCTTGGAGGTATGCCTAGGGTCCATCTGCCCTTGGAAATATGATTACAAACTGTGAGCACTGTTCATGTATTCCTGTGTTTCTCCTGTATTCCTACTAGGAGATTATCCCTTCACCTCACCTTCCTGAGGAAAACAGGAGAGATTCACTCTTGGTTACTCCTTCATTATTGAGAAAACTAACCAATATTTCCTCTATTTCTTTGTATTGATCACTGAGGAAGGCTTTCTTATCTCTCCTTGCTATTCTTTGGAACTCTGAATTCAGATGCTTATATCTTTCCTTTTCTCCTTTGCTTTTCGCTTCTCTTCCTTTCACAGTTATTTGTAAGTCCTCCCCAGACAGCCATTTTGCTTTTTTGCATTTCTTTTCCATGGGGATGGTCTTAATCCCCATCTCCTGTACAATGTCACGAACCTCCGTCCATAGTTCATCAGGCACTCTATCTATCAGATCTAGTCCCTTAAATCTATTTCTCATTTCCACTGTATAATCATAAGGAATTTGATTTAGATCATACCTGAATGATCTAGTGGTTTTCCCTACTTTCTTCAATTTAAGTCTGAATTTGGCAATAAGGAATTCATGATCTGAGCCACAGTCAGCTCCCGGTCTTGTTTTTGCTGACTGTATAGAGCTTCTCCATCTTTGGCTGCAAAGAATATAATCATTCTGATTTCGGTGTTGACCATCTGGTGATGTCCATGTGTAGAGTCTTCCCTTGTGTTGTTGGAAGAGGATGTTTGCTATGACCAGTGCGTTCTCTTGGCAAAACTCTATTAGCCTTTGCCTATTCCAAGGCCAAATTTGCCTATTACCCCAAGTGTTTCTTGACTTCCTACTTTTGCATTCCAGCCCCCTATAATGAAAAGGAAGTCTTTTTTGGGTGTTAGTTCTAAAAGGTCTTGTAGGTATTCATAGAACCGTTCAACTTCAGCTTCTTCAGCGTTACTGGTTGGGGCATGCAAAAAAATAGAGGAAAACAACAGAATGGGAAAGACTAGAGATCTCTTCAAGAAAATTAGAGATACCAAGGGAATATTTCATGCAAAGATGGGCTTGATAAAGGACAGAAATGGTATGGACCTAACAGAAGCAAAAGATATTAAGAAGAGGTGGCAAGAATACACAGAAGAACTGTACAAAAAGATCTTCACGACCAAGATAATCATGATGGTGTGATCACTCACCTAGAGCCAGACATCCTGGAATGTGAAATCAAGTGGGCCTTAGAAAGCATCACTACGAACAAAGTTAGTGGAGGTGATGGAATTCCAGTTGTGCTATTTCAAATCCTGAAAGATGATGCTGTGAAAGTGTTGTACTCAATATGTCAGCAAATTTGGAAAACTCAGCAGTGGCCACAGGATTGGAAAAGGTCAGTTTTCATTCCAGTCCCAAAGAAAGGCAATGCCAAAGCATGTTCAGACTATCGCACAACTGCACTCATCTCACACGCTAGTAAAGTAATGCTCAAAATTCTCCAAGCCAGGCTTCAGCAATACGTGAACCATGAACTTCCAGATGTTCAAGCTGGTTTTAGAAAAGGCAGAGGAACCAGAGATCAAATTGCCAACATCCGCTGGATCATGGAAAAAGCAAGAGAGTTCTAGAAAAACATCTATTTCTGCTTTATTGACTAAGCCAAAGCCTTTGACTGTGTGGATCACAATAAACTGTGGAAAATTCTGAAAGAGATGGGAATACCAGACCACCTGACCTGCCTCTTGAGAAACCTATATGCAGGTCAGGAAGCAACAGTTAGAACTGGACATGGAACGACAGACTGGTTCCAAATAGGAAAAGGAGTACGTCAAGGCTATATATTGTCAACCTGCTTATTTGACTTCTATGCAGAGTACATCATGAGAAACGTTGGGCTGGAAGAAGCACAAGCTGGAATCAAGATTGCCAGGAGAAATATCAATAACCTCAGATATGCAGATGACACCACCCTTATGGCAGAAAGTGAAGAGAAACTAAAAACCTCTTGATGAAAGTGAAAGAGGAGAGTGGAAAAAGTTGGCTTAAAGCTCAACATTCAGAAAACGAAGATCATGGCATCTGGTCCCATCACTTCATGGGAAATAGATTTGGGAAACAGTGGAAACAGTGTCAGACTTTATTTTTGGGGGGCTCCAAAAATCACTGTAGATGGTGATTGCAGCCATGAAGTTAAAAGATGCTTACTCCTTGGAAGGAAAGTTATGACCAACCTAGATAGCATATTCAAAAGCAGAGACATTACTTTGCCAACAAAGGTCCATCTAATCCAGGCTATGGCTTTTCCAATGGTCATGTATGGATGTGAGATTTGGACTGTGAAGAAAGCTGAGCACTGAAGAATTGATGCTTCTGAACTGTGATGTTGGAGAAGACTCTTGAGAGTCCCTTGGACTGCAAGGAGACCCAACCAGTCCATTCTGAAGGAGATCAGCCCTGGGTGTTCATTGGAAGGACTGATGCTAAAGCTGAAACTCCAGTACTTTGGCCACCTCATGCAAAGAGTTGACTCATTGGAAAAGACTCTGATGCTGGGAGGGATTGGGGGCAGAAGGAGAAGGGGACGACAGAGGATGAGATGGCTGGATGGCATCACCGACTTGATGGATGCGATTTAGAGTGAACTCCAGGAGTTGGTGATGGACAGGGAGGCCTGGCGTGCTGCAGTTCATGGGGTCGCAAAGAGTCGGACATGACCGAGCGAGTGAACCGAACTGAACTGAACTGAATCAATATTTGGGTAGGTCTATAAGGAGGAACTTTATCTTTGTCATTTGTCACATTGTTCTGCTTCCTAAAGGTACTGAGCAGAGGTGAGACATGTAAGAGACAGTGTCTATTGAAAAATGTCTGACCATTCAAGTTCCCAGTTTTTACTTTCTGAAGCATATGGAAAGATGGATCCCTTCTTTTCCAACAGGTCTCAGAGAAAGGCTGCAGAATGGCTAGGATACTGCTCACTTGGACCAGGGGTGCTCACAGGGAAGTGGTAAATGTGGATGTGATGTAAGACTTCAGCTGTAAGTCAGATAGGAGCTGTGCTAAGTCTTCAAAGAGAGCTGGTTGGAGGTGATTCCTTCATCAGCAGGGCTGTTGGGGTCACCACGTGTCCACATCAAGTCTTTTGACAGTAGGATGAGTGCTCAGTGAACAACTACACAATGAGCTCAACCAACTTGCTGTTGATAGTCATATAAAGGAATGACTTTTCTCTTTCACTGCTCCTTGTCTCAACACTGGAGGAGGTGTAACATGCTGAGAATACAAAAGTTGGCTCAAACAGACCATAGAAGTTGCCCCTTCTTCAAGCCTGCAAAACAGGGGCTCTAAACTCTATCAGATTTGATGGCCTTCTACCCAGGTTTGTGTTTGTGTGTGTGTGTGTGTGTGTGGTATAATACACTTTACAAAAAATGTACTATCTCAACCATTTTTAAGCACAGAGTTCAGTAATGTTAACATTCACGTTGTTGTGCAGCCTATTTACAGGATTCTGGCAAAACTGAAATTCTATACCCACTAAATAATAACTCCCCATTCCTCCTCTTCCAAAATCCTGGCAACCATCATTTTACCTTCCATCACCCTAAAAGATATACCATATACATTGGCAGTCATTCCCTATTTCCCCATAATTTCCCCTCTTCCCATGCCCCTGGAAGCAACTGATTTACTTTCTGTCTATAAATTGGCCTGTTCTCAACATTTCATATACATCAGTATCAGTCAATATAAGTTCAGTCGCTAAGTTGTGTCTGATTCTTTGTGACCCCATGGACTGCAGCATGCCAGGCCTCCCTGTCCATCATTAAATCCCAGAGCTTGCTCAAACTCATGTCCATTGAGTCAATGATGCCATCCAACCACCTCATCCTCTGTCGTCCCCTTCTCCTCCCACCTTCAATCTTTCCCAGCATCAAGGTCTTTTCCAATGAGTCAGTTCTTTGCATCAGGTGGCCAAAGTATTGGAGTTTCAGCTTCAGCATCAGTCCTTCCAATGAATATTCAGTACTGATTCCCTTTAGGATTGATTGGTTTGATCTTCTTGCAGTCCAAGGGACTCTCCAACACCACAGTCCAAAAGCATCAATTCTTTGGTGCTCAGCTTTCTTTATGGTCCAATGCTCACATCTTTACATGACTACTGAAAAAACCATAGCTTTGACTAGAGGGACCTTTGTCAGCAAAGTAATGCCTCTGCTTTTTAATATGCTGTCTAGATTGGTCATATTCCAAGGAACAAGTGTCTTTTAATTTCATGGCTGCAGTCACCATCTACAGTGACTTTGGAACCCAAGAAAATAAAGTCTCTCACTGTTTCCATTGTTTCTCCATCTATTTGCCATGAAGTGATGGGACTGGATGCCATGATCTTAGTTTTCTGAATGTTGAGCTTTAAGCCAACTTTTTCACTCTGCTCTCTCACTTTCATCAACAGGCTCTTCAATTCCTCTTCACTTTCTGCCATAAGGGTGCTGTCATCTGCATATCTGAGGTTACTGATATTTCTCCCTGCAAGCTTGATTTCAGCTTGTGCTTCATCCAGCCCAGCATTTCTCCTGATGTACTCTGCATATAAGTTAAATACATATGGTGACAATATACAGCCTTGATGTACTCCTTTCCCAATTTAGAACCAGTCCGTTGTTCCATGTCCGGTTCTAAGTGTTGCTTCTTGACCTGCATAGAGATTTCTCAGGAGACAGTTCAGGTGGTCTGGTACTCCCATCTCTTGAAGAATTTTCCAGTTTGTTGTGACCGCACAAAGGCTTTGGCATAGTCAGTGAATCTGAAGTAGATGTTTTGTTTTGTTTTGTTTTTTTTCCTGGAATTCTCTTGTTTTTTCAATGATTGAATGCATGTTGAGAATTTGATCTCTGGTTCCTCTGCCTTTTCTAAATCCAGCTTGAACATCTGGAATTTCTTGTTTCATGTACCATTGAGCATCTTTTCATGTGCTTATTAGCCATCTGTAGGTCTTCTTTGGAGAAATGTCTGTTTAGTTCTTTGGCCCATTTTTTTATTGGGTCATTTATTTTTCTGGTATTGAGCTACAGGAGCTGCTTGTATATTTTTGAGATTAATTCTTTGCTATTGTTTTCTTCTGTTCTCAAGCCTGCCTTTTCACCTTGCTTATAGTTTCCTTCATTGTGCAAAAATTTTTAAGTTTAATTAGGTCCCATTTGTTTATTTTTGCTTTTATTTCCGTTACTTTGGGAGGTGGGTCATAGAGGATCCTGCTGTGATTTATGTCAGAGAGTGTTTTGCCTATGTTTTCCTCTAGGAGTTTTATAGTTTCTGGCCTTACATTTAGAGCTTTAATCCATTTTGAGTTTATTTTTTTGTATGGTGTTAGAAAGTGTTCTAGTTTCATTCTTTTACAAGTGGCTGACCAGTTTTCCCAGCACCACTTGTTTAAGAGATTATCTTTTCTCCATTGTATATTCTTGCCTCCTTTGTCAAAGATATGGTGCCCATAGGTGCATGGATTTATCTCTGGGCTTTCTAGTTTGTTCCATTGATCTATGTTTCTGTCTTTGTGTCAGTACCATACTGTTTTGATGATTGTTGGTTTGTAGTATAGCCTGAAGTCAGGCAGGGTGATTCCTCCAGTTCCATTCTTCTTTCTCAAGATTGCTTTGGCTATTTGAGGTTTTTTGTATTTCCATACAAATTGTGAAATTATTTGTTCTAGTTCTTTGAAAAATGCCGTTGGTAGCTTGATAGGGATTGCTTTGAATCTATAGATTGCTTTGGGTAGTATACTCCTTTTCACTGTATTGATTCTTCTGATCCATGAACATGGCATATTTCTCCATCTATTTGTGTCATCATTGATTTCTTTCATCAGTGTTTCATTGTTTTCTATATATAGATCTTTTGTTTCTTTAGGTAGATTTATTCCTAAGTATTTTATTCTTTTCATTGCAATGGTGAATGGAATTGTTTCCTTAATTTCTCTTTCTGTTTTCTCATTGTTACTGTATAGGAATGCAAGGGATTTCTGTGTTGATTTTATATCCTGCAGCTTTACTATATTCATTGATTAGCTCTAATAATTTTCTGGTGGAGTCTTTAGGGTTTTCTATGTAGAGGATCATGTCATCTGCAAACAGTGAGAGTTTTACTTCTACTTTTCCAATCTATACTCTTTTTTTCTCTGATTGCTGTGGCTAAAACTTCCAAAACTATGTTGAATAGTAGTGGTAAGAATGGGCAACCTTGCCTTGTTCCTGACTTTAGGGGAAATGCTTTCAGTTTTTCACCATTGAGGATAATGTTTGCTGTGAGTTTATCATATATGGCTTTTATTATGTTGAGGTACTCTGGGAGTTGGTGATGGACAGGGAGGCCTGGCATGCTGCGATTCATGAGGTCACAAAGAGTCGGACACGACTGAGCGACTGAACTGAACTGACCGATGTTCCTTCTATGCCTGCTTTCTGGAGGGTTTTTTAAATCATAAATGAATGTTGAATTTTGTCAAAGGCTTTCTCTGCATCTACTGAGATAATAACATGGCTTTTAATCTTTCAGTTTGTTAATGTGATGTATCACATTGATTGATTTGTGAATACTGAAGAATCCTTGCATCCCTGGGATAAAGCCCACTTAGTCATGATGTATGATCTTTTTAATACATTGTTGGATTCTGTTTGCTAGAATTTTGTTAAGGATTTTTGCATGTGTTCATCAGTGATATTGGCCTGTAGTTTTCTTTTTTTGTGGCATCTTGGTCTGGTTTTGGTATTAGGGTGATGGTGGCCTCATAGAATGAGTTTGGAAGTACACCTTCTTCTGCAATTTTCTGGAAGAGTTTGAATATGATAGATCTTAGCTCTTCTCTAAATTTTTGGTAGAATTCAGCTGTGAAGCTGTCTAGTCCTGGGCTTTTGTTTGTTGGAAGATTTTTGATTACAATTTCAATTTCTGTGCTTGTGATGTGTCTGTTAAGATTTTCTGTTTCTTTCTGGTTCAGTTTTGGAAAGTTATACTTTTCTAAGAATTTGTCCATTTCTTCAAAGTTGTCCATTTTTTGGGCATATAGTTGCTGATAGTAGTCTCTTACGATCCTTTGTATTTCTGTGTTGTCTGTTGTGATTTCTCCTTTTCATTTCTAATTTTGTTGATTTGATTCTTCCTTTTTTTCTTGATGTGTCTGGCTAATGGTTTGTCTATTTTATTTATCTTCTCAAAGAACCAGCTTTTAGCCTTGTTGATTTTTGTTATGGTCTCCTTTGTTTCTTTTGCATTTATTTCTGCCCTAATTTTTATGATTTCTTTCCTTCTACTAAACCTGAAGTTCTTCATTTCTTCTTTTTCTAGTTGCTTTACATGTAGATTTAGGTTATTTATTTGATTTTTCTCTTGTTTCTTGAGGTAACCTTGTATTTTTTTTTTAATTTTTTTTTTTAACCTTGTATTGCTATGAACCTTTTCCTTAGCACTGCTTTAACTGAGTCCCATAGGTTTTGGGTTGTTGTGTTCTCATTTTCATTCATTTCTATGCATATTTTGGTTTCCTTTTTGATTTCATCTATGATTTGTTGGTTATTCAGAACCATGTTGTTTAGCCTCCATATGTTTGTAGTTTTAATATTTTTTTTTCCTATAGTTGATATCTAATCTTACCATATTGTGATCAGAAAAGATGCCTGGAATGATTTCAATTTTTTTGAATTTACCAAGGCTATATTTATGGCCCAGGATGTGATCTATCCTGGAGAAGGTTCTGTGTGCACTAGAGAAAAAGGTGAAATTCATTGTTTTGGAGTGAAATGTCCTATAGATATCAATCAGGTCCAACTGGTCCATTGTATCATTTAAAGTTTGTGTTTCCTTGCTAATTTTCTGTTTAGTTGATCAATCCATAGGTGTGAGTGGGGTATTTAAGTCTCCCACTATTATTGTGTTACTGTTAATTTCCCCTTTCATACTTGTTAGCATTTGTCTTACATATTGCAGTGCTCCTATGTTGGGTGCATATATATTTATAATTGTTATATCTTCTTCTTGGATTGATCCTTTGGTCATTATGTAGTATCCTTCTTTGTCTCTTTTTATGGCCTTTATTTCAAAGTCTATTTTATCTGATATGAGTATTGCTACTCCTGCTTTCTCTTGGTCTCCATTTGCATGAAATATCTTTTTCCAGCCCTTCACTTTCAGTCTGTGTGTGTCCCTTGCTTAGAGGTGGGTCTCTTGTAGACAGCATATATAGGGGTCTTGTTTTTGTATCCATTCAGCCAGTCTTTGTCTTGATTGGGGCATTCATCCTATTTACATTTAAGGTAATTATTGACAAGTATGATCCCATTGCCATTTACTTTGTTGTTTTGGGTTTGAGTTTACACACTTTTTCTGTTTCCTGTCTAGAGAAGATCCTTTAGCATTTGTTGAAGAGCTGGTTTGGTGATGCTGAATTCTCTGAGCTTTTGCTTGTCTGTAAAGCTTCTGGTTTCTCCTTCATATTTGAATGAGATCCTTGCTGGGTACAGTAATCTGAGTTGTAGGTTCTTCTCTTTCATCACTTTAAGTATGTCCTCCCATTCCCTTCTGGCCTGAAGCGTTTCTGTGGAAAGTTCAGCCGTTATCTTATGGGAATCCCCTTGTGTGTTATTTGTTGTTTTTCCCTTGCTGCTTTTAGTATTTGTTCTTTGTGTTTGATCTTTGTTAATTTGATTAGTATGTGTCTTGGGGTGTTTCACCTTGGGTTTATTCTATTTGGTACTCTCTGGGTTTCTTGGTCTTGGCTGGCTATTTCCTTCCCCATTTTAGGGAAGTTTTCAACTATTATCTCCTCAAGTATTTTCTCGTGGTCTTTTTTTGTGTCTTCTTCTTCTGGGACTCCTATGATTCGAATGATGGGGCATTTGAGATTGTCCCAGAGATCTCTGAAGTTGTCTTCATTTCTTTTAGTTCTTTTTTCTTTTTTCCTCTCTGCTTCATTTATTTCTACATTCTATCTTCCTCCTTACCTATCCTATCTTCTGCCTCAATTATTCTACTGTTGGTTCCCTCCAGAATGCTTTTGATCTCAGTTATTGCATTATTCATTATTGATTGACTCGTTTTTATTTCTTCTAGATCCTTGTTAAACTTTTCTTGCATCTTTTCAATCCTTGTCTCCAGACTGTCTGTAACTCCATTTTGTTTTCAAGATTTTGGATCATTTTTGCACTCATTATTCTGAATTCTTTTTCAGGTAGACTCCCTATCTCCTCCTCTTTTGTTTGGTTTGGTGGGCATTTGTCATGTTCCTTTACCTGCTGAATATTTCTCTGCCTTTTCATCTTGTTTAGATTGCTACGCTTGGGGTGGCCTTTCTTTATGCTGGAAGTTTGTGGTTCCTCTTTATTGTGGTGGTTTCTCCCTGTGAGTGGGGTTGGATGAGTGGTTTGTCAGTTTCCTGATTAGGGAAGCTTGCGTCGGTGTTCTGGTGGGTGGAACTGGATATCCTCTCTCTGGAATGCAATGAAGTGTCCAGTAGTGAGTTTTGAGGTGTGTGTGGGTTTGGTGTGACTTTTGGCTGCCTGTATTTTAATGCTCAGGTTTATGTTCCTGCCTTGTTGGAGAATTAGCTTGGTATGTCTTGCTCTGAAACTTGTTGGCTCTTTGGTGGAGCTTGGTTTCAGTGTATGTATGGAGGCTTTTGGATGAGCTCTTGTCAATCAATGTTCCCTAGAGTCAGGTGTTCTCTGGTGTTTTCAAGTTTTGGGTTTAAGTCTCCTGCCTTTGGCTTTCAGTCTTATTTTACAGTAGCCTCAAGACTTCTCCATCCATATAGCACAAATGATAAAACATCTAGGTTAATGGTGAAAAGACTATCCACAGTGAGAGACACCCAGTGAGGTTCACTGAGTTACATGGAGAAGAGAAGAGGGAGTAGGGAGATAGAGGTGACCAGGAGGAGAAGAGGGGGAATCAAAAGGGAGAGAGTAATCTAGCGAGTAATCAATTCCCTATGTGCTCTCCACAGTCTGGAACACTCAGAGAATTTCACGGAGTTACATAGAGAAGAGAAGAGGGAGGAAGGAGATAGAGGTGACCAGGAAGAGAAGAGAGGGAGTCAAAAGGAAAGAGACTGATCTAGCCAGTAATCACTTCCCTAAGTGTTCTCCACAGCCCAGAACACCTAAATAGATTCCCAGATTTGGGTAGAGAAGAGAAGGGGGAGAGAGAAGATAGAGGTGACCTAGGGGAGAAAAAGGAGAGTCAAAAAGGGGAGAGAGCAATCAAACCAATAATCAGATTCTTAAGTAAAAATGGGTACTGAAGATTGGATTCTTAAAGGTACCAAATTGATAACACAAACCAAAAAGCAAAGATTAAAAATATAGAGGTTAGACTCTCAAAAATACAATATTAAAGAAACAAAAGAAAATCACAAAAATTATAAAATATATATATGTGAAATTTGCTTTTAAAATAGGGTCTTTTTTGCAAGGTAATTGTAGGTTATAAAAATGAAAATTAAAGGAGTAATAGCAAACTTAAAGATAAAAAAATTAAAAAATAATAATAGTAAAATATATCTAGGTATTTTCTGGAGCTGTTGAGGGCAGTGTGGGGTCATTTCAGTTTCAGATAGTTCCTTGTTCCAGCTTATACTTCTTCCCAAGGTCTATAGGCCCCTTCCAATGTAGTCAGTGCTAACTACAGGGTTTTAATCTGTTGCACCTGTCACTTCCAAAGCAGTTCCCTCTTCTTTGTTTATTTTGGCTTCCTCTGTTTGCAAGTCTCTTCAGTGTCTAATTTCTGCCCTGACACAAGGGTGCAAAGGTGGTCACTTATTTAGGCTCACTTGTTCAATTGTGCTGTGGGAGGGAGGAACACTGCAAACAAATGTCACTGGCGTTTGTGGGATGTGCTTGCAGTGTCTGGGCCATACTGGGTTTGCCCCAACTCGTGGCATGTGTGCTTTCCTGGTCTACACTGCTCAGGCTTCCGGTTGCTTTCTAGGGGCTCTGTCTAAAGCAGGCTAAAGCAGGCCCTAGGTTGCATGCACTTCCCAGGTCTAAGCTGCTCAGGTTCAGGTTCTTGGGTACTCCACAAAGGCACAGACTTGGTTGGGTCTGCGTTTTGTGCCCTTCCCAGATCTGAGCAGCTCGGGCGACCAGGGGCTTGGTGAGCACACTCTTCCAGCTGGGTGGTGCATATTATCACCTCCCTGGTCCCAGCTGCTCAGTTCCTGGGTTTACAGTGAGAGCACTGTCTCAGGTGTGGCATGTGTCTTCTCTGGGGAGCTGATCTCTGACTGTGACTCTCCTGGTGGATGTCAACCATCCAGAATCCCAGGAAGACTTGGATAGTAACTGGGAGCCTGCTCACAGTTTGGTGGAGGATGCCATCTCTGTGGCCGAGATTGCCCCTTGCCTTCCAGCTCTGGCTGTCGCCTTCCTGCCTCTCTGCCTCCAGCAGAGGGAGGGGCTGGTCCACTGCCGGCTAGCTCTCCTCAGTTGTTCGCTCAATCCATTTTTCTGTGAGCGGACCAGGCTCTGCCTTAGAGCTTTTTGCGGCAAAGTTCTCTCTCTCTTTCTCTCTCTCTCTCTCTTTTTTTTTTCTCTCTGGCTATCCCACAGTTTGGGTTGCTATCTCACGTTAGCTCCCTCAGATTGTCCTCAGGGCATTCAGGCCTGGTCCTTACACTAAGCATGCAGTCCATGCCTCCCTGTTCAGCCCCCGCTCGCTGCTGGTGGACGCAAGCATCTGGGCTACTTCTCCATTGGAAGTTGAGGTTAGGCGCGTAATTTTTGTTTTTGTTTTCTTCCCAGTTATGTTGCCCTCTCAGATTTCAAAACTCCCCACAAACCCACTGGTGAGAGGGTTTCCTCGTGTTTGGAAACTTCTCCTCCTTCACGACTCCCTCCCTGGGATGGCTCTCCATCCCTAATTCTTTTGTCTCTCTTTTTATCTTTTTTATTTTGTCCTACCTCCTTTAGAAGAGAATGGGCTGCCTTTCTGAGTGCCTGGTATCCTCCACCAGCGTTCAGAAGTTGTTTCGTGGAATTTTCTCAGCGTTCAAATGATCTTTCAATGAATTTGTGGGGGAGAAAGTAATCTCCTGTCCTATTCCTCCACCATCTTAGGACCACCCCTTGCCACCTTTTTTTTATATCTTCTGCTTCTGTTAGCTCCATACCATTTCTGTCCTTTACTGTGCCCATTTTTGCATGAAATGTTCCCTTGGTATCTCTAATTTTCTTGAAGAGATCTCTAGTCTTCCCCCATTGTATTATTTTCCTCTATTTCTTTGTATCGATCACTGAGGAAGGCTTTCTTATCTCTCCTTGCTATTCTTTGAAACTCTGTGTTCGGATGGATATATCTTTTGTTTTCTCCTTTCCCTTTAGCTTCTCTTCTTTTTCTCAGCTATTTGTAAGGCCTCCTCAGACAACCATTTTGCCTTTCTGCATTTCTTTTTCTTGGGGATGGTTTTGATCATAGCCTCCTGTACAATGTTAAGATCATCTGTCCATAGTTCTTCAGGCCCTGTCTAACAGATCTAATACCCTGAATCTATTTGTCACTTCCATTGCATAATCCTAAGTGATTTGATTTAGGTCATACCTGAATATAACTGAAAGTTTTTCTCTTTTGACCAACATCTCGTTTCTTCCAACCCTAACGCCTGTCAACTACCACTCTAATCTGGGTCTTTGAGATCAACTTTTTTAGATTCTACATCAAATTATATACCTTAACCAAAAAAATGTTCTACAACCTAAACATACACAGTTTTTATTTATCAATCATATCTCAATAAAGCTGGAAAATGTTTTAAATAAAATGGAAAAATTAAAAAAGAAGGAGAAATATTTTATATCATCCTCTGTGCTCCACTGAGATGAAGTTCAAGGGTAATATAACCTAACTTCTTAGTAATTTTTTAAAATCTATATAATATCCTAAGATCTAAAGGAGAAATAAAAGGAAGGTAATTTATAATATAAAATATATTTTAAGTAAATGTTTGGGCACAATCATATCACAGTGAGTCAGATGCTTACTTCTACTTATAATAAATGAATTTGGATTTAAAAAAATAAGAGATTTTAAATGCATATTGCTAAGTGAAACAAGCCTATTTGAAATGGCTATGTTCAGTATGTGTTTGTTAAGGGTTCTAATTCCAACTGTATGACATTCTGGAAAAGGCAAAACCATGGAGACTGTAAAAAGATCAGTGATTGCCAGAGGTTAGAAGGGAGAGAGGGATGAATAGGTGGAAAGAAGGATTTTTAGGGCAGCGAAACTTTTCTGTATGATACTGTAATTGTGGATACATGTCATTATACATTTGTCAAAATCCATAGAATGATGTGTGTCACCATGAATCCTAATATAAATCAAGCATTTAGAGTGATAATGATGTGTCAATGTAGGTTCATCAATTATAACAAATGTACCATTCTAATGTTGGGTTTTGATAGTAGGGAGGAGGAGGTATATGAGAATTCTCTGCATTTTCTGCTCAGCTTTACTGTGAACCTAAAACTGGTCTAAAAAACAATGTTGATAGTTAGCAACAGCAATAATATCCAAGAGCCCAAACCAGATAATTTTCAATTAAAATAAAGAAATTGGACAATATGCAATTGAATGTTGTTGAAACTTTTAAATTTTTTGATATTTTAAAATAGAGGCAAAATAGTTATATTTGTGTATATAACTAGGATCTCAATAGTGGGTACAGGTTCATGATGCAGACTGATTTAGATGTGTTGGTTACTCAAATATGAGTGACATTGCCATTGATGGCATGATTTTCCAGATTGGTAAACACTTTATGATAGAATTAAATAGAAAAGAGTAAATTCACTCTTTCTTCAGTGTTTATGGTAGAAACATTTACATTCCTGGAAGATAGTTATTATTAAAATTGTGTAAATTATTTTTAAATAAAAAATGGAATTATGCTGTACATTTAATAATTATCAACAGGTTTCTGCCATGATGAATGTCCAGAGGGACATTTAAAATAGTATAGGAAGAAAGACAATTTTTCATGATTTAGGTGTATCCCACACACTATCAATTCTGACCTCTTCCTACTACATGTCAATAATGCTGCCCCCAAAACACTGGGACCGTACACCCACAAATTTCCTTAAAAATAACAGCTGTCTGAAGTGATGTCATTTATGAATAATCAAACTAAAAGTTCTTTTAAAACATGATACTTAGATAAAACATTTCCATTATTAATGTTCCTCAAAATGGGACACATTGAATTAAGCTAAAAAACCAAACCAAAAATTCCCACACAACAATAGTAAGGAATATTTGCAGTATCCACTGAGTAAGTATGTAAGTTTGATCTCTGAAACTGACACCAATGAATCGTATTTCAAACCCAACAGATTTTAGATCAATTTTGCATAATTTAAAACAGGTAATAACTTTTGCAGTTCTTTGACACTGCTAAGAATTTTTTGTTAATGGTAATAATTTCATTGCATACGCGATGAAAGCAAGACGAGACAAGACTTTTGAGACTACTGATGCTTAATGCCAAGTATAGAGAATATCTTTTTAAAGCTTTTAAAAACATCTTTTTAAAAAACTTTCTATTTGGAAATAACTTCAGCTTACATAAGAGGTTGCAACCTTGCAACCTTGCATAAATAATATGAAAAAATAACTTTCTTTCTCATGTACTCTTTATCTAGATTTATTAGTTGTTAATATTCTTCTCCACTTATTTTATCATTCTCTCTGCCTCTAGTTGGATTGATGGAAGGATAGATAGATGTTGATATATTTTTTCTGAATTATTTCAGAGTCAGTTGCAGAAATAATGCCTCTTTACTCCTAGATATATAAATCTATATTCCCCAAGAGCAAGAATATTATCTTACATAATTACATTACCAAAATCAGGAAATTTTGCATGGATACAGTACTACTATTTAATCTCTAATCCACATTTCAATCTTGCCAGTTGAATAATGCCCTTTATAGCAATTCTTTTAAAATTTAGGATTCTGTCCAAGGTCTCATATTACATTTAATCATCTTATTGCTTTATTCTCCTTTAATCCAAAACAGTTCTGTTGCCTTTCTTTGTCTTTTATAACACTGACATTTTCAAAGAATTATTGAATGACCCGTTGTTTGGATTTGTCTGGTTTTCTAATGATCATGTTCAGATTATGTGTTTTTGACAGTAATACCCAAAAGGTAGTGTTGTATTCTTCTCAGAACATCCCATCAGGAAGTGTATGTTGTTATTTTGTCTAATTTTAAAGTGATTAGAGAGTATCTTCACTAGAAAAAAGATTTAGTAAAAGGAAGTTTATTTACCAATAAAATATGCTGCTCAATTTGGTGCTTTTTCATATGTAAGCAAAAAAGTAAGCTGATCTAACCTAAACGTAGTATTTTCTTTGAAAAACAAAAGTCAGCCCCTTGTCAACATAACTTATTTACCACCTTTATTGACATGAGCTGAGAGTTTTGAATTCAGATTTAAATTTTGGTGGCAGTTAATATGTGGCTTCCCTGACAGCTCAGTTGGTAAAGAATCCGCCTGCAACCCAGGAGATCCTGGTTCAATTCCTGGGTCAGGAAGATCTGCTGGAGAAGGTATTCTTGGGCTTCCCTTGTGACTCAGCTGATAAAGAATCCACCTGCAGTGTGGGAGATCTGGGTTCAATTCCTGGGTTGGGAAGATCCCCTAGAGAAGGGAAAGGCTACCCACTCCAGTATTCTGGCTTAGAGAATTCCATGGACTGTATAGTCCATGGGGTCACAAAAAGTCGGACATGACTGAGTGACTTTCACTTTCACTAATATGCACGATGATATGTCCTGTCAAAAGCCTAAATGGAACTTGGCTGTTTGTCAGAGGATATTGCTTTACAGGATATTACGTGCATCAGAGGGAAAGGAAACCACCTCATGGGACTACGTATTGGGTCTTTGTGAAGGGTTAGCTGCAAAGTGCTTTCTGCAGCTCAATGAAATGAAAAGGATGAGAATCATTTTTCTCTTATTTTGCTTCCATCTGATTCTGTTCTGCTAGCAAAGTACTTGAAGGAAAGCATCTATTAATCTTGGAACAACCACTGAATTTAATTACCATGTCTAATGTTAGCTTGTACAAAGTGTTATAGGGATATGTTTTCTTCCATAAGAAGTACAGTACAATATGTTCTTCTATTTCAAATCCATTTCACTTAATTCCAGTGCTCTGACAGGAAAAAACAACACTGCTGCCGACCTTCATATTCAGGCTGCTCTCGCTCACTGAAGTACACACCTGAGAAAAATCACATCCCATTTGCCTTCATCTCAACATACTGCTATATAGCACTATTTCCATTTGTTCTCCTCCTTCCCCAAAAAAATCAGAATGAGGAGAGCATGAATAATCATTGAATTGCAAGAGACCATGATGAATTTTATTAGCGTACAAAGCATATTGCATGAATTTACCAGGGGTCTTTATTCTGAGCTCACATATGTTCTACAAAGCTGTTATTTTAAACTGCTCATAGAGTGGTACTGAGTGGCTCATTCCACTTCCTTGTATGGTTATTTGCTTTTGCGGCTGGGGTGGTGGGTGGATATTAAACTCCACATGCTGTGATGAGAATCTATACAAAGTTTATACTTTTCTGCACATTTTTAGGAGATGAAAGTGGAAATGAAAACAGAAAGCCATATTGATTCTCTTTGGGAGTCTCTCGAATTAAGAAGCTATTTAAAACTGGAAGGTTATTTGATGGTATGTTTGGTATTTGGGTACAGGGTCAACATGTATATTGAAAACAAGAATATTGACAGTTGTGAAATGGTGACCTTCCATCTTCCAGAGGAGTGAAGGAAAGAAAGTTAACTATAATCACAATGCTGTGCATTATATCTTCAGAACTTATTCATCTTCTAATTGCATGTTTGTACCCTTTGACCAACATCTTTGTACCCACTGGCCTGAGCCAACTCCACCTCATGCTGGCCCACCAAAAGTACCCAGCACAGTCTATAGAGGGGACATTCCTACACAAGGCCACCCCTTCAAGACTGGGAAACGTAGCTGTTTCACCTAATTTATAAAAACTAACACAGAAAGTCAAAAAATAAGAGACAGAGGAATATGCTCCAAATGAAAAAACAAGATAAAACCCAGAAAAATCCTAAATAAGTTATTTATCTATTAACATTTCAAAGTAATGACAATAAAGATGCTTACTAAACTCAGGAGAAGAATGGAAGGACACAGTGAAAACTTCAACAAAAAGTTAGAAAATATAAGAAAGAACCAATCAAAGCTGAGGAATATAATAACTGAAATGAAAAATACACTAAAGGGAATCAGTAGTAGATTAGAAGGTATGGAAGACTGGATTAGCTGTCTGTGGTGGTTTAGTCGCTAAGTCGTGTCCGACTCTTATGACCCCAATGGACTGTAGCCCGCCATGCTCCACTGTCGGTGGAATTCACCAAGCAAGAATACTGGAGTGGGTTGCCATCTCCTACTGCAGGGAATCTTCCCAACCCAGTGATTGAACCTGGGTCTCCTCTATTGCAGGTGGACTCTTTACCTACTGAGCCACTACAGAAGGCTCAGATTAGCCATCTGGAAGACAGAATAATGGAAATATACAAAAAGAAGTAATACAACAAATGAATAAACATAACAGAATTGTCACCTACTCATAGACATATAGAACAAGCTGATGGTTGCCACAGAGGAGGGAGGGGATCAGTGATATAGGTTAAGGATTTTTAGAGGTACCGATTTCCAGTTATAAAATAGAGTTGTCTTTTCGTCTCCACAGGAAATTGGTTCTGGGAACCCCTGCAGATACCAAAATTGGTGGAAGTTCAAGTCCTGTATATAAAATAATATAGTGCAGTTGTCTCTCCATATTCACAGGCTCATCATCCAAGGGTTGAACCAATGGCAGATTTCAGTTTGTGGTTGGTTGGGTCATTGGTTGTGGGATCCACAGATCACAGCCTACAGATCTGGAGGGCTAACTGTAAATAAGTCACAGGGATGTAATGTACAACATAAGGAATATAGTTGATAATATTATAACTTTTTATGATTACAGATGGTAACTAGACTTATGCTGATCATTTCATAATGTATAAAAATATCTAATTATCATGTCATATACCTGAAACTAATATAGTATTGTAAGTCAATTATACTCCAATAAAAATAGTGCCTACTTCATAGGGTTGAATAGATAAATTATAATCCTCATAAGCAGATACTACCTCTACCCAAAGTGATCTACAGGTTTAATGCAATCCATATCAAAATGCAATAATGTTTTTTGCAAAAATAGAAAAGTCCATTCTAAAATTCATATGAAATTTCAAGGAAACCAAAAAGCCAAACCAATTTTGAAAAAGAACAACAAAGTTGGAAGTCTCATGCTTTTTGGTTTCCAACCTTACTATAAAAGCTGCAGTAATCATAATAGTGTGGTACTGGCATAATGACAAACATATAGTCTAATGGAATAAAATAGAGAGCTCAGGAATAAACTCTCAAGTGCAAATTCAAATGATTTTTGACAAGAGTGTGTAAGATTATTCAATGGAGAGAGGATACTCTTTTCAAGAAATGGAGCTGAGAAAACAAAATCTACAGGTAAAAAAATATAAAGTCCAACACATTATCTTACACCACATGGAAAAATTAACTTAAGATGGATCAATGACCTAAATATGAGAGCTAAAACTATTCAGTTCAATTCAGTATAGAACACTTAAATTATAATATAGGAACAGTAAAGCAATTAACAGAGAAGGCAATGGCACCCCACTCCAGTACTTTTGCCTGGAAAATCCCATGGACGGAGGACCCTGGTGGGGTCGCTAAGAGTCAGACACGACTGAGCGACTTCACTTTTGCTTTTCACTTTCATGCATTGGAGAAGGAAATGGCAACCCACTCCAGTGTTCTTGCCTGGAGAATCCCAGGGACGGGGAAGCCTGGTGGGCTGCCGTCTATGGGGTCACACAGAGTTGGACACGACTGAAGCGACTTAGCAGAGTAGCAGAGCAGAAAGCAATTAATGTCCAGCTAAAAATTAAAAAAAAACTTTTAAATGATAACTTAGGGGAAATCTTTGTAATGTTAGATTTGGCAATGATCTTTTAGATATGACAATGAAAGTAAAAATAGACAAATAGGAATACATCAAAATTAAAAACTTTTGTGTATCACAGGGCACAATCAACAGAATAAAATGGCAACACACAGAATTGGAAAATTATATATCTGATAAGAGGTTAATATCCAAAATATACAAAGAACTCTTACAACTTAGGAAAAAACAAACAACTAAATTTTAAAATGGGTAAAAGACTAAAATAGACATTTCTCCAAAGAAGATACACAATTGCAAATAAATTGCACATTAAAGGATGTGCAACATCATTGTTTGTGAAATACAAATCAAAATCACAATGCTATATCAAGCAACACCAAAATAAAAAAGAAAACCCTGCAGCATTTTTCAATCAAAAATGAGTACTTTGCCTTCTGGGTCAATTTCATAGCATAAATACAATCTTTATTTGGATTTTTAGTTTCCTTTTTCTCTGAAGTTTAATTGGTTTTAATATACAGTAATATGACATGGTTTTAATATTGAAAGGTACTTTGTCATTATATTCTTGTATGATCAAGAAGAAAAATTGTTAATATGGTACATATTATTAAGATACTCTATGCTTTTGAGAGAAAAAGCAAAAAAAAAAAAAAAAACATTATCAATCATTTATTTCTAAACTGGGATGACCTAGAGGGATGGTAGGGGGAGGGAAGTGGGAGGGGGGTTCAGGATTGGGAACACGTGTACACCTGTGGCAGATTCATGTTGATGTATGGCAAAATCAATACAATATTGTAAAGTAATTAGCCTCTAATTAAAATAAATAAATTTAAATTAAAAAATAAAAAAACAAAAAAATTTCTATTTAATATTTTCAGATTGTGTTGAATGTGGGTAAGTGAAAAGCATGGAAGAGAAACCATGAATGAGGGGTGAATACCATAATTTAGTAGTATATGATAGCTCTTTTGCCACTAGAATAATAAAAAGTAAATGTCCTGTGGGCAGGTATAGTGTCTTACTCTTCTATCTCCTGAATCATTCAATGTAATAATACCTTTTACTTAGTATGTACTCAGCATGTGCTTAGTGTGTAAGTGCATGAGTGAATGAAGAATGGATGAATAAACAAACAAAGGAATAAAGAAATTAGTTGGAGAGATTAAAGAACAGGATATCAGTGATACAGTCAACCTGGAAATTGTAACTCAAGGAATTATGCCATTCCACTATTTTATTAGAAGAGGATTTTGATATTTGGTCAGCATGACTAATATTGTTATAATTAATTAAGCTCAGACTTGTCAGTGATCCAAAAATAAAAACTGATGACTTTTTTGGTAAAGTCTTTCTTTCCCTACACATTCAGGGAAAGAGATTATGACTATTTAAGAAAAGATAAGAAATAGAAACAAGCAAAACCTCTAACACCAAGGACTTCCAAGAGATTTTATCTGATGCCATACCTGAAATGTATAACTGAATTATATAACTACCATTTCCCCAAATAGGAGTTGAATATGTAGGTTTTCTTTTATTAGCTGCAAATGGTAGTGGGAAATGTGGAGGGAATGAGGCATGAAGATTTTCCTGTAGAGAAAGTACTTCTTCCTCCTTAACAAATTTGTCTGTGTTCAAAGTCACGTTACCAGTCTTCCTACCCTTCATGGTTGCTCAGTCATTTGAAAACATATGAGCAATCTTGCCCTACTTCACTGTTAAAAATCAAGTCTCCCAAGGTATTTATTAACTACAAAGGAAATGATGGCACCTTTAAAGTGGAGAAATCCAACAGACCCCATTTTAACTAAGTGGTCAAAATTAACATCACCAGTAATGGGACGTACTGACACCATGGACCCTTTGATATAAAACAAAGAACACAACATCACTCTGTGGCATTGTTGCCAAAAATGCTAACCTCAATCTTATGAGGAGAAAACACCAGACAAACACAAATTGAGAGACATTCTAGAAAATTACTGATCAGTCCTCTTCAAAAGTGTCAAGGTCATGAAAGGGAAGGAAGACTGAGGACTGTCACAGATTAAGGGAGACCAAGGAGACATAACAATTTAATGATATTTGTGATCTTGGATTGAATCCTAGACCATAAAAAGGACTTTAATGGAAAATTTGGTGAAATCCGAATGAAGTCTGCAGTTTAAAGTTATTGTACCAGTGTTAATTTCCTGGTTTTGATAATTGTACCATGGTTAGGGAGGATGTTAACACTAAGAAAAGCTGGGTAAGTGTTATATGAAAACACACTGTATTAGTTTTGCTAGTAAATTCAAAATTAGTTTTTCTGAAAGTCTAAAATTAGCTCAAAATAAGCTAAAAAAATCAGATGCCCCCTCAATATGAATGGATATCTTTCAGAGATAAGTAAGTAGAGACACATTGTCAAGTGGCCAAAATAGAAGTCAAGACAATGTGACTTACACTGGAATCACCTCTAATTTCCCTTTATCCACTCTTAACTAATGGAATCTATCATTAGTATTACTTCATTTACCTCTCCAATCAGTCTGCTAGGTGCTATAGTGCTCATTATCATTATACCATCTGATTTTAGTTATTTTAACTGGTTACATTACACAAGTTTGAAAAAGGCAAAGAAAAAGCTCAAAAAGTTTTGAAAGCACTGCCATCTGCTCCTAAGAGTGCTATATTTCCCTTTTTTCCCTGATTTTCACTGTCTACCAGACCAAAAATATGTTTGCCATCATCATGTCATTCTAACTTCAGTGGTAAGGAAGCTTACCACTTATTTTTAAAATGCTCCAATATTTTTGGTATTTTCAGTGTGAGATATCAGTTGATCTGGCTCCATATACAAACAAACAAAAAATATACCTCCTAACAACCGTTCCCCCAATTTTTCTTATCTCCATTCTCTGGCAATAGAATTTTTAGAAACAGTCTTCACCACAATATGGAAAATACTTCTGGTTTCCAATTATCAGTTGCCAGAGAGTTGAGGACTTATTCTGTATGAACTGTCTCAGTTTTTACAAAAGCAATTAGGACTTTTCCAGCTTGAAAATAACCCTCTTCAGATTGATTCAGATGCCAAAGCTGAAGTGAAATTCACCCTAGACAAGAAGTTATTTTTATCTGGAATACTGCTAAATGGAGTTAAATAATAAAATGTATATGAAAATTCACAACTGTTTAAAACTAAAATCTAGTTTTAGTTTTATACATATTTATATACTACATATACAACCAACTATTGTGTGTATATATATATGTATATACACAACAGTGCATAGAGAGTATATACTATATACATATATAGTATACATTGAATATAGTATAGAATATATATAATATATACAATATATATTATATACCATGTATATAAATAGTATATAGATAGTATTGTTGTTCTTGTTTAGTCACTCAGTCATGTCTGACTCTTTGTGACCCCATGGACTGCAGCCCGCAAGGCTCCTCTGTCCATGGGATTCTCCAGGCAAGAATACTGGAGTGGGTATATATATATACACACACTGTATATACTATCTATAAACATATTTATATACTATACATACAACCAATTATTTTGTATATATATATGTATATACACAAGAGTATATATAAAGTACATACAATATATATTGTATATACTAAATATAGTATATATAATATATACAATATATACTATATACACATATATAAATAGTATATAGATAATATACAATATATATATCTATACACTATATATAATACACACACACACACACAATAGTTAGTTGCAGTTATAAGGAGACAAACATCAACTTGTCTTGGGCAATGTTAGTCTCTATTTTTTAGTAGGGAATTATACTGCCTTAGTTATGAGTCTGTTCACTTTGGTTGCCTTTGGTATGTCAGAGTTCCTTGACTGGAGCCTAATATATAAGTTGGGAAGTGAACGATAGGGAAGAAATAAAGTTATGAAACTGGAGCCTATTATACAGAGTGAAGTAAGCCAGAAGGAAAAACATCAATACAGTATACTAACACATATATATGGAATTTAGAAAGATGGTAACAATAACCCGGTGTACGAGACAGCAAAAGAGACACTGATGTATAGAACAGTCTTATGGACTCTATGGGAGAGGGAGAGGGTGGGAAGATTTGGGAGAATGACATTGAAACATGTAAAATATCATGTAAGAAACGAGTTGCCAGTCCAGGTTCGATGCACGATACTGGATGCTTGGGGCTAGTGCACTGGGACGACCCAGAGGGATGGTATGGGGAGGGAGGAGGGAGGAGGGTTCAGGATGGGGAACACATGTATACCTGTGGCGGATTCATTTTGATATTTGGCAAAACTAATACAATTATGTAAAGTTTAAAAATAAAATAAAATTAAAAAAAATAAAGTTATGAGATATGGAATAGCTTTCAAGAGACTTACTAAATAGACATGGCAGAGAGAAAGACTAATAGTTCTGGAATGAGGAACTAACTGATGAATATGGAGGAGCCCTGAGGGGAGATAGAGGGATACACATGGAAAGTAAGCCTTCACTCCCTTAGCAAAGAGGCACAAACCTTCTGTCTCCAAAGTGGAAGGGAGCGAAGAAGTTGAAGGAGGCTAATGATGCAGAGGAAATGTGAGATGAAATGGAGGGAAGCTGAAGAAGCTGGCAATGTATGATTTCTGTTCTTTCCTAACAAAGTCAGAGAAGAGTGAATGTGTTGGGGAGACAGGTGAAGCAAAGAAGGAGTTCAGGACTCTAGAAGAATGAACTCAGCATCATGGAGACTGGCACTGATACCAGTGAAAGGCTTGCTGGAAAAAAAAAAACCAAAAAAATTGCAGCCCACATTTATATATAACAGAATCATTATCTAAACTTTGAAATTCTCTCTAGCCACTCTGCTATTATTTATGGTTTTCCTACAATTCACTTATTTCTTTTCAAATGAATTTTAAGCAAGTTTAGATTACTCTAAGAAATAACCCTTGGCATTTCCTCAGCAAAGTCTAAATGCATTTGTTCCAGTCCAGTTTGCAACCTTCCCTATCTTTGTGCTTACTCTAGTTTCACAGCTGTTGGCTATACCTCTCAATCTCTTCCCTACCAAGAAGTGTATTAATGCACTTTTCAGCCTTGTTCTATTCATTCATGAAAACAGCAAAGTTCTCTTCTTCCCTATAAATAGCTTATAGACTATCCTATAATTTTAAAGGCTGTGTTTAAGTGTGAATTTTTGTTCATTGAAAACCTGGAAATGAGTGTAGAAGGTGGGGTAGGCTAGGGCAGGGGTTTAGATGAATAGTCAGCTATGAAGAAATTCAATTTGATTTGGTCTTTCATTTCACTTCACTGTATTTCTTCTCTGGTCATTTGCTTTACACTCTCCTCATTGAGGTCACCATCCTTGTTGATGATTCTCCTATTTTAGACTGGCCTCTGTTATACTGATTTCCTAAAGCCCAATGACCTCCAATTCCATTGCATTTTAGTCACTCATTATGCTTCTGAAATTTTCATTTCTCTCAAATTCCTCCTCTGGCTCTACAATCCCTTCTCCAACATCCTCACACATAATGAGCCAGAGCTTTAATCTTCTCATGACTACTTCCTGGTCTTCTATGCTTTTCAATTCTTTTACTTTGTCACCCTAATTTTTAGTTAACAACTTTAACTGAGTACATCTTAGGTGAAAAAACCCCAAGTGTATAATGCCTTTCCTCTTTAATATCTGTATTTTCTACTTTTCCCACTCCATTGACTGTATTGCTAAAATCTCAACACTTTCCCAGTTGGGTCCACCACAATTCATGACATCTAGTTTAAGATAAACCTCAATTGCTGTCTACAAGCTCTTTTATATTCTGTTCATATGAGAGGTTGTAAAGGGCCTCCACAAAGCTTCTGTCCTACCCTACTTCCACTCATACTAGGAATCATACTGTGAGACTACAAAGGCCAATACCTTTGAGCACAGCATCCCAACTTCACCTCCCCCCACTTAAGGCTTTCTCAACTTCCTTTTTTTCTTTTTTCTGAGGAAGAAACATCTCGGCTTGCTACCACTCTCACCATCCTCCAGTCCATCATGGAAAAAGATAATCTGCCGACAGGACAACACTAATCCACTGACTTTGAAGTAGGGTCCAAACATATTAACCTGCCACTGAAGGTCTTCTACAAGATGATCCAAATTTACCATTCCGTAATAGTGTCCTATCAGCTCCTTACATAATGTTTCCTAAACTGCCCTCAAACTGAACTAATTGTTCTTCTGCAAAGGTGCCTTGCATTCCATGCCTACATGCCAGGTAGAGTCAAGGTCAGGTCAGTTCAGTTCAGTCGCTCAGTTGTGTCCGACTCTTTGCGACCCCATGAATCGCAGCACACCAGGCCTCCCTGTCCATCACCAACTCCCGGAGTTCACTCAGACTCACGTCCATCAAGTCAGTGATGCCATCCAGCCATCTCATCCTCTGTCGTCCCCTTCTCCTCAAGCCCCCAATCTCTCCCAGCATCAGAGTCTTTTCCAATGAGTCAACTCTTCGCATGAGGTGATAAAAGTGTTGGCGTTTCAGCTTTAGCATCAGTCCTTCCAATGAACACCCAGGACTGGTCTCCTTTAGAATGGACTGGTTGGATCTCCTTGCAGTCCAAGGGACTCTCAAGAGTCTTCTCCAACACCACAGTTCAAAAGCATCAATTCTTCAGTGCTCAGCTTTCTTTATAGTCCAACTCTCACATCCATACATGACCACTGGAAAAACCATACCCTTGACTAGATGGACCTTTGTTGACAAAGTAATGTCTGCTTTTGAATTGTTATCTAGGTTGTTCATAACTTTCCTCCCAAGGAGTAAGCGTCTTTTAATTTCATGGCTGCAATCACCATCTGCAGTGATTTTGGAGCCCCCCAAAATAAAGTCTGACAGTGTTTCCACTGTTTCCCCATCTATTTCCCATGAAGTGATGGGACCAGATGCCATGATCTTAAGCCAACTTTTTCACTCTCCTCTTTCACTTTCATCAAGAGGTTTTTGAGTTCCTCTTCACTTTCTGCCATAAGGGTGCTGTCATCTGCATATCTGAGGTTATTGACATTTCTCCCAGCAATCTTGATTCCAGCTTATGCTTCTTCCAGCACAACATTTCTCATGATGTACTCTGCATATAAGTTAAATAAGCAGGGTGACAATATACAGCCTTGACGTACTCCTTTTCCTATTTGGAACCAGTCTGTTGTTCCATGTCCAGTTCTAACTGTTGCTTCCTGCATATAGGTTTCTCAAGAGGCAGGTCAGGTGGTCTGGTATTCCCATCTCTTTCAGAATTTTCCACAGTTTATTGTGATCCACACAGTCAAAGGCTTTGGCATAGTCAATAAAGCAGAAATAGATGTTTTTCTAGAACTCTCTTGCTTTTTCCATGATCCAGCGGATGTTAGCAATTTGATCTCTGGTTCCTCTGCCTTCTCTAAAACCAGCTTGAACATCTGGAAGTTCACAGTTCACGTATTCCTGAAGCCTGGCTTGGAGAATTTTGAGCATTACTTTACTAGAGTGTGAGATGAGTGCAATTGTGCGGTAGTTTAAGCATTCTTTGGCATTGCCTTTCTTTGGGATTGGAATGAAAACGGACCTTTTCCAGTCCTGTGGCCACTGCTGAGTTTTCCAAATTTGCTGGCATATTGAGTGCAGCACTTTCACAGCATCATCTTTCAGAATTTGAAATAGCTCAACTGGAATTCCATCACCTCCACTAGCTTTGTTCATAGTGATGCTTTCTAAGGCCCACTTGATTTCACATTCCAGGATGTCTGGCTCTAGGTGAGTGATCACACCATCGTGATTATCTTGGTTGTGAATATCTTTTTTGTACAGTTCTTCTGTGTATTCTTGCCACCTCTTTTTAATATCTTCTGCTTCTGTTAGGTCCATACAATTTCTGTCCTTTATCAAGCCCATCTTTTCATGAAATGTTCCCCTGGGATCTCTGATTTTCTTGAAGAGATCTCTAGTCTTTCCTGTATTATCTTCTATTTATGTAATCTGAGTTTAAATTCTAACTTAGCCTCTTGCCAGCTGGTTGACCTTAGTCAGGGATGTAGAATCAGTGATCCTCGGTTTCTTCCCTAGCTATTATACTTGTGAGAATCAAATAAAACAGCAATTATTACAGTGCTTGAAAAACTGCATAATGCTATTAAAATGTAAAGTATTCTTTCATTCAATAAATATTCATTTAACACCCACTACTTGCCAGGCATTAGTACTGCTGCCACTGACTTCCCAAATGAACATTATATACTTAAGGACACAGAACCACTCTGCATCCACTGATCAGCATAAACAAAACAACCAGCAGAATCAAGACATAAAGAAAATCCACATAAACTTGAGGTTTGGCTAATACTGTTTTTGAGAAACATTATTTGTGGACGGGTTGATAGCCAGTTTAATTTTCCTTTAGATTTTACATCTTTGTTGCTGCTTTTCTGAACACCAAAATCAATTCAAATCAATAACCTAAATAAAGGAATTGTGAAAGCTTAATAGAAGCAGGAGTAGAATCTATTCCTTTTATTTCTCAGAATGTGAATCTCTGATTTTAAAAACTATATATTGCTTTAAGTAAGCCCATGTCTTGAATCTCTTCCTTCCATGCCAGATGGAATGTTCAGGAGCAGATTGTACAAGCAAGCTTGCAAGGGAACATGGTCTTGTAAATATAGCTTCTCTTGGTGATGGCTGTGACTCTACTTGGTAAAGAGAAGACCTTACAGACCTTACTGTTTTTCACTAAGGTCACCAACACAAAAAGCACACACCAAAAAGTACATTCTCTCCAGTACTGATGGACTTGTACTAGTGCCAGTAAAATGATTGCTGATTTCTAGAGTTAGGGGGTTGGGGAAGCGGGTGGACAGAAAGCTATCCAGTGAACAAGCTGTTTCTCTTTCTCACTCCTCACTCCTCCTTTTTAAAAAATCCAAAATAGAAATTTCAAAGCTTGAAAAACTTCAAGGCAATTTAATTTAAGTTGCTTCCATGACTTTAAACACTGAATGTTCACACCTACGTCAGTACTACATTGAGAACCTCCCACTCAGATACTGTATTTAGGAAAGAAAGGATGCTGTGGTCTGAGATGAGGCCTAGATTTGAGTGATCTTGAGTTCTTAGATGAGTTCTTCAGCAAGACTCCAGAGTTCAGCAGATTTAATTCTTACTCCTCAGTGAGGTTGGGTCAGTTTTCAGGAAGTTTTCCTTTAGTGGTAACTACTAGAGATAAAAATATTTATTATAAGATAAATAAAATCCCTATATGACCTGCTTCATCATTTGCATATATCATGCTTCACACAATAAGCTTTTTTTCCTAAGAATCTGGATACATATTGAGTTTTAGCCTTAGGACTCTCCTGATATAATCCTGAATGGGCAGGCATTGCTACTTCTCCCCACACTTAGGTAGTGACAACAACCCATGCTCCACTTTCTTTAACAGTGTTTGCACCTTTATTAGTTTTCAATATATAGTATGGATTCACTGATCATCCCTTTTTTGGGGAAGTAAAATTTGGCTTTAGTGTTTAAGCCAACTTGCATATCTGGCACATTATTTTATACCCCACCATTTTCATGTTTTTTTAGCTTAAGGCAAGCCAGGTGAGTAGGCGTCATCCAAGATAAAATCTTGCTGACTTTTTTTCCCTAAAGAAAAGCTAGCGAACAGGAGGTGATAAACGCTATGCTTCCTACTCAGACTCTGTCACATAAGATGTCATTTTTTATTTTAATTATATTCTTTGCCAACTCAAAGAGGCAAGTAATTTTACTGCATATTATCCTACCTTTGTTAGAGTTCCTCGCAAGCATCAGTGGAAGGTCTTTCATTTGTTGTGCCAGAGCTGTTTTTAAATAGCCAATTCCAAACCAATCTCTTGGCATCTTGGAGAAAGAAACAGATTATTTGTTGTCAAAAAAGCAGAGCAGACAATTGCTAAAATGTAAGCCAAGTATGAAAAATGAAACATTTTTCTGAAACAATATAGCAGTTGGACAGAGTTTTTATTTTCTTTTTAAGAACAAAAGCCATATACTTCATTCCTCTCAAGTAGTAGCATTGACCAAAAGGGCCGACGTATACAGACATTCAAAATGCTGAAAACAAAGGATAAATCAAAAGCTCATATCTTAGTTGGATTTCCAAGAATCAGAGCCTGCCACGAGGATTCTATTGCCAGTTGTGTACTGGGAGTCAAAGGACCACTAATAGAGTGAAAGGAATATGGGAAAAGAAAGGCAGCCCTTTCAAGGAAAAAGTCTATTTATTATTAAGTCAACTATCACAGTGGGTATCCTGAGAGAAGACTCAGGAAATGCTATAAAATGTATGCTTCAGAAGTATCATACCCAGGGACCAAGGGAGCTGGGGCTTTTATACCCCAACTTCTGGCAATCGTTGGTTGAAGGCTACTGAGGTAGTCGAGAGACAGTAACTATTTCAACAATGTCTCTGATTTGCCTTTCCAGTTTCAGAAAAAGCCCCCAGGCCTAGAGACGCAGACACTGGTAGCTGGAAGGGGGCTGGAGCATGCTAGCCAGTTAGGTCCAAAGGAGAGAGCAGCAGACCGACAGCATCTGCAATAGTTCCCCTTTGTGCTGAACCATGACAGAGCAGACAGAGCATGTTGTATTGGTCTCTGTTATGGGACCTCCAGCTAGGGTCCCCAGATTGAGCCAATAAAAATACGGTATGCCTAGTTTAATTTAATTTCAGATAAACAACAAATCACTCGTTAGTATACATTTTGTATTCTTTTATGACATGGTTGGTCAGGTGTGGCTATAAGAGAGGACAGGAGGCATTTATTATATTCACAGACTAGAGACAGGAGACATGGTACACTGGTCAAGGCCACATAGGAAAGATATCAGAGTGGTCAGGAGGCAGAAGTCAGGAGCAAAGGAAAGGTTTAGGTCACAGCCTTTATTGGGGTTTCCACAGGAAAGGCAAAGCGGGGCAGAGTGAACAGTTTAGGATTGGCTAGATTGAAAATTTTTGTTGGGCTTTGAGCTATAGAAGTAGTACTTAGTTGCCTAGCATCTGGCCTGGGATGATTAAGGCAGAGGAATATGGTCCTGTGGTGTGTACAGGCAAGATACGGGAGCGATGGCTCTGAATTGCTTAGTTTATACATCAAAAACATGCTCTGCCTAGGTCCTTGGCAATGTCTAAGAAACAGCTAGCTCGGAAAGGGGCAACCTCTTCCCAGCCAGAAAGATTTCTTATTAAGATGTCAAAACATCATAATATACATAAAATTAAAAATACTTACCATACAGTATAAGTATGTCCATGACAACAAATGATTTGTTGTTTATTAAAATTCAAATTGAACTCATGTTACTGTATTTTATCTGTCAACTCCATCTACAGAAAGACATGACAGAGGCAACAAACTCAGCATGTCTAGGAGGAGCAGTGGTCCATTCACACTCCCCTCTCCCCTCCTTTCCTGTATTTCCCACTTGTCATTGACTCAGGTGAAACACCTTTGCCTTCTATGTGAAAAATGGAGGTGGTAAGAATCTGTTGAATTGAACAGTGGAGAGATGAGGGACAGATATTTGGTCCTAGAAGCAAACAGATGTCTTTTTCATGATGATAAAGACATCTACATACAAAGCTTATGCTGCTGTTGCCGCTTAGTTGCTCAGTCGTGTCTAACTCTGTGACTCTATGGACTGTAGCCCACCAGGCTCCTCTGTCCATGGGATTCTCTAGGCAAGAGTACTAGAGTGGGTTGCCATGCCCTCCTCCAGGGGGTCTTCCTGACCCAGGGATCGAACCCGGTTCTCCTGCATTGCAGGTGGATTCTTTACCACTGAGCCACCAGGTAAGCCCATAAAGGCTATGGGCACCAGTAAATAATAAAAGATGCTCACACTTATTGAAACTTCTTTTTCATGTGCGGCACTATTCTACATGATTTGCACGTATTGTTCAATTAATTTCAGAACAACATTATGAGGTAGGTACTGTTAAATTATCCTTGATTTTCAGATAAGAACATAAGACAGAAAAATTAAGTAGCCTGCCTAAAGCTATATAGCTAGATACTATATCTCCAGAAACCATACTCTTTTTTTTTTTTTTTGGTATAGCCTTACACCAGAAACCATACTCTTAACCACCATGCTAGAGAGAGAAAGAGGAGATAGTTGATGGGAAACGGGATAAGAGATTCACCAAGGAAATGAATGTGAGAAATATTGTAAGGAAAACCAGGAGACCCTGGTTGGATTCCTGGGTGGGGAAGATCCACTGGAGAAGGGATAGGCTACCCACTCCAGTATTCTCGGGCTTCCCTGGTGGCTCAGCTGGTAAAGAATCCACCTGCAATGCAGGAGACCTGGGTTTGATCCCTGGGTTGGGAAGATTGCCTGGAGAAGGGAAAGGCTACCCACTTCAGTATTCTGGTCTGGAGAATTCCATGAACTGTACAGTCCATGGGGTCACAAAGAGTCGGGCAGGACTGAGTGACTTTCACTCTCACCTTTTTTTGGTAATGAATTTTCAAATGCACACAAGATGTCTACAAAAAAAAAAAAAAACAAAAACAAAAGCAAGATAAGGTGAAGCTGGAAAAGATGTAGTTTTATAAGAGAATCCTTGAGAATAATAAAGTTCTATCTTGTCTGTGAACAGAAAACAATTCTGGCTAGACACTAATGAAAGTCCCACACCTTTCAAATGCCAAACTATGCCCTTAAAATATGATGTTCTCTTAACAACTAGGGATATGGCACAGAGAGATGGCACAGGGTGTTATTTGGTATCCAGCCCTAGCCTGGATGTGAAATGGGGGCAAATAATAGCATCTGAAAAAGTCAGCCTGAAAACAGTCATTTAAGTCTTCTCTGGAATCCAAGGTGGGTGTCAGAAAATCTGGAAGAGATAGAGGTTAGATTGCAGAAAGCAGCATCTTCCAATGGCTAACCGAGAGGAGAGCTCACAAAGGACACAGAATGGGAGACACAGCTGTAAACTCAATGCTTTTGGCTCTCCATCAGAGTAATGAAAATGGAAATATCAAAATCAGTTCATTATTAAAAAAAAAAAAACTCTTTTCTGGCTCTGTCCAGTGGAGGAGTCTGGAGATAATGACACCACACAGAGTGGCATTGACCTTATCTGATATTCAAATTTGATATCTAAATGTCATTTTTCTCTGAAAGGAACAGGGTTCTTTACAGAAAAGGCTGGTTATAGGTCTGGGGCAAGAAGAGTATGGGAGTGAACCTGAAATATTTTCTGTGCCATAAAGCAAGAAAACACTCAAAGAGTATTGTAAGGACGTAAGAGCCAATTTGAAGGAGCTCCTACTGGGTAAATTTGAGACAATTTGAGCATCAAAAAGAATAATGGCCATAAATTATTATAATGCTAAATAAATAAAAATCAATGTGCCTAAGTGATGCTCAGGGAAAAGAAAGAGGGAAGGAAATGCTCTTTTCTGCTGAAAGATGTAAGCTAATAAATACAGAATGACTGACAAAAAGAGAAAATCACCCTTATGCAGCCATAATGTGATAATTGGTTTATATAAGAATGATAAAGTCATTGGATAAAGGATTATTGGGAAACAGGATGTTTGCATGGTGTAAAAATGTGATCCTTGGATTACTCAGTAATTGCAGAGAAAGATTTTCTTTATTTATTGGAGTATAATTGCTTTACAATGTTGTGTTAGTTTCTGCTGTACATAGTTTTCCTTTCTATTGGAGAAATCTGGTGGACTCAAGGAAGCACTTGTCTATAAAATGGACATGATAATAGTAACTACTTCCGAGAGTGGTTGTAAAGAGTAAATAAACCAATCCATGCAAAACACATACTACTGAGCCGCAGAGTTAGGGCACAGAAGCTAACACTACTATAACAGCAATAATTCTTATTCATACTATTTTATTTAAGTGAAGTGAAAGTCACTCAGTCATGTCCGATTCTTTGCAACCCCATGGACTATACAGTTCATGGAATTCTCCAGGCCAGAATACTGGAGTGGGTAGCCTTTCCCTTCTCCAGAGGATCTTCTGAACCCAAGGATCAAACCCAGGTCTCCCACATTACAGGTGGATTCTTTACCAGCTGAGCCACAAGGGAAGCCCATTTTATCTAAGCTAAAGGCCAACCCAAGGCCTAGAGTCAAAGCTGGTCAAATGGTTTACTTTTCTTTATTTTCCACAAAGGCACTAGCCAAATCACAAACCTTAGTAACTGGATGGCTAGTATCAAAAAGTGGCAAACTCAAAAGCATAGATCCAGAAGCAAATTGTCCCAGTGTCTAGAAAAAGATGTGTAGACAGTTTACTTCAGACCTTTCCAGAGTGGGGATACTCTTCAGCTTTTTTCTAGAGTGAGATACAAACTTTTCACCTTCCTCTCTTGCCCACAGGCAGGAAAGAGTAAAGAGATTCAAAGAGAGAAAAAGATGGCTGAGACTTTCCCCAAGTGGCAGCATCCTTAGTACCCATGACCACTCTTCCTCTAAGGAAGAAAATGCTTTTGAAGAGCTGATATAGGTACCCAAAAAGAATATGATGGTTGAGATTTTCCCTAAGAGAAATACAGCCCAAATTCACTTGTGCCGAGATACCTGTAATATGATTATTTTAAAACATGATGGACATATTATTCCAATGCCAGCTAATTTATTTCCCTCCTTCTAAGGCTTCACCCCCTAGAAAAATGTGTCTGGCTGAGAAATTGTGCCTCTTGAAGTTCACCAGTCCTCAGCACACTCCTTTACTTTGAGGAAAGTTGAGGTGATAATGATGGAGACAGTAGGAATTTGCTGTGAGCTTCTCTTGGCTAAAGCCTCTCTAGATTAGCAGGTATTGTTGGGCCTTACACTTTTAGTGCAGTCCTCCCTGAATGAATTCTATTACCAGCATCTGCATCTCTTTGCCAGAGAGCTTTCTCTAGCAACTTGGGCCAGTTCTGCCTACTGCCCAGCAGGTCAGAAGTGCTAGAGAATTAATACCCTTGAAACAGTCCTCAGTGCATGACAAACAGGACTTGGAGGATTTAGTCCCCAGATCTCTGAACTCTTGTGTGAGATAACTCTAAGGTATGCATCCTGCACTGGTTTCCAGAGTTCTCCAATGGGATGAAGCACTAGTTTTGCACAATGGTGTCCTACTTAATAAAACACACCTTACTGGTTGCCTTTCCTTCCTTGTCTCTCCTCCCTACTCCTTTATTGTTGTCCTCTGAGACCACCCCCCTAATAAAGTATTTGTGCCAGAATCCTTGTTCTTAGGAGGAACACCAGTTATGATGCCTGACTAAACCAAAATTAGCACTTCTAGAGTCACAAATGCACTATGTGATCAAATCAATAATGGAGACTAGTATAAAAAGCTACATTGAAAGTGATCATCTGTAATCTGAGAGCATTGGGATGGGGAAACTTGTGAGAAATCTCCTGGAGCTTCTTCTTGCTATATATGTTTGCCTGAGTGGCTAAGGGTGGTTTATAGTCTATCTTGAGCAATGTTAATATCCTTATACGGGACAATACTCAAAACGTGTGCAAACTATAATCACATAAACCCTGGAGTAGGGTCCTGAAAGATGTCAGAAACGGTGGGACCAGAACAGTTGTAGAAGGAGCAACTGACCAGAGTTGGTTTCTGAGCCATGGTCATTTGCTATCCAGTAGTAGTAATATTTCACTATTTTAGCAATCAGCACAGCCATACTAGTGAATACTGATTGAATATCAGTCCTATGCTAAGGTACTGAGTTTTTATGACATTGGTTAAATGATAGATTCCCAAGGTTTAAAAAAATAAGTTCCTTATCAGATCCTCAAGAATAACTACAAATGATGATGCCGTACAATCTCTGGCTAGAGTGTGATTTGAGACTTCCCAGATGGTGCAGGCAGGAGAATCTGCCTGCCAATGCAGGGGGCATGGGTTTGATCCCTGGTCAGAGATGAGCAACTAAGTCTGTGCACCACAACACTGAGCCCCGTGCTCTAACCCCACGAGCTGAAACTACTGAAGCCCACATGCCTAGAGCCTGTGCTCTGCAGCAAGAGAAGCCACTGTAATGAGAAGCCTGCGTACTGCAACAAAGTGTAGCTCTGCTAACTGTAACTAGAGAAAGCCCGCGCAAAGCAATGACAAATACCCAGCACAGCCAGAAAAAAAACGTTTTTAATTGAAAAAAAAAAAAAGGAGTTTTGGAATAATAATCACTTCATGGGGCAATAAATTTTAAAAGAATTATTCTATAACAAAATACACAGAGTACTAAAAGCAAAATAATGTGTTTTGATTTTTTTTTTCTTCAAAATGACCTCAGGGTCATTATTACAAATACCAATTTTCACTGTTTTGTAGCTATGTTGGAAAAAGAACTGTAGAACACACGACAACATACTATACACCCCAGTTTTTGCAAACTAATTATAATTAAACATTCATATTACTTGGAAAGACATTTTTGAATACATTTCCTTTCCTTAGAATAGTTGCAACAATAAGGGAATTTTTTTTTTCAAATTTGAAAAAGATACTTTAAAGACATCTCTTACAGGGTTACCAATAAATATATAAATTCAATTAGAGATGCTATTTCTGTTATAGGGAAATGTCAGAGTGCAGGATATAGGATAAACCTGGTCTAGGCTATATGAGAGATTATTTTATGAATTCTTGCTCTGTATGGAAGAAGCCTCAAAAAGCATACCTACAGCTTCAGGTAACAATTGGGTCCTAACGAATCTTTTTAAAGCAAACCAGATTTCAAAAAAAATAATAAGGTTAAAATGTAAAGGCTTATCTTCCAACCCTTTCCTTTCAAATTGAATGATGAGTATTCAGGGCAAAAATACCAATAAACATCAAATTACTATAATAAGGAAGAAAAGTTATGACCAACCTGCTGCTAAGTCACGTCAGTCGTGTCTGACTCTGTGCGACCCCATAGATGGCAGCCCACCAGGCTCCTCCATTCGTCCCTGAGATTCTCCAGGCAAGAACACTGGAGTGGGTTGCCATTTCCTTCTCCAATGCATGAAAATGAAAAGTGAAAGGGAAGTCACTCAGTTGTGTCCCACTCCTAGCGACCCCATGGACTGCAGCCTACCAGGCTCCTCCGTCCATGGGATTTTCCAGGCAAGAGTACCAGATTGGGGTGCCATTGTCTTCTCTGATGACCAACCTAGACAGTTTATTAAAAATCAGAGACATTACTTTGACAACAAAAGTCCATCTAGTCAAAGCTATGATTTTTCCAGTAGTCATGTATGGATGTAAGAGTTGGATTATAAAGAAAGCTGAGCGCTGAAGACCTGATGCTTTTGAACTGCAGTGTTGGAGAAGACTCTTGAAAGTCCCCTGCGCTGCAAGGAGCTCCAACCAGTCCATCCTAAAGGAAATAAGTCCTGAATATTCACTGGAAGGACTGATGCTGAAGCTGAAACTCCAATACTTTGATCACCTGAAGCAAAGAACTGACTCGTTTGAAAGGACTCTGATGCTGAGAGGGACTGGGGGCAGGAGGAGAAGGGGACGACAGAGGGTGAGATGGTTGGATGGCATCACTGACTCGATGAACATGAGTTTGAGTAAACTCCAGGAGTTGGTGATGGACAGGAAGGCCTGGCATGCTGCAGTCCATAGGGTCACAAAGAGTTGGACACAACTGAGTGACTGAACTGAACTGAATAATTATATAACTATACAAACATTCTAGAGATACTGTGAGATTAACAAATATTTTTTCAAAAGAATAAAGTTGCATCAGAGATTTTCACCAAAAGCAAGCTCTGCTTCCAGAAAAGATGGTGACATGAGCCTTAATGTCTAATCCTTCTTTTTGTTTCCTGTATATTCCATATAAACTATGTTTTTCTCTCCTTCTTACCTTTTTTAATATTGGGTATTTTTATTTTTTCTTTTATTGTTTTTCAGCAGCATTAGCATTTTCTCAACTCTATTAGTGTTTATCCTAGAGGTTACAACATAAATCCTTGAATTATTACAGTCTAACGAAAAGTGGTACCACTTCCCAGAAAATAAGACCATGAAACTGTTTTACTCCATTTACCCCTTTCCCAGCTTTTGTGTTGTTATATATTTTAATTCTAATTATATTTTCAATCACATCAAACATTATGTTTTCATAGACTTTGGTTTTCAACAGGTTTACTATTATATGCCTCAGAATGATTTCTTTGTACTTTTGGACTTCTAGAATTTCTTAAATATACAACCTGATGCCTTTTATCCATTTTCAAAAATTATCTTCTCTAAAGTCACTTCTGCTCTGTCTTCTCTCTCATCTCCCTCTGGAACTTCAATCATATTTATTGATTGAAAATGAAATCAATGAAAAGTCAGATTATTTCATTGTGTTCCATATATCTCTTATGCTCTTGTCTATTTTCCATCCTTCTGTTCTATGTGCTTCAGCTTAGGTATTTTCTTTTCTATCTTGCAGTTTATTATTCTGTTTTCAGCTGTGTCTAATATGCTACTAAATCCATATCTTAATTTCAGATATTTCATTTTCAGTTTCCTATATTTTCATTTGATGATATATTATATTTTCCAGTACCCTATTATAATTCATGTTGCCATTTAAATCCTTGAAAATATTAATCACAACTATTTTTTTTATTTTAAAATTAATTTATTTATTTTACTTTACAATATTATATTGGTTTTGCCGTACATCAACATAATCACAACTATTTTAATGTCCATGCTTGATAACTACTTTTTTTCAATTTTCATATACATTTATGTTTCTATTATTCTTTGGTAAATTTATGTTGGGTGCATAACTGATTATTTTTTCATTGAATGCTGCTGCTGCTGCTGCTAAGTCACTTCAGTCGTGTCTGACTCTGTGCGACCCCATGGACTGCAACCCACCATGCCCCTCCGTCCATGGGATTTTCCAGGCAAGAGTACTGGAGTGGGGTGCCATTGCCTTCTCCGCATTGAATGCTAGGCATTATGTATAAAACATTTAGAGATAATTTGATGCTTTAGATGATGTTATATTTATCCAGAGAGAATTTAGTCTTGCTTCTGGTAATCTAAAAAGACCCAATCCAAGATTTATTCAATATCTGATTCATAGTTGAACTTTTGACTTTGTAAGAGCTGCTCTATGTCTGACATACCCTAACTCTTAGGTAGTCATTTGTGGTCAGAACATAAGGTCAAACTGTTTACCTGGGCTATACCTCCATTGGATTTCTTTATTTTTATTTTTATTTTATTTTTAAACTTTACGAATTGTATTAGTTTTGCCAAATATCGAAATGAATCCGCCACAGGTATACATGTGTTCCCCATCCTGAACCCTCCTCCCTCCTCCCTCCCCATACCATCCCTCTGGGTCGTCCTAGTGCACTAGCCCCAAGCATCCAGTATCGTGCATCGAACCTGGACTGGCAACTCATTTCATACATGATATTATACATGTTTCAAAGCCATTCTCCCAAATCTTCCCACCCTCTCCCTCTGCAACAGAGTCCATAAGACTGTTCTATACATCAGTGTCTCTTTTGCTGTCTCATACACAGGGTTATTGTTAGCATCTTTCTAAATTCCATATATATGCGTTAGTATACTGTATTGGTGTTTTTCTTTCTGGCTTACTTCACTCTGTATAATAGGCTCCAGTTTCATCCACCTCATTAGAAGTGATTCAAATGTATTCTTTTTAATAGCTTGTCCATCGAACTACCACAATCTCTATTTTCCCTCTCTGGGCCTATTTTCTCTCTGGTATATTAGCTCTGTATCTTCTTTCTGTCTTGGTGACTCAGATGCCTTAAAAAAATGTTTCTCTCATGTTTCATCCAATTTTGCTAGATCTTCTCTTCAGGTTGATTGTTCTAAAACAAACTAGTAAATTATTTCTAGGAACAGAACTCCTGTCAAGTGGCTTTTTGGTCTCCCCTCTGGAAAATGAATTAACAATAAAAAATATAGCCAGTTCTGAAAAGAATTTGAATTTGAAAATAAAAATATAAGTTGTACATCTTAAATATATACAATTTAAATTTATCAATTATACTTCAATAAGGCTGAAAAGATGTGCTAAGGAAGTTTAATATCCACATGGAAAAATACTAAAATTGGATCTCCTGTTCATAGTCTGTTCCAGATAGCTTAAGAAATTAAAATTGAAAAGCCCAACTTTTACAGGAAAAAATAAAAGAATATTTAGAGAAAAAATAAATTAGAATTTAAATATGGGAGAGAGAGACCAAAACCAAAGAGAAAAAATGCAACCCCCAAAACCATACACTATGTAAATAGAATTTCAATAAACTGTCATAATATCCTAGAAAAGTAAGAGCAGATTGCATACTCGTGAAATAAGAAAAAAATGATACATGAAATAAGAAAGAATGGTACAAAAATTATTTATAAAAATCAATTATAAAATATCATTTATAAAAATAATTATAATTATATATAAAGTGTCAATTTGCAGAATGAGAAGATTTTAAAAGCAAGTAAAATGAAGTAAAGGAAGTAAATTCACTTGCAGTAATTTTTCAAATCAAGATTTTGGAAACCTTCAAAAATGCTTTAGTCATGTATAGATGAGAGAGTTGAACCATAAAGGAGGCTATTTTCAAACTGTGGTGCTGGAAAAGACTCTTGAGTCCCTTGGACAGCAAGGAGACCAAACCAGTCAGTCCTAAAGGAAATCAACTCTGTATATTCATTGGAAGGACTGATGCTGAAGCTAAAGTTCCAATAATTTGGCCACCTGATGTGAAGAACTGACTTATTGGAAAAAATCTTGATGCTGGAAAAGATTGAGTGCATGAGGAGAAGGAGGTGGCAGAGGATTAGATGGTTAGATGGCATCACCAACTCAATGGACATGAGTTTGAGCAAACTCCAGGGGACAGTGAAGGACAGGGAAGCCTGGTGTGATGCAGTCCATGGGTTGCAAAGAGTCAGACATGACTTAGTGACTGAACAACAACAAAAAAAGCAAAGTCAAATGCATTTATATGTCTGGAAGTCATCTAACTCAAAGAAAATGTTCACCTTGTATTGATTTTTATAGCCTTTTGAGGGAGAGTTAGGATAAAAACTAAGCAATAGATTTTAGGGACTAATGATTAATGATTAAGATATCAAAGCTTATTCAGATATAAATTTATGATAATCAAGTACTTTAGTAAATATTAACCCTTGTTATATGGATTTTAGAAACTATATTTTTATAAAAGGCACAAATATGTAAAGTATATGATCTAATATAGCAATCTAGTTATCCAGGTGACTGAAAATCTGACCCTTTGAATATTGCTATGATGAAAATGAAAGTGGAGAGTGAAAAAGTTGGCTTAAAGCTCAGCATTCAGAAAACAAAGATCATGGCATCCGGTCCCATCACTTCACGGGAAATAGATGGGGAAACAGTGGAAACAGTGTCAGACTTTATTTTTCGGGCTCCAAAATCAGTGCAGATGGTGACTGCAGCCATGAAATTAAAAGATGCTTACTCCTTGGAAGGAAAGTTATGACCAACCTAGATAGCATATTCAAAAGCAGAGACATTACTTTGCCAACAAAGGTCCGTCTGGTCAAGGCTATGGTTTTTCCTGTGGTCATGTATGGATGTGAGAGTTGGACTGTGAAGAAGGCTGAGCGCCGAAGAATTGATGCTTTTGAACTGTAGTGTTGGAGAAGACTCTTGAGAGTCCCTTGGACTGCAAGGAGATCCAACCAGTCCATTCTGAAGGAGATGAGCCCTGGGATTTCTTTGGAAGGAATGATGCTAAAGCTGAAACTCCAGTACTTTGGCCACCTCATGCGAAGAGTTGACTCATTGGAAAAGACTCTGATGCTGGGAGGGATTGGGGGCAGGAGGAGAAGGGGGCGACAGAGGATGAGATGGCTGGATAGCATCACCGACTCGATGGACGTGAGTTTGAGTGAACTCCAGGAGTTGGTGATGGACAGGGAGGCCTGGCGTGCTGCGATTCATGGGGTCGCAAAGAGTTGGACACAACTGAGCGACTGAACTGAACTGAGGGGGACATTACTTCTTATGACAACTTATCCAAATTTTGCTCATTCTGGTGTCTAAGAAAATATTACAGCAGCATAAAGAGTAACCTATAGAGCCCTATCCTATAAAATAAAGACAAATTCCAGAAACTATACTAATGATTTGTATTCAGAGAGTTTTTAATCTAATACTGTTTTGATCACAGGCAAACAAAATGCAAGCTGTTATTCTCAAAATCTCTTAAGAGACTTTAAGACCAATATTTTCCTTTTTCGTTTCAGCTTTGACTATTAATCACAGACCCTGTAGTGCTAAAAAACAATGCAAGGAAACTACTATCTGAAACATATCCTTAACATATAACATTGTGAAACCATGACATAATATGATAACTAGTAAATGTATTGGAGAAGGCAATGGCACCCCACTCCAGTACTCTTGCCTGTCGAATCCCATGGATGGAGGAGCCTGGTGGGCTGCAGTCCATGGGGTCGCTAAGAGTCGGACACGACTGAGCAACTTCACTTTCACTTTTTACTTTCATGCATTGGAGAAGGAAATGGCAACCCACTCCAGTGTTCTTGCCTGGAGAATCCCAGGGACAGGGGAGCCTGGTGGGCTGCCGTCTGTGGGGTCACATAGAGTCAGACACAACTGAAGTGACTTAGCAGCAGCAGCAGCAGCAGTAAATGTATATTCTGAGTTCTTTGGCAAATCTATGCTCAGGGATTACATTATTTCAAATTTATGTGACATGTCATATCGTAATATGTTCCTTTTCTTACAAATGCAAAAGGGAAGAGGAATTTTGTTATCATGTTCGGTACTGCCACACTCCACAGCCTGTAATCAGCCTGTAATCAGGAGGAGACTCCCCTCCTCCTTCACTACATAACAATGACTCACCTAGAGCTAACATAACACTCACTTCCCAGGAATCCCTCATTTTCTCCTTAATCTCAAAAGTGCTTACTGCTTAAAGCAAAAAAGTTTTAAAGAAATATTCGAAACACAGCAAAAAGAAGGGGGAATTCAGTTGTTCAAAGGAACAAATCAGTTCTCTATGTACTAATGTGAAATGATCTTTAAGAACAGTGTTTTTAGTATACTCCAATTTTTGATTTTTTTTTCAAAAAAAAATAAAGACTTTTACTAATTTTTTTGCATAAAATATCTCTAGAATGAAACATACAAAAAAAATCTGGTGATAGCTGTTGCTTCTTGAGAAGGGAACTAAGCAGGAAAACATGGGTTTAGAGAGACTTCCTTTTCATTTTTACCATTTTGAACATTAAAAAAAAAATTTTTTTTTTACTCCACCATGTGGCATGTGGGATTAGTTCCCCAACCAAGGATCAAACCTGTGTGGCCTGAATTGGAAACATAGAGTCTTAACTACTGGACCACCAGGAAGTCCCCTCTTTTGAACTTTGAAAATATCATTCATATGTATGTATTACCTATTCAAAATTACAAAAACAAATAAGATGAATGTTTTTCATGATATTTAGCAAAAAGGAGATAGCAAATAACCTTAGTACTGGCTGCTTCAGAGACATGGTAGGTATAGTAACCATTTTGTAATGGACTAAAGAGTAACAGTGAAGTGATCGGAGACATTCTAGTGAGAGTAACTTTGAAAACTCTTTGGTCCTGGATGAGAGAAGGGTAATAGAACAGTAGCCATAGGTGGACTTACGGTGATGAAATGAGGGGCTAAATATCCACATGGATATTAAGGTAACTCAACAGAGTAGAATACAGTGGGTAACATGTAAATAGTCTCTAACTTTTATGCGTCTCCATTTAAATAAGGGCTAATGGCATACCTAGTGCTTCGTAAGATCCAGGAATCATTGTTATAGATTCTTTACTGGAATCTGACAAACTGTCTTCTATCTCTGCTAAGCTGTGTAAGCCTAGGGAATTATTTCATTTCCTTGTACCTCATTTCCTCGTGTGCCCATTTCAAACAGATCCTGTGAGGATTAAATGAGCTCAGTTCAGTTCAGTCCCTCAGTCGTGCCCGACTCTTTGCGACCCCATGGACTGCAGCACACCAGGCCTCCCTGTCCATCACTAACTCCCAGAGCTTACTCAAACTCATATCCATCAAGCAGGTGATGCCATCCAACCATCTCATCCACTGTTGTCCCCTTCTCCTCCTGCCTTCAATCTTTCCCAGCATCAAGGTCTTTTCCAATGAGTCAGTTCTTTGCATCAGGTGGCCAAAGTATTGGAGTTTCAGCTTCAGCATCAGTTCTTCTAATGAATATTCAAGACTGATTTCCTTTAGGACTGACTGGTTGGATCTCCTTGCAGTCCAAGAGACTCTCAAGAGTCTTCTCCAACACGATAGTTCAAAAGCATCAATTCTTCGGCACTCAGCTTTCTTTATAGTCCAACTCTTAATAGAGATAAATCACTTGGAACCATGTCTGGTACCTAGTAAATATTGTGTATACAAAACACCAAACACTGTGTGGCTTAAATGACAGAATATATTTTCTCACAGTCCTGGAAGCTACAAGTCTGAAATCAAGGGGTAAGCAGGATGGGTTCTGCTGAGCTTTTACTCCTTGGCTCGTAAATAGCCGTCTTCTCCCTGTGTCTTCACATGATTTTCTATGTGTGTCTATGTCCTAATCTCCTCTTCTTATAAAGATACCATATTGGCTTAGGGCCCACCATAATGACCTCATTTAATCTTAATTACCTTTTTAAAGACCCTGTTTCCACATACAGTCACATTGTGAGGTACTGGGGGTTAAGACTTTAACATGAATTTTGGGTGAAGACAATTCAGCCTGTTAACACCTCTTGTTTGTGGCTGAGGTACTATTCAGGATAATGGCAGATACTTGGGTACATAGGAAATCAGCTATAATTATATTAATATTTGAAAAGGATTAAAAGGAGGACCAGGGGTAGTCTGGAAATTAAAGGAGTAATTATTACATTAACTTGATTCAGCCTGTATAATAAAATTATACATGGGCTTAAAGTTCTTAATGGAGAACTGTAAGTAAAAAAAACTGTGGACTCAAGTAGTGTGTGCAGACGATTCACTAGGTTAGCCATTAGTTTTTATTTAGACAAAAGGTTGGGGAAGAGTTACATACCAACTAGCATAAGTGAAGTGAAAGTCGCTCTGCTGCTGCTGCTGCTAAGTCGCTTCAGTCATGTCCGACTCTTAGCGACCCCATGGACTTCCATGGGATTTTCCAGGCAAGAGTACTGGAGTGGGTAGCCTTTCCCTTCTCCAGGGGATCTTCCCAACCCAGGGATTAAACCCAGGTCTCCCACACTGCAGGCAGATTCTTTACCAGTGGAGCCACAAGGGAAGCTAGCATAAAATTTGAGTCAAATCAATATTTATGCAATATATTCTCATCATGAAGTTAAATATCTGTCTAGTTCTAATTACTAAAAATGACAGAGAAGTTTCCTATAACACTGAGAGATTTTTTAAAAAGTAGTTCTAAGAACTGTTGACTTGTAACCTTGAGACAAAGTTTATTATCAAAAACTACATTTGTTAAGATGCTTGCATAGAAAGCAGGATTTGTTCACTCAAAGTTGTGAACTCTGGAGTTCATTGCTGTGAACTATGGAGGCTGCTTTAACATTGAATAACCACTGGAGGCTGAATTTACTCATCATCCTTGGAATAATTAACGTGCTAACTATGACTGTACTGATCTAGCTTTACTTACTTAGCCAGTATAAGAGTCTATGCAGATTCTCTTAAGTTAGGGACATGTCTAAAGAGTCCTTGTGTAGAAGTTATTTTCTATGTAAAATTGATGACTATACAGAATAACTGAAAACAAGGCTGAATTTCCTTCAATATTGCATAACAAGCCAATGGCATAAACATCAGTGGGTTGTTTTTCTCCAAGAAGATGGAAGAACAATGTCCTGAAAGCAGCAGGGGAAACTGAAGAGGTGTAAGGAAAAGAGTAACCCTCACTTAAGAGGGTTTTTGGTGAAGCTGAGCCTTGTAGGGGATCTCTTGCTTTCAGTTTCAAAAGGAGATGCAACTCCTCCTCCTCTTCAAGAAGAGGAGGTGAATATGGAAAGGTTGTAACTGAGAACTTTGTTTACTTATCAGTAAACAAAGATGTCACAGTCTACAGCTGTGAGCCCGGAGGGAAAGCAGGAAAGAAATAAAGAATCCCTGCAATCTAGCAGCCATCAGACTGTCACACCCCATGGTGAACTCTGAGGGAACTCAGGATGAGAAAATGCAAGATACTGGCCCCAGATAGCTGAAAGGAAAAAGGAAAGCGAAGTCGCTCAGTTGTGTCCGACTCTTCACGACCCTATGGACTGTAGCCTACCAGGCTCCTCCGTCCATGGGATTTTCCAGCCAAGAGTACTGGAGTGGGTTTCCATTTCCTTCTCCAGCTGTTCTTCCTAGCCCTTGGCTTTTCTTCTTTCCTTATTTCTCATTCACTGGAGCCTCTCCCCTGGTTTTATCTTAAAGTTAGCTGTTCTGTATGTTCTGTCTGTTGGATGCTGCTTCAACCCAGAGTTGTGGGGAGAGGGACTACCTGAAAGCCTCGGGAAGCTCAGGAACACATTCAGCCATTGCCACCAAGAATGCCACTTTAAGGACTCACTACCACCACCTGCTGCCAAAACTGTCTATTGAAAGAGAAGCAGGAAGGTTTTTATGTAGGTTTTTTATCTGATAATCAAATGACTGGTAGTATATTACTAAAATACAAGAATTGCAGGAATACTACCTGCTACTGAACATTCTGCAACTCAGTTTCAAGCTCCCAAGGTGGGTTAAATATGCCACTTTTACTGCCCTGTATTGTGATCTCTACGACATTCCTTTAAGCCAAAGGTGGCTCCTGACAGGGTGTTGAAAATTGGCACCAATTAGTTAATTATCAAACCTACCCTCCTTTGTCCCTCTTGTATGTTATCAGTGATAAATAGCATGTAAGACTGTAGGACTAAGACAGGAGGGCACTTCGGGGTTTATGAAAGTGAGCTGGTCATATTTTTAGCATTTAGAAGCTTTACACCCTTTTTCTGAACGCTCAAGCTTGGTACAAGCTATCAGTTCCGAGTTCCCAGGTGTTGCACTACCTTTAGGACTTTTCTTCCCTCCTACTCTGCTTATTTTCTCAGGCCACCTAATCTTCATCTCTAGCTCTGATTCCAGTGCTGATCACTCTCCTGTGTTCCAAATGCATACCTCCAAGTGCTGGTTTAAAACTCAGTATAGATTCCCTGCAGGCAGCTTCACCTCATCTGTAACTGAACCAGTTTCTTGGCCCCTTGACTCTTCATTCACTTTGCCCAATAAAAAACACTCATGGTCTTTACCTTGGCAAATGGCAACCATCTTCAACTCTTCCTTATCTCTCTCCAACCCCACCACACATTTCCATTTCTCCAATCTGTCTTCTACATATTTGTGAAAAATATGTTCCTTAAAAAATAAATATATTCAGTCCCTGGTTAAAAGTGTCTGTTGAAGGTCTGTTGCATGCAAAATAAAGTCTAAAGTCATTAACCTGGCTTGCAAGATTGATCATTATCTGGCCCTAAAATAATTTTCCCTTAGAGATTTTTTTTTAATTAGGGTAAAATTTACATACAGTTAGATGCACAGATATTAAGGGTACAATTTAATTAGTTTTGACAAATGTACACACCCATGTAACTAATGCCTCAATCAAAATATAAAACACTTCCACCACTTTAGAAAATTCCCTAATGCCCCCTTTCAATCAATTTCTACATTCCCATAGACAAGCACTGTTCTAATTTTGATCATTCTTGATTAATTTTATCTGTTATCAACATAAAGAATGTATTCTTTTTTCACTCAATATAATGATTTTGATATTCATTCACACTGTTTTATTGCTGAGGAATATTGTATGATGATGCCACCAATTGGAAGTGTTTTCAGTTTGAGGCCATGATAAATAAAGCATCTATAAACATTCTTGTACAAATGGTTTTTGTGAAGTTATATTTTCCTTTCTGTCAGTTATGAGTGGGAGTGGGATTGCTGGATCACACAGTAGATATATAGTATGAAAGATTATGTCATTTTCCACTTTATCAGCAATATATGAGTTGCTCCATATCCTCAGCAAAATTTGGTGTTGGCAGTCATTTTAATTTTAGTCATTCTAGTGGTTGAATTGCGATCTTAATTGCTCATTGTGATTTTAGTTTCTATTTCCATGAGAATTAATACATTTGAGCCCTTTCCTCTGTGCTTATTGGGCATTTATATGTCTTCCTTTCTTAGGTGTCTCTTCAAGTATTTTCACCATTTTTAATTGAGTTGATTGCCTTTATATTGTTGCATTGAATGCATTCCTTGTATACCTTTCCTGTAAAGCCTTTATCAGATATCTATATTGTGAATATTTTCTGTTAGTCTCTGGCTTGCCTTTGCATTTTCTCACCTGTCTACTTTAATAAGCAAAAGTTGTAAATTTTGATGAAGTTATCAAATTTTTTTATGTTTATTGATTTCTGTGCTCTATTTTAAAAATCTTTGCCTGCTCTTAGATAACAAAGATATTCTCTAGGAGCATTTTTCTAGACATTTTATTGTTTTAGCTTTTATGCTCACATCTGTGACACAACTTGAGTTACTGTTTGCATATGGCCTAATTATTGATGAGACTTGGATGAGCCTAACATCTTGCTGTTTTTTTTTTTTTTTTAGTTGTTCATTCTGCTTTTTGTTTCCCTATTCCTCCCTTCCTGACTTCTTTTGGATTAACAAATATTTTTTATAATTCCATTTTAATTTCTATATAATACCTCTTTGTATCTTTCTTAGTGCTTGTCTTAGAGCAGGATTTCTGAGCCTCAGCACTACTGACATTTTGGGTCAAATAATTTTCTGCTGTGGAGGCTGTCCTGTGCATTGTAAGATGTTTAGCAGCATCCCTGGCCTGTACTTACTGTATGCCTGAGGAGGTTTTGTTTGTGGGGGTGGGGATGGAGTTTGTGTGCTATTAATAAATATTGTAAATGATAAATTGTAGAGTCTAGATTACATCATCTTATTTTAAAGAACAACATTGAGTGTTGTTCCAAAAAATTTCTTGAATTACTAATGAAATCTCTAGGTCCTGTTGGACTTAGTTTTATTCTGTTAGAGTGGATCTTAACTTTCTGTCCCTTATCTAGGACATGGTCCTTTCTCCTGAGGTGTGGGCTTCTCAACCGAATGGCTGAGGTCCTTGGTGGGATCTCTCCTCTGCAGCCAGAATGCCAGTCTTTTACAGTGCATAACCTCTGGTGTCTCCATTTAGCAATCAACCCAATAATATACAATCTCTGGTAAGCCTAGTAGAGACAATTCCTGCCTATGTGCAGCCCAGCCCTGAACCTCCAACCACGTCAACTTCTTCAAAGCTCCATTTTCTCCGGTATTCAGGTCCACACATTTCAGTCTCTTCAACAGCCCAGAACCCCATTTTCTGGCTTTTTAAGGAAGATGTTCTACTTGGGCTCCATCTCCCAGTATGAGACAAAGAAGTACTCTTAGGCAAAAAGCTGGTATGATTGTGGGGTTCATTTTGTATATTTTCATTTCCTCGAGGATTATTACAGTACTGCACAGCCTATTGCTCATTGCCTGAGAATAGTTGCCACATAATATTTTGTCTAATTTTTACTTGTTACTGACAGGAGACTAAGTCAAGGGTCAGTTACTTTGTAATGGCTTGAAGTGGAAGGGTTTTTTTTTTTTTTTTTTTTCTTTTTCTTTACTGTTTAATTAAAATTGAAAACATATCATTTCTCTCTTGACATTAGCAACTGAACTAAAGTCATTATATTGGGGGAAATGGAGAGGGTGGTATGATTTTGAAATTATGTTAAGACATTTAATAGATAAAATTAATTCTAAACCTGAAGATTCTAGCTCCAAATTTGTAGTTATTTAGAATTTAATAGATAAGACACAGCAATTATCAGAGAGGGATCTCCTTGTCTATCTCATGCCTCTGATCTCTTCTTACCTATTATCATTTGCACCTTAAAACCACAAATGGTTCTTTGAGGCTCTTTGAACAAATATAAACATCAGGTAATTGCATCCAGCCTGCCCCCATGGAATTGCCTCATTAGCTGACTGCTCTTTGCTGCAATAAAGTCTTCTTTCTTTCTGCTCCTGGCCTCTGGTTCTCCCCTTTTTCTGAACTTCTGCACAAGATGTCAGTATATGAAGCAGGATCTTTCTTTTGTGTCTGCCATGTTATATTTGAGGGCTCAGATTGTCCAGAAATTTTTTCCTAACAGGTTCCCAAAAAGCCTATTTATGTCTTCTTCACAGCCTCAGCTGCTGAAAAGTCTAACACGCAAATAATAAAGGCTTTTGTTTCATTCTATTCCTCCTCTTAGATTACAGGGACCCCAATTCTATCTGCTTTATTGACTATGCCAAAGCCTTTGACAGTGTGGATCACAATAAACTGTGGAAAATTCTGAAAGAGATGGGAATACCAGACCACCTGACCTGCCTCTTGAGAAACCTATATGCAGGTCAGGAAGCAATAATTAGAACTGGACATGGAACAACAGACTGGTTCCAAGTAGGAAAAGGAGTACATCAAGGCTGTATATTGTCACCCTGCTTATTTAACTTCTATGCAGAGTACATCATGAGAAATGCTGGGAGAAGCACAAGCTGGAATCAAGATTGCCGGGAGAAATATCAGTAACCTCAGATATGCAGATGACACCACCCTTATGGCAGAAAGTGAAGAGGACCTAAAAAGCCTCTTGATGAAAGTGAAAGAGGAGAGTGAAAAAGTTGGCTTAAAGCTCAACATTCAGAAAACAAAGATCATGGCATCTGGTCCCATCACTTCATGGGAAATAGATGGGGAAACAGTGGAAACAGTGGCAGACTTTATTTTTTGGGCTCCAGAATCACTGCAGATGGTGACTGCAGCCATGAAATTAAAAGACGCTTACTCCTTGGAAAAAAGTTATGACCAACATAGATAGCATATTGAAAAGCAGAGACATTACTTTTACAATAAAGGTCCGTCTAGTCAAGGCTATGGTTTTTCCTGTGGTCATGTATGGATGTGAGAGTTGGACTGTGAAGAAGGCTGAGTGCTGAAGAATTGATGCTTTTGAACTGTGGTGTTGGAGAAGACTCTTGAGAGTCCCTTGGACTGCAAGGAGATCCAACCAGTCCATTCTAAAGGAGATCAGCCCTGGGTGTTCTTTGGAAGGAATGATGCTGAAGCTGAAACTCCAGTACTTTGGCCACCTCATGTGAAGAGTTGACTCATTGGAAAAGACTCTGATGCTGGGAGGGATTGGGGGCAGGAGGAGAAGGGGGCAACAGATGATGAGATGGCTGGATGGCATCACCAGCTCGATGGACGTGAGTCTGAGTGAACTCTGGGAGTTGGTGATGGACAGGGAGGCCTGGCGTGCTGCAATTCACGGGGTCGCAAAGAGTTGGACATGACTGAGCGACTTAACTGAACTGAACTAAATTCTATCAGGCTTACCTATTTGACCCTTTTTACAAGTCACACATACCTCCTCCATAGCTGTTTCTTCTGGGATGACTATTTTAGGATGCACTCCAGGCCACTGCCCTTGGAGTTTATTACTGGTCTCTAAAAAAACACCCTGAGTTTAAGTCACCGTTTGATTTTTGCAGTGTCTTCTTTTGAGGAAATTAAAGACTGCATGGTTCAATGTTGAGGAAGCTTTCAGTAATGGCCCCATGCATGCATGCTCAGTCGCTTCAGTCATGTCTGACTCTGCGAACCCTATGGACTGTAGCCTGCCAGGCCCTTCTGTCCATGGGATTCTCCAGGCAAGAATATTGGACTAGGTAGCTGTGCCCTCCTCCAGGGGATCTTCCCAACCCAGGGATCAAACCCACGTCTCCTGTTTGGTAGGTGGACTCATTACCACTAGCGCTGGCCCTTCTTAGGAAGAAACCGGAGTTAAGTCCCTAAGCAGCAAATGCCTGAGCACATTTCTTAGATAATCCCAAGAGTCTCTCTGCAGGTACAACATGTCAATTATTGCCTCCTGGGGAATTTCTTGATCTAAATATATGCTGGGTTTGTGTAGAGATATGGCTAACAAAACCCCTTTGTGACTTTAATGCTCATGTAAATTGTGCCCCTATGTTATATCTCAAGAAGCCCTGGATTCCACAAAGTAAAGGTATAAACTGGACTAAAAATGATCCTAGGTTATGTGTTTAAATCTGTATTTCTGTGTTTTTATGTATGTACTTTGAAAATAATCTGTCTACTATCTTGCAATTTCCTTGAGGACAATGATTGAATTTACTCTTTAACAGATTTCTGTCCTCCCTGTCAGCCTACTAGGTCCCTGATGTAAAGTTATACACCTGAGGCAATGTAACTTGCTCAGCTCTGCGTGATTTCTCTATGATTACTGTAAACCATTAGAAAAGCAACACAGTCATTCAAATTGGCTTTCTAGACCAAAAATGGTTTTTAAAATGAAACCATGGCCTGCAGAACTATATTCTTTAGGATTACATCCATCATTATAAAAAGAAACCTAAAGTTCCCTCTAAGAAATGCAGATGCCAGGAGAAAAAAGGTTTCTGGTGATTAACTGACAGTGGAGTAGAAATGGGCATTCAAGCACAAGGGTAGGGTTTAACTATTCCCATGTAGGTTTGAATCCCAGGTTTATGTCTTATTAGCTAGGTGTCATTGGGAATGATAAGAATATCTAGAACCTCTCCATTTCCCCATTCTCAAATTGAGGATAATAATACCTAATTTTCAGGTTTGTTTTGAGGATTAAATAAAATGTGCCTCAAATATTGTACATAATCTTCAGATTATAAGCCTCTAATAGAGTATGTCACCTACAATCAACAGATTCAGGTAGTTGACATTAGAAAATGTGAACTAGAAAAAAAAAAGAAAATGTGAACTAGAGGCAGAAAAGTGGAGAGGATGCTATGATTTTGATATTTTGTCTACAAGACTGGTTTAATAGGTAAAATAAATTCTGAACCTGAAGATTCTAGGTTTGGACATACTTTTGATTTAAAAATCATTCACGAGTTCTAGTTTTTAAATTAGGAAAAAAAGGATTAATAGAATAATTGAATGAATTTCAAATGTAATTTTGGAAAACTGTGCTTCACCAAGGTTTGTAAAGGTAAATTCCTTTTTTCAAAAAATTCTGATTTCAAGGTTCAGAGCTCACATTTACCTTCCTTATCAATTAGTGTTAGCAAGAACAATTCTCTCTTCTTGCCAAAGATAATGGAAATGAATCCAGCAATCATGAAGAGTTAGCATTGCAGAGGCATTGTGTGAACTAATTCAGATTTCTAGGCTAAAGCCAACTGCAAAACATCAGACAGGGAAGATAAACCTCTGAAGTCTTGATAAAGAACATGGTAATTTGTAAATGTGTTTATGACTATACATTTTATTATTCCACTCAAGGAAAGCTGCATTAACACAATTACCTCCAATGTTCAAAAGACGGAAAATTAACACTCAGAGGTTTCACTCTAAAATAGGATTCTTTCAGTTGAACTAAAACAATAAAAGTTATTTTATCCTCTGTGTATATTAGCATTTCTGAGCTGGAAGGAATATATAAAATTCAACAAATTCTAAACCTATTGTGTAAATCCCATCTACTGAGTTCTTAATTTCAGTGTTTATATTTTTCAGTTTTAAAATTTCTGGTTGATTCTTACAGCTTCCAGTTTTCTGCTGAAATTTCTCTTCTTGTCAATTAATCTTGTCAATATGTTTATCAAACATATTAATCAGTTTTTTAAAACCTATGCTCAATATCTGAGTCTCTAGTATGTCTGTTTCTATTTCCTGATTTTTTCCCTTTTTAAGTATTAATAAATTATTGTATTTTGTCATACTTACTGGGGGCTTTCCCAATGGCTCTAGCAGTAAAGAATCTGCCTGCAATGCAGGAGATGCGGGTTCAATTCCCGGGCCAGGAAGATCCCTTGGAGGAGGAATTGGTAACCGCTTCCAATATCCTTGCCTGGAAAATCCCATGAACAGAAGAGCCTGGTGTGCTACAGTCCATAGGGCCACAAGGGTTGAACACGACTGAGCATGGGATGAATGGTCGGATGGTCATACTTAGTTGCAGTTTTACTTATTGAACACTGAGCATTGTATTTTTAAAATGGTAGAAGATACTTTGAGGCTTTAAAATGTTATCTTCCTTCATAGATGATCTCCTTTTGCTTCTGACAGGAAGTTAGGATAGGGGCAGATTGTCTTACTTTTGTCTGGGATTAAGCTGATTTGAAGCTTGGTTTAAATTGTAGTGAGAGCTGGTGCTTTAACTGTTTACCCTTTTTTTTATTGTGGCAAAAGACATGTAATATAAAACTCACTATATTAAATGTTTTAAAATATATGGTCCAGTGGTATTACGTGCATTCATACTGTCATGCCACCATCCTCACCAGCCATCTCTAGTACTCTTTGCATCTTTCAAAAATGAAACTCTATACCAACTAAGTAATAACTCCCCATGACACTTTTCCCCCAGCTAATGGCAATCACCATTTTACTTCTACTTTCTTTTTTCTTTTTAAAAAATCTGTTTTCCCACATGTGCCATCCTCTGGTAACCACTATTCTACTGTCCATACTATAAGTTTTTAAAAATTCCATGCAACATTTGTCTTTCTATGTCTGCTGTATTTCACATATCATAATATCCTACATGCATATCATGCGTATTATGTGTATCATGCATATTATCACAAATGGCAGGATGGATGTGTGTATATGTGTATGCATGTGTGTATCACATTTCTTTTATCCATTCATTTGCTGACAGACATTTAGGTTGTTTCCATGTCTTGCCTATTTGTGAATAATGCTACAATGAGCATAGGAGTTCAAGTATCCCTTCAAGATAGGGATTTTATTTGAACACATTCTCACCAGCACTTGTTATCTTTTGACTTTTTGAGAATAGGCAACTTAACAGGAATGGGGTGATATCTTTTTGTGGTTTGGATTTTCATATCCCTGATGATTAGTGATGTTTAGCAACTTTTCATGTACCTATTGGCCATTTGTATGTCTTTGCAAAAATGTCAATTCAGGTCTGCTGTCCATTTTTTAATTAGATTCTTTGAGCTGTATGAGTATTTTGTACATTATGGATATTAAGCCCCTTATCAGATAGATGGTTTGCAAATATTTTTTCCTATTCTGTATGTTGCTTTTTCATGTTTAAAATTCTATCTTTTGTGGTCCAGAAGCTTTATAGTTTGATGTGCTCCTACTTATGTACTTCTGTTTTGCTTTTCTCATTTGTGCTTTTGGTATGATGGTCAAAAAATAATTGCCAAGATCAATGTCGAGGAAATTACCTTTTTTCCTAAAAGTTTTACAGTTTCAGGTCTTACGTTTAAGTCTTTATTTTATTTGAAGTTAATTTTTTGAGAGGTGCAAGACAGGAATCCAGTTTCACTCTTCTACATGTGATTACCAGTTTCCCCAGAACCATTTATTGAAAAAAAATGTCTTTTCCACATTGAGGATTATTGGTTCTGCTGTGAAATATTAGTTGACTGTATATTCATGGGTTCATTTCTGGGCTCCTGATTCTATTCCATTGGTCTTATATCTGTTTTATGCCAATACCATAATGTTTTGCTTACTATAGCTTTGCAATATAATTTGAAACAAGAAAGTCTGATGCCTCCGGCTCTACTCTTCTTGTTAATAATGATTGCTGTAGCTATTTGGGGCCTTTTGTGGTTCCATATGAATTTTAGGATTTTTTTTTCTATTTCTGTGAAAAATTACATTGGAATTTTGTTAAGAATCACATTGAATCTAGAGATCACTTTGGGTAGTATGACCATTTTAATATTAATTCCTCCAATTCATGAACTCAGAATATATTTCCATTTATTTATATATTCTTTAATTTCTTTCATCAACATTTTATAGGTTTTAATGTCCAGATCTTTCATCTCCTAAATTTAATCCTAACCATTTTATTCTTTTTGATACTATTGAAAATGGGGTTCTTTTTCTTAATTTTTTTTATAGTTTATCATTAGTGTTTACAAACACAATTGATTTATGTATGTTGATTTTATATCCTGTAACTTACTGAATTCATTTATCAGTTCTAACAATATCTTAGTAGAGTCTTCAGCATCTCCTTATATAAGATTATGTCATCTGCAAAAAAATACAATTTTCGTTGTTCCTTTTAGTTGTGCCTTTCATTTTTTTTTTTTCTTGTCTAATTGTTCTGGCTAATAATTCCAGTACTCTGTTGAATGATAGTGGTGATAATGTGCATCCTTGTCTTATTCCTGATCTTAGATGAAAAGCTTTCTGCTTTCCACCACTGAATATTATGTCTGCTGTGGGCTTGTCATATTGATATACATTCCTTCTGTATCTAATTTGTTGGAAGTTTTTATAATGAAAGCATGGTGAGTTTTGTCAAATGCTTTTTCTGTATCTATATCATCATATAATTTTTATTCTTCATTTTGTTCATGTATATCACACTGATTTTTGTATGTTGAATTATCCATGCTTTCCAGGGATTAATCCCACTTGATCATGGTGTGCAGTTTAATGTGCTGTTGAATTTGATCTGCTAATATTTTGTTGAGGAATGTTGTATCTATGTTCATCATTAATATTAGCCTGTAGTTTTCTTATAGAGTCCTTTTTGTTTGGCTTTGATACCAAGGTAATGCTGACCTAATAAAATGAGTTTGGAAAAATTCCTTTCTCTTCCATTCTTTGGGAGAGTCTGAGAAAAATTGATATTAGATCTTCTTCAAATGTTTGGTATATTTTACCAGGGAAGCCATCTAATTCTGAACTTCTGTTTGTTAGGAAATTTTTAAACTACCAATTCAATATTACTCATAATTGGTGTGTTTGGATTTTGTATTTCTTCAGGATTCAGCCTTGGTAGGTTGTATGTTTCCAAAAACTTATCCATTTCTTCTAAGTTATCCAATATATTGGCATATAATTGTTCATAATATTCTTTTATGATCCCTTGTATGTCTGTGGTATCAGTTATTTTTCTAGTTCCTTGAGGTATAAAGTTAGATTGTTTATTTGAGATCATTCTTTTTTCATAATGTAGGCTTTCATCACCATAAAATTCTCTTTTAGCATTGCTTTTGGTATTCTGTTGTATTTTGTGTTGGTGTATGTTGTGTTTTCATTTTCATTTGTCTCAAGATATTTTTTATTTCCCTTTTGCTTTCTTCTTTCATTCATTGGTTGTTCAGGAGTTTGTAGTTTAATTTCCACATATTCTTCAATTTTCCAGCTTTTCTCCTCTTGTTGATTTCTAGTTTCATACTATAATGGGCAGACAAGATTATTGACGTGACTTCAATGTTAAATTTGTTAAGACTTGATTTTTGGTCTAATATATGATTTATCCTGGAGAATGTTTTGTGTGCACTTGAGAAGAACATGTATTCTGCTGCCATTGGATGAAATTTTTCCATATATGCCTGTTAGGGTCATTTGATTTAAAGTATAGTTCATATCCTACATTTTCTTATTGATTTCTCTGTCTGGATGATCTATCCATTGTTGAAAATGGAGTCCTGAAGTTCCTTATTGTTGTTTTGCTGTCTATTTCTCCTTTCAGATATATTTTATTTGCTTTATATATTTAAGTGCACCAATGTTGGGTGCATAAATGTTTACAATTGCTATATCCTTTTGAATTGACCCCTCTATCATTTTATAGTGACCCTCTTTGTCTCTTGTAATAGTTTTTGACTTAAAGTTTATTTTGTCAGATATATGTATAGATACCCTTGCTCTCCATTGGTTTGCATTTGCATGAAAGATCTTTTTCATGTCTTTATTTTCAATTTGTATGTGTCCTTAAAGCTAAAGTGAGTCTCTTGTAGGCAGCATATAGTTGTGTTTTACTTTTTGCTTTTAATTCCTTGACTTTCTATTTTGGTTTCTGTACAGTAGATAAAATAGTCACCTCTCCCAGTCTTAGAAGACTGGTCTTGTGTAGGAGATGAACTTTGCCAATCAACACAACCCAAAATTCTGAGTGCCTGTCAAACCCTTCTGATTGTCAAACCTATACCACCATCTTTGTTTTTAGTGCTTCCATGAGATTAGTGGGTGCCAGGTCTCATCCAGTCCCATCACTTCATTGCAAATAGATGGGGAAATGATGGAAACAGTAACAGACTTTATTTTCTTGGGCTCCAAAATCGCTGCAGATGGTGACTGCAGCCATGATATTAAAAGACGCTTGTTCCTTGGAAGAAAAGCTATGACCAACCTAGACAGCATATTAAAAAGCAGAGACATTGCTGACAAAGGTCCGTCTAGTCAAAGCTATGGTTTTTCCAGTAGTCATGTATGGATGTGAGAGTTGGACCATAACAAAAGCTGAGCACCAAAGAATTGATGCTTTCGAATTGTGGTGTTGGAGAAGACTCTTGAGAGCCCCTCAGACTGCAAGGAGATCAAACCAGTCAATCCTAAAGGAAATCAATCCTGAATATTCATTGGAAAGACTGATGCTTAAGCTGAAGTTCCAATACTTTGGCCACCTGATGAGAAGAACTGACTCATTTGAAAAGACCCTGATGCTGGGAAAGATTGAAGGCAGGAGAAGAAGGAGACGACAGGGATGAGATGGTTGGATGGCATCACCGACTCAATGGACATGAGTTTGAGCAAGCTCCAGGAGTTGGTGATGGACAAGGATGCCTGGTGTGCTTCAGTCCATGGGGTCGCAAAGAGTCAGACACGACTGAGCGACTGAACTGAACCGAAGTCTGACCAGTTCCCTCAAAGTTAGGTCAGTGCCCACATGCCTGTTCAGGCTCCTGAAGAACAGTTAATTGCTTGCCTTGTCCGCTCCCAGATGTATGCTAGTTGAAAGCTGGATCCTCAGGAAGCTGCTGAGAAGGGATATTAGTAATGCAGTCTTGCCCATATCAAGGAGATAAGGGGAGAGAAGGAGCAGAGTGGTCTTACCTACTCAGTCCGTACTGATCCAAGGGAAATAACTGCTGGAAGTACTTGTTGTTGTTGTTGTTTAGTCATTAACTCGTGTCCAATTCTTTGCGACCCCATGGGCTGTAACCCACCAGGTTCCCCTGTCCATGGGATTTCCCAGGCATTAATACTGGAGTGGGTTGCCACTTCCTCCTCCAGGGGATCTTCCCGATCCAGAGATTGAACCCTCATCTCCGCATTGGAAGGCAGATTTTTTACCATTGAGTCACCTGGGAAGCTATATAAAACTTGTTCTCTGTGGTCCCGGGGGAATCAGAAATGCTGAGGCTGTCAGCTCCCAGAGCTAGGTAATTTAGGAGACAGTCTTCAGGTAAAATTTGTAAATTTGGGGTACTAGATGTACAGACAAGTTCCTTCCAGGGAAAACTAGAGACTTGGTTTTATTGTTGGAGTGACGAGGATAAGGTAGAAGATGTATCCCAAAGCCCTTTCAGACTCCAGGTGGAGTCTATCCAGCTCCCAGATGCAGGCTGTTTAGAGGCCTGACCCTCAGCCAGCAGATGGGGAAAATACGCAGTCAAACCCTTTCTAGGGAGAAACTGAAGCTGGCATTTTTGCCTGCTCCCTCTGCACTGAGCCCAGGGGAATAGCTGTCGAAAGTGCCTGTGCACCCATTTAAAAACTGCTTCTTTCTTTTCCGTGGTCCTGGGGGACATGTGAATGGCAAGCCCTTTTGGATCTCTGAGTTATGTGTTTTAGGAGCCTGTCCCTTGGGTTGAAGCTGTAAAAGTTAGAGTATTAGATATGTAGAGAAGTTCCTCCCAGGCAGAAGCTAGAAAGGTGGTTTTATTGTTGTAGCAAGCTAGGGAGAGAAGACAAGGGAAGTGCCCACAAGCCCTTTCAAGATCCAGAAAGAGCACAGTCAGCTCTCAGATGCAAACTAATTAGAAGTCTGAATCTTGGACAGAAGCTGGAAAAGTATGCGGTCAAATCCCTTCTAGGGAAAAACAGAGCTAGGCTTTTTGCCTGTTCCCTTTGTGCTGACTTCCCTGTAGCTCAAATGGTAAAGAATCTGCCTGCAATGCCGGAGACCAGGGTTTGATCCCTGGGTCAGGAAGATCCTCTGGAGATAGGGGTCCACTCCAGTATTCTTGCCTGGAGAATCCCATGGACAGAGAAGCCTAGTGAGCTACAGTCCAGGGGGTCACAGAGTCAGACACGACTGAGCAACACACACACACATGCACTCTGTGCTAAGCCCAGAGGACACCTGTGAGAAATGCCCATGCACCCATTTAAAAACCACTTGTTTTCTGTCATGATGGGGCACTTGTGAATGCCAAGCCTTTTGGCTCTTCAAGCTAGGTTATTTGGGAGCCAGTCCCTCCAGTGGCAACTATAAATGTTGGAATGCCAGATGTATAGTCAAAACCTTTCCTGAGGGAGAATCTGGGAGTTGGAGGTTCCCTCCCAATTGTAAGGCACTGTCTCAAGACGGGGGTTTATGGCGTCAGTGTCTCAGTTCTTCCTACTTGTTTTGTTGTGGGTATTTTTTCAGTCCTCTGATGGGTAGGAGTTATTTAGTTTCTGGATTTCTCTCAGAGAGAATTGATCTATCTGTAGCTATATATATTCAGTGAATCCATGGGAGGAGGGAAACTTAGGAGCCTCCTCATCCATCATCTTGCTGATACACCAGTTCACTCTTTTCCCTAAGGTACAATCTTTCAAGAGTTTCAACTGAAACTCATCAGTATCTACAAGGATTCCTCCTCATTGTAGAGCTCTGAACTCAAGTTTTTAACCTCCAAATGCATTCCTAAGACTTCTGTTCAGTTTCTCAGCCTCTCAACTCTTGCCTTCAAATTGGCAAATGCTTTAGGGGCTCTTGATGAACCACAGTTCCTTACCTATAAAATGGGACTAATACCACAGACCTTGCAATGTTGTTGGAACACTTGCATGAAACAACTTTTGTAAAACAAATAACGCAATGCTTTGTACTTAATAACTGCTCAATCCATGTCATTTTTCTCTCACTTTTTTGTGGATCTAACCCTTCCTTGCAAAATGTTCAAGGAAAAACTACAATGACAGCCATATGGCAGTTTTTCTAGACAAGATTTGAAGGGAGGGAAAGCACTATTTCAACTGTCTTTTCACAGCATCTGAAGCACAAGTACCTTATGCCTATCTTGTATGTGGAATCCAGCATCACTGTTTATCTTTTTTTCAAAATAAGCCATAAAAAAGCACAAGTTATTTAGAGTGAAGTACCTAATTCAGAATGCAATATTTATGAGCTAATTTGAATTTCATATGAGGAAGAACTCTAACATTTTGCTTACCCTTGGAAAAATAAAAATTTGTAGCATATGCATAAATATTATTAGAGGTCAGAGGACACACATGGGCTTAGTGACACTTGTAAATCAGTTCCTCTCCCCCATGAGCGCAGGAAAAGGTATAAAAATACAAACATGGATCACATCACAGAAAATGGCTTTTTTGTTTTCTTGTTTACTTTGAGAGATAAACCTTCCTGCCCCTTCAGAAGCTGGAGACTTCTCTGCAGCAGGTATCTGAAAAGAAATGTCATAATGCAAAAAACTTCCCTTCTTAACTCAGTAAAATTGGCAACCTCAGCCTGCATGAGGGTAACAGTGGCCCTGGCACAGTTTACCATCATCATGGATTGGAATATGAGATCAATGCTGGGCTCTTGGAGATACTTCTTTAAAAACAGCTCTATTGAGTCTATTCACATGCAATAAACCACACCCATTTAAAGTATACATTTCCATGGATTTTTATATATGTGTAAAGATACCACCATAATGAAGATATAGAACATTTCCACTTCCCCACCCAGAGATTCCTGTGACCATCTGTAGTCCATCTCTCCTTTTACCCTCAGTCCCAGGTACCCACTGATATGCTGTCTCAATAGATCAATTTGCATTCCTATATTATTTTGTATTTTCTAGAATTTTATATAAATGTAATCATACAGTGTAAGTCTTTTTTTGTCTAGCTTCTCTCACTTATCGTAATGTATTTGAGGTTCATCATACTATTGCATATATCAGCAATTCATTCCTATGTATTACTGAGTAGTATTCCATCGTATAAGTACACTACAATTTGTTTTATGTTTTCACTTATTGATGACATTTGTATTATTTCCAACTTTCACTATTACAAACAAAAGTGCTGTTGACATTCACATATAAGTCATTTTGTGGATATGTGTTTTCATTTCTCTTGAGTAAATACCTGGAGTGGAATGGCTAGATAATATGGTAGGTTTGTGTTTAACTTTATTAGAAATTGACAAATCATTTTCTAGCATGATTGTACTACCTTATATCCCCACCAGCAATGTGTGAGAGTTCTAGTTTTGGGGATACTCCTTAACATGCATTATATTTATTTAAAGAAATTAACTCAGGACAACTAGCCTATAGTAGGTATATAGTAAGGCTTGGCATTGAGTTCTTTATTTATCCTCTACCATCTTATCAATAAATGCTATCTATTATTATTATCATCAGCTATGCATTATTAAGGCTATGTGCCAAGGACTTATGAAGAGTTATATATTTATCATCTTATTTACTCTTCCCAAGATCTTGAAATATAGATATTCATTATATATACTTTGCAGAGAAAGAAACTGTAATTCAGAAAAGTTAAATGACTTGCTAAAAAATCTCATGACAAATGAGTGACTATCTGAAATTCAAACCCAGACAATGTAATTAGAAAGCTCAAGCATTTAAGCATTATGTTGGCTGGGCTTGCATTCTAACAGGATTAAGAGTGAATATGGGTGCATTGCTATCATCCTTCCATGCAGGTTGTCATAATATATATGTTATTACTTGCTCTTTGGTAAACCACTCAACAGATAGAGTACTCGGTGTTTCAGCAGCTTATGTCCCATTCTGATTTGTAAATTCATGGCACCTAAGTACAAATCATGGAGAGAAATAACCCTCTGACATACAGATGGCTAACAAACACATGAAAAGATGCTCAACATCACTCATTATCAGAGAAATGCAAATCAAAACCACTATGAGGTACCATTTCACACCAGTCAGAATGGCTGCGATCCAAAAGTCTACAAATAATAAATGCTGGAGAGGGTGTGGAGAAAAGGGAACCCTCTTACACTGTTGGTGGGAATGCAAACTAGTACAGCCACTATGGAGAACAGTGTGGAGATTCCTTAAAAAACTGGAAATAGAACTGCCTTATGATCCAGCAATCCCGCTGCTGGGCATACACACTGAGGAAACCAGAAGGGAAAGAGACACGTGTACCCCAATGTTCATTGCAGCACTGTTTATAATAGCCAGGACATGGAAGCAACCTAGATGTCCATCAGCAGATGAATGGATAAGAAAGCTATGGTACATATACACAATGGAGTATTACTCAGCCATTAAAAAGAATACATTTGAATCAATTCTAATGAGGTGGATGAAACTGGAGCCTATTATACAGAGTGAAGTAAGCCAGAAGGAAAAACACCAATACAGTATACGCATATATATGGAATTTAGAAAGATGGTAACAATAACCCGGTGTACGAGACAGCAAAAGAGACACTGACGTATAGAACAGTCTTATGGACTCTGTGGGAGAGGGAGAGGGTGGGAAGATTTGGGAGAATGGCACTGAAACATGTAAAATATCATGCATGAAATGAGATGCCAGTCCAGGTTCAATGCACGATACTGGATGCTTGGGGCTGGTGCACTGGGACGACCCAGAGGGATGGTATGGGGAGGGAGGAGGGAGGAGGGTTCAGGATGGGGAACACATGTATACCTGTGGTGGATTCATTTTGATATTTGGCAAAACTAATACAATTATGTAAAGTTTAAAAATAAAATAAAATTAATTAAGAGGTTAAAAAAAAAAAAAAAGAAATAACCCTCTATATCCCATATCTCGTTTGTCCCCTCTGTTTCATTAGATTACTCTGTCCAAGTGTCTAAGCCTTCTCCAGAACAGCCTTTACCTGAAATGCTGCTTGAAAAGATAGGTAACTACCAAATTGGAAAAGTGCCTGAGAGTGCCTCCTACTCAAGCTCCACATATGCCTGTCCCATCAGCCAGCAATTCCACTCCTAGATGCTTAAAAGAAATGAATATATATATTCACCAAAGGAAGCATGTTAGGATATTCATAGCAGCACTACTTGTAATAGCCCCAAATGGGAAAAAAACCCAAAAGACCATCAACAGTATAGAAGTACATTATGTGGAAGAATTGATGCTTTTGAACTGGTGTTGAAGAAGACTCTTGAGAGTCCCTTGAACTGCAAGGAGATCAAACCAGTCCATCCTAAAGAAAATCAGTCCTGAATATTCATTGGAAGAACTGATGCTGAAGCTGAAATTCCAATACTTTGACCACCTGATGCAAAGAACCAACTCATTGGAAAAGCCCCTGATGCTGGAAAAGATTGAAGGCGGGAAGAGAAGGGGACAACAGAGGTTGGATGGCATCACCAACGCGATGGACACGAGTTTGAGTAGGCTCCAGTGATGGACAGGGATGCCTGGTGTGCTGCAGTCCATGGGGTCAGAAAGAGTCAGACACAACTGAGTGACTGAACTGAACTGATACAAAACATAATTCACAGCAATGAAAATCAATACATTATAACTATATGCAAAAGTAGATGCCACATATGTATAAAAATACACATAAACATAATACTGAGTGAAAGAAACCAGACCTAGAAGAATACATGTAATATGATTCCATTTATATAAAGTTTTAAAATAGGCAAAAATAGTCTATGGTATTTAAAGTCAGATAAATGGTTATCCTTCTTGGTGAGCATAGTGGGGGTGTGGTCTGATATAAGTGACTAGAAGGGAACATAAGGAAGGCCTCTGAGAGTATTGGTAATGTTCTGTTAATATGGGTGTTAGTTAAATTATTAGTGTTTAATTTGTGAAAATTCTTTAAGCTGAATACTTTTTTTGTACCTTCATAAGTCATATTTCAATTTCAAAATTCAAAAGCAATTAATCCCTTACTCTGTCTCACCCCTTCACCTCCAACTCCAAAACCATTTTACAAGGCTGTTGATAGCACCATTTTCTTTCATTGACTGTGCTCTCAAGCATCTACTTAAAGATTACTTCAAGAGAAACTGGGATAAAACCAGTTTTTTCAACAATAAGACTTTAACAAAATTCCCTCTCCCACAACCAAATGTGTATCTTCCTTCCCCCCTGTTCCTCCATATGAAGACAGAAAAACAAAAATTGAAAATATGAATGAGAGGCTTGAATTCCATAAAGTCTTTAGGTAGAAATGAGTATGTCCAGCAAATGAATCCTAAGGGACAGTCTTGGACAATGAACCACTCAACGAGTCATGCAGTCAGCATAAAACAAAGAAGCAAGCAATGTGGATATTAAAAGAATTTTTGTTTTATACTTCAGTTTGCTAAGGAAAAAAATCACTGATCTTGGCCTGCCTCCACTAGGAAGTAGGGCTCTCCATATTGAACTACAGCTTTCAAAAACCAGCAGCCACCACAGCTATCAGAACTGCCCATAAGTTTAGACACAATGAAACTAGAGACCAGCTGCTTAAAATAGTTTGAAATGTGTTGGTCTTTTAATACATGTTCATACTTATTAATTAAGCACCTTAAATCATAGGAGAAGAGAATAGCCAGCTGAAGTTTTCCTCTTTGGATGCTTTCTGCCATTGATTTCTGTGCTTTAGATGGCAAAGTTGTCCCTTGTAGGATTGTAACCCACCCATCATTTTTTATCATTCAGTTTTATTATTGGCTGAATTTCCTGTGTACAGCAAAAGCTGCAGAAATCTGTGAAATTCCTTTGGTTATGCTTATCAGAAGAAATACATCTATTGTTTTTGTCTCCTTTAGATATATTTGAATTCTGCCTTTAAAGTGAGCTATCTAATCTCAGAGCAGAGAGTAAATAGAAATTAACAGAGGAAGTACTTCTTGTTGTTTAGTAGCTTAGTTGTGTCTGACTCTTTTACAACCCCATGGACTGTAGCCCTGGAGAAGGCAATGGCACCCCACTCTGGTACTCTTGCCTGGAAAATCCCACGGACAGAGGAGCCTGGTAGGCTGCAGTCCATGGGGTCGCTGGGAGTCGGACACGACTGAGTGACTTCACTTTCACTTTTCACTTTCATGCATTGGAGAAGGAAATGGCAACCCACTCCAGTGTTCTTGCCTGGAGAATCCCAGGGACGGGGGAGCCTGGTGGGCTGCAGTCTATGGGGTCGCACAGAGTCGGACACGACTGAAGTGACTTAGCAGCAGCAGCAGCAGGACTTGTAGCCCTCCAGGCTTCTCTGTCCGTGGGATTTCCCAGGCAAGAATACTGGAGTGGGTAGCCATTCCCCTCTCTGGGGGATCTTCCCGACCCAGGGATTGAACCCACGTCTCCTGCATTGCAGGCAGATTCTTTACTGCTGAGCCACCAGGGAAGTACTTAGCCACCTGAGGAAGTACTTAGTGCCTGACTCACAAAAGTATGATTCTTGGATAGCAAAGTTGGCATTGCCCAAGAGATTGTTAGAAATGCAGACTCTCAGGCCCCCAAATCTGCATTTTAATCAAGTTCCCACATGATGCCTATACATGTTCATGTTTGATAAGCCCTGCTGCGGGGTATACAGAAAACACTGAATAGTAGATATATTTTTTCCCATTTTGCATTAAACATAGCATGTTTTTTCTTATAGCATGTAAAATAAGTACCAATTTTTAGATTGTGGCCCAATTCTCATAATATAAGTAGAAAAAGCCTATTAAAATTCTCTATGAGGCTGGGAGCCTTATCTGTTTATATCTGTGTTTATGTCAAAAGGACAAAATGAATTGCTTAGAGGGAAACCAGGAGTGCTGGGACTCGTAGATACGGATGGTCAATATAGACAACCCATAAGCCCAGGGCAGAAGATGATGCCAAAAGTGCACATGATGCTGACCACCTGTCTGTCTGTGGGAGACCGGTACTTTGTGGGCAGGGGAAGCACTGTAATGCTGCAGGGAATCACACCGTTCTTCCTCATGGCAAAGACTACTTATCATCCTCCAGGATCCATTATCCCTTTTCTCCTTTTCACAATAACCTCCCTCCACACATATGAAGTTTTATCAGGGCATATCTAGCTAGAGACTACATTTATCATCCTGCCTTGCAGGTAAGTGTGGCCACGATACTAAATTATCCCAATAGAATGTGAGCAAGAAGATGTATATACCTCTCATCCTTAAAAGGAAACTATTTGGCCCACCCTCCTTTTTTCTCTCTTTCCCAGCACATGTGGTGCTGGGAAAACAGCTTTGACCATTAAGGGCAATACCCAAGTGCAGAAAGCTGCAACTAAATATATAGAGAGATGTCAACAAAAAAACAACCTAATTTGCCCTATATAACCCCAGAAAGGCTGAGAAATAGGAGGCACAAATACCTCAGAAGGTAGAGTGAAATATAGGAAAACTGACTGAAAGCATATTAAGGAAAGTTAGACCCCCAGTTCCTCTCTGTAACCAATCCCAGCCAGCCACCACCACTTTACAACCCAGCATAGCCAGGAGATCTCATCTCTGGAACAATTCAGCCTGAGAGGCTCCGTCTGGCGCAGTAAAAGGTATGGGAGAGAAGCAGGCAGACTTTTAAAACTTTCTTTCCTTTTTTTTACTTTTAGAACCCACAGTCAGGGTTCTAATCCTCCAGGTAGAATTTTGGAAGAGTCTTTTCTGAAGAAACAATTCCAAGAGAAAAAGCCTTATCAATGCTCAAATTTGAGGAGTCCCTAGCAAAATGGCTGGGCCACACTCAATCACACAGAGCTTTTAGTTAGTTTTCCATTGTTTTATATTGTACTTGGCATTTGGTGAGTTCTTGCACTCTAACTCATTTCCTTAATTTCTTGGAAATGTTCTGTTATTACCTCTTTTATAACTTCTTAACCTCCTTTTAACTTTTTTTGAAAACAAGAGGTACGCATCAATAAAATGCAACATTTTAAGTGCCAGAATAACAGGAATAAACAGGAAACCCCTAAAAACTCCCAAAGGAGAAATAAAGTTTGCTCACAAAGAATTAGGAATCAATTTGTAATCATATTTCCCAGTTCAATTCAGTCTCTCATTCGTGTCCAACTCTTTGTGACCCCATGAACCGCAGCACGCCAGGCCTCCCTGTCCATCACTAACTCCCAGAGTCCACCCAAACCCATGTCCATTGAGTCGGTGATGCCATCCAACCATCTCATCTTCTGTAGTTCCCTGCTCCTCCTGCCCTCAATCCCTCCCAGCATCAGAGTCTTTTCCAATGAGTCAACTCTTCGCATGAGGTGGCCAAAGTACTGGAGTTTCAGCTTTAGCATCATTCTTTCCAAAGAACACCCAGGGCTGATCTCCTTCAGAATGGACTGGTTGGATCTCCTTGCAGTCCAAGGGACTCTCAAGAGTCTGCTCCAACACCACATTTCAAAAGCATCAATTCTTCGGTGCTCAGCTTTCTTTAGAGCCCAACTCTCAGTAGTAACACTGAAAGCTGGAGCAGTGCTCACAACATTCTGACTAAAGATTATTTTCATTCTGGAATTCTATATCCAGACAAACTAACATTTAAGAGCGAACATTTTCAGGCATGAAAAGATTCTGAAATGTATTTCCAGAGAGCTACTCCAGGATGTACTTCACTATCACAAAGGAATAAACCTACAAAGTGGAAGACTTAGGATACAGGGAACAGGGAATTCAACACAGAGAAGAGAAAGGAGAATTTATTAACAGAGGAAATTGTGACAGAACAGCTATGTAGCTGATCTAAAGAACAACAAGTACAGAATGAATCAGAACAGGAGACTCTAGGACAGATGTCTTATGGGGGAGAGGAGAGGAGATGAAACTGATAGACTACTGGATGTGTTTGATAGTATTGAGAAGCACCTGTAACTATGGAGGAGTTGGGAAAGAATTAGCAGATGATATATATAAACCTAAGCAAAGAAAGAAAAGGCAATTATTACCTACAGAAAAAAATGCACAGTAAAGAAATGGAATTATTGTATGCTATATTCCTCAACTGTGAACAATTTTACATGATCATAGTCATTTTAACACAGGGTATTCATTTAACCAAAAGTTATGATACGACTTATTGGAAAGATGAGGAGAGGGACAATATGCAGTGTGTAGGGGTACTAAATTTTGATGTTTTACTATAGGAAGTAAATAGACAATGTACAAAATGGATAAATAAGAAATAATACTATAAATATGAAACTTTGTGTATGTAGATAAATAGAAGAAATAGCTAAGACAGTAGACAGTAGTTTTCTCTGAGGAGTGATTCTCAGGCCTAGGGAGGAGTTGAGCAGCAGCTATATTTTCTTACAAGCTTTTTAGTGCTAATTGTGTTTTTAAAAATTAAGTACAATGGCACCCCACTCCAGTACTCTTGCTTGGAAAATCCCATGGACAGAGGAGCCTGGTAGGCTGTAGTCCATGGGGTTTCGAAGAGTCAGACACGACTGAGCAACTTCACTTTCACTTTTCACTTTCATGCATTGGAGAAGGAAATGGCAACCCACTCCAGTGTTCTTGCCTGGAGAATCCCATGGACAGGGGAGCCTGGTAGGCTGCAGTCCATGGGGTCGCACAGAGTCAGACACGACTGAAGTGACTTAGCAGCATTAATTTGGTAAAAATAAAAATACAGGGAAGTCAATAACAAACTGCTTCTCTGGAAAGTATTCTGTGGTAATTTGAATTTTCTCTCTGTCTCTCTCTCTCTAACTGTAGCATGGAATGATGTATTTCTTGTTAAGAAGTGTCAGGTGTCAGGAAGCAAGTGAGCACTATATGTTTGTGGTGATCCCAGAATCCCTGAGATCACATCAGAGCGTTCTGCTCATATGAGGACTGGCCCTAGTGGGCCATTAGTGTGTGCATCTGGTAACACTGCAACAGTAATTTCTAAATAAGGTCAGCATTCTTGCGCAAACAGATATGACAGCATGATTAAATGATGAAAATCAAGCCCAAGGGCATTTTAACAGGAGTTATAGTCCTGGAAGTAAAATGAGGATCAGAAGGCCTGGACAAAGGAGTGTCAGATATGAACTTAGGCCTCAGTGTCCTGAGCATTCAGGAATCTTGCTTTCTTAGCCAAGAATCATCATCGGTTTCATCTGACATGAGAGTCAGTCTTCCTCTAGGCAATGCCAGATAGATGACGCAGAATGGCACAGATCCAGAGCAGAGCCACGCAGGGCCAACAGCCGCCTGGGCATAAGGGAAGTCAGGCCTAAAAGAGACCTTCAGTTTTTATTACTCATCATCCTGACTTAGTGCCTCTTCAGCCATCTTTGTGACAGCCAGGAGCAGTGACCAGTGGAGCATTCAGTCAACAAATGTTATCATCACTGCAATAATAATCATGTCATCACCCATCATAATGGTGTTTGTTCTGAGAGAAGACACAGAAGGCTTAGGGTTTCCATTTGGGAAAAGCCAAGAAGGAAAAAGGCGATATAAGTAGGACAGGTTTGCCAATAGGGGTGGAATGGAAGAGGGCATGTGGAATTGAGAATGAAATAAAGGGATAAAAGACAAGTGGCAGTGAGGAAAGTGGCACCATAAGAGCTACACGACAACAGCTAGAAATAAACTGGTTTCACAATAGTGTTGAGAGCAAGAGACGGGTAATTTTCTGCCACAGTCACATTATATCCACCATACAGTGTGTTCACTAGTCAGATATACCATTGGTAATATTTTCAGTTACGTAGGAGATGCTGTCAGTGCTCCTCCCACATCCTCTCTGATCTCCTACCATGCCCATCTTACCAGCCTGACCTCCAGTGGCTGGTGCATACGTCTTTGCCAGAAGGCTGACTTGGGGCTGCTGGAACCAACTTCTCCCCCACACACAACAGTGCCTGGGAACCAACTCTGAACAGATATCTGATGAGTGTGGAGGTAAACATACCTCAGATATCTGGCTCCTTCGGTGGATTATGCTGAGATGTCTGTTTTCTGTTTCCAGGGCTGCTCACTGTGGTAGCTGGTCTTTTTAAAGCACCTTTTATTGACTGTCTCCCCTGCCCTATATCCCCTCACATTCCCAACCAGTGTTCCTGTACCTCCCTAAAACACTTTGTATGTTCTTTTTTTTTTTTTTTAATTGACTGTGCCCTGCAGCTTGCTGGATCTTAGTTCCCCTACCAGGGATTGAACCTGTGTCCCTAGCACTGAAAGCACATTGGTCCTAATCACTGAACCACCAGGTACTTCTGTATATTCAATTCTTACCTAACATTCTGCCTCTGAAGAAAACCCGACCAGGACAAACATAAGCAGCATTGAAAGTAGATCTATAGAGAGTTATGCCTGCTACTGCAGTATGGTCAAGGGCATCCCAGAGAACAAAGGCTGACTAGTAACTACAGCTCCTTCCCCGACTGCACCTCTGCCATGAAAAGAATCCTTTTTCTGTCTAATGGGGACAATCAGCCTAAGGGTAAACTATGGAAACAATTCAGTCCAAAGAAGAGGATTTTTAAATATAATATCTCCAAGGCAGACTGTGTATTTATAAGAGTCTTAGGCTGGTTGAAAGAAAGTGAAAGTGAAAGTTGCTCAGTCATGTCCAACTTTTTGGGACCCCATGGACTATAGCCTGCCAGGCTCCTCTGTCCATGGAATTCTCCAGGCCAGAATACTGGAGTGGGTACCTGGTCCCTTCTCCAAAGGATCTTCCCAACCCAGGGCTCAAACCCAGGTCTCTCATATTACAGGCAGATTCTTTACTGTCTGAGCCACCACAGAAGCCCAAGAATACTGAAGTGGGTAGCCTGTCCCTTCTCCAGGGTATCTTCCCCACCCAGGAATCGAACCCCAGTCTCCTGCATTATAGGTGGATTCTTTACCAGCTGAGCTACCAGGGAAACTCTAGGTAGGCTAGCAGGGGCAATGTCAATTCATTTTAAATTCTAAGATTATATTCCTCTCACACAGTTCAAAGCGATGTACTGCCTGCCAACCAGGATATGGTTTTTGTCACATTATATGTGAGAACAATCATAGGAATAACATTGGCCCTACTCTATAGAAGATTAACATTATAATTTGTATTAAGAAGACATATAATACAGATTTATCTGTGATACATAGTTAATATAGTTCTGTGACATATAATCACTCTCATGTAGGTAGTTGCATTAAATGTCTGAAGTTGCAGCAGAGAGGGCTACTTGCAAGTAAGCTCTTGAAGATCTTGATGGCAGGACAATGGTTGGAAAGTAGAAACTGGTAGACAGTTCCCCCACCCCACCCCTGCAAGGGTGCCAGAGATTAAGAACAATCCCAAAGCCCCCAGATTTCAGGTTTTCCAGAAGGAAAATGATCTCACCTTGATGAGAGAGAGTTCAGGTATATCTTTGGCCTAGGAACAGTGGTTGTAGCCAAATGGAAAGAGAGGTTGGGTATCCCCTAGCCAACTAACCCTCAGAATACTTTCTAGATTGTCTCTGCCACTGGGGACCAGACTAGTATTCCATGCAAATGACACTTCAAACAGTTGTGAATAAAACAGGAGAGTTGATTCTCTGATGTGATTCTAAAACTCTCAGAGAACAATGCAGAGCTCTCTTAAGACATAATAAAAATATAGCCTAGGTGAGGGAGAGTACTTGTTCCCACTGCAGCTTAATGAGTGAATAAATGCAAAAGGGACTGTAGCCACACCAGACAAACAGCAGGGAGTTTAGTCCCTCAAATAATTCAATAAATATTTATTGAACATGTATACATGGCAACATGATATTGTGCTAAATATCAAAGAGGTAGTGTTTCTTTTAAAGATACAGTGTTCAATAATAAGAAGGATGACTTATCGTGGTGCTTACAATGTGCCAGGCACTATTCTACTTTATAAGGTTTGTAAGATACAGCTACAAGATCCTTTCATCCCCCACTTTTACACATGGGGACAGAGATTAAGTTATTTGCTCATAGTCATGCAAATGGTTAGTGCTAGATCTGGGATTAGAGTGTGCTGCCCCCAGGTAGTCCTAGCCTCTATTGCTCCATTGCCTTGGAATTTACATGCTAGTGAACAAAAAGATCTTATATAAGATATTAATCATATTTGCAATCATTTAATTTCAATCTTAATCTAGACTTTGTAGGAGGTGTTATGTACAGAGTGCCCTGAGCATGTTCACCAGCTTATTCACTCCATAAATACATACTGATTGCCTACTCTGTGCCAGGTTCTGTGGGAGATACTGGGAATTTAATGAGAGCAAAACAGATACCTCCTCTGCTGTCCTGTGCAGGGAGGAGGGTGTGAGACATTATTTGAATAATGACATACACTTATATGTGATTGCAAAGGTGGTTAATGCTTTGAAGGGAACTACTGAGATTATTAAGAACATATAATATGAGGACTTGACATTTAAAACGAGATCAAATGAGATCTGAAGAATGAGTAACAGTTACCGTGGTAAGGAGAAGAGGAAAATACATTTCAGGGAAGTGTGTACCAAAGCTCCAAGGTAAGAAAATCTAAGGCACTGAGAGAAAACCAATGAGGTTGTATTCCCATGAGTGAGAGGGAGAGTAGAATGCAAGGCTGGTGGGGAGGGGTCACATGACTTATCAGTCAATTAGGTTACTTTTGAAAGCAGAAGGCCCTCTTTTTTTTTTCCACTGTGCTGTCCTGGCCTGTGGGATCTTAGTTCCCTGACCAGAGATGGAACCTGCGCCCCCTGTATTTGAAGCCCAGAGTCTTAACCACTGGACTGCCAGGGAAGTCCCCTTGAAAGTGAAAGGGATGCTGATAATAATTAAACCAGGACAACAGGCATAAACAGGTTTCGAATTGGGTAAATTGGGACAGATGGTGACTCTAATTTAGGCCTTGTAAAGGTTTTATTCTCTATCCTAAGAATAATAAGAAGCCGTTGCATGATTTTAAATGAGAGGTGGGGGACATGTATAATTATATTTTATTATGATTATTTTTAAGAACGCTCTAGCTGTAATGTGGAGAAGGCAATGGCACCCCACTCCAGTACTTTTGCCTGGAAAATCCCATGGACGGAGGAGCCTGGTAGGCTGCAGTCCATGGGGTCTCTAGAGTCGGACACAACTGAGCGACTTCACTTTTACTTTTCACTTTCATGCATTGGAGAAGGAAATGGCAACCCACTCCAGTGTTCTTGCCTGGAGAATCCCAGGGACGGGGAGCCTGGTGGGCTGCCGTCTATGGGGTCGCACAGAGTCGGACACGACTGAAGCGACTTAGCAGCAGCAGCAGCAGCAGCTGTAATGTGGAGAATAGATAACACAGTGATAGCAAATGCAGAAAGACAAATAAGGACATTATAATAAGAATCCAAGTGAGAAATGATGGTGCTTTGGACCAGAGTGAAAGTAATGGAGATGGAAAGAAGGAGATGGAACATAGTGATCATGACTAGTAAAATCAGTACAACTTGAAGACTGATTGGGTTTGAGGAATAGAGAGGGTGATACAGGAGCAACCTGGAAACTGATTAATGAGATCAGGAGAAGCAAGAAAGAAATGGCCAAATAAAGAATGAAGAATGAAAGAAATGGTCAAACAAATGTCTGAATGGCCATTTACTCCCCATGAGGAATCTGAAGAGTCTAAGAAACTGGCATCCCGGCATTAGGGATTACTTCTCATAGCCCCATTGTTTCCCACCTTGGCTCTTGGATACAAACCATTTCTTGTGGTATAAACACATATGCACAATTAAAGAATGCAGGTTTATCTGAGGGACCTAGAACTAAGCGAGTGGCAGAAGCAAAAAATGGTGTTCAAGGATGGCAATATGATTTCAGAAAGGAAATGCATGTTGAAAAGATTTGGAAGAGAAGGAAGGACCTGTCTTGTAAAAGAAATAGGCATTCCAGATAGAAGGAAAGGCATATGAACAAATCCTACTAGGTTGTATGTTGAGTATGTTAGTGACTTTCCAGGGCTTCCCTGGTAGCTCAGTTGGTAAAGAATCCACCTGCAATGCAGGAGACCCCAGTTTGATTCCTGGGTTAGGAAGATCCGTGGAGAAGGGGTAGGCAACCACTCCAGTATTCATGGGTTTCCCGGGTGGCTCATATGGTAAAGAATCCACCTGCAATGTGGGAGACCTGGATTCGATCCCTATATTGGGAAGATCCCTTGGAGGAGGGCATGGCAACCCACTCCAATATTCTGGCCTGGAGAATCCCCATGGACAGAGGAGCCTGGCAGGCTATAGTCCATAGGGTTACAAAGAGTCAGACACAACCGAGCGACTAAGCACAGCCCAGTACAGTGACTTTCCAAAGGTATCATTTAATGTTAAAGGGGTCTTTCTTTCTTTTTAAAATAAAAGTAGAAAATAAGGAACAAGCCCAAAATAGTTTCCCTTCCAAAGGAATCACTTTCCCTTTTCTGGACCACTGTCAGATGTCATCTGATTCTGTCCCAATTGAAACAACCAAATTGGGAGGAAAAATCCCTTCAAGGGAATTATACAAAGCACACTGATTTACCTCGTGGATAAGTGAAGTCAGAATATAAGTTCTCTTAGCTAGCATATCTTTTGGGTTGTTGTTTTTAATTTACTTATGTCTGAGGTTGATCAAAGTAAACTATGTTTAAAACAGCTCAAAGTTCCTCTTACTGATTTTAATCAAAATGGAAATAATGTGTACTTTGTTGTCCTTTCCAGTATTATACTTCTCACTCTCATTTGACTTGAATACAAGAGTACAAGCATAACCAGAAATTATAATTATTATTGATATTTCTATAATGGGGCTTCCTGGTGGCTCAGACAGTAAAGAGTCTGCCTGCAGTGCAGAAAACCTGGGTTCGATCCATGGGTTCTGACGATCCCCTGGAGAAGGAAATGGCAACCCACTCTAGTATTCTTGCCTGGAGAATCCTCATGGACAGAGGAGCCTGGCAGGCTACAGTCCATGGGTGGCAAAGAGTCAGATACGACTGAGTGACTACCACACACACATAATGTTTCCATCTGTATATTCAACTGCATTGTATCAGTTCAGTTCAGTCGCTCCATCGTGTCTGACTCTTTGTGACCCCATGAACCCCAGCACGCCAGGCCTCCCTGTCCATCACCAACTCCTGGAGCTTACCCAAACCCATGTCCATTTAGTCGGTGATGCCATCCAACCATCTCATCCTACATCGTCCCCTTCTCCTCCTGCCCTCAATCTTTCCCAGCATCAAGGTCTTTACAAATGAGTCAGTTTTTCACATCAGGGGACTAAAGTATTGGAATTTCAGCTTCAACATCAGTCCTTCCAGTGAACACCCAGGACTGATCTGTTTTAGGATGGACTGGTTGGATCTCCTTTCAGTCCAAGGGACTCTCAAGAGTCTTCTCCAACACCACAGTTCAAAAGCATCAATTCTTTGGCACTCAGCTTTCTTTATAGCCCAACTCTCACATCCATACATGACTACTGGAAAAACCATAGCCTTGACTAGATGGACCTTTGTTGACAAAGTAATGACTCTGCTTTTTAATATGCTGTCTAGGTTGCTCATAACTTTTCTTCCAAGGAGCAAGTGTCTTTTAATTTCATGGCTGCAGTCACCATCTACAGTGATTTTGGAGCCCCCAGAAATAAAGTCTGTCACTGTTTCCACTGTTTCCCCACCTATTTTCAATGAAGTGATGGAACTAGACGCCATGATCTTAGTTTTCCGAATGTTGAGCTTTAAGCCAACTTTTCCACTCTCCTCTTTCACTTTCATCAAGAGGCTTTTTAGGTCCTCTTCACTTTCTTCCATAAGGGTGGTGTCATTTGCATATCTGAGGTTATTGATATTTCTCCCGGGCAATCTTGTTCCAGCTTGTGCTTCATCCAGCCCAGCGTTTCTCATGATGTACTCTGCATATAAGTTAAATAAATCAGATCAGATTAGATCAGATCAGTCGCTCAGTTGTGTCCGACTCTTTGCGACCCCATGAATCGCAGCACGCCAGGCCTCCCTGTCCATCACCAACTCCCGGAGTTCACTCAGACTCACGTCCATCGAGTCAGTGATGCCATCCAGCCATCTCATCCTCTGTTGCCCCCTTCTCCTCCTGCCCCCAATCTCTCCCAGCATCAGAGTCTTTTCCAATGAGTCAACTCTTCGCATGAGGTGGCCAAAGGACTGGAGTTTCAGCTTTAGCATCATTCCTTCCAAAGAAATCCCAGGGCTGATCTCCTTCAGAATGGACTGGTTGGATCTCCTTGCAGTCCAAGGGACTCTCAAGAGTCTTCTCCAACACTACAGTTCAAAAGCATCAATTCCTCGGCACTCAGCTTTCTTCACAGTCCAACTCTCACATCCATACATGACCACAGGAAAAACCATAGCCTTGACTAGAAGAACCTTTGTTGGCAAAATAATGTCTCTGCTTTTGAATATGCTATCTAGGTTGGTCATAACTTTCCTTCCAAGGAGTAAGTGTCTTTTAATTTCATGGCTGCAGTTTATACAGCCTTGATGTATTCTTTTTCCTATTTGGAACCAGTCTGTTGTTCCATGTCCAGTTCTAACTGTTGCTTTCTGACCTACATACAGATTTCTCAAGAGTTAGGTCAGGTGCTCTGGTATTCCCATCTCTTGAAGAATTTTCCACAGTTTGTTGTGATCTACACAGTCAAAGGCTTTGGCATAGTCAATAAAGCAGAAATAGATGTTTTTCTGGAACTCTCTTGCTTTTTCCATGATCCAGCAGATGTTGGCAATTTGATCCTCAGTTCCTCTGCCTTTTCTAAAACCAGCTTGAACATCTGGAAGTTCACAGTTCATGTATTGTTGAAGCTTGGCTTGGAGAATTTTGAGCATTACTTTGCTAGCGTGTGAGATGAGTACAATTGTGTGGTAGTTTGAGCATTCTTTGGCATTGCCTTTCTTTGGGAATGGAATGAAAACTGACCTTTTCCAGTCCCATGGCCACTGCTGAGTTTTCCAAATTTGTTGGCATATTGAGTGCTGCACTTTCACAGCATCATCTTTTAGCATTTGAAAGAGCTCAACTGGAATTCCATCACCTCCACTAGTCTTGTTCGTAGTGATGCTTCCTAAGGCCCACTTGACTTCACATTCCAGGATGTCTGGCTTATGTCCTGGTCCTACTCTTTCTGCCACATTCCATAATCCTAAAGCTTTGTTGGGCTTCAAGCCTCATGGAGTTCCTGACAAGCTCATAGTGTAAGAATAAATAATGATTTATTTAATTAGTATTTTCCAGAAGGAAAATGTTCATCTCTTTTAACATCAGTATTCAATTTCTTTTGAAATGAATGTTCAGTCAGTGTTCTTCTCTCTTAACATGAAGCCAACCAGAACTTCTTTTGGCAATTATATTGTACTGAAAAGGACTTTTCTGTGGTAGAATAGAGCTAATTTGATGAAAACCTCACAAATTCAATTTTGGGTTGCATTCTCATTTAACCTTCTCTCAGATTTAAATCAGAGGAATCATCTTTCCCTGAAGCAGTAGAAAATAATAAACAGTGTTTATTTGAGGCTTTTTCCAAGTATAAAGACAACTAAAGAAATGGAAAGATTAATTTGTACTTGATTTTGTTTAAAGCTTTTGAAGGGAAATTACATTTGTTGTGTTTGTTCAAATGAATATCTTTCTGGCACCTCAGTCCTTCATTGCTGAAAAACAGATACAGAGTTCTGTGAAAGTTAGTAGATGGAAATGTTCTAATTCAAGACTTATTTCATGTAGGAAATAAACAATAACCACATCTGATTTAAAATGTTATGATACTTGTATTTTAAAAGAAACAACACACAAATTATTAGAAATACGAATTACTTCATCTTGAGATTCATCAGTTCCCTTTATCCTTTGGTTATCAGATAAGTTAAAGTTTTCAATTATATAATTGGCTAATATTTACAAAACATGATTTTAAGTGTCCTAAAAAATCTTTCAGCTATTTTATTACAACCTTGAGTTACCATCTTGAGTTACCATCCTGTCTCATTTATTTTTGAACTTCAGACATCTCAAAAGAGTATCCTCTTCCCTTGGCTTCCACCTTTTACCAGTCAATTTTTAACCCTAACCTCCATTGAAACTGCAGTCTTAAACGTCACTCATGAATGGCTGGCCTTCCTCTGCTGGTAACAAAATCTTTGGGTCTTTTTTTAGTCATCATTCTTACTGGCATTTACCTGCAACATTTGACATTGTTGAAGTTGATATGGTCCCTTATCAGCTATTAAAATGCTAAACTATCCTGGTTTCTTCATCCTATTGCATCAGGGTATGGAGTCATGGCAACCTCTCATTTGAGAGGAGAAAGCATCATTGTTAAAGAGAAAATGATAAAGCAATACATTTAGGGGGGAAAGTATTTTGGTGACTGAGTTGTTAAGGACAGACAGACAAACCAAAGAAAACAAAAACAGTGGAAGTTTAACCAAGTAGAGCTAAGGTCCCAGTGGAAGCTGAAACTGTACATGTACCAACCCCAGATGCCTTGGCATTAGAACCACCTCCCCTTTTAGTGGTGCCATTGTGCTGATTTTTTTTTTTAATGCAAGTAACATAAAAATTAGGGATAAATCCATCAGTGGTCTGGAAGGAGTTTGGCAAGGGTTTATGCCTCAGACACAAAAGATGAGATCACAAGGGGAAAACTATGTGGGTTAAGTGCATAAAAATTTCCTTGGATTTTCACATTTGATACCTTCTGGGGCCAGCATATACCTGCTGTTTCTCCCTTTATATTGGTAAAGTCAGTGTTGGTGAAGTATCACCTGGTTGCATATTCATCTGTTCTGTTCATTGGCTTAGCTGCCTGTAAGGAATCTCAGTCTGGACAAAAATACAGAAGAGCACTTTCCCAGTTTGAGATTAGAGCATCTGAAAGACCTGATCCTCAGATTGCTTCCTCTGCCCTGCGAACCATCCAGTGGACTGGCTCAGCCAAAGTTGGGAGTGGGGGAAGAAGAGGCATTCAACACTTTCTCTCCTTCCTCTTCTCTTTCTCCTGCCTTCCTTCCATTCTTCAATAAACATGTACTGAGAACCTAACAAATACCAATTACTCTGTTAGATGCCAAGAGCACAAAAATTAATAAGACTGGCCCTCAAACTGAAGTAGCTTATGGTCTTAAGGGGAAATGTATAGCCTACAAGCACCTTAAAGTCAACATTAAAAAAAAAATCATGGGTTCTAATCCTTACAGTGCTCCCAACTCCATCCTCATCCTACCCCCTCTTCCTAATTTCTCTATTTCTATTACAGGTAATCAAAGGTTAGTCAAGCTTAAAACTCTATATTTATCACTCAGTTTCTAAAATAAGTACCCCTCCTTTCCTTTTCTACTGCTATGTCCTTGGTTTTGGTGCTTATTAATTTTCTACTGGACTGATGTGCTTGCTAAGTTTCTTGCTTCTAGTTTCTCCCCAGTTCAATTCATCCTACTCAAGGCCACCAAATTAAATTTCTTCAAACATGACACTCAGTGTATCAATAGCCTAGATAAAGTTATCATGGGCTTCCCTGGTGGCTCAGACTGTAAAGTGTCTGCCTGCAATGCAGGGGACCCGGGTTCAATTCCTGGGTCAGGAAGATCTCCTGGAGAAGAAAATGGCAATCCACTCCAGCACTCTTGCCTGGAAAATCCCATGGATGGAGGAGCCTGATAGGCTATAGTCCATGGGGTCACAAAGAGTTGGACACGACTGAGTGACTTCATTTTCACTCACTTTCAAAGTTATCATGGACTCTACAAAATATGTATTCAAAGTACCTAGCAGCTGACTTCAGCTTATCTTTCCAGCATAGTTTCCACCATTACAAATGCATACTTTATTCTCTAATTATATTAGTGTGGTAGGCTGAATAGTGGCTCCCAAAGATGTCTACATCCTAATCCCCAGAGCCTGTGACTATGTCACCTTACATAGTAAAAGGGACGTTGCAGATATGACTAAGTTAAGGATTTTGACATGGGAAGATTATCATAAGTTATCCACATGTGTCCAGTGTAATCACAAGGGTTCTTATAAGAGCAAAACAGAAGGGGGGTCAGGGACAGGAGAAGGCAATGTGACAATGAGAGATTAGAGAGATACAGTCATGAATTAGGGAATGTCGACAGTCTCTAGGAGCTAGAAGAGACAAGGGACAGATTTTTCCCTAGAGCCTCCAGAAGGAACCAGCCCTGCTGAATCTTGATGTTAGCTTCATAAGCTAACATTGTGGCATTTGTTATAGCAGTAATAGGAAATCTAACACAATTCATTAGCTATTGCTCTGTAAATGACAACTACAGAATCTCAGTTGCATAGGAATATAAGCATTTACTTCTGACTCACAGGTCTATAGGTTGGCTGGGCTTTGCTGATATTGGATGGGTTTTGTTGGCTTCCCACTCTTGCTTCAGTTCATCTCTACTCTGTGTGTTTCTCTTTCTTTTGTAAATAGCAAGTTGCATAGGAAATACCCTTCTCTAACTCAGCAAGTACATCTCAAGCATTTGCTCATATCATATCTGCTGACATTCCTTTGATCAAGGGAGCTTGCTTGGACAAACCCAAGATCAATGGGACAGTAAAATATCTTCTTGTGTCTAGTTGGGGGAACTTCAAGGCCTTGGGGGAAAGGGCATATAATTAGAGAGGGTTGGAGAAATAGAAGGGCTTCCCAGGTGGCTCAGTGGTGAAAGAATCCACCTGTCAATGTAGGAGACATGGTTCAATCCCTGGGTCGGGAAGATTCCCCTGGAGGAGGGCATGGCAACCCACTCCAGTATTCTTGCCTGGGAAATACCATGGAGAGAGGAGCCTGGTGGGCTACCATCCATGGGGTTGCAAACAGTCGGATATGACTGAGCACAAAGGCAGAGTCAAAAGTAATAGGAATAATAATGCAATATGTTCACTGGTATGCTGGTAGACCAGTTTGAAGAAACAAACAAAAAAGCAAACAAAAAATTTTATAGACTTTGTAAATAGTCCCACTATGGTTGATTTCAAACTACCAACATGATGTCACTGAATAGAAAGTGGGAAGAGATGCGCACGATGGGCTCTCATTCCAGCGTAGCATTGGATCTACAAATCAGTCTAACCAGCCTCATGCCATTCTCTCCTAACTGAAATCCCTCCACCTTTCAAATGCCACCTTTTACACAAAGTTTCTCTGTTTTCCTAACTAGAAGTGAATACTCCCTACTTGGCATTTTCAAAGCACTTTCTTGTGGATATTTTTCATTCCTTTTTCTGGAATACTTATTGTGCATATGGACATATGTGCACTGGTTTTCAAGGTGCTAGAAGGTAGCAACTGTATCTAATCTCTCTTGAGATCTTGCAGCACTTTGCACACAGTAGGTGTTTGTAACTATCTATTAGATGAATAAATGGATGAATGAGACACATAAAAGGATAAAAATGTTAATTAATTACATTATTTGGACAAGTGTTATTCTGGCAGAACAGTCATCCAAAAGAAATAAGCCAACTAAGAATTCCAAGGAACCAGTAACCTAATCCCAGAGAACACAAGAGTTCTGACCATGTGCAGTGGGTGAGAAGTTTTGTCTTCCTAAACTATTCAAAGCTGAGAATTTGAAAACCCCCACAAAAGTTAATTCTGATAAAACAAAACATTCTATTCTCCACTACTAGAAAACAGAAGCTCTAACACCCACAGAGAATTTGGAAGCCCTCAATGACTAAAGCAGTGGAAAATGAGTCTGCTTCATAATCCATAGCAGTTTTGCAGAAATCCTCCATTTTTATTGTCAGGAGGAAGCCAGAGCTCTTACAACCCGTCAGCTGTCGAGACCTGGGATTCAAATTGGTAGAACCAGACTGGTTTCCTATGGAAATACCTTTTTCAATCCTATCATCAAACTCATCCCTGTGAATGAGGTGTTCTTCCAACCTCAGTGCAAAGCACAGAGATGGAGTCTGTTTGGAATTGAGATTGTTACTGAGGCAATTTTTAGGGTTTTTGATTCAAGCACATTCATTGGTAGAGTAAGAAAGTGTACAGACATTGTGGCTGTTCCCTGTTGCATTTATGAAATGAAAAATAAGACTTTCTTTTGCTTATATTACTTTTGGTCTTTTTAAAACCCTTGCATACTTAGGAGAAAGGGGTTTTTTTAAACATTGAAATGCAGATAAAGTTCTTTTCCTTTCAAACAAAGCATCTTTGGTAAAGATAGCAAAGCCTTGGTGCATAAAATACGCACAAGGGCCATCTTCCCTTCATTACAAATCAGGGATAACTTTATACGTTTAAGGAGAAAACTTATAGATCTAGACAATATTCTTTCTGAAGTAAGGCAAATATATCTCATGGAAAAATCTACCCCTCCTTTGGTCTGCCATGTCAACAGTCTCCCTTCCTGCATAAGATGTCTAGAGTTACAGTGGCCTTCTCTGGGTTAAATAATAAGCTAAACATTGACTCAAATGGCTCCAATTAAAACATAGTCATTTGTTCAATTAACCATTTACTGTATATCTAGTATGTCCCTGACACAGAGTTTGACATTAAGGATTCCAAGATTAATTGTTAAAAATGAAACAAGAAAAAAAGAGAATCCCTAGCTTTAAGGAGATAAGAGTCAAATAAGGAGAAGAGACACAAATAGTTGGAGCTTAGGTGTCCTCCTGTCTAATAAGACACATAGATTGAAAATCTATTATTAAAGAATGAAGCCAGTGTTCAAAGAGAGTCATATTAACGTGGCACAGATTACATTAGATCTTACTCCCACATACTCTTTGAAAACCTCAGACTTCTTTAAGTTATGCCTTGAAGATCTCTGTTAGTTGCCATGGACTACTTCACATATACTCATAAAGATATGCACTCTGACCAAGAACCTTTGTGTCCTGGTCCAACGGACTGCAGTTCTCACAGGAGGTGATCAGTAGTACATCCCTTCAGGAGAGCATTCAGTTGGGTAGGGGCTTGGGTCCTCCAATATCTTACAAATACTTAATGATTCTATTTTTTATTATACTTTAACTGGAATATGGTTGCTTTACAATGTTGTGTTGGTTTCTGCTGCGCAGTAAAGTGAATAAGCTATGTGCTAAGTCGCTTCAGCCATGTCCGACTCTTTGTGACCCTATGGACTGTAGCCCGCCAACTCCTCTGTCAGTGGGATTCTCCAGGCAAGAATATTGGAGTGGGTTTCCATGCCCTCCTCCAGGGGATCTTCCCTATAATGAAATTACTCTTTTACTTAGTAGAAACATTTTAAATTAATTTATAACTTTGGCCTGCTATATAATGGCTTAGATTCTTGGAGAAAAAGAAAACCATATTAGTTAGAGAAACAGTGAAAGATTTTTCATTTCTGTGATGGAAATTGTGTTAGAAAAGTTAGAAAATTATAAAATAAATATTTAAAATATTTTATGAAAAAAAGATTCTCAATTATGCCACCAAACAATTACATGTGGAATACAAGAGCTAATAATTTCAAAGATCAATTGACTCAAAATTTGAAAATTTGCATGTGGTTTTCTCTAGCTTTAGATGAGTCATGCAATGTAAGTGACATTGCCCAATAATACTCTGGGTACATTTTGTCTCAAAGGACTTACAAATTTATAAAGAAATGATGTCAATTAAGGGCCTAAAAATCAAATTCATGGTGTAGATATTTTTTTGATCTTTTAAATATGTCAAAGAAGAATTTCAGCTAGACATGAAAAAATTCATTTCTTTAATAACAGATGATGCTACAGCTATATTATTTTCAAAAATATGAATTTATTGAATTGTTTTAAAAAAAGACTGATGTTTCTCTTATTGCTTTGTTCCACTGTATAATGCATATTGAAAATATTTGTGCTCAGTTTTCTGAAGCAAACCTAAGAAAAATGTCATGGATACAGTTATTAAAATTGTTCAGTACACATGCAAATGCTATGAATCATTGCCAGTTTATGGAACTGTTGACAGAAATAGAAGACAATGATTGTCTGTTCTTTGCCAAAGCTTATTGGCTGACTTGTAGAGGAGCTTTGCAAAGATTTAGTGTACAGTACTTTTTAAATAAAATTCAAGATTTTCTTAAAGCAAAAGGAATACCTGCCAAGTAGTCAATAACCAAAGACAAAAATGGAAGTGGGATTTACATTTTTCACTGATATCAGATTGCACATGAATAAAATAAACATTTTTACCAGCTTTATTGAAATATGATTCACATACTATACAAACCAATGAGTTTTTAGCATATTCACATAACTGTGTAGCCATCACCACAATCTAATTTTAGAACATTTTCCATCACCCTAAAAGATATACCATACTCATTAGCAATCATTCCCTGTTTCCCCCTAGTTTCCCCTCTTCCCATGCCTCTGGAAGCCACCAATTTATTTTCTGTCTATAGATTCACCTATTGCAGCCATTTCATTTATATCAGTAGCAGTCAGTATCAGTTCATTGGTCAGTTGTGGTTGACTCTTTGTGACCCCATGGACTGCAGCACGCCAGGCTTCCCAGTCCATCACCAATTCCAGCAGCTTGCTCAAACTCATGTCCATCAAGTCGGTGATGCCATCCAACTATCTCATCCTCTGTCGTCCCCTTCTCCTCCTGCCTTCAATCTTTCCCTGCATCAGGGTCTTTTCTAATGAGTCAGTCCACATCAGGTGGCCAAAGAATTGAAGCTTCAGCCTCAGCATCAGTCCTTCCAATGAATATTCAGGACTGATTTCCTTTAGGATGGACTGGTTGGATCTCCTTGCAGTCCAAGGGGCTCTCAAGAGTCTTCCCCAACACCACAGTTCAATAGCATCAATTCTTCGGTGCTCAGCTTTCTTTATAGTCCAACTCCATATCCATACATGACTACTGGAAAAACCATAGCTTTGGCTAGATGGATCTTTGTTGGCAAAGTAATGTCTCTGCTTTTTAATATGCTGTCTAGGTTGCTCATAACTTTCCTTCCAAGGAGCAAGCGTCTTTTAATTTCATGGCTGCAGTCACCATCTGCAGTGATTTTGGAGCCCCCCAAAATAATAGTCTGTCACTATTTCCATTGTTTCCCCATCTATTTACCATGAAGTGATGGAAACAGATGCCATGATCTTAGTTTTTCAAATGTTGAGTTTTAAGCCATATTTTTCACTCTCCTCTTTCACTTTTATCAAGAGGCTCTTTAGTTCCTCTTTGCTTTCTGCCATAAGGGTGGTGTCATCTGCATATCTGAGGTTATTGATATTTCTCCTGACAATCTAATTCCAGCTGGTGCTTCATCCAGCCCAGCATTTCACAGGATGTACTCTGCATAGAAGTTAAATAAGCAGGGTGACAATATACAGCCTTGACGTACTCCTTTCCCAGTTTGGAACCAGTCTGTTGTTCCATATATGGTTCTAACTTTTGCTTCTTGACCTGCATACATTTTCTCAGCAGGCAGGTCAGGTGGTCTGGTATCCCCATCTCTTTCAGAATTTTCCATAGTTTGTTGTGATACACACAGTCAAAGCCTTTAGCATAGTCAATAAAACAGAAGTAGATGTTTTTCTGGAACTCTCCTGCTTTTTCGATGATCCAGTGGATGTTGACAGTTTGATCTCCAGTTCCTCTGCCTTTTCTAAAAGCAGTTTGAACATCTGGAAGTTCACAGTTCACGTACTATTGAAACCTGGCTTGCAGAATTTTGAGCATTACTTTGCTAGTGTGTGAGATGAGTGCAATTGTGCGGTAGTTTGAACATTCTTTGGCATTGCCTTTCTTTGGGAATGGAATGAAAACTGACCTTTTCCAGTCCTGTGGCCACTGCTGAGTCTTCCTAATTTGCTGGCATATTGAGTGCAGCACTTTGACAGCATCATCTTTTAGGATTTCAAATAACTCAACTGGAATTCTATCATCTCAACTAGCTTTGTTCATAGTGATGCTTCCTAAGGCCCACTTGACTTTGCACTCCAGGATGTCTGGCTCTAGGTGAGTGATCACACTATCGTGGTTATCTGGGTCATTAACATCTTTTTTGTATAGTTCTTTTCTGTGTTCTTGCCGCCTCTTCTTAAAATCTTCTGCTTCTGTTAGGTCCATATTGTTTCTGTCCTTTATTGTGCATGAAATCTTCCCTTGGTATCTCTAATTTTCTTGAAGAAATCTGTAGTCTTTCCCATTCTATTGTTTTTCTTTATTTCTTTGCATTGATCACTGAGGAAGGCTTTCTTAACTCTCCCTGCTATTCTTCAGAATTCTCCATTCAGATGAGTATAGCTTTCCTTTTTACCTTTGCCTTTAGCTTCTCTTCTTTTCTCAGCTATTTGTTAGGCCTCCTCAGACAACCATTTTGCCTTTCTGCATTCCTTTTTCTTGGGGATGGTCTTGATCACTGCCTCCTGTACAATGTCACAAACCTCCATCCATAGTTCTTCAGGCATGTGGTCTTTTCTGACAGGCTTCTTTCAACTATCACAGTGATTTCAAGGTTCATTCATGTTGTACCAGGTATCAATACTTCACTTTTTTATTGTTGAATAATATTTCATCATATTAATATATTTTATTTATCTATTTTATTTATCCATTTATGAACATTTAATTTATCTATTCATCAGTTGAGGACATTTATATTTTCTCCACATTTTGACTATTATAAATAACGCTGCTATGGACATTTGTGTACCAGTTTTTGTGTAGATGTATGTTTTCATTTCTTTTGCAAATATACCTCATAGAATTGCTAGGTTCATATGGTAACTTTATGTTTAACTTTGAGAGGAACTGCAAAACTGCCTTCCAGAGTGGCTGCACCATTTTAAATTCTCTCCAGCAGAATATGAGGGGGTCTAATTTTTCTACATCCTTGCCAGCATTGCTATTAACTGTCTTTTTGATTATAGCCATCCTAGTGAATGTGAAGTGGTATCTCATTGTGGTTTTGATTTGCAATTCCCTTATGCTTAATGATGCTGAGGAATTAGCTCATTTTGAAAGTCCAAGGAAAGGAAAAGCTTATTTGTGAACTAGACATATATGAGAATTTATGTTGATATTGAAAGTTTTCATAATATAAATCACTAATAATGATTTTCACATTTTTCTAACATGAAGCAATATGCAGAGGATTTAAATTGTAATTGACAGCATTATGTAAATTGGCTGCAAAAAACTACAAGAAAAATTCAAGAATTGTTTTTTCAATAAATTGAGTTGTTTTTCATTTACACTATATCCCTTTGAATTTATTCATCATTCTGAGTTGACACAAGGTTTAATGAAGTTAACTTGGACAGATGTAAATTGAAACTGATATGGTTTTTATTCAAATTCAAATCATTATTCTAAAAGCAATAAACCAATTTGTCAATGTGGATACAAATAATAAAGGAAGATGATTTTTTGTCACTTGCTGGATTTCAGCTATTGGGAAACTTTAAAGTATGCTTGGAAAAATTTAGGTATGTGAATCTACTTGTTTAACTGAAAATTATATGAAATCTGAATTCAGTTCAAGTATTCCCAATGAAAATTCACATGCAAATTGAGATATACCATAAGTATAAAACACATGCCAATTTTCAGAGACTCAATATGAAACAAACCTCAACAATATATTTTTCATTTTGATTATATTGGAAATTATATTTGCATATATTGGGTTTCCCTGGTGACTCAGACGGCAAAGCATCTGCCTGCAATGCAGAAGACCCAAGTTCAATTGCTGGGTCAGGCAGATCCCCTGGAGAAGGAAATGGCAACCCACTCCAGTACTCTTGCTTGGAAAATTCCATGGATGGAGGAGCCTGGTAGGCTATAGTCCATGGGGTCACAAAGAGTTGGACATGACGGAGCAACTTCACTTATATTGGGTTTAGTAAATTGTGTCATTTACATTAACATCATCTGTTTCCTTTTCCTCTTTGTAATAATTAATTCCAAATTTTGATCTATATTGTTAAGGGGGATACTGGGAGTAAAATTCTGTGTATAAAGAGCAACAGTGAGCTGAAGGAAGAAGAAGGCATGTTATTGTGAAGCTAAGTTGCCATAGTTGGAACTTACTTACCAAATCACTATTTGCATAGGCCCAGTGCATCCCCCAATTGAGAAATCTTCATGAAGATTAGAAGTAGGTAGAATCTTGAACAGTGGGAGAGGATTTAAGACCAACTGAAGTTATGATGCTTTGGTACATTTGAAAATTCTCATCTATGTACATATTTCTTGATTCTCTGTGATAGCAGATCGTGGCTGGGATATACAGACAATTATTGATGCAAATCTATATAAGCAGCTAAGGAATACACATGAACAGTATGTAGGATTATTTTCACTTTGAAGCCAGTTAGATGTAACCAGGAGGGCTAAGTAGGAATAACACTTACTACAGACAACAATTTAGAAATTTCAGTATAGAAGTGAGCAAACTGTTAAATAGAATATTAGAAAAGAAGCAGCAAAAACTTATTTTTATAGTACACATATGCTGCATTTAAGTGTATGTGTGTGTGTATATATACACATTGTATATATTTACATATATATTAAATATTTATTTGTTTGGCTGCACCAGGTCTTGGTTGTGGCCTGTTGAGATCTTTTAGTTGTGACACATGAACTCTTAGCTATGGCATGTGGAATCTATTTTCCTGACCAGGGGTTGAACCTGAGTCCCATGCATTGGGAGCATGTAGTTTTAACCACTGGGACACCAGGATATCTCTAAAGTATATATTTTAAAGTATGCGTATATATGTAAAAATGTACATATATATGCATATGGAATGATATATAACACAAGATTCTCAATATTGGCATTGGTTGTCTCTGGGAAGCAGAATTATAAATGATTTTTGTTTCTTTCTTTTTGCTTGACTGTGTTTTATAAATTATCTACAATGAACATGTATCCCTTTATAGTAAGAAAAAAGTCTTTAAAAAGGTAATCTGAAAACATCCTACCTATGTAATTGAAAGCTGCAGTCTTCTGAGCAAAGCATAACCAGAAATGGAAGAAATTACAAAGACTAAACAATCATCGCCTCCCCTCAACACACAGCATAAAGATGAAAAGGCCTTCCAACAAATTAAGTCTCGGTGAAATTCTCCAACAGTCATTTTTGGCTCAGCAGAACAGCACACATTGTTTCTTTGTTGCTTGGCTTAACATGTCTGGTCAGAAGCTCACTGGAGCAAGGTGATACCAGTAGACTCTCCCAAGCTCACCCAGGCACGGTTATCTTCACAATGCAGTGTAACAGGTAAAGCTAAGCTTTGTGAGACAGCCCACAGTGACTCTGCTCCCCAGAACAAATTCTTAGTTTCCTACTGGCTGCTGATTTTGTACATTGCTCTCATTCTCTTGAAACACAAAGATGATGGATTTCTTTGGGGGAGTAAAGTGAACAGAAAATGCTTTAAGGTCATGGGGTAAGAGATGGGATTCAGTATGAGCATCTGGTAAGTTTAGATTTCTGTGGTCAGCTGCACACTAGAGAATTTTCCCAAGTGACTCTCTTGGTTATAATGCTTTTCCTTCTCAGTTCCAAACCTACCTTGCCTTGCTTTGTTTTTTTTTTTCTCTGAGGCAGGGGCTGGGACTCTGCCAGCTACTTTTCCCCTCAGCCACCTGCTTCGTGTTGGACTCTGCCAACAGAGGGCATGTGAGGGAGTGTGTGAGAATGGAGGAGGCAGAAGGGACTTGCTCATCCCCATTTGCTCACTGTTTCTGTCAGCATTACCCCAGTAAGATTTCTTTATCCAGGCAGTGACATTGCTCCCTCAGAGATATCAACACCAGCTGAGCAACAACCCCTCCTCTGAGTTACTAAGTTTTTTTATATTTATTTATTTGGCTGTGCCAGGTCTTAGTTGTGACATGCAGGATCTTATATCTTTGTTGGGGCATGTGGGATCTTTAGTTGTGGCATGCAAACTCTTAGGTTGTGGCATACGGCATCTAGTTCCCTGACCAGGGATCAAACCCGGCCCCCCTGCATTGAGAGCAGGGAGTCTTAGCCACTGGACTACCAGGGAAGTCCCTGAGTTACTAAATTTTAACAGTCCTGACCTCTGCCTTGTGCTTTCCAGTCCTAGAGGTAGGAGCAGCTTTCTGTAGTTACAATCTTGCAATATCGGTGTTCTCCTTTTGCTTTTCCAGATCTACAATACCTGGTTAACAATTTTTTATATTAAATTCTTTCTGTTAAAACAGCTAATGTGGTTTCTATTACCTAATTATACTTGTCAGATACAATCAGAGAATTCAGTCTCATAAAAGGTGAAAGGCATATTATTACTAATAGAACATACTAGGCAACTGTTCTAACAGTTGAGCTTGTAACTGATAAACAAATAAATGAAAATGTGTGTATTTATAATACATTCCTATTACATATGGCAGCTACACATTTTAATAATTAGGACCAGCTATGACTGGAATAATCCAAACCATGTAGTTGGTTCAAAAAACTTCAAAAAAGAAATTAATTTTAGGGATGAGTGATACAATCTCTCAGAGAAGAGAAGGAAGGTCATTCTGGTGTGGGCAATGGCATGTGCATAGGCTCAAATGGGAAAACAAATAAGTCACATGTATAAGGAAACTAGGACAGTTCTTCATCATCAACCTCCTTCCCAGCGTTTAGCCTGGAGCCTGAAACATTGGAGATGATCGATAAATATTTGCTTAATTATTGAATGCAATGATTGAGTTGGTTTGTTTTGTTGATATGGAGAGGTTGGGTTGTCTTGTCCTCAGAAGTCACTTGTGCATGGCAATTCAGAATCATAACAGGTTTATAAGAACAGAACCCAGGATTCTGGAAGAAGATATCTTAGAAGTACAGTAGGAAAATGGGAAGTTTGGAGACAGACAGAACTTATTGCCTGACTAGAGAAACATCTTCTGGACTTCAGCACTGATGACAGAAATTGTAAGGAAATGGAGGAAGGGGAAACAGAAGGAAAAATCTTCAGTACCTGGAGATCAATGTAAGGATAAAGGAGAAGAGAAAGAGCCATTGCAGTGTTATGAATCTGAGAAAATCAGAAGACTTGCATAGGATCTGGGGAGCTAATATAACTGTCTGAGCTAAGTGTCTAAATTAACATGTTCATGGACTATCCAAATGGAGATTGGCTGTGGGCAGAAGGAGAAAATGATATTAAAAGAAAGGAGAAATTTTCAGACCTGGAAATGAAGAGGTACAACCCATATATGGGCTTCCCAGGTGGCTCAGTGGTAAAGAATTCACTGGCCAATGTGGAGACGAAAGAGACACGGATTCTATCCCTGGGTCATGAGGATCCCCTGGAGAAGGAAATGGCAACCCACTCCAGTATTCTTGCCTGGAAAATCGCATGCACAGAGGAACTCGGCGGGCTATAGTTCATGGGATCGCAAAGAGTTGGATAAGATTTAGTAAGTGGATTGTGACTGAGCAGTTATCTAGTAGTGTAAAACGAGAAGGGGCTCCAAAAGCAGAAGAAGCAAATTATGTACCTGGAGGATTTTTATGCAATTTACAATGACCAGTTTTTCTGCTTATAGACTAGGAACAAGCAAACAAAAAATGGGTTTAAACTAGAGCTTGAAGGATTTAGATTAAATTCAGTATTTCCTGACAGTGAGAGAGGTTACAATATCATATTCTCTAGACATTAAAAAAATAAAATTGATTATTATTTGTCTGGCATGGTGTGACTATGGACCTGCATAAACTTAGTGGAATAAAATTTATTGCTTGATTTCCCTTCTGTTCTTATGATTTCCTAGAAGGACTTTAAGTGGTTGGTTAATTCACACTCAAGGTCATGTACAGCGAAAACCAAATATAAATCAATTTGCCAAGTCAAAAGTAGGATTTCATCTCAGATGGTTGTGTCATATCTATCGTCTTCAAAGAAATAATGAACAGAAAGAGTGCTCGTCATTATTTCAGAATATTTAAGTCAAATCATTATCTTTTACACCTTAAGCTGATAAAGTTCTGTGTCAATTATATCTCAGTAAAACTGGGAAAAAGAAATACAACCATCAGCGTTTCTTTTGAGCATGATCCCTGTTAGGGTAGCTTCAACTGGAATCGGGGGGTTGTGGTAGATTACATTAGCAACTCTATTCTTCACCCTTTTCTGTATCCGTGTCTTTTGCCCTGCACATTTCCTGTTCCTCCCATGTAAGAGTCAATTTCCCCACAATTTGAATTTGACCTCAGCCCTTTAACTTGCTTTGGCTAATATGATAAGATAGGAGTGATTTTACCCCAGTTCTGAGCCAAGGCCTCAGGAGGCTTTGTGTGTTTCTGGTAGCTCTCTTGCACCTCTGCTATCACTGGGAGAAAGACATACTCACAGGCCATCTCATAATATCAGGAGGAGGATGAGAGACGTGTAGAGCAAGCTGCTCACTAAGGTGCTCAGTCTAGTGCAGCATATCACAAAGCTCCCAGATGACCTTTAGACATCCAAACTAAGCCACCAACTTGCAGATGTAGATTCATGCGCAAGTCAAGGTTAGATAACCCTGGGAAACCCATTATCATGTGAGCTGTAATAATAAATAAATGTTATTGTAAGCCACTCAGTTGATTCAATCTAACAGACTTTTTTGGTGGAGTCTTTAGGGTTTTCCTTCCCGGGTGGCTTAGACAGTAAACAATCTGCCTGCAATGCAGGAGACCCTGGTTTGATCCCTGGGTCAGGACCATCCTCTGGAGAAGGGAATGGCAACCCACTCCAGCACTCATGCCTGGAGAATTCCATGGATGAAGGAGCCTGGCAGGTTACAGTTCATGGGTCTTAGAGTTGGATATTACTGAGTGACTAATGGACATCACCATATGGTCAAAACCGAAATCAGATTGATTATATTCTTTGCAGCTAAAGATGGAGAAGCTCTATACAGTCAAAAAAACAAAACCGGGAGCTGACTGTGGCTCAGATCATGAACTCCTTATTGCCAAATTCAGACTGAAATTGAAGAAAGTAGGGAAAACCACTAGACCATTCAGGTATGACCTAAATCAAATCCCTTATGATTATACAGTGGAAGTGAGAAATAGATTTAAGGGACTAGATCTGATAGATAGAGTGCCTGATGAACTATGGACGGAGGTTCGTGACATTGTACAGGAGACAGGGATCAAGACCATCCCCATGGAAAAGAAATGCAAAAAAGCAAAATGGCTGTCTGGGAGGCCTTACATATAGCTGTGAAAAGAAAAGAAATGAAAAGCAAAGGAGAAAAGGAAAGAAATAAGCATCTGAATGCAGAGTTCCAAAGAATAGCAAGAAGAGATAAGAAAGCCTTCCTCAGTGATCAATGCAAAGAAATAGAGGAAAACAACAGAATGGGAAAGATTAGAGATCTCTTCAAGAAAATTAGAGATACCAAGGGAACATTGCATGCAAAGATGGGCTCGATAAAGGACAGAAATGGTATCGACCTAACAGAAGCAGAAGATATTAAGAAGAGGTGGCAAGAATACACAGAAGAACTGTACAAAAAAGATACACGACACAGATAATTAATGACCCAGATAATCATGATGGCGTGATCACTCACCTAGAGCCAGACATCCTGGAATGTGAAATCAAGTGGGCCTTAGAAAGCATCACTACGAACAAAGCTAGTGGAGGTGATGGAATTCCAGTTGAGCTATTCCAAATCCTGAAAGATGATGCTATGAAAGTGCTGCACTCAATATGCCAGCAAATTTGGAAAACTCAGCAGTGGCCACAGGACTGGAAAAGGTCCGTTTTCATTCCAATCCCAAAGAAAGGCAATGCAAAAGAATGCTCAAACTACCACACAATTGCACTCATCTCACACACTAGTAAAGTAATGCTCAAAATTATCCAAGCCAGTCTTCAGCAATACGTGAGCTGTGAACTTCCAGATGTTCAAGCTGGTTTTAGAAAAGCAAGAGGAACCAGAGACCAAATGGCCAACATCCGCTGGATCATTGAAAAAGCAAGAGAGTTCCAGAAAAACATCTGTTTCTGCTTTATTGACTATGCCAAAGCCTTTGACTGTGTGGATCACAATAAACTGTGGAAAATTCTGAAAGAGATGGGAATACCAGACCACCTGACCTGCCTATTGAGAAACCTATATGCAGGTCAGGAAGCAACAGTTAGAACTGGACATGGAACAACAGACTGGTTCCAAATAGGAAAAGGAGTTCGTCAAGGCTGTATGTTGTCACCCTGCTTATTTAACTTATATGCAGAGTACATCATGAGAAACACTGGGCTGGAAGAAGCACAAGCTGGAATCAAGATTGCCAGGAGAAATATCAATAACCTCAGATATGCAGATGACACCACCTTTATGGCAGAAAGTGAAGAGAAACTAAAAAGCCACTTGATGAAGGTGAAAGAGGAGAGTGAAAAAGTTGGCTTAAAACTCAACATTCAGAAAACGAAGATCATGGCATCTGGTCCCATCACTTCATGGGAAATAGATGGGGAAACAGTGGAAACACTGTCAGACTTTATTTTGGGGGGCTCCAGAATCACTGCAGATGGTGACTGCAGCCATGCAATTAAAAGACGCTTACTCCTTGGAAGGAAAGTTATGACCAACCTACACAGCATATTCAAAAGTAGAGACATTACTTTGCCAACAAAGGTTCATCTAGTCAAGGCTATGGTTTTTCCTGTGGTCATGTATGGATGTGAGAGTTGGACTGCAAAGAAGGCTGAGCGCCGAAGAATTGATGCTTTTGAACTGTGGTGTTGGAGAAGACTCTTGAGAGTCCCTTGGACTGCAAGGAGATCCAACCAGCCCATTCTGAAGGAGATCAGCCCTGGGTGTTCTTTGGAAGGAATGATGCTAAAGCTGAAACTCCAGTAGTTTGGCCACCTCATGCGAAGAGTTGACTCATTGGAAAAGACTCTGATGCTGGGAGAGATTGGGGGCAGGAGGAGAAGGGGATGACAGAGGATGAGATGGCTGGATGGCACCACTGACTCGATGGACGTGAGTCTGAGTGAACTCCGGGAGGTGGTGATGGACAGGGAGGCCTGGCGTGCTGTGATTCATGGGGTAGCAAAGAGTCAGACATGACTGAGCGACTGAACTGAACTGAACTGAACTGAGTGACTAATACTTAGGGTTTTCTATGTATAAAATCATATCATTTACAAATAGAGACCATTTTACTTCTTCCTTTCCAGTTCTCATGCCTTTTACTTCTTTTTCTGGTCTGATTGTTCTGTCTAGAACTTCCAGTACTATGTTGAATAGAAGTGGTGAGAGTGGGCACCCTTGTCTGTTCCTAATCTTAGAGAAAAAACTTTCAGGCTTTCATCACTGAGCATGAGGTTGGCTGTAAGCTTGTCATATAAGGCCTCTATTATGTTGAGGTACATTCCTTCACTACCTGATTTTTAAGAGCTTTATTACAAATGGATGTTAACTTTTGTTAAAGGCTTTTTCTGCATCTATTGAGATGATCATATGATTTTTCTCTTTCATTTTATGAATACAACATGTCACATTTATTGATTTGCAGATGTTGAACCATCCTTGCATCCCAGGGATAAATCTCTCTTGATCATGATTAATGATATTTTTAATATGCTGCTGAATTCAGTTTGTTAGTTTTCATTGAAAATTTTTGCATCTTGATTCATCAGGGTTGTTGGCCTATAGTTTTCTTTTCTTGTAGTGTCCTTTTCTGGTTTTGTTATTTGAGTAATGCTGACCTCATAAAATGAGTTTGGGAGTGTTCCTTCCTCTTCGAGTTTTTGGAAGAGTTTGAGAAGGATAGGTATTAATTCTTCTTCCAATGTTTAATAAAATTCACTAGTAAAGCCAGTCAAGGCTATGGTTTTTCCAGTAGTCATGTATGGATATGAGAGTTGGACTATAAAGAAAGCTGAGCATGGAAGAATTTATCCTTTTGAACTGTGGTGTTGGAGAAGACTCCTGAGAGTCCCTTGGACTGCAAGGAGACCAACCAGTCCATCCTAAAGGAGATCAGTCCTGAATATTCATTGGAAGGAGTGATGTTGAAGCTGAAAGTCCAATATTTTGGCCACCTGATGTGAAGAACTGACTCATTTGAAAAGACCCTGATGCTGGGAAAAATTGAAGGTGGAAGGAGAAGGGGACAACAGAGGATGAGATGCTTGGATGGCATCACTGACTCAATGGACATGAGTTTGAGTAGACTCCGGCAGTTAGTGATGGACAGGAAGGCCTGGCATGCTGCAGTCCATGGGGTTGCAAATAGTCGGACATGACTGATGAATGAACTGAACTGAACTGAACTAGTAAAGCCATCTGGTCCTGGTCATTTCCTTGTTCAGTGATTGTTGATTATTCATTCACTCTCCTTACTAGTAATTGACCTGTTCAAATTTTTTTATTTCCTCCAGATTCAGTCTTTATAGGTTATATGTTTCTAAGAATTTTTCCATTTCTTCTAGGTTGTCCAGTTTGTTGGTGTCTAGTTTTTTATAGTAGCCCTTATGATCCCTGGGCTGGGAAGATCCCCTGGACAAGGAAATGGCAACCCACTCCAGTATTCTTGCCTGGAAAATCCCATGGACAGAGGAGCTTAGTAGGCTACAGTCCATGGGGTCGCAAAGAGTCGGACACGACTGAGCAACTTCACTTTCTTTCTTTCTTTCTTTCTTATGATCCTTAGTATTTCTGTGGCATCAGTTGTAATGTCTACTTTTCCTTTTATAGTTTTGTTGATTTGGATCCTCTCTCTTTTTACTTTGTCAACGTGATTTATCTTTTAAAAGTACCAACTCTAGGTTTGTTAATCTTTTCTATTGTTTTTCCGTTCTCTATTTCATTTGTTTCTGCTCTGATCTTTTTAATGTCATTCCTTATGCAAACTTTGGGCTCAGATGGTTCTTCTTTTTCTATTTCCTTAAGGCATAGTGCTAGGTTCTTTATTTGAGACCTCTCTTGCTTTCTTAATGTAGGCATTTATTAAATTTCCTCTTAGAATTGCATTTGCTGTATCCCATACCTTTTGGTACATTATATTTCCATTTTCATCTGTAAAAATAATTTTGTACTTCTCTTTAATTTCTTCTTTGATCATTAGTTGTTCAGGAGAGTGTTATTTAATTTCCATGTATTTGTGAATCTTCCAATTTTCCTACTGTTATTGATTTCTAGTTTCATACCATTGTAGTCAGATACTTGGTATGATTTCACCCTTCTTGAATTTACTGAGACTCATTTTGTGTTCTAACACATGGTTTATCCTACAAAATGTTCCATGTGCCCTTGAGAACAGTGTGTATCCTCCTGTTATTGGACAGAATGTCATGTATGTGCCTGTTAGATCCATTTGACATATAGTGTTGTTCCAATTGGACTTCCCTGGTGGCTCAGACGGTAAAGCGTCTGTCTACGATGTGGGAGACCCAGGTTCGATCCCTGGGTTGGGAAGATCTCTTGGAGAAGGAATGGCAATCCACCCCAGTACTATTGCCTGGAAAATCCCATGGACAGAGGAGCCTGGTAGGCTACAGTCCATGGGGTCGCAAAGAGTCGTACACGACTGAGCGACTTCACGTTCACATTCACGTTGTTCCAGTTCATTGTTTTCTCATTGATTCTCTGTCTGGATAACTTATCCATTGTTGAGAGTAGAGTATTAAAATTCTCAACTATAATTGTATTGCATTTATTTATCCTTTTAGCTCTGTAATTTTTTGCTCTAAGTGCTCTGATGTTGGATGCATAAATATTTACAATAGCTGTATTTCCTTGATGTACCCCTTTATTACTATATAATGACCTTGGCTTCTTTTTGCCATTTTTAGTTTAAAGCTTATTCTGTCTGATATAAGTATAGTTACCCCTATTTTGTTGTTATTGTTGTCATTGGCTTGAAATATATTTTTGGTGGTTAGATTTATGATGAGAATGAGTAAATTGACTTCTAGTTGCTCCCAATATGCAGTCTCAACAGTAGACATGCAAACAGAAAAACAACATTGACTGCTAGGGAGTCAAAGCTGCTGGTCTATTGGCAAGCATTAGTGATTCCTGCTAATATAAAAGATTGTGCAAATGATGTTGTTGGCTCAGTTCAAATTAGAAAAGAACATTTGAGATGTCGTCTTACTTTTAAGCCATTCGCAGTTTAAATGTGAAACTGTTAGTCAGTCATGTCCAACTCTTTGTGACCCCATGGATTTAAGGGAACATCATTTTTCCATGGGACCAAAGTTTCCATAAGCAAATATCATTATTGGGAAGTAGAGGTGGGACGGTGTGATGGTTAATTTTATGTATCAATTTGACTGGGCCATGAGGTACACCTAGACATTTGATCCAACATTCTGGGTGTGTTTGTGAGGGTGTTTCTGGGTGAGATTAACATTCGAATCAGTCAATTTAGTAATTACAGATTGCTCTCCCTAAAGTGGGTAGGCCTCATCCAATTGATTGACGACCTGAATAGAACAAAAAGGTAGAGTAAGAGGGAATTCCACCTGCTTGTTTACTGGAGCTGGAACATTGTTTTATTTTCTTGCCTTTGATCTCAAACTGAAAAATTGGCTTTTCTTGGGTCTTGAGCCTGCCAGCTTTTGGACTGGAATTTAACATCAACAGTTTTCCTGGATCTCTTGCTTGCCAACAGCAGATCTTGGATCTTCTCAGCCTCCATAATCACGTGAGCCAATTCATTATTTTATATATATAAAATATGTATCAGATCAGATCAGTCACTCAGTCGTGTCCAACTCTTTGCAACCCCATGAATCACAGCACGCCAGGCCTCCCTGTCCATCACCACCTCCCGGAGTTCACTCAGACTCACGTCCATCGAGTCAGTGATGCCATCCAGCCACCTCATCCTCTGTTGTCCCCTTCTCCTCCTGCCCCCAATCCCTCCCAGCATCAGAGTCTTTTCCAATGAGTCAACTCTTCACATGAGGTGGCCAAAGTACTGGAGTTTCAGCTTTAGCATCGTTCCTTCCAAAGAAATCCCAGGGCTGATCTCCTTCAGAATGGGCTGGTTGGATCTCCTTGCAGTCCAAGGGACTCTCAAGAGTCTTCTCCAACACTACAGTTCAAAAGCATCAATTCTTCAGCGCTCAGCCTTCTTCACAGTCCAACTCTCACATCCATACATGACCAAAGGAAAAACCATAGCCTTGAATAGACGAAACTTTGTTGGCAAAGTAATGTCTCTGCTTTTCAATATGCTATCTAGGTTGGTCATAACTTCTCTTCCAAGGAGTAAGCGTCTTTTAATTTCATGGCTGCAGTCACCATCTGTAGTGATTTTGGAGCCCAGAAAAATAAAATCTGATGCTGTTTCCACTGTTTCCCCATCTATTTCCCATGAAGTGATGGGACCGGATGCCATGATCTTCGTTTTCTGAATGTTGAGCTTTAAGCCAACTTTTTCACTCTCCTCTTTCACTTTCATCAAGAGGCTTTTGAGTTCCTCTTCACTTTCTGCCATAAGGGTGGTGTCATCTGCATATCTGAGGTTATTGATATTTCTCCTGGCAATCTTGATTCCAGCTTGTGTTTCTTCCAGTCCAGCGTTTCTCATGATGTATTCTGCATATGAGATAAATAAGCAGGGTGACAGTATACAGCCTTGACGAACTCCTTTTCCTATTTGGAACCAGTCTGTTGTTCCATGTCCAGTTCTAACTGGTGCTTTCTGACCTGCATACAAATTTCTCAAGAGGCAGATCAGGTGGTCTGGCATTCCCATCTCTTTCAGAATTTTCCACAGTTTATTGTGATCCACACAGTCAAGGCTTTGGCATAGTCAATAAAGCAGAAATAGATGCTTTTCTGGAACTCTCTTGCTTTTTCCATGATCCAGCGGATGTTGGCACTTTGATCTCTGGTTCCTCTGCCTTTTCTAAAACCAGCTTGAACATCAGGAAGTTAACGGTTCACATATTGCTGAAGCCTGGCTTGGAGAATTTGGAGCATTACTTTACTAGCATGTGAGATGAGTGCAATTGTGCGGTAGTTTGAGCATTCTTTGGCATTGCCTTTCTTTGGGATTGGAATGAAAACTGACCTTTTCCAGTCCTGTGGCCAGTGCTGAGTTTTCCAAATTTGCTGGCATATTGAGTGCAGCACTTTCACAGCATCATCTTTCAGGATTTGGAATAGCTCAACTGGAATTCCATCACCTCCACTAGCTTTGTTCGTAGTGATGCTTTCTAAGGCCCACTTGACTTCACATTTCAGTATGTCTGGCTCTAGGTCAGTGATCACACCATCGTGATTATCTGGGTCATGAGGATCTTTTTTGTACAGTTCTTCTGTGTATTCTTGCCATCTCTTCTTAATATCTTTTGCTTCTGTTAGGTCCATACCATTTCTGTCCTTTATCGAGCCCATCTTTGCATGAAATGTTTCTTTGGTATCTCTGATTTTCTTGAAGAGATCCCTAGTCTTTCCCATTCTGTTGTTTTCCTCTATTTGTTTGCATTGATCACTGAAGAAGGCTTTCTTATCTCTTCTTGCTCTTCTTTGGAACTCTGCGTTCAGATATTTATATCTTTCCTTTTCTCCTTTGCTTTTCCCTTCTCTTCTTTTCACAGCTATTTGTAAGGCTAGTCAATCTAATCACACTAGGACCACAGCTTTGTCTAACTCAATGAAACAAAGCCATGCCTGTGGGGCAACCCAAGATGGGCGGGTCATGGAGGGAGAGATCTGACACAATGTGGTCCACTGGAGAAGGGAATGGCAAACCACTTCAGTATTCTTGCCTTTAGAACCCAATGAACAGTATGAAAAGGCAAAATGATACGATACTGAAAGAGAAGCTCCCCAGGTCAGTAGGTGCCCAATATGCTACTGGAGATCAGTGGAGAAATAACTCCAGAAAGAATGAAGGGATGGAGCCAAAGCAAAAAGAATACCCAGCTGTGGATATGACTGGTGATAGAAGCAAGGTCCAATGCTGTAAAGAGCAATATTGCATAGGAACCTGGAATGTCAGGTCGATGAATCAAGGCAAATTTGAAGTGGTCAAACAAGAGATGGCAAGAGTGAATGTCGACATTCTAGGAATCAGCGAACTGAAATGGACCGGAATGGGTGAATTTAACTCAGATGGCCATTATATCTACTACTGGGGCAGGAATCCCTCAGAAGAAATGGAGTGGCCATCATGGTCAACAAAAGAGTCCGAAATGCAGTACTTAGATGCAATCTCAAAAACGACAAAATGATCTCTGTTCGTTTCCAAGGCAAACCATTCAATATCACAGTAATCCAAGTCTATGCCCCAACCAGTAATGCTGAAGAAGCTGAAGTTGAACGGTTCTATGAAGACCTACAAGACCTTTTAGAACTAACACCCAAAAAAGATGTCCTTTTCATTATAGGGGACTGGAATGCAAAAGTAGGAAGTCAAGAAACACCTGGAGTAACAGGCAAATTTGGCCTTGGAATATGGAACGAAGCAGGGCAAAGACTAATAGAGTTTTGCCAAGAAAATGCACTGGTCATAACAAACACCCTCTTCCAACAACACAAGAGAAGACTCTATACATGGACATCACCAGATGGTGAACAGCGAAATCAGATTGATTATATTCTTTGCAGCCAAAGATGGAGAAGCTCTATACAGTCAGCAAAAACAAGACCAGGAGCTGACTGGCTCAGACCATGAACTCCTTATTGTCAAATTCAGATTTAAATTGAAGAAAGTAGGGAAAAACCACTAGACCATTCAGGTATGACCTAAATCAAATCCCTTAGGATTATACAGTGGAAGTGAGAAATAGATTTAAGGGCCTAGATCTGATAGAGTGCCTGATGAACTATGGAATGAGGTTCGTGACATTGTACAGGAGACAGGGATCAAGACCATCCCCATGGAAAATATCTGTAGATATATAGATAAAAATATACTGTTGGTTCTAAAAAACCCTGACTGATAGAGGCAGCAAGGGGTAAAGTTCAGTTGGAACTTTAGCAGCCTCTGAAAGGCACTCGGAAAATCTAAAAATGCCTATGAAAAATAAAGCCCCAGTTTGTTTTTCCCACTTGTCTAGTTCCAAAATGCCAGTAGCTATTAACATTGATCTGTCCAGACTGCATTTATAAAGATCTGTAAGCTGATCAGAGGGGAAATTAAATTAGACTGTAATTCTGCAGCACTCTGAAGAACATTAGCTTGCAAGAACACTCAGGAGGGCCAATTAGAACCATCATGGTCTATCTGGCCATGGAATACAAACATGTTCTCTCTCCTTCCATAAGACCTGAAGTGTTACTTCAGTAGTGCCTGTCTCATTTGGAGCGTTAGCGCTGCATGTGTCTAGAGGTACTGATCACACATCAAGATTAGGAAATGCCTAAAGTAATCCTGTTAGCAGAACTGGACCAAGGAATAAAGCCAGTTCAGTGATGCAGCTAAGATTAATGTCAGAGAACTAGTAATATGAGCTCCAGTGGGGAAAGAGAGCTAAGCTCTGCCAATGGCCACTGGGAGAAGGAAAATAAGCAAGACCCATACAGCAGGGCCAGTAACTCTCAAAGAAAGGAGACCTCCCCCATCTTAGTAGATTAAATTCAGGGCTGGATTTTAAAACCCCAGATGGAAAAGGAAAGGGACATTAACCTATCCTGTGTCTAACCTATGCCAAATTCTTGCACACATGGTTTTATTTCATCTTTGCAACATCTCTCCATAGTTTACAGATAAGTAAACTGATGCTGAGAGAGATGAGGGTAATTGCTTAAGATCACATCAGTAGAAAGTGAGACTCTTGGGATTCTTATCCAGATCTATCTGAATCCAAAGTTCATGTTCTTTCCACTACATCCAATCTATGTAAATGAATAAGGTAAAAGGAAAGCAGGAAATGCTTAGGGAGGTGAGATCTCTTGAGGTCTCATCAAGGAAAGTGAAAGTGAAGTCGTTCAGTCGTGTCCGACTCTTTGCAACCCTATGGGCTGTAGCCTACCAGGCTCTTCCGTCCATGGGATTTTCCAGGCAAGAATACTGGAGTGGGTTGCCATTTCCTTCTCCAGGAGATCTTCTCGACCCAGGGGATTGAACCCGGGTCTCCCACATTGTAGGCAGACGCTTTACCATGTGAGCCATCAGGGAAGTGAAGCATCAACGAAAAACATTCTTAATTAAAGGTAAGGGTGGTTGTCCTCAAAACCTAAAGTAAAGTATGTGAAAAAGAAAAGGAGCTTGCACATGGTATTTTTTTAAAAAGAAGCAGCCCAGAAAGCACTGGCAAATGCCCCATCTGAGCCACGTCCTGGGGAGCAAAGGGTGAGAGACAGGCATCAATCAGGCACATGAAGAAACACCTTGAATTTGGAGGAACTCACAAAGATTAGTGATCCTGTGCCTACTTCCCCAGAGAAGGCAGTGGCACCCCACTCCAATACTCTTGCCTGGAAAATCCCATGGACGGAGGAGCCTGGTAGGCTGCAGTCCATGGGGTCGCTAAGAGTCAGGCACGACTGAGCAACTTCACTTTCACTTTTCACTTTCATGCACTGGAGAAGGAAATGGCAACCCACTCCAGTGTTCTTGCCTGGAGAATCCCAGGGACAGAGGAGCCTGGTGGGCTGCCATCTATGGGGTCACACAGAGTCGGACATGACTGAAGTGACTTAGCAGCAGCAGCAGCAGCAGCAGCAGCAGCAGCAGCCTACTTCCCACCCTGGCAGAGAGAGCTATAGAATGTGATGTGGTGAGCTCGGTGTTGACATGATGGGGCTGATGGTCTGGGCTGGCCTCTAGAAAGACTTAACTTTTACTCCAGTATCCCAAGAACAAATTGCCACAAATGTGCTCAGTATCTAGACCCAGATTCTGAGTTTTCAAGAATTGTCTCTGTCTTTTGGGAATGTGATCAAAACTCTTTTACCTCATGCTTTAGTCAGATAGGACTATCTGTTGTTGCTCAAAATGTCAAGCATTCTCTTTCAGGCCTTTAGACATATTGCCCTCTCTACCACAAATCCTATTCTCCTTTCTTCACTCCCAGCTATAGCTCCAACACTGACTTAAAACACAGCCCAACTTATTTCCTGGGGTGAACTCAATGATATACACCCGGAGCCCCCTTCAAAGAAGCACTTGTTGCCCCAGTTTCTGGGAGTGCTGTTGCACCAGCCTTCAGCCAGCAGTCCCTTCAGGGAACACTCCACCCCAAAAGAGCCTCCCTGCCCAAGTTCATGCTCCTTCGTGCAGTGCGCTATATCCCGTAGTTGAGCAGCACCAGAATATTAAGGTTCTGGCCATCTTTGCCCAAACAGGGACAAAATGAAGGGTCCTATATTCTCCAGACCTCTTCCTGGAGCTGGATACACCTACCTATGGGCCTGCATTGAAGATGACTTCTCCTTTCCTCACTTCTGCTTCCATTCTCTCCTTTCCATAAGAGTTTATCCCATAGGAATGCTTTAATAGACATCTTTCACATTAAACTCAGTCTCAGGGTCTGCTTCTTCAGGAACCCGATCTGGGACACTTCCAGCCCAACAAAAGAGGGAAGAAGTGATAAATTGGGGGAAAAGATGAAAGATACTACCAATGAGGCTCATCAAAGCATTTAAATATCTCTTCTAATAGAAATCCAATAAACTCAAGAACTCCTGTGCCAGTCTGGGTTTAGTCAGGAAAACAGAGGCACTACATTTATTACAAGAATAGCGAATTTAACATGGAAATCAAGACATACGAACATGAGAGGAGTTGAGGGAGTGAAGATGTGAATGGTGCTGCAGCCAAAGGATTGAAGATCTAGGGTCCCCAACCTCTGGGATGTAGTGCCTGATGTTCTGAGATGGAGCTGATGTAATAATTATAGAAATAAAGTGCACAATAAGTGTAATGCACTTGAATCATCCCAAAACCATTTCCTGCCTCCCAGTCTATGGAAAAATTGTATTCCATGAAACCAGTCTCTGGTGTTGAAAAGGTTGGGAACCATTGGTCTAGGGACTTTATTTAAAACACTGAAGTAGGTGAAGTGGGCTGAGAAAAAGGAAGTGAGGAAATCCAATAAGCCACCATTCTGGTAATCTGTGAAGCTGTCAAATCAACAAAATGCACTGCATTCCACAAAACTGCTATATGTAACACAACATCCCAAGAGGTATAGCTTTCATTTCCACCTTTCAGATTTCATAGGAGTATCCCTTCTTAGCAAACTCGAACCCAAAATCATATAGGAAAAAATATTCTGAGCACAGTTACCTGCCTTAGAAAGGAGTGCTGGTGGAGCCAGTTGACACAGACAATCCAGAACTCCCCAGCAGAATAATTAAGCCCATTTGCCCAATTCATGAGTCATAGTTTGTTCTTGTTAATCTCCCCCCACTCCGGTTGGCTTCAATGCCCTTCTGTTCTGTACATGTCATTGTTTCTGAGAAGGGCTTCTTGGAAAAAATAAGCACGCTTGTCCTCTCCATGTACAATGAATGTGGTTCAAGCCACTGTGATGAATGTTTATGGAAAAGAGACAAAAACCAGCCAATGGGCTTAGAAGTGGAAAAACTTAGAAAAAATTTATAATAATATGTACCATATGGGCAGTTTTCCTCTCTTCAGTCTTAATTACCCAGAATAATGAACACCTATTAACCCAGACACAGCCTACAAATGTCACAGCCATGATGGAGACTTTAGAATCAGAGTCAGAAAGCAAAGTGGCTTGTATGAAGTAGGAGTCTTCATCCACATAAACCTTGACCTACTTGGAAGAAGCCAAAGTCTGAGCCTTTTCTTTCTTTTTTTCTTGTTTTTGCCTCATTCCCATTTCTGAGGCTTTACAGATGGGTAATATGGAGACTACAAAACACAATTTGCTAAATTATAATCTTAATAACTCAGTTTGCTCATTCCAGCTGGGGAACATATTAGCAGATGGTCCACTGAGTGGCTTTTAACTTCATATATTAATAGTTTCCTGAGAACATCTTTTCTTAAATTCTCTCTTCTGGGAAACAAGAAGATCAGCAGTCCCTGGGATATTAAATAAAGTGGTAGCAGCCTGCTTTGGATTTCTTTCTTTCTAAACCTCAAATCCAATATTTAGGTTCTTTTTGTATTTGTTTTCATTGTGTTGTGTTTCCATTTTTATTTATTTATTTCTAATTGGAATATAATTGCTTTACAATGGTGTGTTAGTTTCTGCTGTACAACAACATGAATCAGCTATATGTACACACATATCCCCTCCTTCTAAACTGTGCCCTTGGACTACAGCTACTCCAACTGTGCTTTTGGGCCAGCAATATCAGTGTCACCTAGGAGCATGTAGATGTGCAGAATCTCAAGTCCCAGGTGAGAACTGCTGGATCAGAATCTGCATTTAACATGATGACCAGGTGATCTATATATGCTTTAAAGTGAAATTGACTGCAGTAAGTGAAGGTGCGAGATTTTCATATACCTGATGGCTTTCTAATGGAGGCTATTCTACATGGTCTCCTTGCTCTAAGCCAAGGGCTTTTACTCCATGGGAGAACAGGTGAATCCTTTGCTTTAAAACTTAAGCTTAATCATCTTGGGCACTCTTGTAATCCCCTGGCTTCAGTTGAAGGGACCCAGTTTCATACTAAAAGAAACGTGACAACTTTCTCATATTCAGAATGCCTTCATTGAACTCTGCCATCCCTTCTACTTTCTGCTCCAGGTCGAGTCTGAGCTGTTTGGTTTTGCAGGAGTGGCCTAGGAGTGCTCCCTGGAAGATCCAAATGATCGAGTCCTGGAGAAAAGTTCCATGTCTAGACTTAGACAATAATCATTATAGCACATGTTGACGGTGCTATGCCTACACCATTTTCATGCATACCTGCTCCTGGTGGGTGTGAGTTCCCTACAAACAACCAGAACCTGTGCGTCTTCGTTGGCTGCCTGCCCTCCGGTTGTCAGAACTTGCTTTGCCTTGTATGCATAGAAAGCCTAAAGTGCATGAGGATTTATGTCTTGCTTCCACAGCCCCTATCCTATGCCTGATTGGTGGAGAGGACAAATACTCTGGCTTCTTTGGAACTGGAGTTGATTGGACAAGTGTGGAATGTGACTGTGTACTACTTTCACAACTTTCCCTGTTTCACTTTCCAGTGTTTCTATACACTTGCTTGACCTCCTTCTCTTCCTAGTCCCACTTCCCTGGTGGTTTCTCCTAGAAACAGTTCCTGCTAAATCACTGTCACACAAATTCTTGTCTCCAGCTCTTGTTCTGGGGAACTCAACCTAAGCCTCCCCCTCTTGTATACTAATGTTTGTAATTTGATTAGGAACTTATTACTTCTACATATTTATTGAACACCCTCTCTGTACCAACCACTGAACTAGGGGTGGAAATAGAGTAGTGATCAGAGGGGTATAGTCCCTGACTTCAGGAAGCTTATACCTTAGCAGAGAAATAGACTTTAAAGTCCAATGAAGGTTATAAAAAGCTTCCCAGGTAGCTCAAATGGTAAAGAATCTGCCTGCAAGGCAGGATACCCAGGTTCAATCCTTAGGTGGGGAAGATATTCTGGAGAAGGGAACGGCTACCACTCCAGTATTCTTGCCTGGAAAATTCCATGGACAGAGGAGTCTGGCAGGCTATACAGTCCATCGTGTCATAAAGAGTTGGACACAACTAAGTGAGTAATGCTGTCACTTTTTTTCCCATTACCAATAAACTAAGACAAATCTATTTCACAGAAGTAGCTCACCTTAACCTTCTATTAAGATCTGAATTAAATGGCTTCCCAGGGGCCTCAAAGAGGATACAAGGTATACATACAGTTTAAAAATTTGATCCATACTTTTAGTCATTAATCCAACAAAAGTTTCTTGAGTGCCTACCTTAAGGCACTGTGGAAATAAAATGAATAAGACATAATCCTTTGCATTAAGGAGCTTACTCACTAACAGAGGAAAGTCAAATCCATAAAGAAATCAGTATGAAACAATGTGTTGAATATAATTGTCAAAATCTGTTCAGTGTGTTCAAGGAATGTAGAGAATTGGTGACTTCTCTGAGCGTGTCAGAGAGGGATAGTAATGCCTCGGTGAATCTGCAAAAGTAGGAGTTTGCTAGGCAAAGGCACTGCAGACAGAAAGGACAAAGGAAACACCAGCTGAGTGAAACTGCCCTGAGATCCGAGCGTGGAGTGGGAAGAACTGAGGGTGCTGCTGCTGCTGCTAAGTCACTTCAGTCGTGTCCGACTCTGTGCGACCCCATAGATGGCAGCCCACCAGGGCTGGAGTGGGTTGCCATTTCCTTCTCCAATGCATGAAAGTGAAAAGTGAAAGTGAAGTCGCTCGGTGGTGTCCGACTCTTCACAACCCCATGGACTGCAGCCTACCAGGCTCCTCCGTCCATGGGATTTTCCAGGCAAGAATACTGGAGTGGGGTGCCATTGCCTTCTTCGACAGATGTAGACAAAGGGAGATAATAATACAAGACCTTGAGTGCCTTGTTCAAATTTATGGACATCATCGGTGGTGATCTGTTAAAGGGTTACTTTTAAGGACAGACTGGAAAAACAAGAGAGACAGATTTTCATTTCAATCTAACCACCCTCCCAATAGCATACATGACTGGATGTAAGAGACTGGTAATAATCTAGATTTGAGACCACCAGGAGGAAGGGATGAATTCAAAACTGCTAAGAGTTAAATGTTCTCACCACTCAAAAAAGAAATGGTTATTATGTGACATGATAGACGCATTAGCTAAAGCTATAGTGGTAATCATATTGCAGTATATAAATGTATGAAACCAACATGTTGTACACCTTAAACCTACACATGTTATGTTAATTATACCTCAATTTAAAAAGAAATATTTAGAAAGAAAATAAATACATACGAAAACTAGTACGTTGTGCCTCAAAACACGTGATGTACAGAAAACATAAGCCCTTTTTGTACTTGAATTCTCATCCTGAATGATAAAAGGCACATATGGAATTTTTCAAGACTTAGGAGATTTGCAAAATGTGTGTTGGCAGATGAACCTAAAAGCACAGAACTTAGAAGGCAGGTCTTAGAAAATAAGAAACATTCAGGACTGGATTTGTAAGCAGGCTTCTACTCCCCTAACAAAACAAAAGAAGCCTGGCATGAGTCACATCAAACAAGAAGTAAGGTCAAGGCTGCTGAAATAATACGAAGTGAACAAGCATCAAGAAAATTGGAAAATGACCTGTTGAAGTGAAAGATAACTTCCCCCCCAAATTACTACTGATTCATTAGCACTATGAATGACCTAATTTAAAATGAAGATTTTTTAAAGCTGTTGGAGTGCCCTATAACTAGAAGACATCATCAAGAGACATCATCACCTACCCCTCTGTCCTTAGAAGGTGGTACCTATCAATACTTCTGTAGGGGATTGAAAATGATTTGTTTCTCACCTTTAGTCATTAGTGCTAATACTTTCCCACTGTATCGTAATGTCAAACTACACTTGACAGGACCAGAGAAGTTAGAGCAGTGATTATCGACCTTCACTGTGTAGTAGAATCACCTGAGTGCTACAAAAAAAACTGGTGCTGATAGTACAATCCCAGAGACCCAGACTTAATTGATCTGGGGCTTTGGACATCAGGACTATTTTTTTAAACTCCTGGGTGATTCTGATATGTGGGTAGGGTTGAGAATCACTGCATGAGACACTGGCCCCAAAATGACCCTCGGTGGACGAAAGCAATAAATACTCTCCTTTCCATTTCCCAGGAGCAATAAATACCCTGAGTGGAAGGTAACACCCATCTTTTTGCACAGGCAAGCAGCAAGAAGACTGGAAATATCACTTCAGTTAATTCAAATGACCCCACCCCACCCCCGGCCAGCACCTTGGGTGTCCTAGGTGTAAATTAAAGAGACAGACACATATCATGTGTAATTTTGTTTGATAAGGAAGGGGTCTGTCAGTGAAATGAATACATTTCCAAACACCAGAAGGGATCTCAATGCCTTTCTTACTGCACACAAAATAAGTCTAATGGAGTGAGTTGCTTTATCATGAATAAATTACCTCATTGACTTATGGAAGGAAAAAAAGACACTGGAGATAAAACATAATAATAACACCACAAAGAAATGTAAAATACCTAGGATTAAATAAGGAAATATTAAATACATTCTGGCAGAGTGAGAAAGTTGCAGCTAAATATGGCCGGTATCAGGGGCTTCCCTGGTGGATCAGATGGTAAAGAATCCGCCTGCAATACAGGAGACCCAGGTTCGATCCCTGGGTTGGGAAGATTCCCTGGAGGAGGGAATGGCAAACCACTCCAGTATTGTTGCCTGGAGAATTCCATGGACAGAGGAACCTAGCGGGCTACAGTTCATGGGGTCACAAAGAGTCAGACACAACTGAGCAACTAACACTAATTAATAGCCTGTATCAGCGAGGATGGCAAAATTGAGGGATGATGTTTATGATCATGTGATACTAATGAAAATGCCTTTCAAATGATTGCATACTCAGGTATCAATGAGAAGAATCTCTTTCAAGACAAAAGGGATAAAAGAGCTTAGGAATTCTAAGTTTAGAGTGACTGCAAGCCAAAATATAATGGCTAAATTTTGTGGAGGGCTATGTGTGCAAAGTGCTGTGCAAAACATTTTATTCCCACAGTGAATTAGGAAGTTGATATTACTAATTCCATGTTGAAGATAAGGAAACTGGGATCCAGTGACTTTAAGTAAAGGGATCAAAACTTGATGACCCAGAGGGATGGTATGGGGAGGGAGGTGGGAGGAGGGTTCAGGATTGGGAACACGTGTACACCTGTGGCAGAATCATGTTGATGTATGGTAAAACCAATACAATATTGTAAAGTAATTAGCCCCTAATTAAAATAAATAAATTTAAAAAAAGAGATAGTACAGCATGGTAGTTATAAGCAGGGACCACCATTGAGAGCTCAAATACCCAAGTTCACAGTGTGTTTTTCCGTTATGTGCTTTCTCCTTACCTATCTCAGTTTCAGTTCAGCTCAGTTCAGTCGCTCAGTCGTGTCCGACTCTCTGCGACCCCATGAATTGCAGCACGCCAGGCCTCCCTGTCCATCACCAACTCCCAGAGTTCACTCAAACTCACATCCATCGAGTCGGTGATGCCATCCAACCATCTCATCCTCTGTCGTCCCCTTCTCCTCCTGCCCCCAATCCCTCCCAGCATCAGAGTCTTTTCCAGTAAGTCAACATTTCACATGAGGTGGCCAAAGTACTGGAGTTTCAGCTTCAGCATCATTCCTTCCAAAGAACACCCAGGGCTGATCTCCTTCAGAATGGACTGGTTGGATCTCCTTGCAGTCCAAGGGACTCTCAAGAGTCTTCTCCAACACCACAGTTCAAAAGCATCAGTTCTTTGGTGCTCAGCTTTACTTATCTATAAAATAGGGATAATAATCATTTCACCCTTATAGAGTTTTATGAGGATTAAATTGGTTAATATGTGTAAAGCACTTAGAAAGCAAAACATGCTAAGGCTTAGAAGGGTGAGCAGCATAATGTGTTAGGTTCAATTACTGTAGCCCATTATTCTGAAGATAATAGGAAAAGGAATATTTCTCAAGGAGGAAGGCATAGCTATGCTCTAAGCAAGAAAAGAAACAAGAACCAACCAGAAACGTTGAGGAAATGTTAGAAAATTGAAATGAGTTAACCCAAGTCAACAGAGAAAACTGTGCAGGAGGAGCCATAGCCCAAAGCATCAGAAGTGAGCAACTGTTTTCAAGAGTGACCCAGAGGAACTCAAAGCCAGAGGGGACACCCACAAAGATCAGGTGTGGAGTTGGAAGGATAAACATAGCTTATCAGTGACAGTGACACAGGGGAAAGACATCAGCAACTTCTAGCGCCCAGCCAACACAGAGAACTGAATGTTAAAGGAATCCTCATCTCTGTCCTGGGCCCCTTATTACAGGGGCCTAAGAGAAAAGCAAAATAGAATGTAAGGAAAACCTAGATTCCACAAACAGACAAGGAGACAATAAAACCAACAAATGTATTTGCTCCCAGAACTAACTAAATCCCTCTACTGCCCAAGTAAATCCCCCCTCATTTGGCAAGTTGGAGAACTCCCCACAGGCCAGGCTACCTGACCAGTGCCCCCCAGTGTATGTGAAAACTGGATGTAAGAAATGGTTTAAAAATAATATAATTTACCCCAAAATCACACCAGAAGTTATAGAGAAATCTAAGTAGAAGAAATGGAAAATTTTGTCAACTAAGCACTAGGCTTAGTTGATTTTACAAAGGAATAAAGATCTAAAGAACAGATGATTCGAGTGCTGTTTAAACATCCCACTGCATAGAAAAACAAAGAAATTTCCCATTTTCTTTTTATAAACCAAGCCAAGTGATATAAAAACCCAACAAAGATTACACAAAAAAGGAAACTAGAGACTAATCTCAATTATGATTTAGTAATGAAAATAATCAACTGCAAAACATTTATGAATAACAATACACTGTAGTAAATTGGCTAGGTAGTAAAGTAATGTATACAAATAATCATCCCATTTACAAACCACAGCAGTTGGATGAAATAGAGGGAAATATCTCAATTTACAGTATTTATACACACATGCAAAATACCTAGGGAAAATCATATCTAGAGATCTAACTGAAAACTTTCAAGTGCCACTGGAAAATGTAAAAAGGTGAAGAGTGGAATGACAGACCATATTCTATGATTAATAGAATATGGTTTGTTGTAATAAAATGTAAATTCTCCCTAAGTAATGTGATTTCATTAAGAATAATAACAGAAATTTAATTTGCAACTCTAAACTTCTTTTGAAAAAATAAGGATTGTATAAGAAAACTCAAAAAATAGACACCAATAGAAGGAGCTAGCATTATCAGACATTAGAATAGAAAGATAAAACATTTTAAAAGATCAGTGGAGCACAATAGAAGTAGATGAACTACATATGGAAATTTCCTTCTGATACAAGTGATAGTTTATATCTATGGGGAAGAAGTGGATTATTCTGAATTTTATTTATACAATTGGGTAACCATCTAAAAACTAAAATAAAATTTGATCCATATGCAATATCTTATATCAAAGTAAATTCATGTTGAAAAGATTTTTATTTTTAAATTAAATAAAACTGAAAATAAATGGGAGAATACTTTCATAGTCTTGGGAGAGGTTGCCTTTTTAAAGTTTAAAAGTCCTGAAGCTATAAAAGAAAATACTGAGAAAAATCTATAACATAAAACCAAAAGAGAAGCAACAACTTAGAAAATATTTGTAATTCATACCATAGAGTACTAATTTCTCTAATATGTAAGAAGTTCCTGCTAATCAAGAAATGAAATTACCAATTCAGTTAGAAAAGGAGGAAAGACTTTGTACGTGTAGTTCACAGAAAAGAAAATGCAAATTGTTCTTAAACATATTTTAAAGGCTCAGTTTTGCTCATAATAAAAGAAGATTCTTAAACATATTTTAAAGGCTTGATTTCACTCATAATTAAAGAAAAGTAATGCAGAATTGTGCAGATAGATAATAATTCTTCTATCAGATTGGTGATATTGAAAAGTTTGATAACAGGCAGCCAGAGCCGGAAGGGGGCAATCGCAGCCCCAGAGAGACATTATCTATAAAACTGTAAGCAGGCTTCTTTGCTAACTAAAACTTTTTGGGGGTCTGGACGGTTAACATCTGCCTGAGAAGGTGCGCCGGTTTTACACCCAGATAACCTAGTGGCGGGGAGGCGATAAGTCGCAGCATTGGCGCTCGCCAAACACCTCATCACCTGAGCTGCTTGGACCTGGGAAGAGCACAAAACGCAGCCCCAACTGAGTCTGTGCCTCTGAGGACTACCTGAGTGCCTGAACCTGAGCGGCTTGGACCTGGGAGGTGCATGCAACCCAGGGCCAGCCTCGGATTGTTCCCGGCGGAACAACCTAGAGCCTGAGCAGTGTGGGCAGGGAGGCTACACCCGCCGTGAGTGGGGGCAGACCCAGTGTGGCTGAGGCGCTGCGAGCGCACGCCAGTGTCATTTGTTTGCAGCATCCCTCCCTCCCTCCCCATAGCGCGACTGAACAAAGAGAAGAAATACAGCTCCACCCACCAGAACACCGACACAAGCTTCCCTAACCAGGAAACCTTGACAAGCCACCTCTACATACCCACACACAGCGAGGAAACGCCACAATAAAGAGAACTCTACAAACTGCCAGAATACAGAAAGGACTCCCAAACTCAGCAATTTAAACAAGATGAAGAGACAGAGGAATACCCAGCAGATAAAGGAACAGGATAAATGCCCACCAAACCAAACAAAAGAGGAAGAGATAGGGAATCTACCTGATAAAGAATTCCAAATAATGATAGTGAAATTGATCCAAAATCTTGAAATTAAAATGGAATCACAGATAAATAGCCTGGAGACAAGGATTGAGAAGATGCAAGAAAGGTTTAACAAGGACCTAGAAGAAATAAAAAAGAGTCAATATATAATGAATAATGCAATAAATGAAATTAAAAACACTCTGGAGCCAACAAATAGTAGAATAACAGAGGCAGAAGATAGGATTAGTGAATTAGAAGATAGAATGGTAGAAATAAATGAATCAGAGAGGATAAAAGAAAAACGAATTAAAAGAAATGAGGACAATCTCAGAGACCTCCAGGACAATATTAAACGCTACAACATTCGAATCATAGGGGTTCCAGAAGAAGAAGACAAAAAGAAAGACCATGAGAAAATACTTGAGGAGATAATAGTTGAAAACTTCCCTAAAATGGGGAAGGAAATAATCACCCAAGTCCAAGAAACCCAGAGAGTCCCAAACAGGATAAACCCAAGGAGAAACACCCCAAGACACATATTAATCAAATTAACAAAGATCAAACACAAAGAACAAGTATTAAAAGCAGCAAGGGAAAAACAACAAATAACACACAAGGGAATTCCCATAAGGATAACAGCTGATCTTTCAATAGAAACTCTTCAAGCCAGGAGGGAATGGCAAGACATACTTAAAATGATGAAAGAAAATAACCTACAGCCCAGATTATTGTACCCAGCAAGGATCTCATTCAAGTATGAAGGAGAAATCAAAAGCTTTTCAGACAAGCAAAAGCTGAGAGATTTCTGCACCACCAAACCAGCTCTCCAACAAATACTAAAGGATATTCTCTAGACAGGAAACACAAAAATGGTGTATAAACTCGAACCCAAAACAATAAAGTAAATGGCAACGGGATCATACTTATTAGTAATTACCTTAAACGTAAATGGGTTGAATGCCCCAACCGAAAGACAAAGACTGGCTGAATGGATACAAAAACAAGACCCCTACATATGTTGTCTACAAGAGACCCACCTCAAAACAGGGGACACATACAGACTGAAAGTGAAGGGCTGGAAAAAGATTTTCCATGCAAATTGGGACGAAAAGAAAGCAGGAGTCACAATACTCGTATCAGATAAATTAGACTTTAAAACAAAGGCTGTGAAAAGAGACAAAGAAGGTCACTACATAATGATCAAAGGATCAATCCAAGAAGAAGATATAACAATTATAAATATATATCCACCCAACATGGGAGCACCGCAGTATGTAAGACAAATCCTAACAAGTATGAAAGGAGAAATTAACAATAACACATTAATAGTGGGAGACTTTAATACCCCACTCACACTTATGGATAGATCAACTAAACAGAAAATTAACAAGGAAAAAAAAACAAAAACAAAAACATGTATCTATAAAGCTCACTAAAGCAAAGCACAGTAAAATGAGGTATGGCAATAAAAGGCGTTAAATTTATCAAATTAAAAAAAATAATAAAGTGCTGAAAAATTTAAAAAAAAAAAAAAGAAAAGTTTGATAAAATGCTCTGTTGTGTTGAGAGGTAAGAAGCTCTCTCATATGTTGCTGCTGAGAGTAGGAACATTCATGGAGGTAACCTAGCAATATTCATCAAAATTACAAATTTTCATATCTACTAAACCAACAGCATGACCTTGGGGAATTTATATACAGACATTTGTACATGCTTATTTATTGTGGCATTGTTTATGATTAGGCTTCCCAGGTGATGCCAGTGGTAAAGAACCTGCCTACCAATCCTGGAGACGTAAGGGATGTGAGTTTGATCCCTGGGTTGGGGTTCCTGGAGGAGGGCATGGCAACCCACTCCAGTATTCTTGCCTGGAGAATCCCATGGACAGGGGAGCCTAGCAGGCTGTGGTCCATGGGGTCACCAAGACTGAAGCAACTTAGCATAGCATGTTTATGATAACAAAAGATTGGAAACACTCGATATGTTCAAAGAGGCACTGGTTAAATAAGGCACATCCAAATAAAACATATTACACAGCTGTTCAAAAAATATATAGAAGACTTTCAGGTAATGATCTGGACAGATTGTCAAGATATAATATAAATGAGAAAATAGTACAGTACCATTTGTATAAAAAGAAGAGGGATACAGAAGGTATTATTTGCTAATGTATGTATATTTAGTAGTATGTTCAAAAACTAACTCTGAGAGGATGATGCATGAGAGGGGCAACAATTACCTGTGGAGAGAAATTGGGTGGCAGGAACTCTGGTATGAGAGGTAAGTTATCATAATTTCAGAACTCCAAGGGTAAAAAAAGAAATTAAAATAACCTTGAGAAAAAGTGGAATGATGCTTTTAGAACTCTGAGGGAAAATGATTAGGAACATATAATTTATGCCTAGCTATACTACAAGTATAAGAATAAAATACATTTTCAGACATGCAAAAATGCAGATAATTTGCCACCTACACATCTGTATGAAAAATGCCTTACAAAAGTTATTTTAGCCAAAAAAAACACTATTATACATGAACACGAAATAGAAGAAGCAAATATAGTTGACTAAGATCTAAAAAAAGCACTGGAATTTGATGCTTTTAAAACCCTCTCTCAAATTCGGTGACATGAATGTTTCCATAAGAGGAGTCTCCTATAGTGAATAATATTTACATAAATCTAATACTGCAATACTATTTTATTTGCTTTAATATTTTCAAATTAATCTGAAGGCAAATGCCAAGACAATTGCAGTTACAAAATAAAATTGTATAAACCTAGATTATGTGAAAATAATAATATAACAAAATCAGGTAATAGCCGGTGGTATAAGTGAGCCAAATTTCTCTTTTTTTAAAGTGGGACATTAAGAGATTATAGATAAGGTTAGTAAAGCAAGGAATACCAGTATGTGCTTATTATTTAAATAATAATATTAAATATCAGAAAAATATGCTAAAAAAGAATTTGGTTCAAAGTATCTACCTCTGGGATAAAGTGCTGAGGGAAGGGAAGCTTTTATTTTTCATTTTATGACCTTTTATATAATTTAATTTTTAACCATGCACTGTTAACTTTTAAAACAACATACAAAGGAAGTGAGGAGAGGGAGTAACTTGCTCAAGATCACATATATAAAGTGATGGACCCTCATCCTAACCCAGATTCATCTAAGTGTAAATCTGGTTCTCAAACTTGAATGTGCATCAGAATCCCCTAGAGGGCTGGTTAAAACACAGCTTGTTTGACCCCATCCCTGGAGTTTCTGACTCAGTAAATCCAGGAAGACGCCTGAGAACTTGCATTTCTAATCAATTCCCAGGTGATGGTAATGCTGCTGATCCAGGAATTACACTGTGAGAACCACACACTACATCATAAGCCCCATTTTTTAGGTCAACAATTTGGGGAAATACTTATTTTTTAATAATGTCACGAGTTTTGACCACAGTGTTTGGCTCTTGCCTTTTGGTGGGGGTTTGGGCGGGAAGATGACTGAAAGAGGCATGTGGATTTGGTCTTTTCCACTTTTGCTTCCACAGTCGCTAGAGAATAGGAAATCCTTTGAGTCAACCTACTATTTAAGTGATTTCGCCACCAGGAAAGCTGGCTCTGTCGCCAATTATCTTCAGTTTCTGGATTTCCACTTATGAAGTTCATGTAATAGCCAGGCTCAGAAGTGAGACCTGACCCTACAGACTGAGAGAAAAAAAAAAAAAGGAATTATTTCAGGATTAACATGTGTTCACATAAATTCAGTGACTGGCAAGTAGTGTTTACCATGTCACTATGGAAATCTCTGGGCAATCTTAACAACACACAGAAGAGTTTAGAGTCTAAGGTGTTGTGTTGACAACTTAATTTAAATGATGTAAAACCTCAGTGTTATCATCTCAGCTCTGCACAAAGCAGATGCTAGGAAACATCACGATCTTACAAATATAGTATCCATCTTAGCCCTTATCCTCTCTATTACGTCCCCTCATTTCTCTTTAAATAATGAGACGTTTGGTCACTGACTTTTTGTTATGTATGTCATCACTTTCTTGTGGAAAATACTACCCTTCACAAAACAACTCACATCAGAAAAGTGAATGTTTTCAACTATTGTAAAACATGCTGTAAATTACTGATTTTAGAGGCCTTATATCTAAAAGGAGGGCATGTAAAATGTCATTGGCAGTTTAGTAAAGATTAGTTCAGCACATTTACTCTGATTAGCACCAAGGGCTTCACAAACATTCAGACATGAAATGCCAATAAAACAATTTCTTTATAGAAGCAAATCACTTTAGAAGGTGCATTAACTTCCTTGAACCACTAGGCTGCCAATTAGTAATGGATTGCCTCTTTGTGCTTATTGGCGACAAACTGCAGATAATGCCACCCCAAAGTGTTTAATACATTCCCAGGGCAGGATTCAATAAATCATCATTTGTTATTTGTTAGATTTATAAAGTTGCCCATTTCCTAGCCTTCTGCATCAGGGAGCTAGTACAAAACTCAAAGCATTTGCAAATAAATAAATTGGAATTACAAAAAGTTATCGGTGGATTTTTTCGTAGTCTATTAGTTAAGGTAATGCTATATGCTGGTAACAACAGAAAGTATAATGTAATGGCTCAAATACTATAGAAGTTATTTCTCTAAAACCTATGTTCTAAAAGAATTATCCCTGACCAGCAGGTGATCTCTGTCGAGGTTAATTTTTTTTAATTGAAGTATAGTTGATTTACAATATTATAAAATATTAGTTTCCAGTGTACAACATGGTGTTTCAATGTTTTTACAGATTATACTCCATTTAAAGTTATTATAAAATATTAGCTGTACTCCCCGGAGAAGGCAATGGTACCCCACTCCAGTACTCTTGCCTGGAAAATCCTATGGATGGAGGAGCCTGGTAGGCTGCAGTCCATGGGGTCGCTAAGAGTCGACACGACTCAGCGACTTCACTTTCACTTTTCACTTTCATGAATTGGAGAAGGAAATGGCAACCCATTCCAGTGCTCTTTCCTGGAGAATCCCAGGGATGGGGGAGCCTGGTGGGCTGCCGTCTATGGGGTCACACAGAGTCAGACATGACTGAAGTGACTTAGCAGCAGCAGGGGCTGTATTCCCTATGCTGTTCAATATATCCTTGTAGCTTATTTATTTTATATATAGTAGTTTGTGTCTGGCACTTCCCTACTCCCATCTTGCCCCTATCCTCTTCCCTCTCCCCACTGGTAACAATAATTTGTTCTCTATACCTGTATGTCTGTTTCTGTTTTGTTCTATACATTCATTTGTTTATTTTTTAGATTCCACACATATGTGAAAAAAAACAGTATTTGTCTTTATCTGCATGACTTATTTCACTCAACACAATACCCTCTAGGTCCATCCATGTTTTTGCAAATGGCAGAATTTCATTCTTTTTTATGGCTGAGTAATATTCCATTGTACACACACAACATCTTTAACCATTCATCTGTTGATCAACCCTTAGGTTGCTTCCATATCTTGTCCATTGTAAATAATGCTTTTAGGAACATTGAGGTGCATGTGTCTTTTCAAATTAGTGTTTTTGTTTTCTTCAGATATATACTCAGGAGTGGAATTATTGAATCATATTTTAGTTCTATTTTTAGCTTTTTGAGGAATTTCTATACTATTTTCCATAGTGGCTGCACCAACTTACATTCCTACCAGCAATTTAGGAGGGTTCCCATATCCTCGCTAGTATTTGTTACATGTGTTCTTTTTGATGACAGCTGTTCTGACAGGTGTGAGGTGATATTGTGATTTTTACTTGCATTTCTCTGATGATTACTGATGCAGAGCATCTTTTCATGTGCCCATTGACCATATGTACATCTTCTTTGGAAAAATGTCTATTTGGGTATTTTTCCCATTTTTAATTGATTTCTTTTTTATATTGAGTTGTATGTTATGTTTATATGTTTCGGATATTAACCTCTTATTGGTCATATCCTTTGCAAATATTTTCTCCCTTTCAATAGGTTGCCTTTTCATTTTATCGATGGTTTCCTTTGTTATGTAAAAGCTTTTAAGTTTAATTAGGTCCCATTTGTTTATTTTTGCTTTTGTTTCCTTTGCCTTAGGAGACAGATCCAAAAAATATATATTGCTACAATTTGTGTCAAAAGAGTGTTTTGCCTTTATTTTCTTCTAGGAGTTTTATGGTTTCCAGTCTTATATCTAGGTCTTTAATCTATTTTGAGTTTATTTTTCATATTATGTGAGAAAAATATTCTAATTTCATTCTTTTACATGTAGCTGTGCAGTTTTCTGAACACTACTTATTAAAGAGACTGTCTTTTCTCCATTGTATATCCTTGCCTCCTTTGTCAAATTAATTGACCATAAGTGTGTAGGTTTATTTTTGGGTTCTCTATTCTCTTGCATTGATCTATGTGTATGGTTTTGTGCCACTGCCATGTCATTTTGATTATTATAGCCTTGTAGGGCTTCCCTGGTGGCTCAGTGGTAAAGAATCTGCCTGCCAATGCAGGAGATGCAGATTTGATTCCTGGGTCGGGAAGATACCCTGGAAAAGGAAATGACAATCCACTCCAGTATTCTTGCCTGGGAAATCCCATGCACTGAAGAGCCTGGTGGGCTAGAGTCCAGAGTATTGCAAGAGTCAGACATGACTTAGCAACTAAACAACAGCAACAGAGCCTTGTAGTACAGTCTGGAGATAGGGAACATAATACCTCCAGCATTGTTCTTTTTTCTTAAGATTGCTTTGGCAATTCAGGGTCTTTTGTGGTTCCATATAAATTTTAGGATTATTTATTCTAGTTCTGTGGAAAATGTCTTTGGTATTTTGATAGGGGTTGCATTAAATCTGTAGATTGCTTTGGGTAGTATGGACACTAACAATAGTAATTCTTCCATTCCATGAACATGGGGTATCTTTCCATTTACTTGTGTCCTCTTCAATTTCTTTCACCAATGTCTTACAGTTTTCAGAGTATTGGTCTTTCACTTCCTTTGTTAAATTTATTCCCAGGTATTTTTCTGTGAAGGTTAATTTTACATCAACTTAGCTGGGCCACAATACTCATATATTTGGTCAAACACTAGTCTGGAAACTGCTGTAAAAAGTATTCCTTAGAAGTGTTTAACATTTAAATCAGTAGACTTGGAGTAAATCAGATTACCCTTCATCATGAAGGGTATATTAAATTTTCAAGGGAGTACCTGAGACATCTGTTGTACACCATATGAACTACCAGCTTGAGATAGTTCAGTTTCATCATTAGATCACTCCATTCCTTTTAATGACAACATATTTCGCTAAGCTAAGATGTTTAATATTGCTATAAAAAATGAGTGTACTGCATGAAAATCAATGTGAAGTAAAAATCAAGCATTGCAGTGTTCAATGTGACTCTAAAGGTTGAGAAGCTATTTAGTGCCCAACAGGTGCTAAGTTGTTAGAATATAATTACTTATTAAGTTGTTTGGACCTAACTCCTTAACAAATGGAACTATTAGATATCTGTGTTGCCCTACATGTCCTGTGAAAAAATTACTGAGACTCTAAGGGTGGTGTCAACTGAGAAAGTTAGGGGACCTTTGCGGACATCATTATTTCTGAGAAAAGGCAATAAAGTGTGGGTGTCCTGGCATGAGCTGACTCCTGCTGTTCCTTTTGATAATTGCTTTAGCTCAGAAGCAGCGGTCCTGTGGACCCAACCTACATATGCCAGAAACTAAAGCAGTGGCCTGCTCTATGGGCTCTGTGCTTTCCTAACATCCACTTATATCAGAAGGATTTCTAAAGACTATCTGAGCTGATGTCTATTTGCTGCAAATAAATACAAATAATAAAATTAATGAATTTCCCAGAAGGTCCATATATGTTATTTCTGATCAAAACTGACCATCCACTTTCCTGTTACCTTTCCAACAATGTTCAAGCAGAGGTATGCTCAGTGACTTTGTTAATTGGCCTTCATTCCCTTTCTACAGTGTTTTTCTCCCAGGAGTTACATTCCATGCCTTAGAGCACTGAGGCCCACGTTTTCTGATTCTTCCAGCTTTCATAGTTGAAATATATTGGACCAAGTATTTTACCAATACTTGGGTAAAACTTAAAACCAGTCATCATAGAAACAACTTCTAGAGCACAAGAATTAAATTTTAAATGTTTCTAATAAAAAGTAATTATGATAGTAAAGATGAAGTCCTTCCAGCAGGTAAATATCCACATTTGTTTTCTTGTGGCTACTTTTGTTAGGAGAATTGTTGAAGTTTTGGGATAGGGCAGAATTGGGAAAAGACTGGATAAAATTTTTAAATTTTAATAAATTTATTTATTAATTTAATAAATTTATTTTATTAAATTTATTATTATAAATAATTATAAAGAAATAATTTAATAAATAAATTTAATAAATTTATTTATTAATAAAATTAATAAATTAAAATTTTCCTGTAACATTCACTTTCTGGGGCAGTTGAAGACCTGGAAGTAATTGACACCAATGGCTATGATTTGACCTGGAAAATCTTCCAAGTTTTACTCAATTCAAATGGTTTTTTAACTGCTTGCAATTCCTCTGGCACTCTGACACTTAGCTACTGGGGAAATGGGTCCTGATAGTAGCAATGTCATCCACTAATCAAATGTTTACAAAGTTATTTGCATACAATTGACTGTATACACTGAAAATTTTAACTTTTATGTATTAATTTATTCAGTGATAATGTTTTTCATACTTGCACTTCTAACCATTTCTCTTTTCTAATTTTCTTCATTCTTATTTTCTTTCACTTTTTTTCCTCAATTATATTTACCAAGGATTTGTCTGGGTTTTGTTACATTTTTGTTCAGTACTTTTGATTTATTGTTGTTGTGTTTACTTTCTATCTCTGAAAAGAGTATAATTAAAAATCTTATAAATTTAAATAAGTATTATTAGTTGCTCAGTCATGTCAACTCTGCAACCCCATGGACTGTAGCCTGCCAGACTCCTCCATCCATGAGATTTTCCAGGCAAGAATACTGGTGTGGGTTGCCATTTCACTTTTAATTATTTTCTAATAGCCTATAACATTATTTTGAGGTCACCTTTGTTCCAAAACTGTTTAGCAGAGGTCATTAATCTCTCTTTGGTCTTGTCTTTCCTTTATACTTTTATTAATTTAAAGAAAATTTTTATGGGATCATGCTCAGAGAATGTCACCTGTGCAGTTTCTAATTTGTGCAATTTTTATAAAAATTTATTTTGTTGACAAGAATTTAGTCAGTTTTTTTAAATGCCTTGTGGATATTTAATGAGGAGGAGAACATCTTTACAGATGATATCTGTTATCATTGTAGGTTACAATATTAAAAACTCTAATAATTCCTTTTTTTAAATTATATTATTCAAATTTTATACTCTTATTTATTAGACTACTTTGCCAAATATTGATAATAGTGTCAATTGAGGCATTCCTGTCAAATTATCTTGACATCTACAAGTGTTTTTATTTCTATACATTAATACCACATTATTCATTAGATAAAGGTTCATGACTTCATTATGGATTATACTCTTTATCAAAATTTTGTCATCCTATTTCTTTCACTTAAAGTATCAGAACTATTCTCTGTCTCTAAAAATAATTAGTCTCTCTTTCTTTCTCTCTGTCTCTCTCTCACACACACACGCACACACACACTCACACACACACACTCACACACACACACACACACACACACACACCTGTCCTGCTATAGTACCCTGTTTGTTGTTGTTTTAGTCGCTAAGTCATGTTGGACTCTTTGCAACCCCATAGACTGTAGCCTGCCAGGCTCCTCTGTTCATGGGATTTTCCAGGCAAGAATACTGGAGTGGTGTGCCATTCCCTTCTCCAGGGGATCTTCCTGACCCAAGGATCGAACCCATGTCTTCTGCTTTGTCAGGCAGATTTTTTAGCTCTGAGCCACCAGGGAAGCCCAGTACCCTGTTTACTCTTAATAAAATTTAGATCAATTACAAAAAAAAATGTGGTTATTGGGGAGAAGGCACAAGAAGAGATCTGAAGCAGACCTGAAAAGATCTGAAGACTAGGACTTCAGGGGCTGTAGGAGCTGTTCCTATGGGGAGCCATATAATCAGAGCAATGTCCAAAAAGGCCATTCAGGCAAGTTAAAGTTTAGAATTTAGGAACATGCAGTCTTAAGTGTTGAATTAACTGGAAGAAGTACTACATGAAGAAAACCAGGCTGTGAGCTATGCAGGGACTAATGCAGACGTCTGGGGAGCTGAATGACTGGTTCATAGGAGGCATCAAACAAATATTTGTAAAATGGCTAAATGAGTGAATAATATATGAACCTGTTCATAGGTGGCAGGAATTCAGCAGTTGAATCAGGGTGAGATTGAGGACTTCAATAAAGCAACCATATTCTCCAGAGTTTAGGGCATAGATCAAGAAAGGGTGCTTGGCCCTAGAGCAGAGTACCTTAAACTTCTTAATGAAAAGTAATTAGGATACATATTCTTGGCTTAATTTCAAAGAGTCTAGGATAGGGGTCCAAGAATCATCATTTTTAGTATACATTCCAGGTGCTGCTGATTCAGGATGTTACAAATTTCACATTTGATGAACACTAGCCTAAAAGTAGGATAGATCTCTAAACAGGTTGTTGGGTTAGGACCAGAGAGGCAACAACTGATGTACCATAACACCAATCAGGCAGGTGAACAGATGCAACCCTCTGATAGTGCTGTACTCCACATGGTTAAAGATGCCAACCAAGAAACTTAGAGAGGAAAGGAAAACAAGCCACAGTGCAGATATTATTCTTTTACTCAAACTTTCACTGCTTGCTCCAGACCATGTGACCTATCACTCTATAGTGGCAAGAAGAATGAGTTTTTATCCAAGCTCTGTCACTGCCATGCTCTAGGGTGCTGTACAAGCCACTAGTCCAGGTCTCAGCTGCTTCATGTATTTTTTTTTAAAAAAGGAGCTAAGATTGTGATTTTCATGTTCTTCTGGGACAGCAAGAAGCCTGCAAATTTCAAAATCCAAAACACCTGAGTTCAAATTCCAGTTCAGCCCTTTACTGACACTATAACCTTGTGCAAGTTACTAAATTTCTCTGAAGTCCACTTTTCTGGGGAAGAGATAATTTTTCTGGGGAAGATAATAACTACCTTACTAATGTTGTTGTTCAGTCACTTGTGTCCGACTCTGTGCGACCCCATGGACTAAAGCATACCAGGCTTCCCTGTCCTTCACTTTCTCCCCGAGTTCACTCAAACTCATGTCCATTGAGTCAATGATGCCATCCAACCATCTCATCCTCTGTTGCCCCCTTCTCCTCTTGTCCTCAACCTTTCCCAGCATCAGAGTTTTTTCCAATGAGTTGGCTCTCCACATCAGGTGGCCAAAATGTTGGAGCTTCAGCTTCAGCATCAGTCCTTCCAATGAATATTCAGGATTGATTTCCTTTAGGATTGACTAACCTTACTACATGATAGGTACTCAGTTCTTGAATTGCCTCTCCAAGATTCAATATTTTGAAAAACTGTATAACTTATTTTATATAACAATGATTTGAACTAATTTTGACAGTCTACTGTTATCAGTACTATTGTTTAATTAGTATTTTGTTTCTGAAATTTTCAGTGCATATATATCATCTCTCCTAGTAGGTAATTTTACTTGAGAATAGGATTTTATGATGCATTTTTACTTTATTTAGGGTAACCAGTCATCTCAGTGTGCTTGGGAAAGAGGAGAGTCCTAGATATGGGACTAAAACCAGGAAATTTCCCAGGTAAACTGATGAGTTGTTAACCTTCATATTTAGTTAAATACCTAGTACACATAAAGATAATGAAGATATTTCCCTACCTCAATTTTAATCACTGCTTTCATTTTAGTTTGTGTGTGTGTCAAGTTGCTTCAGTCATGTCTGACTCTGTGTGACCCTATGGACTGTAGCCTGCCAGGCTCTTCTGTTCATAGGATTCTCCAGACAAGAATACTGGAGTGGGTTGCCATGTCCTCCCCTGGGGGGTCTTCCCCACCCAGGGATCAGACTCAGAGATCAAACCTGCATCTCTTGCATCTCCTGCATTGGCAGGTGATTCTTTACCACTAGTGCCATCTGGAAAGCCCAATCATTACTTAAATAGGATGACAAATCATAGAGAAGTGTAATTAATTACAATAATATGTTATATTTTCTACTAAAGGAAGATTCCGTTTTTTGTTTATATTTACTTTACCTTACTAAAAGGGTTTTTAACAAAAGATTGTTAATACAAAGTGGTATTCTCAATAATACAGCCCAAATGGTGGTTGCTCCTAAAATTCAGGGATTTTGTTGCTTGCCAACTATATAAAACATTCTCTAAAAATAAAGCCCCAAAGCAACATAAGAATGAATTTTTAAAAAGAAGTTAGAATTATTATGATTTTTTGCATTAAATAATGTAGACTTCTGAATAACTCCTCTCTTAAGTACTTTTTTTCCTCTAAGAATGAAATTCTTAAAATTTTAAAACTGGTTAGGCAATTTGGGATTCTTCTGGGATTTTGATGCCAAAGCCTCCACTGACATTTTGAGGACTTAATGGTTATAATTACTTTGCCTGTAGCAATATCACTGCCTTGAAAATAAAAGCCTCAGGAATTTTTTTCTAATGTATTAGATTACATTCTATTCAAAAGGGCAGAATTTATTACACAGAAAAACATACTGAGTACCCTAATCTTTCTTCCAAAACTCTATTTTTCTAACATGAATCCTAAAACTATAATCATACATTTGTGGAAAGTTTTATTCCTCTAATCCTTCATTTTTAAAAATCAAAGATTCTTTGGTATGTAAACCTTTAATTTTTATTTCCCTTTTTCAACGAATCACTATTTGTGGCACAGAATCCTTACTCCTTTGGCAGGGTCAGGGTAGAAATGCCCAGATCCTACTGAGATAAGACTTGTAACACTGAGGGGATTGCCATAAGGATAACAGCTGATCTTTCAATAGAAACTCTTCAGGCCAGAAGGGAATGGCAGGACATACTTAAAGTGATGAAAGAGAAAAACCTACAACTCAGATTACTGTACCCAGCAAGGATCTCATTAAAATATGAAGGAGAAATCAGAAGCTTTACAAACAAGCAAAAGCTCAGAGAATTCAGCACCACCAAACCAGCTCTTCAACAAATACTAAAGGATCTTCTCTAGACAGGAAGCACAGAAAAGGTGTATAAACTCAAACCCAAAACAACAAAGTAAATGGCAATGGGATCATGCTGCTGCTGCTGCTGTTAAGTCGCTTCAGTCGTGTCTGACTCTGTGCAACCCCATAGATGGCAGCCCACCTGGCTCCGCCATCCCTGGGATTCTCCAGGCAAGAACACTGGAGTGGCTTGCCATTTCCTTCTCCAATGCATGAAAGTGAAAAGTGAAAGTGAAGTCGCTCAGTCGTGTCCAACTCCTAGTGACCCCATGGACTGCAGCCTACCAGGCTCCTCCGTCCATGGGATTTTCCAGGCAAGAGTACTGGAGTGGGATGCCATTGCCTTCTCCGAATGGGATCATACTTATCAATAATTACCTTAAATGTAAATGGATTGAATGCCCCAACCAAAAGACAAAGACTGGCTGAATGGATACTAAAAAATGGATACCCCTATATATGCTGCCTACAAGAGACCCACCTCAAAACAAGGGACACATGCAGACTGAAAGTGAAGGGCTGGAAAAAGATATTTCATGCAAATAGAGACCAAAAGAAAGCAGAAGTAGAAATACTCATATCACATAAAATAGACTTTGAAATAAAGGCAATGAGAAGAGACAAAGAAGGACACTACATAATGATCAAAGGATCAGTCCAAGAAGAAGATATAACAATTATAAACATATATGCACCCAACATAGGAGAACCTCAATATGTAAGGCAAATGCCAACAACTATGAAAGTGGAAATTAACAGTAACACAATAATAGTGGCAGACTTTAATACCCCACTCACACCTATGGATAGATCAACTAAACAGAAAATTAGCAAGGAAACACAAACTTTAAATGATACAATGAACCAGTAAGACCTAATTGATATCTATAGGACATTTCACCCCAAAGCAATGAATTTAACCTTTTTCTCTAGTGCACACAGAACCTTCTCCAGAATAGATCACATCCTGGGCCATAAATCTAGCCTTGGTAAATTGATTTGGGAGAATGGCATTGAAACATGTAAAATATCATGTATGAAATGAAAAAAAAAAAAAAAACCTGAAATCGTTCCAAGCATCTTTTCTGATCACAATGCAGTAAGATTAGATGTCAACTACAGGAAAAAGACTATTAAAAATTCCAACATATGGAGGCTAAACAACATGCTTCTCAATAACCAACAAATCACAGAAGAAATCAAAAAATAAATCAAAATGTGCACAGAAATGAATGAAAATGAAAACACAACAACCCAAAACCTATAGGACTCAGTAAAAGCAGTGCTAAGGGGAAGGTTCATAGCAATACAAGGTTACCAAAAGAAACAAGAAAAACGTCAAATAAATAACCTAACTCTACACCTAAAGCAACTAGAAAAGGAAGAAATTAAGAACCCCAGGGTTAGTAGAAGGAAAGAAATCATAAAAATCAGGGCAGAAATGAATGCAAAAGAAACAAAAAAGACCATAGCAAAAATCAACTAAGCCAAAAGCTACTTCTTTGAGAAGATAAATAAAATAGACAAACCATTAGCCAGACTCATCAAGAAACAAAGGGAGAAGAATCAAATCAACAAAATTAGAAATGAAAATAGAGAGATCACAACAGTCAACACAGAAATACAAAGTATCATAAGAGACTACTATCAGCAATTATATGCCAATAAAATGGACAACTTGGAATAAATGGACAAATTCTTAGAAAAGTATAACTTTCCAAAACTGAACCAAGAAGAAATAGAAAATCTTAACAGACTCATCACAAGCATGGAAATCAAAATTGTAATCAGAAATCTTCCAGCAAACAAAAAGCCCAGGATCAGATGGCTTCACAGCTGAATTCTACCAAAAACTTAGAAAAGAGCTAACACCTATCCTACTCAAACTCTTCCAGAAAATTGCAGAGGAAGATAAACTTCCAAATTCATTCTATGAGCCACCATCACCCTAATACCAAAACCAGACAAAGATGCCACACAAAAAAGAAAACTACAAGCCAATATCCTGATGAACATAGATTCAAAAATCCTTAACAAAATTCTAGCAAACAGAATCCAACAACATATTAAAAAGATCATACATCATGACCAATGAGCTTTATCCCAGGGATGCAAGGATTCTTCAGTATTCACAAATCAATCAATGTGATACACCACATTAACAAATTGAAAGATAAAAACCATATGATTATCTCAATAGATGCAGATATATCCTTTGATAAAATTCAATATCCATTTATGATAAAAACCCTCCAGAAACCAGGAATAGAAGGAACATACCTCAACATAATAAAAGCTATATATGACAAACCCACAGCAAACATTAACCTCAATGGTGAAAAATTGAAAGCATTTCCCCTAAAGTCAGGAACAAGGCAAGGATGCCCACTTTCACCACTACTATTCAACATAGTTTTGGAAGTTTTAGCCACAGAAATCAGAGAAGGAAAAGAAATAAAAGGAATCCAGATTTGAAAAGTAGAAGTAAAACTCTCACTGTTTGCAGGTGACATGATCCTCTACAAAGAAAACCCTAAAGATGCCACCAGAAAATTACTAGAGCTAATCAATGAATATAGTAAAGTTGCAGGATATAAAATTAACACAGAAATCCCTTGCATTCCTATACACTAACAATGAGAAAACAGAAAGAGAAATTAAGGGAACAATTCCATTCACCATTGCAATGAAAAGAATAAAATACTTAGGAATAAAGCCACCTAAAGAAAAAAAGACCTATATATAGAAAACTATAAAACACTGATGAAAGAAATCAAAGATGACACAAATAGATGGAGAAATATGCCATGTTCATGGATCAGAAGAATCAATACAGTGAAAAGGAGTATACTACCCAAAGCAATCTATAGATTCAAAGCAATCTCTATCAAGCTACCAACGGTATTTTTCAGAGAACTAGAACAAATAATTTCACAATTTGTATGGAAATACAAAAAACCTTGACTAGCCAAAGCAATCTTGAGAAAGAAGAATGGAACTGGAGGAATCACCCTGCCTGACTTCAGGCTATACTACAAAGCAACAGTCTGGTACTGACACAAAGACAGAAATATAGATCAATGGAACAAACTAGAAAGCCCAGAGATAAATCCATGCACCTATGGACACCTTATCTTTGACAAAGGAGGCAAGAATATACAATGGAGAAAAGATAATCTCTTAAACAAGTGGTGCTGGGAAAACTGGTCAACCACTTGTAAAAGAATGAAACTAGAACACTTTCTAACACCATACACAAAAATAAACTCAAAATGGATTAAAGATCTAAATGTAAGACCAGAAGCTATAAAACTCCTAGAGGAAAACATAGGCAAAGCACTCTCCACCATAAATCACAGCAAGATCCTCTATGACCCACCTCCCAGAGTAATGGAAATAAAAGCAAAAATAAACAAATGGGACCTAATTAAACTTCAAAGCTTTTGCACAATGAAGGAAACTATAAGCAAGGTGAAAACACAGCCTTCAGAATGGGAGAAAATAATAGCAAATGAAGCAACTGACAAAGAATTAATCTCAAAAATATACAAGCAGCTCATGCAATTCAATTCCAGAAAAATAAACGACCCAATCAAAAAATGGGCCAAAGAACTAAACAGACATTTCTCCAAAGAAGACATACAGATGGCTAACAAACACATGAAAAGATGCTCAACATCACTCATTATCAGAGAAATGCAAATTAAAACCACAATGAGGTACCGTCTCACGCCGGTCAGAATGGCTGCTATCAAAAAGTCTATAAACAATAAATGCTGGAGAGGGTGTGGAGAAAAGGGAAGCCTCTTACACTGTTGGTGGGAATGCAAACTAGTATATCCACTATGGAGGACAGTGTGGAGATTCCTTAAAAAACTGGAAATAGAACTGCCATATGACCCAGCAATCCCACTGCTGGGCATACACACCAAGGAAACCAGAACTGAGACACGTGTACCCCAGTGTTCATCGCAGCACTGTTTATAATAGCCAGGACACGGAAGCAACCTAGATGTCCATCAGCAGATGCATGGATAAGAAAGCAGTGGTACATATACACAATGGAGTATTACTCAGCCATTAAAAAGAATACATTTGAATCAGTTCTAATGAGGTGGATGAAACTGGAGCCTTTTATACAGAGTGAAGTAAGTCAAAAAGAAAAACACCAATACAGTATACTAACGCATATGTATGGAATTTAGAAAGATGGTAACAATGACCCTATATGTGAAACAGCAAAAGAGACACAGATGTAAAGAACAGACTTTTGGGCTCTGTGGGAGACAGCGAGGGTGGGATGATTTGAGAGAATAGCATTGAAACATATATTATCATATGTGAAATAGATCACCAGTCCAGGTTCGATGCATGAGGCAGGGTGCTCGGGGCTGGTGCACTGGGATGACCCTGAGGGATGGGATGGAGAGAAAGGTGGGAGCGGGGTTCAAGATGGGGACCACATTTACACCCATGGCTGATTCATGTCATTGTATGGCAAAACCCACTACAATATTGTAAAGTAATTAACCTCCAATTACAATAAATAAAATTTTTTAAAAAGAGCTGGACATGAAAAAAAAAAAAAAAAGACTTGTAGCACTGAGTCACGGCTGATGACTAATAGCAGAAAGACCAAGTGCTCCCTCACAGTGGCCCACAGGCTTGTAGAGTAGCCACCATGGCTGCTTCTCAGGAGAGAGACCAAAGACTGTGGTAACTGGGGCACTTAGGATCAAGCTGCCCACACAGAAGGAAGAAGAACATGGTGCCTGGAAAGGGGAAATCTTGAATAAAAATGGCACATCCTGAAAGTATTTAGGTACTTAAACAGAGTTGGTGTTGGGAATGGGTTGAATAAGTGGCTGACATATAGGATGATGTGAAATGCTCCAGAAGGAACAGAGATAGGACATAAGTGAAGGGGAAAGAGGTTTTGTAAACTATACATCATCATGTGAAAGGAAAATATTAAAGTAAAATGAGGGAAACAACTCAGATATCCACCAGACTGGTACATGGATAAACAAGTTGTGGTACATCTATACAATGTGATGCTGTTGTTAAGCAATAAAAAGGAACAAACTGCTGAAAACTGCAGATGAATCACAAATTCATGAAAGAATCCTAAGTGAAAGAATCCAGACTCAAGAGGCGAGATCTTGTAGGATATCATTTATATGACATTCTGGAAAAAGCAAAACTGTCAAGACAGAAAACAGATCGTGGTTGCCAGGGATAGGAAAAAGAGAAAGGGGCTGACTACAAGGGGCTTGAGGGAACTTTCTGGAGTAACGGAAATATTCTTTATCTTGCTCATGGTCGTCTTATGTTCATCAAAATACAGGATTATACACATGAAAAAGAGTGAATTTTGCCACAATAATCCTGATTAAAAAAAAAAAAGGGAATTACCAGATACTTAATTCTAACTAGTTATAAAATTCTCATTTGATTACTTGGGGAGCCATTTGGATCACAATAAAGAAGATGCTTTTGTTCCTTCAGAACAAATGTTTGCTCTGAATTAGAGAACATCCCCGTGGTCATGAATGATTAATATGGCCTCCTGCTCCAAGATCTCTGCAGATCCTATGCTTAGAGTCTGATTCCCAGTCAGCTTCTTTTTAAAGCAATCTCCATTTGGCAAGGGTTGTACCTTTACTTGACGCTGTGAAAGTGTTCCAAGCTGAACCACTTTCAAAATGCAGGATATAGCCAGCCAGCCAGCTCCTCCTGGCATCTTGTAATATGGGGAGACCCGACCTTGTTATCTCCCAAAGAGAATATCCAAGAGCTCAGCCATAATTACCCAACTCTGGAGTCTGGCTTGCCCTTTCTTAATGCTAAGCAGGCTGCTGCTGAATCAGAGAAAGCCTATAGAGGCTTTTCTATTTGAAATGGCAAAATTTTCCAGGATAAGCATTCAACTGACATTAGCAGGGTTTCTCATCTCAAAATCAATTTGCAACATTTCAGTTTTGAAAGGTAAAGGCCAAAGGGATAAGAGCTTGGTTTTTTGACAACAGAACTACATTACCTCTCTGATCTAAAGTAGATTTTTCAAAAATAACACACAGACATTCTGATTGAAAATTTCCATTTTTGTTTTAACTTGGGGAAAACTATTTCAATTCTTTTTTACAAAGCTTTCAAATATGCATTTTTGAAAGCCTTGATAATGGCTATAATTGAAGTTATATATTTGAAATCCCTAACCGTCAAACCTTCTTAAATGAAACAGTTGGCATTTTACTTAGATGTCTAACCTGTACCTTTTTTAAGTGCGGCAAATAAATGAGGCAGTTAGATTGTAAAATATTTATAAGAAAAGCCCCAATCTTACACAAACCTTTTGAGACATCTGATTAGCAAACTGTGACAATCTTGAAATTGAAGATGATAAAATTCCTTTTTTTTTTGTAATTCTTTTAAAATTCTTAAAAATTCACAAGATCTGCATTTGACCAGTTTGTTGAAGGAGTACCATTCTTTTCAGTAGTGAGAATTCCCTTTCATTCCTGTGGTTTTTGTTAATTCTCCAAGCCACATTCCACGCAATTGGCAATCTCAAAATGTAAAGCTTCCCTTGGAGTTCTTTGCCAGGCACACAGATAGCTTTAAGACTCAACCAAGCATTGAGACAGTGTTCCCACTCTGGAGAAATGACTGATTGGATAGAATAAATCTGCTTCTGAAGTGATTTCCAAATGGCTATAAAAAAACGGAGTCTAATTAAATATAGTCATTGAAGAGCAGTACTTAGCTCAACGAGCTCCTGTATTATACATTCTTCTCAAAGAAGCCATGTGCTCTAGAATTTTCTACAAAAGGGACAAATGAAAAAGAGCATAAATGTCCAGTGAAAAAGCAAAGGTTTAGCAAACTATGGGACATGAGCCAAAAAGAATACAGTGTAGTCATTTAAAATAATCATTAGGAAGACTTTGTAACTCTATGGGGACCTTCTTATAACACATTAAAGGAAAGAGCAGACTGTTAGGTGGTATGCAGATTGCAATTATAATAAAAAAATATATGCTTGTGCATAATTGCAAATGTACAGAAATTTTAATCCCTCTATTTAAATGAGCAGTATATGAGTCCTGTTTTTTTCAATTTTCTTTAATGCTGTGATTATACCTTTTTTAAAATTTAAAGGATGGTTTTTATCTGCACTCTTTTTACTGGAGATAGGAATATGAATCGTGAATTTATGTGATGCATTCTGATCACCATGAATTCAGTTCAAGCTGCAGTGTTGCCTAGCAACAGGATAACTTTTCTGCAGTGAAATTCCCCAGTAACAGCAACCTATGAAGTATCCCACAAGGAATTCCCTACCGTAAGTGCACCTCATACCCTTATTATTCTGTTCTCGTATTCCACTGCTCTGGGGGAATTTCATAATCTGATCATGTCAAGACATAAAAATTTGGAGGGCTGCATTTAAAAATTTGGGGCTTCCCAGATGGTGTTAGTGGTAAAGGACCTACCTGCCAATGCAGGAAACGCAAGAGTCACAGGTTCGATCCCTGGGTCTGAAAGATCCCCTGGAGGAGGGCATGGCGACCCACTCCAGTATTCTTGCAGGGAGAACCCCATGGACAGAGGAGCCTGGTGGGCTACAGTCCGTGGGGTCGCAGAGAGTCGAAAACAATTGAAGCGACTTAGCATGCATGCTTGCATTTTAAAATCTACATCCCTAGATATTTTTCTCTCTGCCTGGAAGAAGAGAATGGAGTAAGGGACTTCTAGATTTCTTCCAGTCTCTTACATTCCCCAGGTAAGAAGAACAAGGAAGGAAAATGATGAGAGCTTTGATTTCTAATCTTTATGGATGGTGGCTTGGCATGGGCCCAATCAGATAGTAATGTTTCTTTTTTTATTAGGTAAGAGATTTTTGAGATATAATGATATAACTTATTATAAAACTCATCCTTTCACAGTGGTTTTTAGTATATCCACAGAGATGAACATTTTCATCACCTCAAAAAGAAACCCTATAACCATTGGCAGTCTTTCCCCATTTCTCTCCAACCCTTCTCCCCAGCCCCAGGCAACCACCAATCTACTTTCTTGCTATATGGAATTGCCTAGTCTGGACATTTTATATAAATGGAATCATACAATATGTGGTCTTTCGTGTCTGGCTTCTTTCATTTAGCTTAATATTTTCAAGAGTCATCCATGGTGTACTCTGTATCATGATTTCATCCCTTTTTATTGTCAAATAATATTCCTTTGTGCAGATAAACCACTTATCTGTTTATTCATTCATCCATTTATGGGCATTTGGTCTAGCTCCACTTTTGACTATTATAAATATTGCTATGAACATTTGTGCACAAGTTTTTATGTGGACATGTTTCCTCATTCTTGGAAATATACCAAGGAGTGAAATTTCTGGGTCATGGTAATTTTATGTTCAACTTTTTGAGGAAATGTCAAATTGTTTTCCAAAGTGGCTTTGCATTTTACGTCTCTTCCAGCAGTGCATCAGGATTACAGTTTTTTCACAACCTCCCCAACACTTATCATTGTATGTCTTCTGATTATATCCATTCTAGTGGGTATGAGCTGGTATCTCATTGTGGCTTTAATTTGCATTTCCTTGATGACTAATAATGTTGAGTATCTTGTCTAATGCTCATTGGCCATTTGTTTATTTTCTTTGGAGAAACATCTATTCAAATTCTTTGCCTATTTTTAATTGTTATTTATCTTTTTTATTGTTGAGTTGCTTTTTCTTTTTTTTACCTTTTACTACTTAGATTCTTTGTGAAGATATGTTGATGTCAAGACCTTTGCAAACCTCCAAACATTCAGACCAAAACAGTTACCACCAGTTAAGGAGGAGAACAGAGGGCAGTCACCATACATCAGTGTCAGAGAATAGAGACACAGCAGGCCCCAGGGAATGAGCCCAGTGAACATGCTCTTATCTGTCTGGTGTCCTTACATCACCCCTGAAATCAAAATCTTGCTGTCAGCCTCTACAGAGCACAATGCCTGCTCTTGCTCTCAAACAGCCCTGGGGGAAGGGGAATTCCCTGCTGTGAAAAGAAAAGAATGGCCATAGTCACCACATTTTGTGGTCAGGTTCTATGCCTTCTATATTCCCTACTAAATACCTAGATCCTGGCACACAGTTGACAAACAAATGAATGTGAAAACCTCCTTTTAGAATTTAAGTAACAGTGAGTTGTTGCTCTTGCTTGCAAATTTCCTATGTGCACCAATTTTGTGTTTAACATATATTTAACACTTGTTGCTCTAAGCATTTTGCAAATAATTTTAACTAATTATTTACAAATACTTTTAGCACTGAACAAATAATTTGAAACCAATTTAATCTTCATAACAATTATGTGAAGTTGGTATGCTGTTATCTCCATTTTATGGATGAGGAAACTAGGCTGTGAGGTAATACATTTCTTCTTCATTTAAGTGAAGTATAGTTGGAGAAGGCAATGGCTCCCCACTCCAGTACTCTTGCCTGGAAAATCCCATGGACGGAGGAGCCTGGTAGGCTGCAGTCCATGGGGTCCCGAAGAGTCAGACGCAACTGGGCGACTTCCCTTTCACTTTCATGCATTGGAGAAGGAAACGGCAACCCACTCCAGTGTTCTTGCCTGGAGAATCCCAGGGACGGGAGCCTGGTGGGCTGCCGTCCCTGGGGTCACACAGAGTCGGACACGACTGAAGCGATTTAGCAGCAGCAGCATAGTTGATTTACAATGTTGTGTTAGTTTCCGGGGTACTGAAAGTGATTCAGCTATATATACATATTTTTTTTTCAGATTCTTTTCCTTTATAGGTTATTACAAAGTATTGAGTATAGTTCCCTGTGCTATACAATAGGTCTTCATTTGTTATCTATTTTATATACAGTAATATATATACACGTTAATCCCAAACTCTTTAATTTACCCCTCCCCACACCTTTCCCCGTTGGTAAACACAAGTGCATTCTCTAAGTCTGTGAGTCTGTTTCTGTTTTGTAAACAAGTTCATTTGTATCATTGTTTTTAGATTCCACCTATAACTGATATCATATGATATTTATCTTTCTCTGTTTGGCTTATTTTCCTTAGTATGATAATCTCTAGGTTCATCCATGTTTTTGCCAATGGTGTTATTTCAGTATTTTTTATTGCTGAGTAATATTCCATTGTATGTATATACCACATTTTCTTTATCCATTTATCTGTTGATGGACATTTAGGTTGCTTCCAGTACATTTCTTCTTATATAAGGAATGCATTTCCTTTCATATGAGACAATAAGCTTCTTTTTCTTTACCCAGATTAGAGAATTTTCTGTATTTACATCCAATACATTCTAAAAAGGTAGTGAGTTTGCAAAGAGTAAAAGTCAGGGTGGTACTCAAAGAAGTGAGGACAGGATAGAGCAAGGTTCAAAACTAAGGAATGTGGTGCAATAATCCCTTATTGTGTGATAGCTTAAAGGAATTGCAGGTTATTAATCTTGAGTGTTATATGCCTCAGCTTTTCCCTTATCAACTATTTAGACTAATCAGCACTTGACCTTCCATTGCATCTACTTTATACAATCTTAACTTTAGATAAATCCCCCAGTTATTTCTCCATCCCAGCTCTTAGACTGCCAAGAACAGCTAGAGGGGAAAATGTATCCTTGTACCAATAACTTCTACTACAAATCCAGACTTCCCAAGCTTTAAAAGAATATGTTCCTCTTAGAACCATAAATTTTGTATATCTCTATGGAGACCCCTGGTGGCTCAAATGGTAAGGTGTCTGCCTACAGTGCGGGAGACCTGGGTTCAATCTCTAGGTCGGGAGGATCCCCTGGAGAAGGAAATGGCAACCCACTCCAGTACTCTTGCCTGGAAAATCCCATGGACAGAGGATCCTGGTAGGCTACAGTCCATGGGGTCGCAAAGAGTCAGACACGACTGAGTGACTTCACTTTCACTTTCATGGAGACCTCATTATCTAAAAATATTTTGTGTTGTAATTATTATTTTCATCTGAAAAATTAATATTTGCTTCTTATAAAATAAAAAAGTCAACAAAAATGAAAGGTTAAAATAAAATGTGATTAGTGAGTTTCTGCCAATGGCATTATTTGGCATGGTTATGCCAGTGGCATTATTTCTTTTGTTTTTATAGCTGAGTAATATTCCATTGTATTAATATATCTGTACCACATCTTCTTTATCCATTCCTCTGTCAACGGACATTTAGATTGCTTCCATGTCCTGGCTATTGTAAACAGTGCTGCAGTGAACTTTGGGGTGCATGCATCTTTTCAAATTGTGGTTTTCTCTGGATATATTGGAGAAGGAAATGGCAGCCCACTCCAGTGTTATTGCCTGGAGAATCCCAGGGACGGGGGAGCCTGGTAGGCTGCCATCTGTGGGGTCGCACAGAATCGGACACGACTGAAGTGACTTAGCAGCAGTAGCAGGATTGCTGGATCATATGATAGTTCCATTTTTAGTTTTTTAAGGAACCTCCACACTGGTCTCCATAATGATTCTATCAATTTACATTCCCATCAACAGTGCAAGAGGGTTCCCTTTCCTCCACACCTTCTCCAGCATTTATTGTTTGTAGATTTTTCAATGATGGCCATTCTGACCAGTGTGAGATGATACCTTATTGTTGTTTTGATTTATATTTTCTGATGATTAGTGATGCTGAGCAACTTTTCATGTGCTTTTTGACCATCTCCCTCAAGACTTTTTTGTGATACATATATGTATGCATGTGCAAATACACACACAAACACATACACATATATTCACACCCAGAGGTTTTGGTTTGGTTTGGTTTTGATGGAAAACATAAAGATACTCTCTCCTGGAAGAAAATCATTAGTATCTTTTCAGATATATCCTACACATATAGAAATCTTTAACATTACAAACATGCATATATAAGTATACTTGGTTTTGTTATGTGATATTTTTAAGATCTCATCATGGGGATGTATTGTAAGTTTTTCAACCAATTGCTTATTGAATAGATATTTATGTTATTTCTGATTTAGTGTCTGTTTAAGTAATTCTTCAATGAACCTTCTCACACATTAATTTCTGTGGAATAATTCTGTGAAATTCTTTCTGCATAACAAGTTCCAAACTTTTAATAGTTTCCTCAAGTCTCCAACCAGTCCTCTTACTCTCAACACACAGCCTTTTACTTCCCTGAGGAAACCAGGCTCACCCAACAAGCTCTGTTTTATAAATTCATTTCTTTTCATCTCCATCCATCTTCTGCTTGTCACACCAATTATAAATGGAGCCACATCTTGTCCTTTGCCAAGACTAATGCTTTCACCAGTGCTGGCAAACCTCTCAGTCTTCTCTTCTGGATCATTACAAGTGCCTCTGAACTGGGTTCTCTTACCCGATTCTATCCCATCTAATCCAGCCATCATATGGTCAGGACCTGATGAAATGATGTTTATCTCCTGCTCAAAATCCTTTCTTGGCTTCCTAATGCCTATAAAAAGCATACAAACAATCCTCTTTTTCTCTCTGTGTCTTTGGTCATTTTGTTTCCTTTATCTGTAAGGTACTTCTTCCTGCTTCACCAGTCGAAACTTTCTCAGGTTTAAAGGCCTAGTTCAAGAGCCTGTCCTCCCTGAAGATTCCCGAAAATTTTCCAGGTGAAACTAGCCCATTCTTAAGTTCTCAAATCCACACATTTGTGCTTTATTTTGGCCCTTGTCCCATTATATTGCTAATAATAGTTATCTGTGCACATACATCTTTATCTCCATGGCTCTAAGATATATTCTTTTTAGATCAGAACTGTTAAGTTCTGTATACCATAGCACTTGGCACAGTGAGAGTACATAAAAAGCCCTCAAAAATTGTTTAATATGTTTATTAGTACCATAAAAATAAAAAGAACACTGACATTTGTTCAAAATCAGATAACCAGATGGTGTATTATATAAATAAAACCTATTTGATAAAATCACAAAGAAACATTTAAATAAGGAATTATCTTTGTAAAAAATTATAAAACAAAAGTGAAGGTGAAAGTGTTTGTCGCTCAGTCATGTCTGACTCTTTCTGACCCCATGCACTGTAGGCCCCCAGGGTCCTCTCTCCATGGGATTTTCCAGGCAAGAATACCAGAATGGTTTGCCATTCCCTTCTCCAAGGGATCTTCCTGACCCATGGATCAAACCCAGGTCTCCAGCACTGCAGGCAAATTCTTTACCATCTGAGCCACCAGAGAAGTCCCCTCCCCCGACCCCCACCAAATGATCTCATGTGATTTTAACACTACAACTTATAAAACATGACCCATCTCCTCTCAAATCACTTTGACACCCTATTTGCCTCCATATCTCAAGAATGGGATACTCATATACACATTACTATATATAAAATAGGTAACTAATGGAGGTGGTGGTTTAGTTGCTAAGTCATGTCCGACTCTTGCGAACCTCATAGTCTGTAGCCTGCCAGGCTCCTCTTTCCATGGGATTTGCCAGGCAAGAATACTGGAGTGGGTTGCTATTTCCTTCTCTAGGGGATCTTCCCAACCCAGGGATTGAACTCACATCTCCTGCACCGCAGGTGGATTCTTTACTGCTGAGCCACCAAGGAAGCCCAGGTAACTAATAAAAACCTACTGTATAGCATAGAAAACTCTACTCAATAGTCTATAATTGCCTATGTGGGAAAATAATCTAATAAAGAGTGGATATATGTATATGTATAACTGATTCACTTTACTGTACAACAGAACCTAACACAACATTGTAAATTAACTATACTCCGATAAAAATTAATTTCAAAAACCCCACATACATTCACACATAATGGTTTAGCCTTATGAACAAGAACTAGAATCTTGATAACACAGTACACCCTCTTTCTCTTTCTGTACCTTGTTCTCATTGCACTTCCAATTAGGATTAAAGAAACAATAATTGAGATGATTTTGAGTTTTTCCTTTAACTCAGAAACCAAAAGTATTCTCCTGGTCAGGTCCTCTATGAGTATGAAAAAGTATGAGCCCTCACCTCATTTCTTTGAAAGTAAATATAATTACTATATCTAAACCTATTAATTGTTGAACCCACTAATCCAAATCTGAAATGGCTAATACATATAAAATTATAAAGAATGTATTCATAATGACAAATGTAATGAAAAGCAGTAAACAGTAATATTTACCATTTTTTGAGCACTTCGTACAGGCCAGACACATTGTGCCAATGCTTTACACAATACTCTTTCATTTAATCCTCAACAAGTGCAGTAGATATAATCATACCCATATAGCACATTAGTAAAGTCAGGGTTAGAAAGACTAAGTTATTTGCTCAAGAACCCATAAGCACTACGTGTCAGGATGAAAACACAGATATGTCTCAGACCCCAGCCCACGCTCTTCACCACCATTCTATACCACCAGCCACCATGAAGGAAACACACCTTTCTGTAAAACACTCTACAGAGCAATTTCCAAAAGTACATATAGGTCTCCCTTTTTAAAATGTATTTGTATTTATTTATTTGGCTGTGCTGGTGTGGGATCTAGTTCCCTGACCAGAGATTGAACCCAGGCCCCCTGCATTGGGAGCGTAGAGTCCTAGACACTGGACTACCAGGGAAATCCCAGGTCTCCCTTTTTTGACCAGGAATTCTAACAAATTAGAAATTCCTTCTAAGGAAGTAGTCTTTCTTCCCTCTCCGACACCCCTGCTGTTGAAGACTCTGCTCAGTTCAGTTCAGTCCCTCACTCGTGTCCAACTCTTTGTGACACCATGGACTTGCAGCATACCAGGCTTCCCTGTCCATCACCACCTCCTGGAGCTTGCTCAAACTCATGTCCATCAAGTCGCTGATGCCATCCAACCATCTCATCCTCTGTCATCCACTTCTTCTCCTGCCTTCAATCTTTCCCAGCATCAGGGTCTTTTCCAATGAAGACTCTGTAATATTCTCCAAATACTCCATTTTCTCCATTCTATTTCTCAGTCCCTTTGCAGACTAGTTCTGGTCAACAAGTTGTGAGCAGAGGGACATGTGTCCCTTCCAGGCAGAGTCAGTGAAGGGCTTATTCAGAATTTTCCAATACCTCTTCTTTGCCATGATAATTGAGCTAGATGCATATTCCAGATGACAGCTACAATAGTGTGAAATCTCCATCAAATTGGGCCCCTGAGAACTGTGTGCCCCTCCTCCCACTGACATGTGATGAACACCTAACATGAGTGAGAAATAAGTCATTATTGTATTAATAACGGTACTACTGGTATTTGGGGGTCAATTTGTTACTGAAACATCCTGACTAATAACTAATAATATCCTAAGCCTATCCTGACTAATACAGCTGCCAAATAACAAATAATATAGAATATGAAAAAGTTATGCACTAGAGTTTTTATTGCAACATTGAAAATGTTTAAGATCAATGTCTAACAAATAGTCAAATAAGCCATCATACAAGTTACCAGGTAGACTGCCACTTGTAACTGTGACACTTAAGTTATAGTATTACACAGAGAAAGCAGATTACAAACTATATCTTCTTTAACCCAAATTCTAAAACAAAGTGTCTATATATATATATATATATACACACACATGAGTATAAAGAGACCTGAAAAAAATAAAACCAGTGTGTTGATAAATAATTAAATGAGAAGGTAGGCGAGAATATTATTTTTGATGCTTATAAAAGAATTTATTAAATTGATCATTTCCCCCTACATATCACATCTAATACTTTCCTCTAAAGGATAACATTTCTGAGCTTCCCTGGTGGCTCAAACCGTAAGGAATCTGCCTGCAGTGCAGGAGACTTGGGTTTGATCCCAGAGTCGGGAAGATCCCCTGGAGAAAGAAATGGCAACCCACTCCAGTATTCTTGCCTGGAGAATTCCCTGGACAGAGGAGCCTGGCAGGCTACAATCCATGCTTTTCTTTAAAGGATACATTTCTTAAGGCAAAACATTAGAAAACCAAGATAGAACAATTGAAGTAAAGGAGAGTTTTAAGTTAATATTTGCTTTTCATATTTATGATTAATACAAAGAAAATCAGACACTGATCAATTGAATATTCATTTCTCTTTATATTGGCCAGTTGACTTATTTCTCCAGGTCAGCTCCCTCCTTAGTGTCATGACCCTGCTGAGAGAGCCCTAAATCCTTTAGTATTCTATTCTTTACACCCCTCCTCAGTGCAATAATCACCCGGTCTAGTCAGGAAGGATCAACTATAAATGACACAATAAACATCCTGAGGAGAAATTTAAATAAATGCAGAAAATTTTCTAGCTCTTCTTATCACTGAAAAAATTCCCCACCTAGCTTGTGATTATAGAAATGATTTTAGGATAGAAGCATTGTCTGTGTTCCCCTCTCTAAAATGCTGTCTAACTAGTTTTTGGCTTTTGAAACAAGATTTTAATTCTCACTTGTTAGAATCTTCTTTGTTAATCCACCAAAATAGAATGACAAATCCAAGAGGTGCCATAGAAGAAATGCTAAGCACAAGACTTGTTTCCTATGTGTTTCAATAGAACCCATGAGGCATGACTCACTTGCAAGTAAAATTACTAGAGAGAGTGTCACCTGTTTAATTATAAACAGCTGCTATTTCCAAGCTTCACCATAAGACAAATTCCTTAACAGTGAATCTTATCCCAAATAAAACATACGACAGCATAGCACTGGCTTCTTATACCTAATATCCCAGTTCTGCTTGAGCCATTTGAAATCAGAGGCAAGCTGTGGAATTCAGAGGTAGTTTTGGAATATAGCTCTAGATTTGGCTTTACTGAGTCAATAAGAAAAATAATCAAAGAAAAACAAAGTCTACATAGACTAGGCCATGGGGAAACTTAAGTGTCACTGGGATTTAGTTACTCACAGATGAACTTGTGAAAAGAAAGAAGAAATCTCTTTTTAGAAATAAATTTCAAGGGTCATCGTCAAAGAAACAAATCACAACTGGCAAACACCCTTTGAAGAAAATCAAGAAAATGCATCCTATTTTCCTAATCATTTCATCAGTGACACTGTTTTACTTTCCAAGAAGCTGAGTAAAGAAATTCATCTGTCCATCCAAAATTAGAACCTCGATTGAAATGTCAATAAAAATTACTCTTGGAGACACTGAAGTACCACCTAAAATATACAGATGGTCCCTGGCTTATGATGGCTCGACTTATGATTTTTTTTGACTTTATGATGCAAAAGTGATATACAGTCAGTAGAAATTGTACCACGGATTTTGAATTTTGATCTTTTCCCAGGCTAGCAATATGTGATACAATACTCTTATGATGCTGGGCAGTGGCAGCAGCCCCATCTCCTTGTCAGTCACACACTTGTGAGGATAAACAACTGAGGCACTGACAACCATTCTGCACCCATGCAGCCATTCTGTTTTTCGCTCTCAGTACAGTAGTCAATAAATCATGAGATATTCAACACTGCATTATAAAACAGCCCTTGTTTTAGATGATTTTGCCCAACAGTAGGCTAATGTAAGTGTTCTGAACATGTTTAAAGTAGGCTAAGCTAAGCTATGATGTTTGGTAAGTTAGACGTATTAAACACATTTTCAACTTATGATGGGTTTATTGGGACATAACCCCACTGTAAGTGAAGGAGGATCTGCATTTTAATAATACTAAAAATATAATGCTAACAGTTTGAGAGGGCTTGATATTGTTGTCCATGTTTAAGACCACATCCTAGAAAAAAATATTTCTGCTGCTGCTGCTAAGTCGCTTCAGTCGTGTCCGACTCTGTGCGACCCATAGACAGCAGCCCACCAGGCTACCCAGTCCCTGGGATTCTCCAGGCAAGAACACTGGAGTGGGTTGCCATTTCCTTCTCCACTGCATGAAAGTGAAAAGTGAAAGTGAAGTCGCTCAGTCATGTCCGACCCTCAGCGACCCCATGGACTGCAGCCTACCAGGCTCCTCTGCCCATGGGATTTTCTAGGCAAGAGGACGGGAGTGGGGTGCCATTGCCTTCTCCGAATATTTATGCTACCTGATGATATTTAGTCATTTGAAATTAGAGGTTTGTGGCAAACACTATTAATTGCCTACCCAACAAACATTTCCTCTTTCACTTTTGCTAAGAAAACCTTGGTTGGGTTCCTTTAGCTTTATGCTGTTAAAAATTATTATCCAGAACTTGGAAATAAGGTAAAACAATGACCACGTGACTTTCAGCATCTAATAGACTAAACCAAAGAGTATATTAATTCTCTAGGGAAATTTACATTTATTTGGTATACAATTTATTCTTGACTCTGTAAAGATATATATTAATTTGTAGAACATTAACAACGTGTGAAGAATTTCTGTCTGGTAAAAAAGATATCCCCTAAGGTTATAGTTTTATAGTCTTGTAGGATATTAATATATTTCATAACTAATTTAGCAATTGCATTTTAGTGTTCTTTATTTCCTTGAACCTATCTATCACTTTCTCCTAGTCAACTTTGAACCAGTTTTACTATTTTGCTGGCTCCATCATTAAGGAGTTACCTTTGACATGTGTTCACTCTATGCTTATATGTCATGATTTTAACCATTTGAAATTTAGAATTTGACAGTGTCTGGCCCAAGGGAATGAATTGTGATTAATCTCAGACGATTGTGGCATTCCCACACCCCCGTTTCAGTAATTGTTCTAGGACTGTTTGTATGGACCCATTCTGATTAATCACACATAAAGAGAAGTCTGCTGGGCCTTCTAGGAAAGAAAACTTGTTTTCTCTGACAGAGAGATGATGAAGAGAAAGTCTCTTTTTCTACCATTTTCATGTTTCTTGCATAAGATAGTGTCATACAAAGTGAGGCAGCCATCCTGCAAGTATGAGAGGAGACATCCCTAAGTACACTGAAGATAAAGAGTAGATGAATCCAGGGATGACCTCAGTCCTTGACAACATCACTAAGTTGCATGTTTGATCTTGGACCACCTAGTTCTGGCTTCTAGTTGAATAAACAGAAGTCTTCATGCCATTAGATACTATTAGATGAATATTCTGTCACTTGCATATAAAATCATTCATAACTGATATAGAAAGTAGTAGAAAAACATGAAATATAAGGATATATTATTTGAGCTCTTAGTTGCTACAGTGAAAATAATTTCTAGAATTACTTGTTTTTAACTTTATGCTGCCCCAGAGTACAATCAGAAAACCCAGAGGAACACCTCAATCTACTGCACTATGGCAGGGGGCTGGGAGCTGGAAAATTTTCTTGGCCCATTTCAGAAAGTATATTTCTGAACTGTGTCTTGAAATATGAATATTTACTTGGTTGGCTACTTTTCCATCCTCAGTTGTCTAGCTCACACTGTCAATAGCAGCTCTACAACTCTCTGCTCTGACACACAGACCTTCAGTTCAGTCGCTCAGTCGTGTCCGACTCTTTGCGACCCCATGAATAGCAGCACGCCAAGCCTCCCTGTCCATCACCAACTCCCGGAGTTCACTCAGACTCACGTCCATCGAGTCACTGATGCCATCCAGCCATCTCATCCTCTGTTGTCTCCTTCTCCTCCTGCCCACAATCCCTCCCAGCATCAGAGTCTTTTCCAATGAGTCAACTCTTTGCATGAGGTGGCCAAAGTACTGGAATTTCAGCTTTAGCATCATTCCTTCCAAAGAAATCCCAGGGCTGATCTCCTTCACAATGGACTGGTTGGATCTCCTTGCAGTCCAAGGGACTCTCAAGAGTCTTCTCCAACACCACAGTTCAAAAGCATCAAGTCTTCGGTGCTCAGCCTTCTTCACAGTCCAACTCTCACATCCATACATGACCACGGGAAAAACCATAGCCTTGACTAGACGAACCTTTGTTGGCAAAGTAATGTCTCTGCTTTTGAATATGCTATCTAGGTTGGTCATACCTTTTCTTCCAAGGAGTAAGTATCTTAATTTCATGGCTGCAGTCACCATCTGCAGCCACAGATGGTTACAGACCCTTACAGACCTACCCTACACAGACCTTACAGACTCTCATTTATATCACTGCTGTTTTAACAAAAGTGCCTTTGCTGGTATTTTATGAACATTGACATCCCATTACTTTAGTTAGTTCAGAGTTTGCAGATGTAAATTATATTGTACTCTCTGTAATAAACTTAATTGCAGAAGCTTCTGATGACTGTGATTTACTTCTCAAGGGTGACAGAATTCTTTGAATTTCCCAGCAACGGACACACATTCTGATTAAACAATGAATATACTCTATATTTTTGAACATTGTGAACCTACAAGTATCATTTTAAAAATATCAAATAATTTTGATTTATGCTCAAGTGAGAAATATATACAGAGATAGATAGAGTGTCTTTGAGAGATCATCCACTCCTACACTCGGTTTCCAGATAAGGAAACTGAGACCCAGGGGAATTTTACCATGGATCATTAAAAAATGCAAGTGCTTCTATGTTTTCTAAACCAATAGAGAAAGAGAGTAACTTTAAGAGATGGTATTCCTTATCCCAAGCCTCCAACACCCTCTCCCATATACCCCAGGAGGACAGAGGTGTGTTGCAGAAGGAGTTGGGTAATAATATGAGCTTTAGTATATGCTGTTGGTACCCCAATGATGTCTTCTGCCACATGAGCCCTTGGTACCTAAAGTGTGATCCCTGGACCAGCAGCACTGTCATCACCTGGGAGTTTGTCATTAAAATGCATAATTTCGGGTTGCCCCAGACCTGCTAAATCAATCTTTAACAAGATCCCCCAGGTGACATACATTAAAGATTGAGGAGCACTTGTGCAGTCAACTTCCTTTATTTTTATACATGAGGTCATTGAGATCCAAAAAGAGGAAATGATTTGTTCACCTCTTAGACTTCATACATTTTCCAAAGAACTCCAGAAAGAAAAGTGACCCCATTAAGGTAAAGAAGTGATACATAGCAGGAAGTTTCCACAAAATTAAATATTAATGGAAGTAGCAGAAAAAGAAAAGGACTCTAATTTTAAATTATTTTAAAATATCAACCATGTCATTCTTTGTTCATTGGACTGCTTTTATTTTCAGTTGTTATTTTGAATCATGATCAATTGTAATGAGGGTTTGTCTTAAAATACAGCTTTTTCTCCTTAGTTCTATAGTGCACATATTGTATAGATGTAGCAAGTTTGAGGATCTCTGACCAGAAACTCAAGCATGCAAGAAATGGAACTTTATTCTTCCATATAATTCAACTTAATTTCCATCTTGACACCCCCCTAATCACCAAGCACTTAACCTTAAATAATTTGGTATCCTTTTTCTCCTAGGTCATGTCAAAGTTTTGACAGCATATCCAGCTTGCCAGTGGGTCTGAGGCAGAGGGACTGGCAATCTGGTTGCCAAAGTCATCTGTCCACATGGGATCCTCAGAGACATCCATCATGCCACCTGGCTCTTGGTTACAATCCATATGGGTCATATCTAAGTGTCAAGGTAAGACCATATTACAACCTGTCTACCCTCTTTCTCCATCAACTTGGGCACTGCCTGTGGGTTCCAGATTAATTGTGATGTTTATATGTCCTTTCAGGCTGTCTAAGATCTTGTCTTACAAGAGTAGAGGTCACACAAATATCCCCAAGCTCCAGGAAGGCACATGATGATTGAAGTAGACTGCTGCAAAATAAAGAATTCAGATGCCATATAAAGAGGGAGGTTGCTCCTTACTGCTCCACCTGCCTGCTGGTTTCAGTCCCAGTATGTCAACATTTAGGATTATTACTAACCAACAGGTCTCCCTTTCTGGTCTGTGTATTCCCTTAATGCAGGAAAGCCTGCTTCAGTCATCTTCATAGCCTGGTGTAGTGCCTCATGTTCATTCATTTGTATTCATTTATTCAACAAATATGGACTGAGGACCCACCATAGACTAGGCATGTGTTGGTCATTAAAAATATATTTACAAAGTCTCTGCCATCATAGAGCTTATATTCCCAAGTGGAGAAAACTGACATTAACAAAGTAACAAATTAATGAATAAGGTACTTACATCTACTGGGTAAAATGAAGAGCCATATCATTGCAGGTTTGATGAAAAGTTTGGGGTAAACCTATGTAGCCAGACTGCCAGGAGTTCCAGGAGTTCAGCTGTGTGATCTAAATTCAGACCATGTTTTGGCATCTCCTAATTTCACTGTCCGCTAAATAGCTCATGAGAGTGAGCCTGGTCCTTTTGAGTATGTAGAACTGCAGCACAGACTAGCATTTTGTCAGACCAATATGAAGAAACAGGCCAGGAGAATACAGGAAACTCTGGCACCTACACTCCACATCAGGGCAGCCTGCCAGTTGTCACCAGTCCTCGCCCTTGCCTCCATAACAACATCCACTTACCCACATTCTAAAGAGAAAAAGAAGTTGAGGTCATCACTAGGTGAGAAACAGACTGGAAGGAGGAGGAGTGCCAGTCATTCATTCAAATTCAAGTAATTATAGATCTAGGTGTCATGAAGTTTACTGTATTTTGCTCCCAGTAATTTTCAGTAGTTCTTAGTAGTCCTATGGCTTGCCCTTTGCCCATTTAATCATTGTCAGTCACGCCCCAAAAGTATGGTAAGACCAACTTAGAACCAATAGCCACTATTCAACTTTAATTATGAATTAGAAACTTTAAAGTCCTTAGCAAAGAAAATGGCCTAAAAGCCAAAGTGCTTTTGATTTGCAAGAGCAAGTCTCTGGAGGAAAAGAACTTGGCTTTCAGTGTCAGGATCCAAAGCCTAACAGGGGAAGACTAGAGTTTCTATCCGAATCATAAGTTGAACACCCTAATGATAGGAGCATTTTCCAGCCACATAAAGAAGAAATAAGGCCTTAGAGAATGAACTTCGGTAAGTTTAGGGGGAAAGGGCAAGAAAGTTTAGAGCCAAGGTGAGATTTTGTTCTCCAGTTTCTTCCTACTCTCCTCTGCTTCCCTCCTCCCACCATGAAAAAATCTATAGGAAAAGGATGATAAAAACCCCCAGATCAGTTTGGAGAAATGAGTGAAGAAAAAGGTTTATGTCTCACTTCACCTCTTGTTGAGATATCCTTTTTTGTAAAGCTCCCTGGACCAGCATGCGGCAGACCCAGAGGGTTGAAATGATAGTATACTGTGTCTAAGCAGAGAGAGCCAACATGGCTACATACACCTTGTTCCCTTGCTCCTCTTCCCACTGACAGAAAACTTTAGTCTCCCTTTCTTTCCAGCCAAGGAGTATGAAAGGTGATCCATAAATGTTACACTGTCACGAGAGCCATCTGAGAAGAGCCATCCAGGCCTTACAGGGTGTCACTGTGGTATGAATTGAGAAGAATTAAAAAAAAGTGGGGAGAGAGGTTATCTAGGGGATGGCCTAAGCTAGAGATAGGATGGAGGTGGCAAGTGAGCTTGTAAGAGCCATAGGACCACCTCTAGCCAATAAAAAAGGAACAGAAATTGGGTGGGTCACTTCTGGACTGAGGCACTGAAAATGCCCATGCTCAGTTCCCTCATCTTTGCTTTTATGGCATCCACCAAAATGTCCATGCATTTCAGATGGTACAATTGTAAGAAGATGGTGTGTGTGTGTGTGTGTGTGTGTGTGTGTGTGTATGTATGTATAGGTTCTTCGTTGGGGCACATGGGATCTTTAGTTGCAGCATGCTAACTCTTGTTGCTGCATTCTAATTTTTAGCTGTGGCATGTGGAATCTAGTTCCCTGATGCCCCCTGCATTGGGAGTGTGGAGTCTTAGCCAGAAGTCCCAAGAAGGTGGTACTTCTATCAGCCTGGATACCGGAGTGACTGAGTGAAGCAAAGCCCCCTGCCAACCTGTATTGGAACATGCAGCATGAGCAAGAAATATATTTTTATTTTATTAAGCCATTGAGATTTAGGGAGAATGTTTTTTGCTACAGCATAACCTTATCTAGGTGATGCTGGGAAAGATTGAGGGCAGGAGGAGAAGGGGACCACAGAGGATGAGATGGTTGGATGGCATCACCAACTCAATGTATATGAGATTGAGCAAGCTCTGGGAGATGGTGAGGGACAGGGAGGCCTGGCATGCTGCAGTCCATGGGTCACAAAGAGTTGGACATGACTGAGCGGCTAAAGAACAACAACTTTATCTATCCTTATGAATACAAGCTAATTTTCCTAGTTAGAAACAAAGAGAGTTATAGCTTTATCTCTGAATTTTATAATCTCTAAATTTTAATTACTGCCACAAATATTAGGGTGAACCATATGAAAGTTCCATTTTACTAGCTCAAAGTGAGTTGAACATCAGCAATAGTTCAACCATAGTATTCCTAGGAATGAACTTTCAGAATTGAGATATATGCTTTACTATGACTTGATATTTAAGTTTATTTTGTTTGATGATAATCTAGGGCATGATTTTCATTGCTAAAGCAAAACAAAAACCAAATTCTTCCATTTTGTTTTCAGATAACTTGAAAAATGTTGGGATTGGCTTCTCTTCAACAATTGACATTACATTTATGTTATTCAAGCAGAAGATAAGTACATTTAGGAAAGAGAGGCAGAGGAAAGGAGTTTTACTCACATATAAAATTCTGGTTTGAGCAAGTGTCCAGGGATGGCTCTAGACAAAATAATAAATTGAGTTAAGATTTTTCTTTGAGATATTCCCATATCACCTATCAGGTTCTCTTCCCTTATTTTTTCTCTCTTGTCTCTTTCCCCCCGAGACTTGGAGTCAAGCCATGTATCTCAGTTCTGGGAATCTCAGCTAAGATTTATACAAATTGCCAAGAAGGGGATGAGTTGGCCACAATTAGAGGCACTAAACATTCCAAAGAGAGCCTCACAAAAGCTCCAAAATCCCACAAAACTCAATATCATGGGTAATAATAACAATAATGCTCATTGTGTCAACAAATATTTATTGTACAGCTAAATTATGCCAAGTACTGAACCACAGTGAACAAAGTCCCTGCTTTCACGAAATTTACATTTTAATAGAACAAAAGGCTGTAAACAAATAATATACTGTTAGGTATCCATAAGTCTTGTGTGTAAAATCAGGTAAGGGGATTAGAGACTAGTGGATGGAAGGTAGGAGCCATTTTGCCTACAGTGGCCAAGGAAGGCCTTTTTTAGGAGAAGATGTTTGAGGGGAATTCTGAATAAACTGTAGGAATAAGTCACGGGCAATGTGAATATGTAGGAATGAGGAGCATTTCAATGAAGAAGATCAGCATATAAAAAGTCCTTGGGGCAAAACATACTTGCAGGGCTGAGGAACCACAAGAAAATCAGGACTGGTTGGGAGAAAAGGATAAAGGAAATAATTAAGAGAGGAGATCAGAGAAGTAGGTCAAGGCCAAATCACATGGAGCCCTGAAGGCCTTAGGGAGGACTTTGGACTTTGTTCAAAGTGTGATGGGAAGTCAACTTAGGGCTTTGAGTAAGGGAGTGGACAAAACTTGATTTATGTTTAGAAAATTCTTCAGGCTGCTGTGTAGAGAATAGACTGTAGGCAAGAGTGCAAACAGGAACACCAGTTGGGAGGCCATGGCAGTCATTCTGGGAATAGGTGATGGTGGCTCGGACTAGAAAGGTTGACATTGTTTGGTTTGTGATATAATCATAGTTGGCATTTATTGACCATTCATTAGCCAAAGGCTTTTTAAACATTATTCTCATAACTCTCTATGGAGTGAGTATCATTTGCTCCTATGGAGAAAACTGACCCAGTCTAAAGAGGATAACTTGCCCCATTCCTGTCAGCTAGCCCTGATTTACCAAGGAGGACTCTGAAATTTGTGAAGTAACATAGCCAAGGTCACATAAGTAACATGTGCACTGAGCTCATAGAAATTTGTGTAACTCAAGACCAAGCCATTTTTGCCTCCAAAGAAACAGTATGGGCCACAATTACTGGTGTTGGGCTAATGATATTTGGTGCAAATCATTATATTCAGGGTAAGGAACAAACCCTATCATATGTTATCATGGACAAGGGAATACTAGAAAGGACTTGGACTAATGTTAAAATCAGGGCTGGGCAATCTTTTTTTTTTGGAATGGGCTACTTAACAGAGATTCTTGGATTCACACAAAATAAGACTTTTGAAGGCCTTTAGAGGTCAAGAAATGCATTAAAATGAATATAACTGTTAGACTGTACTCCCTTTTGTACACAAAGTATGTTTGTGCAGTTTGAGTCATCTGATTTTGAAAAGATTGCTCTGTGAACCGTCTAAGTCCTTATGAGAAGAGAAGGTGGGACACATTGAAACATACCTCCTTGATGGGTTGGCTTGAGGCCTAAGTAAGAATTGACTCTGGGAAAACCACCATCTGACAGGGCTGTTCCCCACCAAGTGAGAGTTTAATAAACAAAATCACAATTCACCCCAGCTTGGCTTCAGCATTTTTGAAAATGACATCCAAGATGGCATCATCACCAAGGAGAAAATCACAGCCTGCTTTGCAGTTGGAAATTGCTAGCTTGGTGGCAGCTGCTATTCACTCTGGGTTGAACTGCTCTGTCATTAGATCTCAGAATAGGGTAGCAAAAAGGGAAGTGATGATGTCATTGTCTTCCTAGGCTAGTGAGCAAATAAGGACTTGGGAAAATCTTATTTACATTCAACCGAGCTCTTGGTGCATGTGGTCAGCACTGTGTTAAATGCCATATAAACTGTGGCAGGGAGCAGGCAAGCGGGGAGAAGTGTGACATTGCCCTTGCCCTCAAGGGGCTTACCATATTGCTAACATTTTAGAGAAATTATAAATACAAAGGTGTACTAATTGTTAATGTATTGCATCTCAACTCCAAATCCACCCTTATTTTCTCTGCTATGTGATACTGGAGACTGACCTTATAAACATTTCTCCTTTGCCAGATGGTACATTGTTAGGATTTGTTCATAGAGGGTGCTAGACACATGTGGCAGAGTGAAGGGATGCCTCTTCCTAATGTGCTTGTTTCTTGCTTGCTTCTGCAGCACACAGTGGTCAGTGGCAGGCAAACACCCAGAGGTGCTCGGTCTTCAGTGAGTTTCCAAGCACTCCCACAGGTGGCTTTCTAGCCAGTTTCAGTGGCATTCTCACAGGCAGCTTCCCAGCAGATTCCACTAGTAACTTAGAAGGCCACTTCTCAGAGTGTTTTTGTAGCACCCCTGGGCAATCGTCTATGAGTCTCATCAGCACCCCATCATGTAGGTTCCTAGTGAGTTTAGCTGGCATCCAGCCAGGGATTTCCTATTTGCCAGCCTGCCTGAACTTCAGCCTCAGTGAAGTTCTCCACTATCCACTACGCCATGCCAACACCCTCCCACTGAGGTCTGAATCGCTCAGCCTTAGTGGGGGCCTTCACTTTCACTTTCACTTTTCACTTTCATGTACTGGAGAAGGCAATGGCACCCCACTCCAGTACTCTTGCCTGGAAAATCCCATGGACGGAGGAGCCTGGTAGGCTTCAGTCCATGGGGTCGCTAAGAGTCGGACACGACTGAGCGACTTCACTTTCACTTTTCAGTTTCACGCATTAGAGAAGGAAATGGCAACCCACTCCAGTGTTCTTGCCTGGAGAATCCCAGGGACCGGGGAGCCTGGTGGGCTGCCATCTATGGGATCACACAGAGTCGGACATGACTGAAGCAACTTAGCAGCAGCAGCAGCAGCAGGGAGCTTTTCCAGTGTGTCACTTAGGTACTCACTAGGCCTCAGTCCTAGAGATAGTGGCTGCCTCCTCTATCTGCCTTCCCTATATTCTTTAGAATTATCCTTTACCCCTCAGTAGTTAGTCTCTTTTTATTAGTTAACAATTCTTTATGTTAAACTCCCCATGTTCTAATTACTGTGCATTTTCTGCTTCCTGAGGGAAAACTGGTTGATACAAAAATTAAGAACACATAAGTGCAAAACCGGGGGATAAACATGAGATGCTTTAGCAGTTCAGAAAATGTGGAGTTCAGTGTGAACGGTTGAGTCAAGGGAAGACTTCATGGAAAGCTATAACTTGAAACTGGACCCAGTCTGATAGAGGGAGAGAATTCTAAATTCAGAGGGGGTGTGTATCAGGGGTGTGTGTATGTGTCTGTCTGTGTCTGTGTGTCTGTGTGTGTGTTTGAGAGGGAGGGAGGGAAGGAAATAGAAAGGGAGGGAGGAAAAACAGGATCAGGGGCCAGGTTGGACGATTTATTTTAAATGGTAGGAAGTAATTTCAGAGGGTAAAAATAGATTGAGGATTAACTAACCAATTAATTCAGCAAAATCAGGATCTAAGTGCACATTTATAGCAGTGACCAAAATAGATGAAGATATTTGCCCTTGTGGGGTTTACAGCATAGAGGCAGAGGGTAAGGCAGTAGAGAGAATAATAAACAATAGACAAGATAAACACATTGTCTAGTACAATAGAGGTTGGTATGTGATATGAAAAAAGGAAAAAAAGGAGACTGGGGGTATGTTAGTTTCCCCACAAATAATGGTTTAAAACATAAATTTGTTATCTTATGGCTTAGAGGCCAGTAGTTCTAAATGAAGGTATTAGCAGGACTGCATTTCTTCTGGAAGCTCTAAGGGAGATTCATTTCCTTGCCTTTTCCAGCCTCTTGGGGACACCTGCAGTTCCTTGACTCAGATCTCTTTTCCCATCTTTGAACCTAGCAGGGTATCATCTTTAAATCTCTCTCCTTTATTACTTTTGTTTCTGTGTCACATCTTCTCTGACTCTGACTCTCCTGTCTCCCACCCAAATAATCTAGGATAATGTTCTCATCTCAAGATCTTTAACTTAATCACACTGCACAGTCCCCTTTGCCATGTCAGGTAACATACTCACAGGTTCTGGGGATTAGGATGTGAACATCGTTGGGGATCTTTTATTCGCCTACCACAAGGGATTCACAGCTTTAAATCGGTGGTTATGCTAGGCCTCATTAAAAAGGTAAGATCTGAGCACAAACTTAAAATGATGGAGTTACCTATGAAGTTACACGTGTAGAGAATGTTATAGAAAGAGATACAGCCAGTGCAAAGGGCCTGAGGCTGGAGGGTTCCTACTGTTGAAGAGACAGAGTCTAGCATAGCTGGCAGAGAATGAGGCAGGGGAAGTACCAAGAGATAAAGTCAGACAGAGTGAGAGAGACAGACTATTTGGGGTGAACTATTGGGATGAGGACATTGATCACAAAAGGGCAGTGTATGAATGCTGAAGAAGAATGCTGATACCAAATTCACTGTAGGCATGCAAGGAACAAAAATATAACTGGGGTCTTGGGTCCAGTGTTTTCCACTCCTGTGGTAGATATGGGGTTCTTGGAATGTTAGACCAAGGAAGCATGTTTCATGTATTTTATAGAGAATTATAAAAAAAATATTTTAGGCAGAGCAGAGATATGTTAATATGTGTCTAAAAATTTTCATTGAGGCAGCAAGAAGAAAAGCTGTCTCACTGAACTAAAATGCAAATGTGCATATTTCTCATATTCTTGATACCTCTTGTGATGTATTTGGTAGAACCAGAAATGTCTAACATGTGCAGGACTTGTGATAATGGCTTCTTGGCTGTGCAGTTTTATTTTTAATTGCAAACACCTGACAGTTCAGATGGTCCCTTTCCTCAATCAACCTGACACTATTTAAATCTACAGATATGATAATTGTGGTAAAGCGAGAAGCTTTCATCTGGTCTCAAGCTGATCCTTATAAGGGAGCTGCCTCTCACTGGGGAAGGGGGAGGTCCCTAAGGCTCGATTTCTCCTCTGCAGCTCTGCAAACCTGAAAAACCATCTGTAGCAAACACTCAAGATGATCAGTCCTGCAGAACCAAGACAGGAATGGTACACCCAAGTGCTAATTAACTGACTTGAAGTGTGAGGTTTAAGATGGTCAGTTATCTGCAGAGAAAACTTACTCCTGATAGTAACCACTTGAAAGGCTAAATTACAGATCACAGAAAATCATATTTTAAGAAGTTTAAGTTTGTATATTTCTTCATGCCAGGCATTGTTCTAGGCACATTTTCTTCGTTTACTCAACAAATAATTTTTGAGTACCTGCTTTATGCCAGACATTGTCTTGGGCACTTGGAAAACATCAGTTTTTAAAAAGGTCTGTGCTTTATATATTTTGAAGGTAAAAACCAACAGGATTTCCTGATGGATCGCATATAAAGAATGATATAAAGAGATGTCAAGGATGAAGCCAAGTTTTAGGGAAGGAAAGATAATCAAGAGGAATTCTTCATGAAGAGGGTGCTCCTGTTCTAAGCAATACCCTGGGCTCTCTTGGTCGTCTCCAAATCTTCAACCAATGTCTACTGTACCCAACAGCCTTATGTTAGTGATTCATGGAGGGAACAAAGGTGAAACAGAGGTATCAGTTCAAGGGACAAGTTGCAGGAAGCAAGATCATGGCCCAGGAAATCTGAATCAAAAATTTGGACAGAGTAGGAATTCAGAAAGAAAAATGCCCAGGAATTGTAAGTCTCCCCACCTCCAGCAATCATTAAAAATGCTACAACAGACCCTGGGCATCTCACAACATAGAGATGAGAGCTTGAGAAACTTGAGAAAGTTTACATAAGTAAAGGCTTTATAAAGAAGGGCTTGAGAAAGGTTGAAAACTTGAAAGTATTGGGGCATTCAGAATGCATTACCTTTTATTAAATAATTATCTATCTAATTATTATGAGTTAGTAACTAAGATCAACATATTAACCCTCGTTACAACTTTAGAATATAGGTACTTAAATTATTCTCTTTCAACAAAAGAGAAAATTGGGACCCTGAGAGGGAGGGAAAGCAAATTACTTGCCCATTCATATCCAGTAAGAGAGAGGGACTTTAACCCTCAAAGGTGGGTCTTTTCAACCTCATGAAATGTACTCTCCTTGGACTGACAGTTAACAAGGAATATGCCTCTGTATGTGGAGAAGGAAATGGCAACCCACTTCAATATTCTTGCCTGGGAAATCCCATGTACAGAAGAGCCTGGTGGGCTATGGTCCAGGGGTTGCAGAGTCGGACACGACTTAGTGACTAAACAACAACAGCAGCAAATGCCTCTGAATGGTATCCTTTTTATGTGTATACGTGTGTAGGTTAACCATTGGACACACTTGTGGATATTTTGGCCATTGTGATATTTTGATGATTCTCAGCAGAGTTTTTCTTTGCTTATAAAACTAAATTAAATAAGCCCTTTAACTGTGGTATATTAGTCATCATCAACATGGTATAAGCACCAAGGGGCAGAGATTTTCTCTGCTCCATTCATTGTCTTCTCAACACCTGGAACAGGTCCTGGCACACTGTACATGCTTAATGAGTGTTTGTTGAGTGGAAAAGTTGGCAGATCAATTCAGCCATCTGGCTTAGTACGAATGACCACAAAATCTGATCCCTGACTGGGATGGCAAATCAAATGGTAACAAGAAGGGGGAAGTGCTTGAGAGGATGCCAAGATAAACAAAAAGGAGTTTCAGAGGATATACTATTTGGGAGACTAATGTTTTCTGGGTAGTTAACAATTCCACCTTCTAAATGAGTATTGGGTCCCAGTACTATATGAGTATTGGATCCTACCCAAGAGCCTGGGTAGGATCTCTGACACTTTTTGAATCAGAAAGAAGAAATCCACCCATACTTGCTCCTCTGCTCAGATTTATGTTAATTCCTGCTGAAATCCTCTTAGCAGTGTCCTGTGATCCAGTTATGCTTGACTCCTGGGTTGGCTTCCTGTTTCAACTGGCTTTGAGTTCTAGCATCCTGATTCACTATTCCCCTCTCCACTATTAGTTATCATCCCCATCTCACCTCAAGCCTCTCAAACTTTCCTCTAGAAACTCTGGCTCTTGGCCTTATCAAGCCATTAAAATGTCCCCTCTCTCCGTTTCTAGTGACATTATCCTACCCTGGCCCTCACCAGGGCTTTGCCATCATGACACCAGGTAGCTGGACTACCTTCACAAACTACATGTTTGATTTTTTGATTGTTACTTTTTGTTGAAACACACATCAAGAAAAATGTACTGATAACAAGTACATAGCATGATAAATTTTCACAAACCAAACACGCCCAGGAAAAGAACCCACAGCAAATAGATAATTAAAGCCCTATGAATAGTTAACATGCCAAAACTTGAGCATATTCAGCCCAGATTTCTGTTATTTCAGAAAAGTTTCAATAAGCTTTAGCCACACCCCTATCCTATCTAAAGATGAGCATGTGTCTTGCTTGAAACCACTCAATAGCAACAAGTATAATTTCTCTCTTAACCAGATTTTATACTGGTTTTATGACAGATGTCTGCAGACATCTCTGTCTCCTCACCCACAACTCCCTCAAAGTCTGAGTTTGCATATTGAAAGATAAATGACATTTAAGACATATATATCTCTAGAGGTTTCTGAGATTACCTTTGAGGGAATTTTATTTGGCTACCAGAGCTTAGAGCTTCTGAGAACTTTTATGGCAGGAAGACTTAATTAAATACAATGCATCCTGGGGCTTGAGTGCTGAAAGCATAATGAGATCCAATGTTTCATGAGAGACTACTTAAATTGAAACAGTGGCAGAATTATCTAGAAGCTTCTGATGAACCTTCAAGCTTGATATGTTCCTCATTTCATTTTTTGGTCTGATACAACACACAGCCCATTGCAATGTCCATTTCTGCATTTATGGATGCCAGAATCTCCTCAGTTCACTTCAGGAAGGCAATTTGAGATGAGATTTATTTTGATGGCATTTTAGATGTTGTTGTGTCTAATAATGACACATTGGTGTATGATGGTATATGAATATGATGGTATATGAAAGTTGGCACAATAGATGTGCATGAGCTACTGGAAAGAGAGAGGGCCAAAATTTCATAAGAAAATGCTCATTATCTTTCACCAGCAGGAGATAAAGTTCAAATTTATTTCTCCTGGTGGCTTGCAGCCCAAAACACTTGACCATTTCCAAGGCACACAGAATACAGTACTTTGGAAATCACCCAATATGGAAGGGCAAAGGAATGTCTTTGTTTTCTGGCTAGAAAGGCAGAGTTCTCTATCTGCCTCAGGTTTTACAGCTATACAAGCTCTCTGGGATCTATGTAGTTTCAGAAGGTAGCATGAGTAAAAGGCAAGGGAGACTTACTGGGAGCTATAGGGGAGAAAGTGACGGCGAAGGTAGATTTGGCCATCGATTATGTAGGGAAGATCCTCTGGAGAAGGAAATAGCAGCCCACTCCAGTATTCTTGCCTGGAAAATCCCATGGACCATGGACCTGGTAGGCTACCGTCCTTGGGGTCGCAAAGAGTCGGACACGACTGAGCGACTTCACTTTCACTTTATGAATATGCAGCTCATAGAGCTTTGTATCATTTGCACACCTCATCCTTTAGCCCCCTTGCCAGAGAATGAGATACCCACTCTTTTCTCCTATTCCTGGGATTGGGACAGGGTTAAAAATGAAGGCAATGAAAATCAGAAGCAGGCATCTGTTGATGGCTCAAATGGCTCCTAGACCTGTAAAGGCAGTGCCCATTCTGTTGCTCACACTGGGGTTTTTGATGGACCCACAATTTTCAGTATCCTGGTCTACAGATCAGTTCAGATCAGATCAGTCGCTCAATCGTGTCTAACTCTTTGCAACCCCATGAATCACAGCACACCAGGCCTCCCTGTCCATCACCAACTCCCGGAGTTCACTGAGACTCACGTCCATCAAGTCAGTGATGCCATCCAGCCACCTCATCCTCTGTCGTCCCCTTCTCCTCCTGCCCCCAATCCCTCCCAGCATCAGAGTCTTTTCCAATGAGTCAACTCTTTGCATGAGGTGGCCAAAGTACTGGAGTTTCAGTTTTAGCATCATTCCTTCCAAAGAAATCCCAGGGCTGATCTCCTTCACAATGGACTGGTTGGATCTCCTTGCAGTCCAAGGGACTCTCAAGAGTCTTCTCCAACACCACAGCTCAAAAGCATCAATTCTTCAGCGCTCAGCCTTCTTCACAGTCCAACTCTCACATCCATACATGACCACAGGAAAAACCATAGCCTTGACTAGACGAACCTTTGTTGGCAAAGTAATGTCTCTGCTTTTCAATATGCTATCTAGGTTGGTCATAACTTTCCTTCCAAGGAGTAAGCGTCTTTTAATTTCATGGCTGCAGTCACCATTTGCAGTGATTTTGAAGCCCAGAAAAATAAAGTCTGACACTGTTTCCACTGTTTTCCCATCTATTTCCCATGAAGTGATGGGACCGGATGCCATGATTTCATTTTCTGAATGTTGAGCTTTAAGCCAACTTTTTCACTCTCCACTTTCACTTTCATCAGGAGGCTTTTGAGTTCCTCTTCACTTTCTGCCATAAGGGTGGTGTCATCTGCATATCTGAGGTTATTGATATTTCTCCCGGAAATCTTGATTCCAGCTTGTGTTTCTTCCAGTCCAGCATTTCTCATGATGTACTCTGCATTTAAGTTAAATAAACAGGGTGACAGTATACAGCCTTGACGAACTCCTTTTCCTATTTGGAACCAGTCTGTTGTTCCATGTCCAGTTCTAACTGTTGCTTCCTGACCTGCATACAAATTTCTCAAGAGGCAGGTCAGGTGGTCTGGTATTCCCATCTCTTTCAGAATTTTCCACAGTTTATTGTGATCCACACAGTCAAAGGCTTTGGCATAGTCAATAAAGCAGAAATAGATGTTTTTCTGGAACTCTCTTGCTTTTTCCATGATCCAGCGGATGTTGGCACTTTGATCTCTGGTTCCTCTGCCTTTTCTAAAACCAGCTTGAACATCAGGAAGTTCACAATTCACATATTGCTGAAGCCTGGCTTGGAGAATTTGGAGCATTACTTTACTAGCATGTGAGATGAGTGCAATTGTGCAGTAGTTTGAGCATTCTTTGGCATTGCCTTTCTTTGGGATTGGAGTGAAAACTGATCTTTTCCAGTCCTGTGGCCACTGCTGAGTTTTCCAAATTTGCTGGCATATTGAGTGCAGCACTTTCACAGCATCGTCTTTCAGAATTTGGAATAGATCAACTGGAATTCTATCACCTCCACTAGCTTTGTTCGTAGTGATGCTTTCTAAGGCCCACTTGACTTCACATTCCAGGATGTCTGGCTCTAGGTCAGTGATCACACCATCATGATTATCTGGGTCGTGAAGATCTTTTTTGTACAGTTCTTCTGTGTATTCTTGCCATCTCTTCTTAATATCTTCTGCTTCTGTTAGGTCCATACCATTTCTGTCCTTTTTCGAGCCCATCTTTGCATGAAATGTTCCTTTGGTATCTCTGATTTTCTTGAAGAGATCCCTAGTCATTCCCATTCTGTTGTTTTCCTCTATTTCTTTGCATTGATAGCTGAAGAAGGCTTTCTTATCTCTTCTTGCTCTTCTTTGGAACTCTGCATTCAGATGTTTATATCTTTCCTTTTCTCCTTTGCTTTTCGCTTCTCTTCTTTTCACAGCTATTTGTAAGGCCTCCCCAGACAGCCATTTTGCTTTTTTGCACTTCTTTTCCATGGGGATGCTCTTGATCCCTGTCTCCTGTACAATGTCACGAACCTCATTCCATAGTTCATCAGGCACTCTATCTATCAGATCTAGGCCCTTAAATCTATTTCTCACTTCCACTGTATAATCATAAAGGATTTGATTTAGGTCATACCTGAATGGTCTAGTGATTTTCCCTGCTTTCTTCAATTTCAGTCTGAATTTGGCAATAAGGAGTTCATGGTCTGAGACACAGTCAGCTCCTGGTCTTGTTTTTGCTGACTGTATAGAGCTTCTCCATCTTTGGCTGCAAAGAATATAATCAATCTGATTTCGCTGTTCACCATCTGGTGATGTCCATGTATAGAGTCTTCTCTTGTGTTGTTGGAAGAGGGTGTTTATTATGACCAGTGCACTTTCTTGGCAAAACTCTATTAGTCTTTGCCCTGCTTCGTTCCATATTCCAAGGCAAAATTTGCCTATTACTCCAGGTGTTTCTTGACTTCCTACTTTTGCATTCCAGTCCCCTATAATGAAAAGGACATCTTTTTTGGGTGTTAGTTCTAAAAGGTCTTGTAGGTCTTCATAGAACCGTTCAACTTCAGCTTCTTCAGCATTACTGGTTGGGGCATAGACTTGGATTACTGTGATATTGAATGGTTTGCCTTGGAAATGAACAGAGATCATTTTGTCGTTTTTGAGATTGCATCCAAGTACTGCATTTCAGACTCTTTTGTTGACCATGATGGCCACTCCATTTCTTCTGAGGGATTCCTGCACACAGTAGTAGATATAATGGTCATCTGAGTTAAATTCACCCATTCCAGTCCATTTCAGTTCGCTGATTCTTAGAATGTTGACATTCACTCTTGCCATCTCTTGTTTGATCACTTCCAGTTTGCCTTGATTTGTGGACCTGACATTCCAGGTTCCTATGCAATATTGCTCTTTACAGCATTGGACCTTGCTTCTATCACCAGTCACATCCACAGCTGGGTATCGTTTTTGCTTTGGCTCCATCCCTTCATTCTTTCTCTAGTTATTTCTCCACTGATCTCCAGTAGCATATGGGGCACCTACTGACCTGGGAAGTTTCTCTTTCAGTATCCTATCATTTTGCCTTTTCATACTGTTCATGGGGTTCTCAAGGCAAGAATACTGAAGTGGTTTGCCATTCCCTTCTCCAGTGGACCACATTCTGTCAGATCTCTCCACCATGACCCTCCCATCTTGGGTTGCCCCACGGGCATGGCTTAGTTTCATTGAGTTAGACAAGGCTGTGGTCCTAGTGTGATTAGATTGACCAGTTTTCTGTGAGTATGGTTTCAGTGTGTCTGCCCTCTGATGCCCTCTTGCAATTGAAGCGATGTGCCCTTTTCTTCAATTTGGTTGTAACTTCTCTTTCATTTTCAGCCTCTGACAGTCAACTAAGTGTGTAGGAGATTAGTTATCATATCTAGATGCATGCAAATAAATACACACTGTAGGTCAGAAACAGAGAATGCCATAGCTGGATTGCAAGTGTGGTTCTCTTGTCTGCAAGTTATAATACAAAGATGGCAGAACATACTTTGTTACCTTTTCAGAGGGTTGATACTCTTCATTCATAACTTTTAAATTGCAAATATGACACAAATCATTAACCATAACATCAGCTTAATGAAAAGATCATATCTTATAAAATCAGATCATTTGAGAATCTATAAATAAGCTCAATGGTATGTAAATTACTTAATGGAAGGGGAAATCACTTTCTCATTGATTAAAAATGCTTCACCCTATCACCTTTAGCCTATTAATAGGTCCAATACTGAATTAAAAGCTGAACTGCATACCATATGTGCCAGGGACAGAGAGAACATTCTAGCACTTCTCAAATTTTCATGTCCATATATTGAGTTGGCTCAAAAGTTCATTCTGTGTTTTCATACAATGTTGGGGAAAAACATAAACAAACCCAAATGAACTTTTTTTGCCAACCCAATATATTACTCAGAGATTTTTTTAAAATCCAGGTTCTGACTTGGCAGGTCCAGAGTAGGGCCAAGGTTTCACCAGTCTAACAAGCTCTGGGTGATGCTACTGGCCTGTGTACCACACTTTGAGCATGGAGGACATAGGGAACCCTCTGCCCTCTAAGGAGACTTCATTTAGCATCAAAATACTTCCAGAAATGTGCCCAGCCTTTTGAAACACATAAAAGTTTTTGGTTGCTGTTATGATTCACTCTCATGACTTTTTTTTCACAATTGCATGGAACAAAGTAAACATATTTGAAATATCAACTGATGGAGTTTTTGTCCATTCATTCACCTTTTCCTTCCACCACCTCCCACCATTCAGACAATAACTGACCCTGTGCCATCTTGTATGTAAGAGGGTGAGGGAAGGAAAGAAAGTAAATGGTTTCTTTCTAGACTTGAGTGCTTCAGGGATCCAAGGCCATCTGTGACACCCTGTCACCTTATCACTCTCTATTTTCCCTCAGTCACTGAAGCCAGTTGTTGGTTTGCAATTGTTACTGTACTCGCTCTGTTGCACTTGTAATAGAGGAAGGATCAGTAAATAATTCTTGTATCCACTCTCTCTAGACAGATTAAGAGGGTAGCCTCTTTTAAGATAAATGAGAGAGTGTATATTTCACTGGTATTTTGCAAAGAAAGTATACCTATGTTAACAGTATGCAACTGAAGACACCATTATGAAACAGACTGTAGTAAGAACTGTCAATAGTATACAACAGGGTTTCTTAACCTTGGCATTGATGACATTTGCAGCCAAATAATTCTTCACTGTGGGACTGTCCTGTTCATCCTAGAATGTTTAGCAGCATCCCTGACCTCTACCCATTAGGTTCCACTGGCACCCCTGCACGCCTACACACACACACATGCACACACAAACAAAACTATCTGAAAACATTGTGAAATGTCCCTGAAGGGCAAACTCACCTCAATTGAGAATCTCTGGCATATAGTTACAGAGTGCATATCATGCAGCTGTCAGAATTTTAGGTATTTACATGCATTCACACATTTAATACTCAGTACAACTTTATGAGATAGGTACTAGTACTGATGAGGAAGCTGGAACACAGGTTGACTAACTTATCCAAAGTCACAGAGCCAGTAGGTAGAAGAGTTGGGGTTTCCATCTAACCTTTCTAGTTTAAGACCTGTACTCTGAACCAACATACTTTGTGATGAAACTAGACTAGAAAATAGACTAGAAAAGGAGTGCAATTTCAGTACGATTTATCTTGAATGTAAATAAAGTCAGCAATGCTGCTGTGAAATACAGTTACATATTAATTTAATTGCCTGACACCAAACCATTTACATTTGGGGATTTTTTTTAATGTTTTAAATATAGGAGGCTCTGGGCCTTAGGACTGCCTTACTGGGAATTTTCTAGATTCCCTTCACACTGGTACTGGCCCACGCAGCAGGGCTTCCCAGGCAATATGCACTTTGCCCAATCACCGATTGTCATTTGTCCCTTGCAGTTGTTTTTTGAGTCACTATCCAACCCCTTTGCATGAGGTCAACAAGATGCCCCAAACAGCTCTGGAAATCAAATCTGTGGACTGGTCTTGAGGTCCCAGTTCCAGAAGAGCAGCCTGATAAGGAGAGTGCTCCCATAGACAGGCAGCATAGTATTTCTACCATGAAAGTGCACAAGATTGGTGCTGATTCCCCGATTTGGAGTGGGTCTCACTCATATCACACAAGTATCTCTACTCTACCAAGGATCCATCACCAACTCTTTGGCAATGCTGCTTCCAGTGTATAGCACCTGAGGGTGAATGGGTTGACAGCAGGCACCCATTACCATGTGGTCCCCCTACTGGCACACAAGGTGACCCCCTACCTCTGTAGCCTCCAAAGGTATTGGTGGCCCTCAAAGGAAGGCCATGCCTGTGGCCTTAAGGGCTTCTGAGACCTTCACTCCACAATGCCAACAGTATATCTGTGTCCTCTCTTCCCTCTAATCAATGTGGTAACTCTGTGTTACCTCCTAGTTTGGAACACATGGGTCTAGGGACAGACATTCCTTGTGCAAATGGGACTCTTCTTGTCACTTAGCCCTCGATTATCCTGCACTCTCCTTCCAGCTGTTGGCTGTGATTGTACTGCAGGGGCATCCTCAAATTGAGAGAGGTTGAATTCTAGGAGTGTGGTGGATATGGCCTGAAGTGTTCAAGAGAAGACATGGTTAGTTGATACGCTATTCTGCCTTTGCACTATAAAATTCTGGGTGGTAAATTTAACATGACCAGGAAATGACTTGTTCACATTTTCCTGCACTCTCTGAGTATGACTTGCATTTATTATCATCACCAACAGAGCACAGTTACAGCATCTGAAAGAGTCATGGACAGCAGGACAGATGATGCATCATTAGTATGTAATAATGTCACCAACACCACATCATGTGAATGTTATTAGGGGACTGTGGGGGCAAGAAGTTTAGTATTGCTCCAATAGTTTCCTAGTTTCCTGAGATTTTTTAAAAATCATAAATGGGTGTTGAATTATTTGTTTAAATGATGATATCATGTTACCCAAGGGAAAATGCCTATCTCAACTTAGCAGCAAAAGTTGGATCAAAGACTTGACATTATGACCTTTCTAAATATTTTGAATATTTCTGATCAAGAACATTATCAAATGGAGTAATTTGTTTTGTTCATTAACCCCAAGAAATGAATATTTAGGAGTTTCATTTGTCAGAGAAAAATCTCACCTACTTGCCTTTATTAAAAGAAATGACAGCCATAGCCAGAGTAACATTCCCAAAAGTATGAAATTAAATCCCAAATTCCAAATATATTTTCTTAAACTGAAACTTTATGAAAACAAGCTAGCTTTGTTCAGTTCATCTTCCCCAGCTAGCATTGATAGTGTGAACTAGGAGCTCCAAATAGAAGTTATTGAACTGCAGAGCAATATTATACTAAAAGTGAAGTAATGACATTTATTTATCCTAAATGTAAAAACACTGTGCAAGGATTCTATCCACGTTCAAATGAACTATCACTTTACGAAGAGCTTCTTTCTGTTATGAGGCTGAATTTAATTAAGAATCAAAATTAGTTAGAGGATTCAAGGCTTAATTTTACCCTGCACCTCACAATGTGAAATATAAGACCTGACACTTCATGTTTTCATGGAATTTAAGGTGCCTGCTTTCCAGTTCCAAATCAAAAGGGTAATGAAACATGAAAGAAAACAATGAATAGTTATCTATCTCTATTTTCAATTTGCATTCCCCCTGTATATAGTAAAATATGATCACCATTAGCATATCTGTGTTTATTATGTTATCTCTTTACACTATATTTCAGTAAAAACAAAGAAAGCTTGATTACATTTCTGGTAATTGGTTTTCCATACCTGGCTTGCTTTGCTAATTTATCTGCTAGGTCTGTAGACACACTTGAGTTCATGACTCATTCAGCAAGTATCTAACAAATGATGGTTGAAGTGAATGCATTGCAAACACTCCTGACATTATAGTTTGTTCATTGAATTTTCTTTTGCTTTTTATGTTACCTCAATCAATAAATAGAGTAATAGCAAAAAATTAGGCCCAAAGCTAGCACTCAGTAGAGACATACAACAGAATTGCAAATGTTACTACAGAACAATAAAATAATACCAAATCCAGAGGTGATATTCAGAATATTTAGAATGCTAACTCTCAGAAGGCTAATAAAATTATTATCAATTGATTTAAATAAAATAAGTAAAAATACCTAAAAATCCATGAAAAATCCAAATATTTCTCAAGCAATTAAAAAAAACTAGTCTACTTGAATCATGGCTTAATCTGTAAGAGCACAAATAAGTTGACTTCCATTATTGTTCTTCTGCAATTGAAATACTCATATGGCACTTTTTCAATTCCAAAAAAGCTTCCTATTGCAACCTTCTCTTCTTTCACATTTTAATGTAATGACTGGTGGCAAATATTTACTTCACTTTTTAGAACCTTATTTTTGCCTTACCCCAATTTACTAGTTTTCTCTGATTGTTAGTATACTCTACCACAAATCTTTTTCTAGAATAAAGTAGGATGTAAACATACACATTCTTTCTTAGGATTCTTTAGGTAAGAGAAAGCTTATGCTCTAATAGGGGTTGAGGTAACTTGACTAATGCTAGTACGGTCTTATGTAAGCAATTTTTATAAAGTTTTATTTTTGTAAATATATTTCTAGTGGAGACTTTAAAAATAACTCAATTTGGCATGTAGAAAACACAAAGCTATTGTGTAGCCTCGGATTAATAAAGAAGCACCAGTAAAACCATATAAAACAGAAACTAAAACAAAAATCAAAGACCAGAGAGATTCTGCAGCTCAAATGTAGTATTTGTCCAAAAGTTTAATGGATACATCAAAAGTCTTTCAAAATCAAATGCCTGCCAATGGATAAAGAGCCACCAGTTGTAGAAAACTTCCCCCAAAGACAGGAGACTGGAAATGCATTTTCTCCTCAGAATGAAATGAAAAAGATGGATTGTGAGTGAAATTGGAAAACAAGCAGGTGAATTCAATCACTCGTTTAATAAGTATGGAGCAGCTTCCTGGGTCAGTCTCTGATCAAGGAGCTAAAGACACAGTGAAGTCATTGGTCTGAGTCCTTGTCCTCATAGAACATTTATGCCCATGAATGAGACACTGATAGAAAACTGAAAATAAGTAAATGCATACATATATATAATACAGGGTTGGATGTGTCTGTGAAGAAAGTAAGAGAAAATAAGGAGATAGTGCCTTTGAGAGGGTACTCTTTCAGACAGGGTAGTCAGGGAAGGCTCTATAAGAAAAGAACATTTGAGAAGAGACCTGAAAGAAGAAGTAAGGTATGCAAATGTTCATCAACAGATGAATGGATAAATAAAATGTGATATATATAAAATATATAAATATATACAAATATATATCTATATAAAATATTGTTTGACCATGAAAAGAATGAAATTCTGATACATGCTACAACATGGGTGAACTGTTTGGAAGGGTTTTCTGTAAAGAGTAATAGAGAAGTGGGGCAGAAGAGGGATGGTAGGATTAGGGAGGGCTTTTTCGTAATGAGCCTGTTTGCCATTGGGAAGTAAATGTCAGTTGAACCAGATGTGACTTAATGTCAGATAAAGACCTAATTTCCATAACAAAAGGCTGAGCAGTGCACACTAGAAAGCAACAAAACATTGAAATCATGACTGGTAAGAACTGTGAACCAATCCTTCCAATTAACCACAAGATGTAACCCCTTTCCAGAAGAGGGGTTCCATTGCCACACTTCATAGTTAAACAAACACATGGAAATTTTGGAAATGACCCAGGGAAGATCACGAATCTGAGAAGTTTTAATAAACAAGAAATAGAGAAGTGAAAGGAAAAGGAAAGAAGAGAAAATAAAGAAATGATTACTAATTCTTGTCATGTGACTATAGAGCTTTTTCACAAAGACTCTGTGAATATTCTTTATCACACACTCTGAGGAATAATTTAAAAAAGAAACAAACAGTAGTAAATGACATAGTCAACCTTGGGATTGGCAAAACAGATATAATACACATTATATACATATTACATATTATAGCATAAAATTTGAAACATTGGAATGAGTTTCTGGTTATAAAACCTCTTTGCTATTGCTTGCAAAACCAGACCAATTCTATCTAATATTGTTTTGGAATCTCTGGCCAATACAATAAGATGTTAAAATTACAAAAAGACTTGGCAGGCAGAAGAAAGAATTTTTATTATTTTTTTATTATTTGCAGACATTAAAATTGCACACCAGTTAAAGCAAGAGAATCAATAGGAAAACTATTAGAATTAATAAAAACATTCAAAAATGGCTGGACGCAGGATAATTATAAAGAAATCAATACTTTATGTAATAAGCAGAAATATAATGAAAATGCAATAACCCAGCCTAAAAACATACCCTAGAAGTAATAAGAAATGTTTGGTATATATATACATATATATATATATACACACACACATGTATATATATATATATCTATATATATATATTCTCTTATTAAGAGAAAAAAAGACTTGGATACCATGTCCCTGATTGGGCAGACTTAATCTTATAAAAATCACCATTCTTCCCAAAGGAGGGGTAATGCAGTCCTGATCATAATCTCAGGAAGATAGATTTAAATTTGACAGTATATTTCTGAAATTTATCTGGAAGAATAAACGGGTGAAAAATATAATACAGGTGAAATAATACAAAAACAGGTGAAAAATACAGGTGAAAACAAGAAAACTTTTGAAGAGAAATGACAGTTGGCTTGCTCTTCTAGATATTAAAGCTATTTTTATATCTCAAATAGTTAAAATAATGAGTTATTGGGAAAATATTTATAGAGAGAGCAATAAAACAGAAATACAGCAAATAAACAGAACAAAACTCTGGAACCCATGAGTATTTACTATAGGGCTGAGCAGATATTACAAATCAGTTGGGAAAGGATGAATTTTTCCATAAGAAGTATAGAGTAGAAATTGACAGCTATAAAAGAAAAGCATATTAAACTATTACCATATATACCAAAATGAACTTTAATAGATTAAACAATTGAACATGATGAAACTGCATAAAAGCTAGAAAAATAGGTATCTGACTTTTTAGTGGTTTCTTAAATTTAAAAGTATTTTTTTAATGACAAAGAAAAATATATACACAACATGAGAAGTAAATCAACAAATTGAGAAATATATCTGCAAACATGATAAACTAAAATTAATATCCATAATATGTGAGTTCTTGAAAATTGGTAAAATAATCCTAAAACATGATATAAAAATGGCCAAAAGACAATGTAAAAAAGAAATGCAAATAGCTAGAAAACAACCTCATTCACAATTGAAAATAATCAAATTGAATAACATGATAAAGAATGATAGTAATGGCCCTCCAGTGAATCACACCTCTCTGAGTCTATGCTCCTTTGCAGTGTGACTTTGATACTCCTTTCATAAAGAAATGCAGTCTATTGCTCTACCCCTTGAAGCTGGGATAGCATTATAACCTACTTTGACCAAAAGAATGGGGTAGAAATTACTTGGATAAAGGAGCCTGGTGGGCTACAGTCCATGGGGTCGCTAAGAGTCGGACACGACTGAGCGACTTCATTTTCACTTTTCACTTTCATGCCTTGGAGAAGGAAATGGCAACCCACTCCAGTGTTCTTGCCTGGAGAATCCCAGGGACGGGGAAGCCTGGTGGGCTGCCATCTATGGGGTCGCACAGAGTCGGACACTACTGAAGTGACTTAGCAGCAGCAGCAGCAGTATTATATACAGCTTTCCAGGTGGCGCTAGTGGTAAAGAGCCTGCCTGCGAATGCAGAAGACATAAGAGATGTGGGTTTGATCCCTGGGTTGGGAAGATCCCCTGGAGAAGAAAATGGCAACCCACTCTAGTACTCTTGCCTGGGAAATCCCATGGACAGAGGAGCCTGGCAGGCTACAGTCCATGGGCTCGCAAAGAGTCAGACACCACTGAAACGACTTAGCACATATATTATGTACAAACTACTGTGTCAAATGTTGAAGTGGGCTTATTGAAAGGGTGTTGAACCACAAGCCTGTAACAAATAAGCCTCCAAAACGTGACCAACTATTCCTACCATTAGTTTACAGATTCTATTACATCCATCAAAGCAACCAGGAAAATCTGTGACAGCAATTATAATCAGAAGGTAACTTACAGACAAGTTTCACCCATCTGAGAAGATTCAACACCCCAGTTGAAAAGCTGCCTATGATCTAGGGGGATTGGCATGACCCTGTAATGACCCTGAGGTAGCCTTTGACCCGCAAGTTCCTTTTTTCTGCCTATTAGTATGCTGGAATTTCCCAGTACTGGAATTGAAGCATGTTTTCTCTTAAATGTCTTCAGCCATCAGCCAGAGTTCAAGCTATATTCAGATGGACCAATCCAACTGGAGTATTGAAGGGGCTAGATCCAGGGATTGACCGGAGGCTAGGAATTGGGAGAAGATCCCATACATTCTAACATGATGATTCAGTCTCTGTTCATCAAAAGTAGAAGATTCTAGATTATACAGATTGGGAACAATTTCAGTGAACTGTCATTTGTTTCAGTCCTGGATACATTGTAATCAATTAGCCACCACCAAAGATCCATGTAGTGAAGTCATTGTGACAAACATTTGGGTTTGTCACCCATTGTGGTAACCACATCCATTGGTGTCTGGGCTATTATCACTCAGCCTCTGCCTCAATCACTCTATTTCAATCATTACATTTCCTGTCTTTGTCCCCTGTCACCAATAGAGTGCTTTTCAAAGATCCTGATTTATCTTCACCAATTTTTTCCTTATTGCCATTATGAAGGTAATATTTTCTAGGCCCTCTCAAAGGACATGGTTGTGGGTGGGACAAGCCAGTTGCACGTGATGAATCCATGTCCACATTCTCCTTTCTCTAATGTCAGATGTCAGAGAGAAAAATATATTGGTCATAATAATGAGGTAGAGGCCAAATTGACACCCACAGGAAATACTCTTTATGTAAAACATAAGACTTCCTTGACATGAATGTCATTTTAAAAATTAGATCAATTAGACTTGAAAAAAATCTTACCTTGAAAAGTGTCAGAAAAAAAGTTCAATATTAGGTATATAAGAATTTAATAATTTAAGCATACAACTTAAAATTTACTTTTTAAAATATTTCTCTATTGTCCAAGTTCTACAACATCATTATAAATTAAATAGGTAATATAGATAAGCAAAAAGAAAACATTTTTTTAAAATCACAGAGTAACATCACCCAGAGAGAATACTATTATTATTTTATTATTTTTTCTATGCAGGTATTACATGCAAGCACATGGTGCTATATTCCACAGTACCTGGAAATCTGTGAGTTGTATCTTCTTTTTCATTTATACATATATAAAATATATTCTTTTTCATATTTTTTCCTCTATGGTTTATGACAGGATATTGAATATAGTTCCCTGTGCTATACAGTAGGAACTTCTTATTTATTCATCCTGTATATGTTTGCCTCTGCTAATTCCAAATTCCCAATCGTTCCTTGCCCTACCCCAACCTTGGCAACTACAAATCTGTTCTCTATATCCATGAGTCTGTTTTTGTTTAACTGATAAATTGATTTGTGTCATATTTTAGATTCCACAGATAAGTGACATCATATGATATTTGTCTTTCTCTTTCTGAATTATGTCACTTAGTTTGATAATCTCTCAGTTCATCCATGTTGCTGCAAATGGCATTATTTTGTTCTTTTTGATGGCTGAATAATATTCCATTGTATATATGTACCACATCTTCTTTATCCACTAATCTGTTGATGTATATTTAGGTTGCTTCTATGTCTTGGCTATTGTCAGTAGTGCTGCTATGAACATAGGTGTGTTAGTTGCTCAGTTGGATCCGACTCTTTATGACCGCATGGACTGTAGCCCACCAGGTTCCTCTGTCCATGGGATTCTCCAGGCAAGAATACTAGAGTGGGTTATCATTCCCTTCTCCAAGGGATCTCCAGGAATTGAACCCAGGTCTCCTGCATTGTAGGCAGATTCTTTACCACATGAGCCACCAAGGAAGCCCATGAATGTAGGGATGCATGTTTATATTTGAATTATAGTTTTGTCTGGGTATATGCACAGGAGTGCCATTGCTGGATCATATGGCAACTCTATTTTTAGTTTTTTGAGAAACCTCCATATGGTTCTCCACAGTGGCTGCTTCAATTTACATTCCCACCAACAGTGTAGGAGGGTTCCCTTTTCTCTACACCCTCTCCAACATTTGTTATCTGTAGACATTTTAATAATGGTCATTCTAGAAGACTGGTGTGAGGTGGTATCTTACTGTAGTTTTCATTTGCATTTCTCTAATAATTAGCAATGTTGAGAAGCTTTTCATGTACCTATTGGTCATCTGTATGTCTTCTTTGGAGAAATGTTTATTTAGGTCTTCTGCCCATTTTTTTTTATTGGGTTGTTTAATTATTTGTTACTGAGTTGTATGAGCTATTTGTATACTTTGGAAATTAAGCCCTTATCAGTTGCATGATTGGCAAATATTTTCTCCTAGTCTGTAGGCTGCTGCTGCTGCTGCTGTTGCCGCTAAGTTGCTTCAGTCGTGTCAGACTCTGTGCAACCCCATAGTGTGAGTTGTATCTTCCACACATGATTTATAGAGAAATGTTTTCACATTGATAGGCAGCTTTATTGTTATTATTAATTGCTGCATTCTATTCCATTTTAGGCACACTTTTCTTTAAGCCATCTCTTATTGTTAGACATTAGATTATTCCCTATTTTTTTTCATAAACAGCATAAAAAGAAACATTCTTATCTACCCATCTTTACATGTACATGGAGTCATTGTCTTGGGTTAAATGATTAGAAGTGGACTTTTTGAGCTAAATAATATATATATACATGGATATGATGTATATTGCCAAATTTCTCAGCAGAATAAGTCTATCAGTAAAAACCAGCAATATTTTAAAAAGTTACTGCTTTCCAACATCTTAGACAAGACTATGTGTCTTTTATCCTTGCTAATCTGACAAAGGATATCTTATTATTATTTTAATTTGCATTGATTTTTCACATTTTTAATGTTTCATGTGTCTCTTCATTAGTAAGTTTACTATTCACAAACAATCCAGTTTTTATTTGTTTTTATTATTTAATAGATTTATAATGACTTTTTAAATGCTAGGGGTATTAATCTTTGCTCTGTCATGAATATTACAAATATATTTTTCCAGTTTTACATCTGTCTTTATGGTGCTTTTTCCACATAGAAACTCTAAACCTCTTTATGGTCAAAAATTTCAGTCTTTTTCTTTCTGATTTCTCCTACCAAAGTATGCTTAGAAAATCCTTCCCAGCCTAAGACATGTACCTATGGTTTCTCCAACAATATTTTTTATTTCAAATGCTCAAATATATAATGTATCTAGATTTAAATAGAGCTCCAAATAAAATTTTTTCCACATCATTAACCAAGTGTCTTAGCATCATTTGTTAAATTATTTCTTCTTTCACCACAAATTTAAGATGCTGCTTTTCTCATATAGTACTCCAATTCCTGCATACAAAGCAGTCTGTTTCTTGACTCTTCTTTCTTTTTCCCCTGTGTTGTCCGATTCTTTCTGCAACAAGACCCTTGTGTTTTTCTGGGCTGGTCATCTACCAGCATTGAGCCTCCCCTTACTGAGCAGTCTCAGCATTGGCTGCAGTCCCCATTGACACTTCCAGTCTTCCCTGGGGTGAGGCAAGGGATGGCTTCTCTCCCTGTGATTTTTGCTCTGTTACATGGCAGTCACAGACAGGTCAGGGCTTTCCACATGGCGCAGTGGTAAAGAATCCACCTACCAATACAGGAGACACCAGAGATGTAGGTTTGATCCCTGGATTGGGAAGACTTCCTGGAGGAGGAAATGGCTACCCACTCCAATATTCTTGCCTGGGAATCCCATGGACAGATGAGCCTGGTGGGCTACAGTCCATGGGGTCGCAGAGAGTTGGACACAACTGAATATGCACACACAGGTTACTTGAGCCCCAACAACTTACATAGCTTGGAGACTGTTTTTGTTTTGGCTAATAATCATAGTGCCTTATTCTTCCTAGCGTAGTCTTCATTCATTCAACAGAAGATGACAAGTATACCTGGATCAGGACCACCATGCCATCTATATGTGAAACCACTGCTCCTCATCCAGACTTCAGCCCTTCTTGCTGAGCGTGGCTCTCCATGTCTTCCACTGTGGAAGGCAGTATTCGTACAATGCCCTAAAAGGCCCTTTGTGATCTGACCCACCTTTCTTTTCTTGTCTTCAGTCTCACTGACATCCTCACTATTTCTTGGACATTCCTGTCAGGGCAGGCAGGTTCACCTCAGGACATTTGTACTCACTGTTTCTTCTTCCTGGAATATTCTTCCTGGAATATTCTTCCCTCAGATAGCCACATGGATAACTTGCTCAATTCCTTCACGGTTTTTGCATCTTTTAAAAGATGCCTACCCAAAACACCTGTTATGGACAGAATTGTACCCCCTAAATTCATATATTGAAGCCCTAATCAACCCCAAAGTGACTATTTGGAAGTAAGGCCTATAAGGAGGCAATAAAGGTTTAATGAGGCCATAATCCTGGGCCTTTAATGTGGTAGGGCCATTGTTCTCATAAGAACAGGAAGAGAGATCAGAACTTGCTCTCACCACACGGTGCACAGAGGAAAGGTCATATGAGGTCATAGCAAGAACCAGCCATCAACAAGTCAGGACGAGGGCTTTCACCAGAAACCAAATTTTCCAGCAGCTTGATCATGGACTTTTGGCTTCCAGAACTGTGAGAAAATTACTGTCTGTTGCTTAAGCCACCCAGTCTGTGGTATTTTGTTATGGCAGCCCAGGCAGACTAAGACACCATCCACTCATGTTGACTCCAAAGCCCTTTTCCCTGTCCTGCCAATCTCCCTTACTTACTCTACCCTAGCCATTAACTTCTTCAAAATTAATCTGAAATTTACTTCTTTGTATTTTAATTGTTTATTCTCTATCTTCTTTCACTGGAATATAAACTCATGAGTACAAGTATTTCTCATGCTTTCATTGGTTGATGGATCCCTAGCATATAGAACTGTACCTGGAACATGCATGCTTCATGCTGAGTCACTTCAGTCATGTCCAACTCTTTGCAACCCCATGGACTGTAGCTCACCAGGCTCCTCTGTCTATGGAATTCTCTAGGCAAGAATACTGGAATGGGCTGCCATCCCTCCTCCAGGAGATCTTCCCAACCCAGTGACTGAACCTGCATCTCTTAGGTCTCCTGCATTGGCAGAAGGGTTCTTTACCACTAGCATTACCTGAGAAGCCCATACCTGGAACATAGTAAACTCTCAATAACTGTCTTTTGAATAAATGAATGAATTGCAGCAGACTCCTTTTCCCTTTAAGGTGAATTCTCTCTCAGAAGCCCTAATCCTTACCTTAGTCCATCAGGAAGTGTCTTTGTAAGTCCGTACCACCTTGAGGACACTATTCAGGAGGGTCCTCAGCTCCCATGACAATTAGTACAAGCAACAGATACCAAAGTTGGAATCAGGGGACTCCTTCCCTGGGACATATCTGAATTTCAGGTCCAACTCAGCCAGGACTCTTGATGTATTAATTTGGGCTTCCCTTAAAGCAGAGTATGAAACAAAGATGTGGATGCAGGTGACTCACTTGGAAGGTGATCTCAGGGATCAGGAAGGAAGGAGCAGGGAGGGTGAGGCAGAGAAGGAAGGAAGCCAGGGAAGGCTATGTTAATGAACCGATTACTGCTGTGGGCAACTGGGGCTCATTCCTGCCCACACCCCACTGGGAAACAGTGTAGAATGTACCTTGGAATTCTTCGTTCATCACACAGGAAACTTTTCTTGCCCACACCTGTCCCCCTCTGTGCCATACTCTCAGGCTGCCATGTGTACCAGCTAAGCGAAATGCAGCAGTAACTCACGAGAACCCTCTAGAACCCATAGGAAATGGCACCACAACTAACACTGAAATCACAGAGGAGCAAAGGGAATGGGGTTTGGGGCACAAGAGCACCAACTGCATATGATTATAATACTACATTTTCATTTCAGTTCAGTTCAGTCCCTCGGTCTTGGCCAACTCTCTGTGACCCCATGGGCTGCAGCACACCAGGCTTCCCTGTCCATCACCAACTCTTACAGCCTACTCAAACTCATGTCCATCGAGTTGGTGATGCCATCCAACCATCTCATCCTCTGTCATCCCCTTCTCCTCCCACCTTCAATCTTTCCCAACATTAGGGTCTTTTCAAACGAGTCAGTTCTTCCCATCAGGTGGCCAAAATATTGGAGTTTCAGCTTCAGCTTCAGCTCTTCCAATGATTATTCAGGACTTATTTCCTTTAGGATGGACTGGTTGGATCTCTTTGCTGTCCAAGGGACTCTCAAGAGTCTTCGCCAACACCACAGTTCCAAAGGATCAATTCTTCGGTGCTCAGCTTTCGTTATAATCCAACTCCACTACCATACATGACCACTGGAAAAACCATAGCTTTGAGTAGACAGACCTTTGTTGGCAAAGTAATGTCTCCGCTTTTTAATATGCTGTCTAGATTGGTCATAACTTTCCTTCCAAGGACCAAGTGTCTTTTAATTTCATGGCTGCAGTCACCATCTGCAGTGATTTTGGAGCCCCCAAAAATAAAGTCTGTCACTGTTTCCATTGCTTCCCCATCTATTTACCATGACGTGATGGGACCAGATGCCATGATCTTAGTTTTCCGAATGTTGAGTTTTAAGCCAACTTTTTCACTCTCCTCTTTCACTTTCATCAAGAGGCTTTTTAGTTCTTCACTTTCTGCCATAAGGGTGGTGTCATCTGCATATCTGAGGTTATTGATGTTTCTTTTGCAATCTTGATTCCAGCTTGTGCTTCATCCAGCCCAGCATTTCACGTGATGTACCCTGCATATAAGTTAAATAAGCAGGGTGACAATATATAGCCTTGACGTACACCTTTCCTGATTTGGAACCAGTCTGTTGTTCCATCTCCAGTTCTAACTGTTGCTTCTTGACCTGCATACAGATTTCTCAGGAGGCAGGTCAGGTGGTCTGGTATTCCCATCTCTTGAAGAATTTTCTAGTTTGTTGTGATCCACACAGTCAAAGGCTTTGGCATAGTCAATAAAGCAGAAATAGATGTTTCTCTGGAACTCTCTTGCTTTTTCCATGATCTAACAGATGCTGGCAATTTGATCTCTAGTTCCTCTGCCTCTTCTAAATCCAGTTTGAACATCTGAAAGTTCACAGTTCACATACTTTTGAAGCCTGGCTTGGAGAATTTTGAGCATTACTTTGCTAGTGTGTGAGATGAATGCAATTGTGTGGTAATTTGAGCATCCTTTGGCATTGCCTTTCTTTGGGATTGGAATGAAAACTGACCTTTTACAGTGCTGTGGCCACTGCTGAGTTTTCTAAGAACTACTTTAGTATCTCATGATCAAAATATTCTATTTCTATACATTCTGTTACTAAGTTTTCTTTTTTCGTGTATGTAAATGAATTTTGCTAGAAGGATGTGATCTACAATATGGCACACTGAGCCCATAGACTGAAAAGAACACAACCACCCCATGGACAGAAAGCTGGCTTGCAATTTTCCACCTTTATTGGCTTCAGCAATGTTGCTTGTTGAATCCTGAGAATTTTCCTTCATCCACTGTAGCTCTTCCTCCCAGTAATCTTTAGTATAGAAGTCAAGATATTACCCATGATCTGTGCTCCTCCCGGAGCAAAGAGTGTGTGGTATTGCAGCACAAACTGCTATCTGTCATATCAGACTCTCCTGACAGCCTCCTCAGATGGCTCATCCGTTTCATGGGTTAATTGAAACTGTTCCACCATGTCACCGGAATGATACAGTCTCCAGGAACCACTGTTCTTTGCTCAGAGATAAACATCTTCAAGAAAGGACTTCATCTAAGCACAGTTTCTCATTTTTCCAGAGAATTACAACTTAAGAATGCAAGAAGCTTAATAGATGCAAGAATGGAAAAATAAAATACCTGCAAAAGCTACAGAAAGAAAAGTTCAAGTATGCCAAAAAAATTTCTAAAGTTCACTTATGGACAGTATTTATGGTTGGAGGAAGGAGAAGATGCTCAGAAAATATCAGTGTCCATAACTGCCTGAAATATCATGTCTTGTATTTTTGGATGCAAGTCTAACCCTTGTATGAGGAATGTCCCTGGCCAGGAGGACATGCCTAGAATGTAGTAGGTATTTAATTGATGTGTATTTATCAAAAGCACAATAAATCTTTCAGCTTAATCTCTGATTCCACACCTGAGAAAAATAGCCCTGACTTTAGGCATGGTATTCCCGGAGCATTCTTCAGATTTAGGCTCAAACAATAGTGAAGACATTTTGTTCTAGAGATTTCTTTAACTTTATCTCATTTAGTCCCTACCCAAACTGACAAGATGGCACCTATTGTTTGGGAGATGAGAAAAGCAGAGGTCAGAGCCTTGGCTCTCCAGGAACACTTGCATCATCCAGGGGACTTGGGACTTTCTCTCTCAGAACCCAGCCATCACACTGTGAGGAGCCCAAGCCACATGGAGAGGCCACGTGTAGGTCCTCTGGTCAGCAGTTCTGCTGTGCCCAGTCACTGAGTCATTCCAGCCCAGACCCCAGCCATGTGAGGGAAGAAGCCTCCGGATGATTCCAGCCCCCAGCCACTCGAGTCTCCTTAAAACCAGCTGTGGATCCACATAGCACGGGTCAGAAATGAGCCATCCCCTCTGTGCCTTGTCTGAATTCTTGACCCCAGAAGCTGTGAGCATAGGCAAATACTGGCTGTGATTTACACAACCAATTTGGGATGGTTTGTTAGGCTGTGAGACAACCATAACAGGGAGCTTTCCCCAAGCTTTTAATAGTCTGTGCACTTATGATGATATGTAGTCCCATGAAGTCCTGCAGGCTCTTGGAGACCTCATGAGTACCACTTAGATCCCTCAAAGTTATAGGGGAGCAGGAAGTAGGGACTGTGGCCCAAACTCTGACCTGGGCTTGGTTTCTAGAACTCTGGCCTCATATACAAGCAACTCCTGCAGCTCAATTCCAGAAAAATAAACGACCCAATCAAAAAATGGGCCAAAGAACTAAACAGACTTTTCTGCAAAGAAGACATACAAATGGCTAACAAACACATGAAAAGATGCTCAACATCACTCATTATCAGAGAAATGCAAATTAAAACCACTATGAGGTACCATTTCACGCCAGTCAGAATGGCCGTGATCCAAAAGTCTACAAGCAATAAATGCTGGAGAGGGTGTGGAGAAAAGGGAACCCTCTTACACTGTTGGTGGGAATGCAAACTAGTACAGCCACTATGGAGAACAGTGTGGAGATTCCTTAAAAAACTGGAAATAGAACTGCCATATGTCCCAGCAATCCCATTGCTGGGCATACACACCAAGGAAACCAGAATTGAAAGAGACACATGTACCCCAGTGTTCATCATAGCACTGTTTACAATAGCCAGGACATGGAAGCAACCTAGATGTCCATCAGCAGATGAATGGATAAGAAAGCTGTGGTACATATACACAATGGAGTATTACTCAGCCATTAGAAAGAATACATTTGAATCAGTTCTAATGAGGTGGATGAAACTGGAGTCTATTATACAGAGTGAAGTAAGCCAGAAAGAAAAACACCAATACAGTATACTAATGCATATATATGTAATTTAGAAAGATGATAATGATAACCCTGTATGCGAGACAGCAAAAGAGACACAGATGTATAGAACAGTCTTTTGGACTCTGTGGGAGAGGGAGAGGGTGGGATGATTTGGGAGAATGGCATTGAAACATGTATAATATCATATGTGAAATGAATTGCCAGTCCAGGTTTGATGCATGATACAGGATGCTTGGGGCTGGTGCACTGGGATGACCCAGAGGGATGGTATGGGGAGGGAGGTGGGAGGAGGGTTCAGGATGGGGAACACGTGTATATCCATGGCGGATTCATGTTGATGTATGACAAAACCAATACAATATTATAAATTAATTAGCCTCCAATTAAAATAAATAAATGTATAAAAAAATTAAAAATAAATAAAATAGAACTCTGGCCTCAACAGTTCCTTACTCTTTCCTTTTAGACCTTTCTAGTAACTTTTTCTGCCTGGTACCTTATTGTGGTCACACAAAGCATCCTTGGCCTCTCTGACACTGCCAAGCCCCTCTGACCTTTCCTGTCACTAAGATTTCTATCTTCATTCTTCACAGCTCTCCCTCTGGTTCCTAAAGCAGGGAAAAGTCTCCTTTCCCTTGCTGTCAGTCTCAAGACCTGATCACCAAACCTATTTCAGTTGAAGTCACTATTTTCCGTAGCTATACAAGCCCACTCACCTCAGAAGCCTGCCTCCCATTCTCTTTCACACTCAACTTTAGAAGCAGAAGGCATCCATTCCTCTCTCTTCTAGGCTGCTCTCCCCTAGAGAGAGTGTAAATGCCGGATCAAGGGCCTGTCCAGACAGGAAAAGCAGAGCATCCTCAATAGTCATCAAGGTCTAGTAAGAATTTGATTTTATTATGCCCTTACCTTAAACACGTCATTTCAAAAATAAAGCATGTATAGATTGCATTACAATCTCACTCAGATCAAAATGATTAACTGATCATATAAAACACATTTCAAGATAACTGTTCTAATACCTTCCCACAATAAAAACAGGAATTTGGGAAGATCTTTCTGTTTTAGAGACTGGTTAGGAACATCACTCCCCAAAGCACAGCTGAGGCTGAGCCAGGGGGACCTAAGTCTCACACTGGAGTCTGTGGTTTCTTCTTCTAAGCACGCTCCAATTTACACTCAGAGCAGGCATGTCTTCTGCAGAGGAAGAGCTGAAAGGTAATAGGAATTTCTCATCCCTAAACACAAAGTCTAAGTACACAGTAGCAAATAAATAAATAAGTACACAGTAGCTAAGGCTTGGGAGAAGGCAATGGCACCCCACTCCAGAACTTTTGCCTAGAAAATCCCATAGATGGAGGAGCCTGTAGGCTGCAGTCCATGGGGTCGCTAGAGTCGGACATGACTGAGCAACTTCACTTTCACTTTTCACTTTCATGCATTGGAGAAGGAAATGGCAACCCACTCCAGTGTTCTTGCCTGGAGAATCCCAGGGACGGGAAGCCTGGTGGGCTGCCGTCTATGAGTCGCACAGAGTCAGACACGACTGAAGCGACTTAGCAGCAGCAGCAGCAGCTTAGGCTTGAAATTCTACTGTTCAAGGTTTATTCCTTTGGCTGAAGGCTTTATTCCCCTTTTATTTTATTTATTGTATTTTTTTTATTCCCCTTTTAAATCCAAATATCTTTATGAGTGTCTTATTACCTTACTGACAGTGGCTGGTCTTGCTGACTATCTACCTGATATCCATTCCTCTTCCCTTGTTTTCTGGTTACAGAACTCCAATTTGGGAACTGGAGTAGCAATGTGTCCAGATTCTATTTCAGCTAGGGGTGGTCATGCCACCCAGCTCTGGCTTCTGAGATATAAGTGGAAACCATTGAAAGGGACTACCTGAAAATCTTGCTTACAAAGGCATACTTCTCTTTTCCATTCTCCCTTCATCGAAGATAACACGTGGAGGCACAGCAGCCATACTGCGAACCTAAGGACATGAGTTACACATCACAAATGGCACAGCTTAATTTGTTGATGGCATCATGGACTCATTGCACTAATGCCACAGTCAGCCTAACCCATCACAGGTTGAGGGGCACTGTGAGTTGAGGCTGGAGAGAGAGGTTTCCATCTCTAATGGATGCAATGTTACAGAGGTTTGGGAAATCATCCAGGAAGTGAGCTCTGAAACAAGCAAGCAGGTGCAGAAATGTTAAAGGCTTTAAGAACTCCTGAAGGAGAAAACTGTGGAAGTGGGGCCCGAAAGTCAGCTTATCACGAACAACTTGACTTTGGTTTTACCTTGCATTCTAACCTAACTAAATGGAAGAATAATTCTACAAATTTCCATAAATGGGAGAAAGAAATCATGTCTTTACAGCATCTTTATGAAACAATAACTTGAATGTTCAACATGAAAATGCTTAAGGATGATTTTTCTGGGACAAATCTAGGTGAATCACAATTCTACTCAAGAGGTTTTCATAAGCTACATTTAGAAGGCCTAAGGTTTTCCTGAGTGATGGCTCCACAGGAACTGGCCAAGGGGTATGAGCTCACTGATTAAAATGAACACTGAATTGCCATTTTTGTTCTCCTGAAATAGAATTGTTACTGGCTGGACTCAGCAGTGCATAAGTTGGTACAAACGTTACCTAGGACCATTTGAATATTTTACCAAGAACTTTGTTATTTAAGAGCTGAGATGTCAAATCACTCTAAAGAGAAAAATATGGTCCAATTTTAACCTTTAATCTAAAATATTCATGCAAACCTTGATTTCTTTCATGAGGACTTCATGCATAAAATCAAAGACAAGCTAAGGTTCAAACTGTTGGAGAGTTTCCTTTAACTTGGAATTAGCTGTACTAGTTACCACTTCTCATTTAGGAAAATGTCACCATAAGTTGTAGGTACATTTTGTGAAATCCCACTAACAGTTCAGTAGGTGGGAATCAAGTAAGTTACAATGTTTTTAGCTTAACCCCACAAAGAATTTCACCATTGTATAGCACTGGGCTGGAACAGTGCCTCTTGAACTGTAAAGTGCAGGACCACTCATCCAGGGATCTTGTTGAAATACAGGCTCTGATTCAGTAGGTCTAGGGCGAGGCCTGAAACTCTGCATTTCTCACAAGCTCCCAGGTGATACTGATGCTGGTCCATGAACCACACTTTGAGTAGCCAGAGAGTAGAGCATGGGCTAAACTGGCTGCTCTCCAGGATCATTTAAGGATCTTGTTTTTTAAAACAAAACAAAAGACAACCAAGTCTTGGGCCATATCCCAGCTCTACAGCAACAGAATCTCCGGGAATGAAGTGCGAGAGTTTGTATTATTAACCATCTCCCCAGGTGATTCCTATTCAGCAGTGAGCTGCACCTGGTCTGCAATGAGGCGAGCAGCAGGTCTCCAAGAGTAGCCGTGCACCCCTAGATCAAAATCGCTGGAGGAGCTTGCAGACTGTGCAGATCCCTCTCTGCAGATACCTCCCTTCTGCTGCCTGGGAAGGAGGCAAAGGGTGGAGGGAGCAGAGAAAATCAGGAGGCACTATAAAAAGAGAGATTGACGTCACTTCAACTCCCACCTGGCAGGAGTGGAGAGGGCCAATTCTCCTGGAAGTGACAGCATGCGACGCTTCTCCCGCTGCCTGACCACCTGCACCTCCTTCCTTCTCTTCCTCTTCTTGGCACGTGCTGCAGCCAAGGCTGCCCCTCAGGGACTGCTGGGAGCCCTGGTTAGAAAGGAGGGAAAGGAAAGAAGGGGAGCGCTAGAAAAATAAGGCAAAGGTATAAGGACTATAAATAGCCTTAGGCTTCTGTTCATATGGCAGTTCAGTCCAGTGCAAATAAATAAATACCTATTTCAATATCTGTACTTGCTGAAATGGTAACATTCAGTTGCATAAAATTGTGTCTATGTGTAGAAAAGGGTCCAGAAGATCATGAAGCATATTAATCTCCAAGTGGTAAAATGTAAGGTATTATTTTCCTGACTTCAGTATACTTATCTGTATTGTTTGAATGTTTGACACTAACCATGGGTTATTTTTATAATGAGAAATAAATGAAAAAGCCATTTTCATTTGGGGAAACAATAACAAGGGTCACAGTGCTAATGTACTGTAGGACACAGATTAACGAAGAAGATCCAGGCCCTTCAAGGAGCTCACAGACTCAGCAGTCAGAATCATGGATGCTGAGTTGAAGAGATAGGCGGTTAGGTGGCCCCACAACAGATGTCAGGGTTGGACTGTCCTGCAGGGAGTGGCATTTGGCCCAAAAGTCCAAGATGGAATCCAAATGTATGTTATTGAATACAGATCTGAATAGGAGTTTAGTGTATTAAAGAAGAGAAGGTTATCAAGGTTAATTAGTATGAATAAAGCAGCTCAGGAGGAAAATGGATGGGTCAAGGGATCTAGAAAAAGTCACTGTGATGCTTCAGAAAGATGACATTCTTATGACTGTAACATGAGATGAGCTAAGGGCTCAGCTAGAGATTAAGCAAAACTGAGACCTCATCAAACATAGAACCGCTCCTGCTTGCCCTGGGACTTACTCCCCATGGTACTGGTATAATAGAATTGCCACATACGAATGAATTAAATAGCAACTACGTGTGGAACGATGATCTCAGTAGAAATTTTGGAAGGCTTTGTACATCAGACAAAAGAAGAGCTCATGAAGGGAGGAAACTGGACTAAAAGAGGTCTGCTTACTTGAAAATCTCTTGGGTACTCAGACCTGTGGTATCTCCTACTGACGTTAACTCTGGTCATGGAAACTCATAAACTAAATGTTTTTAGGTCCATGTTGCCTCAATCTCCTGCTTATATCATGAGGGAAAAAAGAAAAGCAGATAAAGCACCCTGGAAGGAGGGGAGAAGGTCAACAAGTGAAATCACCCCTAGGATTTTGAAAGCTGGATCAGCCAAACTCCCTGAAACTCCTGATTTTTGAACTTGTACTGCCATATACAAGTTGAAGAGATTTTTTCTCTTTTAATTTCCTATATCTATTGCTTTCTATTAGCTTAAGCTTCAGGAGGGAGGACTAGATCCTTAAAAGGTAAATATGAACCTTAAATATGGAGACACAAATATTTAAGGGAGTATGACACACCTTCTGACAGTGACAGATGAGCCAAGAAAGAGGGCTGCGTGAGTCATTTTGCCTCAGACAATCTCCGGCACCTTCATCATCACAATCTCAGCCTGGCTTCATCAGCACACATTCGGTGAGTTAGTTTCCAGCCACTGTGCTATCTGCAAGGGTTAAGAAGATAAAACAAATGTTTCTGGGAGATAGGGATGGGATGAAGAAAGGGGGAGGAGGGAGATGGACGGAGACAACTGATGATGACACACATCATGACCAGTGGGCCCTGCGGCCAGCTCTGGCCCCTAGCCTGCCTTCTCCAGACACTTCCGTTGCCTTCCCCTAGATATGGCATCCAACAGAGTGGCAAAGGCAGTTATGCCAAAGGCTAATTTTATTGCTAGGAAAAGGTAGGATTTAAGTTCTCCGTGGTGACTAAAAATATCTGTGGTCCAGCATCAATAGCCAAAATCAAAAGAAGTATCTCAAAGGGGGAAATGAGTGATCAAAAACAGGAGATGAGAAATAGTCACTGACTTGTTTGCCACCAATGTTAATTACACATGAATGTGTTCACAGTTTGAAAGCATGCTGCATTCAGGAAGGTTTGACTGGTGCTGATCATTTCTGTGCCTCGCAGGGTCTCAGATCTACGACACCTGAACACACCCCCTGAGGAAGCTGTTCAGCTCTAACTCTTCAGGCCACATCAACCTAAAATGTCCCCGCACACAGAAATGGTTCTGGAGCAGCATTCAAATCTTCATTTCTCTTTTCCAGACCCATCAGAGGAGATCGCTGGGAAGATACATGAAGAAAGTTGCCAGTTGGCCACTTTCGTAGTTGGCCTACGGCAGGTCCAGAGTTCTACCAGAGTCCTTCCAAAGTAAGATACATTTAGCACACGTGCTTGTGGAAAATGCTGGATCTTAAATGCAACCTCCATTAACCCAATTATTGTTCATTAATCGTAGCTGAAAAGTCTGGAACCAAGAGAAACGTAAAGCTTTGCACTGAGGCAGTATGGTAGCCAAAGAGGATTATCTGAGGGGGTGATTATTGCAAGTTGAACTGAGATTATTGCCACTGAGATCCTGGATCCTCAAAGTGGGGTTCATGGACCAATGGCAGCAGCAGTATCTGAGGGCAGGTTGGAAATGCAGAATTTCAGGGCCCGCCCAAGACTGTGGAATCAGAATCAGATCACCTGGGGGTATTTTAACAAGACCCCCAGGTGATTTGTGTGGGTTTTCAAGTTTGAAAAGCCCTGCTGGAGATTCTCTTGAGGTGGTTATTTTCATTCATCTGGTTCTATTCTTAAAAGGAAACTATGTGAGAAGTAAAAATTTGCTCAGTAGGGCTAAAAATGTTAACCCAGAAAATGTGAAATTGTTAGTCAATATTGAAAAGTGAATGTGAATTTGCTCAGTCGTGTCCGACTCTTTGTGACCCCATGGACTGTAGCCTACCAGGCTTCTCCGTCCATGAGATTTTCCAGGCAAGGGTACCGGAGTGGGTTGCCATTTAAATGAGCCAGCAAAAGACAGATTGTAAAAGCAAGTATACCCTCTTCTGAGGTCAAAAGGTAGGTGCTACGAGAAGAATGGCTCTAATTATGAAGATGGGTATTTCAACACAGCCAACCACTGAATCCTACACCCTTCCACTTAATCCTCTCAGTTTTACACGAAAATGCCACATGGCTCTTTTGGCAGAGTTAGCTCCCAGATTTGCAGTGGGAATTAGACAAGAACATCTTCTCCTTCCTTTCCTCTGAAATGTGGGGAAGGGGGCTAGAGCAGCCACTTTTGAGGCCAAGAGGGAGCAAAACGGAAATGGGATGCTAAGATCCAAGTGCCAGAGGAAGCACAAGGCACAAAACCACAAGAGGGGAGAGGAGAGTGATGCCTTGCCAGGCAGCTGGGACCAGTTGGCAGGACGAGGTGGAGACTTGACAAGGTAGGAAGGATGGGAGTAGGGGATTGTCTTGGGGTGGGGTGGGTGGCTGCTCTAGACTAAAGCCACTATTTTAATTTTTATTAACCACTGCCTGCCATGAGAGCTACCACGTGCTTTGCCATGTTTTCAGAGGATGGCCACCCTCAGTCTGAGTCCCAGAGTGTGGATGTTGACAGTGTGGAGCAGAATCCCCAGTCAACCATGAAGCCTGAGCGATAAATACACTTCTGTCATTTGAAGTCACTAAGTCTCAAGTGTTGCTGGTTTCCAAAGTATTGCCTACCTATCCTGAGTGATACCAGCTCTCACACAGTCCAGGATATTCTGACAGGACCCTGTAGTCTTGGCTGATGCTTCTTACCCAATCCTGAAAGTGACTCTAAAATCTATATCTAAATTCTCAAGTTCATGTCTCTTCCTTGATGGGTGGTCCCAGCTAAAGAACTAGGGGAGGATGAGATAGATTCAACATGGCAGTGCAATGATGAAAGAGGTTGAAAAAAACATATGAAGATAAATTAATCCAGCGTCTCTGGGCAGGTCAGTGGATTTGAAAGTGTAGAGGGATGTGATCTTTAAGAGCATAAGCCAGGGTGGATGTTAACACATAGAACCAGACCTCATCAAAAGAGTGAAATCGATATTTTGTTGCCAGGATCCTCCCTCTGCTGCTGTTGCTAAGTCACTTCAGTCTGTCGGACTCTGTGTGACCCCATAGACAGCAGCCCACCAGGCTCCCCCATCCCTGGGATTCTCCAGGCAAGAACACTGGAGTGGGTTGCCATTTCCTTCTTGCTCTGCTCTTGCCTTTCTTCATGTTTTCCTGATCCCTCCTCCAACCCACACTGAAACTCCTGGTTTAATGTGTCCACCAATTCCTTTAAGCCTGTGTATGTCAACCAAAAGATTTGTCCCCCTTAAAAGGGTTGAATTTGTATACTCTTTAAAGACCTAACCATTTTTCAGACCTTTAACAATGATGACCCCTGAAATCCCTCAAATCCATGTCAACAGGCTCCATCTATCCCAAACTCCGACTTGTGTGCATGACATTCTGAAGGGATAAAAGAGAGGAATTCTATATCTAGTTAGTGTGGCTAAAAGAGACAGATGACTCAAAATTTCAACCCTGAGTTCTTCAGCCATAGATACAGCTGCTAATTAGACTGGGAGCAAGAAAGAGAATGGATTTAACTAAATGGAGGGTTGTTATTTTAACAAAATTCTTTATCAATATTGTAATTCTTTTTAGATCTAATCTCAGATTTTCTTTCATACTTTTTAGCCTTTTCTTGTTAGGATATTTATAATTTTCCCCAGATAATTATCATAACTCCTTTCATTCTTGAATTTCATACCACTCAAATGCCCACCAATTTTCCCGGTTGGTTCAGATGCCTTGAATTCCAAGAGAATAGAATTGGCAAAAAACAAACATCCCAATGTTTGAGAGCAGAGCGTGAATGATTTTTTAAACAGTGGTAATGTGAGTTCAGTCATCCTCAAGGATCATGCAGTTTAAGCAATGACATTGAAGTATTAATTTGAGGGGTGAGGCGAAAGAAATACTACCCTCATTATTTTCCTAATATCTGTCATTTTCATAAGGTATTCTTTGGCACACACAGATGACCCTGGGGCAGATCAAAACTGAACTCTACAGCATGTATTGGCCAAATGGTGCAGTTTCCATTTCGTGTGTGCCTTCTACATTACTTGTCAAATTAGACATGCTAGCGATATCTGTAACTACATGTTGCAAGCAGCCTCACTGCAGTTTGAAGCACACCTAGATGCTTATCAGACTTCAGGGAATCCCTGTGAACAATGCATTCAAATCTCTTCTAATCTTGGACTTGGAGGCTTGGGGTAGGTTCTTTTATAATGCTAATATAATTTCTAATTGTCTCTGATAATTTACAATGCTTTTTCAAAAGGAAAAATAGTGGAAAGCTAATCCCTAGGGGCCCGGGAGAACCAATTTCCAGTTTTACCAAGTTTCTTTTGTGCTAATGGTATCTTCGCAAGCTGTACCAAGCATGGGGCCAGTGGGGGTCAAACAAAGCTTTAGATCTAGGCTATCTAGGCTGTTGTCAGAGTCTTGTGCCTCAGCTTCCCCTCCAGCCTTTTTTAGACTATCCTGCACCCATGCTCCTTCCCCAACCCCGAATACTTCCACTGTGTTGCCGTCAGTCTCCTTCCCTGTGCTTTAAATATATACGCATTTATTGAACACCTGTTATGTGTCTGGACTGTACTGCAAAGACAAAAGATTCCCAAGGTGGTCACAGTAAAATGAGGAACACTGATACATGAAGACATGATTCTAAAACCTGGGGTGACTGCATTGTTGGTGATAGAGCCAGTGTACTATAGAAGTACTGATGAAGGAACCCAAACCAGCCTGAGGGGGTTGTGTACACATGCACATAGATACCTGTGTGTTTTGAAGACAGGGGATTTGACAGGCACCGTCAGTGCCCCACCCTTAACTCCTGGAACCCTTTTGCCATTCCTTCAGCTTCAGGCTGCTTTCACTCCCAGCAGCCAATGCTGTCTCTTTGTTGGAAGACAGCTTTCTGGCTGCAGGAGCCCACTTTGTGCACATATACAGAGAACTGAAGTCTGGGAATTTACTTCCCCATAGGCAGCCCTATGACTGACAGCTGTGGGGACCCAGGTGCCTCAGCCCCTTTGCCCCCGATCAAGAGGAATCTGATGTGTCTCCTCCTCTGCCTCCTAAATTCCCCAGGGAGATGGAGCCCACGTGGCTGCCATGACAGCAATGCATCCTTGCTTGTTCTCCTTCCCTTCCTCATCCCTCTGCCACACTTCCCTGTTCCTTTTTCCTGGGAACACCTACTAATAAATGCACATGAACTGCATCTCGGGGCCGGCTCCCAGGCTACTCAAATGAAGACAGGGAGAGTGAAAAAGAGACATCTTCCTTGAGGATCCATCTAAGCCAGGTCCTGAAGGAATGGAAGAATTTCTCAAGATGAAGAAGATGAGCGTTTCATGCCAAGAGAGGATGAAAAGGGAGCGCTGTGGAAAGCAATTCAGATGGCATGAATGAAAAACAGCCTGGAGCACACAGAGAGCTAAGACCACATCCTAGAGCAGACAGTCTGAGGACAGGGTTGGCCAGGGATCAGCTGGCAGGCACCACATCATCAAAAGCCTGATGCATTTGGTGTGCTGGAGCAGCTAGCAGCCACTTGTTAAATATTCAAAAATGGTGAGATCTGGCTGTTAAACTGCTGTAGCTTGAAATGGGCCATGGTGGGAGTAGTTACACTATGGGAATTTGCAAACACTACAAGCTAAGGCTTTATTTTCATACAACTGGTTTACCAGCATGCTACTTTGCCCTGCAGGGGAGCTTGCTTTTTACTTTATAGGCAGCAATGGGGGAGGACACTGACTTTTTAGCAGTGGAACGATAGAGTCAGATTTGTATTTTTTTATCTAACAATTGGATACTCATGTAGAGTTTAGAGAAAGAAAGGGGCCTAAACCAAGGCAGCGGTAGCAGACATGGAGGATGGGGGATAGATAGAATGAGAAATGTCTGATTGAATGTGACAGTTGGACAGTCTGACAGGGCAAATGGCTGAACTAGCCATCAGCAGAGCTGGAGAGTACAGGAAGAAAAGTGAATTGGGGTGACAAGTTTATTTGTGGAAATGTTGAATTTCAGAATTATAGTTCTCTCTCTCAGGCATTTAAGCTAAGACTCCTAAGGTGTCACATAGACTGTTTTTTATGTGACCCCATCTTGTATCCCAGTGGGCTTCCGAGGTAGTGCTAGTGGCAAAGAACTCACCTACCAGTGCAGGAGATGTAAGAGATGTGAGTTCAATCCCTGGATCAGGAAGATCCCCTGGAGAAGGAAATGGCAACCTACTCCAGTATTCTTGCCTGGGAAATCCCATGGAGAGAGGAGCCTGGGGGGCTACAGTCCATGGGGTCACAAAGAGTCGGACACGACTGAAGAGACTTAGCACACACAGCACACCTTGTATCCCTAGTTAATGGCCCTCCTTCTCCACATGTGACCTTGGATCACAAAGTCACACATTTATCCATTAACTCTTCCCTCCTTCGGGTGACTTCCAAGCTTTCCAGAAAGTTGGTCTGACAGACAGAAGACAATCTTAGCTTCCCTTCCTTGAATGAGGTGATAATGCCAAGATCTGGAGAATTAACCTCCAGCTCCAAAATACTCATCCTGTTTCCTATCAAGGACCTAGGGAATCTAAGAAACATGGTATTCTTAGAGGCCAATCATGGCCTTTGTTTCCTGAGGAAGCTTTGACCTTCACTACACTCCATTTCACAACATAGATTATGAACCTTTGCTTGCAGATGCAGATTTCACTCAAATTCCATAGGTATTTCTAAGTAATTTTTAAATGAAATGATGTAATAGACACGCTTAATTCCCATCAGCTCTGTCACCTCCAGGCCCCTACCTCAACAGAACTGGAAACGACAAACCAAACAGAGGCATTTTGAGAGTGAACTCTAAACGCAAGCTTCAGTACCTGCCTACTGTAAATATATTCATCAAAGGAACTCTGGAACTTGCCATAAGTTTATGCCATTATACCTATGTATGAAATAGATCAATTTCCCTAAACTAATACAGTCCAGTCATATTATCATTTGTTAGACACAATAAAAAAATCTGAGCTTGCAAAGTATGTAGCTGACCAAACAGATAACTTCAGTAATGGCTTCATTGTAAACTTTGAATTTTATCCTTAATGCTCCTTTTCAGCATAGTACTGACATTAGTCACCCTAAGAAAAGCATTGAGGGAAAAATACTCTAAGAAATGCTTTGTAATCTAGAAGGCTTTCATTTTAAAATCCAAAATCCCTGCACTAAGCAAATTTATAGAGAGAATTTTTCCATTTGAATTTTTACATTGTTTTTAAACACCTTGGGAAAATATTTAGAAAAAAATCAACACCTAGCTAGCTTTCAAAATGTAAATACTAGTTACTTTCATCTCCATACTTAGCTCAAAAATAACTGGATTATCTTTTGCCAGCATTCCTCAATACTCTTACACGGGAGCTAAGATAAATCATGGCACATTTAATATCAAAGAGTTCTTTTGGTGTTTACGAGTAGAGAATATATTTATTTATGAAACATTAGCAACATAAATGGAGATTGCTCTTAGGACATAATCATCTACTTTATATAAATAAGATGTGGCGACATGGCAACAAAAATACAGGATTCATTTAGATAAACATGAATACTTTGACATATTTGAATTTTTCTATTTAAATACATATCCTGTTAATTTCCAGACTTTTTAACATAAGAAGGTAACTTGGATTGGAATGATTCTGAAAAATATAAGCATTGAATATTTGAATTTGAATTAAGAGAATTTACTGATCACCTACATACTGCTTTTGGCTTTAGCTTAATGTTTATAGTAAGCAAAGAACAAATTGTTATTTCATAGTTGCATTATATATGTGTGTCTGTGTGTGTGTGTGTGTGTATCAACTTAATGAAGACATATGCTTTCTCTTATTTCAAAGTAAAATGAAAAGACACAGTCCAATCTAATACCTAGAAGGAATCATTGCACATTGGGCAAATTGTATCCCATTTCTTCATATGTAGAGAATCTCAAGAAAAGAGATTGCTGTGGCATAGTGAAAAGATCACTGGCTTCAGAGTCAACACAGCTAGGCTTGAGGGCTGGCACAATTCACTTTCTGAACAAATGGAAAATTAATATTAAATATTAAAACCATGAAAACAATGCTGTGAATATTAATATTTATGTTATATATTTAAAGTCCTGGGGATTATGCCTAATGCTGAATGAATAGTACCTACTCTACTTTTAAAAACCAACGGCAGGCTTCCCTGGTGGCTCAGTGGTAAAGAATCCACCTGCCAATGCAGGAGACACATGTTCAGTCTCTGACCCAGAAAAATCCCAGAAGCTGTGGAGCAACTAAACCCATATGCCACAACTATTGAGCCTGTTCTCTAGAGCCTGGGAACTGCAAATACTGAGCTCACTTTCCTAGAGCCCATGCTCCTCAGAAGAGAAGCCACGCACCGCAACTAGAGTGTAGCTTCCCCTTACCACAGCTAGAGAAAAGGCCATGCAGCAATGAAGACCCAATACAGCCATAAATAGATAAAACTATTTTTAAAATGGCTTCCCATTGCACTCACATTAATTAGTATGGTTCCGAAGATCCTTCAGGATCCAGTGCCCCTGACTTCTGATGGCCTCCTCTTATGTCCCTCTTGTCCCCTCCACTGATGGTCTCCAAAGTGATGTATGTGCACACCAGGAGAAGGATAGCAGCCACTTTTTGTGCCCTGGCTCTATCCTGCAGGACTTACAACTTCAGCATACATCAACCAATTCTAAATGGCAATGTTTACATCTCTTTGTCTCCGAGCTTTCTCCAAAGTTGCAGAAAGTCACTCAGCCTGTTCAGGCAGAAAGCTGAAAGTGTTGGAGGTTTGACATCTCCTGGGAACAGCCTTCAGCTAAGGACTGAGGACTGTTAAATACCCCAGTTTCATCATCCCTCAGGAGGGATCAATCTGAGATATCTTTCAAGGATTGTGAAGCATCTGAGATTCTCCCCTGCCTGTAAGCCAGCAGGTCAGCCTGCCACCGTTTCATGGATGCTGGCAGAAGACATGAGTCCCCTGGGTCAGAGACAAAGATCGTTATTACGCAGCACAGCAGGAAGCATGAGCTTCATGCGTCCATTGGTTTCCCGTAACACTCAATCCCGTGGGGGTGCTGTGGGGTAGCCCTAGTGGATGCTGTGCACACAGAGGGTCTGTGTCATAGCTGAAGGGCCCCAAGCTTAGAAATCCCAATCTTACAAGGGGCTGTTAGCAAACTTGCCCAACTTTTGTCCCAGAGAAAAGCACCTTTATTACATGATCAGGAAAAAAATCTGCCCTCTCCCCCTAGATGGAGACACTATCTTCCAAAGATGCTTTCATAGCAAACACAGAACAGTACAAAAGCTATCACAGATGGATCTGTTTTCTGTTCAGTTGCTCAGTCGTGTACGACTTTTTGTGACCCCATGGACTGCAGCATGCCAGGCTTCCCTGTCCTTACCCATCTCCCAGAGTTTGTTCAAACTCATGTCTATTGAGTCAGTGATGCCATCCAACCATCTCATCCTCTGTCTTTTCCTTCTCCTCCTGCCCTCAATCTTTCCCAGCATCAGAGTCTTTTCCAAGTTGGCTCTTTGCATCAGGTGGCCAAAGTATTGGAGCTTCAGCTTCAGCATCAGTCCTTTCAGTGAATATTCAGGGTTGATTTCCTTTAGGATTGACTGGTTTGATCTCCTTGCAGTCCAAGGGACTCTCAAGAGTCTTCTCAGCACCACAGCTTGGAAGATTCAATTTTTTGGCACTCAGCCTTCTTTATGGTCCAACTTTCACATCCATACATGATTACTGGAAAAAACATAGCTTTGACTATACGGATCTTTGTAGGCAAAGTAATGTCTGCTTTTTAATACACTGTCTAGGTTTGTCATTGCTTTTCTTCCAAGAAGCAAGAGTCTTTTAATTTCATGGCTGCAGTCACCATCTGCAGTGATTTTGGAGCCCAATAAAATAAAGTTTGTCACTGTTTCCATTATTTCCCCATCTATTTGCCATGAAGTGATGGGACTGGATGCCATGATCTTTGTTTTTTTAATGTTAAGTCACAGATGGATAGAAAGCCTATTGAGAATTGTCTGCCAGCAATGTGCCCTATACCATCATCACACTGCCCCAGGAGCACTGAGCACCATAGTGGTAACTCACTTTATAACATTCCTTCCCTTCTCTGTCTCTTTCTCTACTCTCTAACTGTGTTTCCTGAGATCACCTCCCAGATAAATGACTTGGAGATACATGAACAAAATTACAGTGTTATTAGGAAGGAAGAAAAGAGAAAATGAATGGTGGATCAGTCACTAACAAAGTCTACTACACTTTAAATTTCTCCTGCAGGAGTTAGAAACATTTATTTTAAGTATTGTGGTTAAGCTAACCTAAGAAAGTAAACAGAACTTACGTTAATTCAAAATACATAGTTTTCATTGAAATGCTTCTGGCAGTGTTACCTGAGCAACTGATTGAATTACCTCATGGGCACAGTTCAACTGCTAAGAAATTCACTGGTCCCAATCATTATCCAACAAAATAACTCTATCGGGCAACAAAATGGACTTTATGACATAGTCTGATTTATATGTTCTGAATAGAATTTAGTGACCCTATTATTACTCATGAGAAAACAAGATTTATTTCCTCATTTCAAAAAGTAGGATGTCCTTTATTTTTAAGCCACATGTTTTTAAGTGGTAATATTCACTTTAATTGTTTACATTTGAAATCTAGAAATACCATCTTTTTAGTGTATGGCTATAGTTCTACCCACAAACAAAAATAAAGATGTTTTCTGTTTGTTTCCCCTGATGGCATCTAGCTTTCTTGACTTCCAATTTTCATCCCTTTTACATCCTTCGGTTTTAGTCATGATGTGCTAAATGGCAAGATCTGTTCTCGGAAGAGTTGTGCTATGTTGCTTATGAAACCACTTGAGGAGAATGTTCTTCTAGTCCATTCTTTCTCAAAATGTGGTCTCTGGACCAGCAGCATCAGCATCACCTGGAGTGGAAAATCTTAGGCCCCATCCCAGACCTACTGAATCAGAAGCTTTGGGGGTGGGGCTCAGCCTTTCCTTGATAGATGTTCCAGATAATTCTGACAGATATTCATATGTGAGGATCACTGCTATTAGAGTCTACTCCAAAGTCCTAATTCCAGTAAGGAATTCCTCGTTGCTTCTAAGTCAAGGAAACCAGTTATCAGCAGCCTGATCATACAGATTGAGGTAGTTTCCAAACCAAACTTTGATTGTGCTGAGGGCAAATTACCTCAGAGACTATATCCCAATGTTTGTGAACTAGAACATGAACATTGAATCATCCAGTTTTAACCTCCTCCCTTTAATGAGCACTTTGAATTGTTTTGGTTTTAGTTTTGGTGTTTGGGGCTTTTCTGTTTGTTTTAGAAAGGTGACATTCTCCTCATTTCAGAAAGTGACATTCACATCTTCAGAAAGGTCTTTCCTGATTAACCCCATATTCCTTTGATGTGGCATTTCACTCTGTGATTCGATGTCCTATTACCATTTGCATATTCACTTTCTATGTTGTTAATCTGCATTCAAACCATTGGCTTTGCAAATGCTCCTGAGTAGGTTACATCCATCTGTCAGACTGGAGCTCATCATGGGCAGAGACCAGGATTTTTTCTCATCTCCTCAGAATCTGTTTGGCCTCCAAGCCTATGGTGGTCAAATGCTATGCCAACCAAACAGTGATGTGTGTGTGTGTGTGTGTGTGTGTGTGTTGTGTGTGTGTGTTGGCACAAGTCTTTTTAAAAAAAAAAGAAAAAGAGGAAGAATGAAGATAAACTATTCAAATTATCTTTATGCTATGCATTCAGGATCAGATTTTTCTAAATTTCCCACCATCTTGACAATGCCTGGCTCTCACCATCAATGTGAATGAAATACACATAAGAACTCAACAAGGCTAATTTTCTTCCAACTGACTGGCCAGAAGAAAAAGCCAATTCCTCTGTGGTAGCCACAGCTCTAGGTCCCCACCACAGAGGTGAGGCTAGGGTGGCCAAACAGTCCCAGTTTGCCTTGGACTAGGAAGTTTCCCAGAGTGCATGACTTTTAGTGCTAAAACCAGGAGAGTTCTGGGAGAACTGGGATGGCTGGTCACCCCCACTGAGGCATCTAATTCAGAGAACAATTAAAAACCATTATTAGGCTCAGCTTTCAGCCCACTACTCAGGCCAACTAGCCAACAAGATAGTACAATGATCAGAACCTCCCAAGTGCTTCAATGCTGGCACTCCCCAAGATAGTCCTCAGCAAAGCTGTACAGTATATAAAATATTCGGCTCCCCTGCCTTCCCCATTTTACAGCTTTCTTCACATCCCTGTCCTTGGCGTGGCCCCCAGTTTTCTGGGTCTTCCACCTTTTGCCTCTCTTCCCTGCCCCAACCCAATCTTGCCCACAGGAGATTTCATCCATAAAGGCTACTTAGAGCGGTGATGCTCAAACCTCAACACCCTTTAAAAAACATTCAGGTTGCTTTTGCAAAGCACTAATGCCTAAACCCCACAAGCTAAGATTTAGATTTATTTGATTTGGGGCAAATATAGGCATTGGTATTTTTTTAAAAAGCTCCTTTAATGGTTCTAATCAGCAGCTAGGGTGGAAAACCACTGGTTTGAAGCATTTCTTCTCAAATGTGGCTGCACATTGTAATCAACTATGAAGCTTTACTGATGTCTGGGGCCCACCCCAGGGAGTCTCACTTAATTGATCAGGGGCACAGTTTGGACTTCCTGATTGGTAACTACTCCTCAGGAGAATCTAATGTGTGGCTACATTTGAGAACCACTGATTGAAGAAGGCAATGGCACCCCACTCCAGTACTCTTGCCTGGAAAATCCCATGGATGGAGGAGCCTGGTGGGCTGCAGTCCATGGGTCGCTAAGAGTCGGGCACGACTGAGTGACTTCACTTTCACTTTTCACTCTCATGCATTGGAGAAGGAAATGGCATCCCACTCCAGTGTTCTTGCCTGGAGAATCTCAGGGACAGAGGAGCCTAGTGGGCTGCCGTCTATGGGGTCGCACAGAGTCGGAGACGACTGACGCGACTTAGCAGTAGCAGCAGCAGCAGATCTGACTTTGCCACTCGAAGTGTGATCCACCCACCAGCAACTTCAGCCTCACCAGGAAGCTTATTAGAATATAGACTCATGGACCCCACCCTACACCTACTGAAACCAAATCTACAGTCTAAAAAGATCCCCCAAGTGATTCTTATGCATGTTCAAGTTTGAGAAGCTCTGGTTTAGAGTGTTATCCACCTCCCAGAGCATGTAACAAGAACTAGAACCTTAACCAAAAGAAGAGAGCTCTCTTGCAAGAATTTTAGGCGTCAGACAGAAGGCAGGAAAGCAGTTTGGTAAAAGGAGGGTTTCCCCAGTCCTCTGAGTCATGTCCCCAGAAGCAGTCACCTACTCCTCCTACTCATAAGAACATTCTGGTGTTATTAAATGTCAGCTGCAGATATACATCTGGCTATGAATCAGACAAGGGGAAAATAGACACTGTGGAGGGTTAGAGCTTGTGTATGGGCTTCCTGGAAATGGCTAGCAGAGCTCAGAAACTGGAACTGGTATCAGAGTTATCCACAGCATTGTTATTTTAAAAAGAAAGATAGGTTTGAGCAAAGTGGTCTTTGTCCCACATTGAAAACGAAGAGTATATGTTGGGGGTGGGGGGATGACAAAAGAATAGCACTATAGAGACTGAAATTAACCCAAGTTAAAATTGTGCATATAAAGCAATTTTCCTCCAATTTAAAAAAAAAGAAATTATATGTATATCAGCAGGCAAGTTAGCAAATGTGTCTATGTCTAATATATTGAATCTACAAAAGATGCTAAAGTGAGAACCTAAGCAGAAAATGGTAATGATCTTTACTTACTTTAACAATGATTAAATGCTATTTATTTTAATTCCTTTGTTTTATTCTGAGCAGTCGAGTTGAAGGGCTCCTGAATGTCTGAGCTGCACCTTCGTTATAAGGAGTTCTATTCATCCCTTCTCTGTTTAGACTTATTCAAATTACACTTTATTTCCCAAATAGACTGGTGAGGGATAAAAATGCAAAACGCTGTTGTGAATCACCCCCCAATGGCTTTATTCTAAAAGATCCCACAGTGTAACCAAAGTTCTCTGTGGAACCAGTAACAGGGAAAGAGATGTCTACTGAAGTGAAATGGCCCTTAGTTTGGTCTTGGGGAGCAGCCTCCTGCTGGGTTCTATATGCTAACTCTTATACCATAGATTCCAACCCCAGGATAGTTATCATAGTGCCTTCCAGGATCTTCAGTAGCTCAGTGGTATCCAAGAGGAAAAGACTGACCCTGAGACAGTCAGTCAAATGAGAGGCTGGCATGCTGAACCCCAGGAGTGTGTGCAGTCCCACATGGATTTTTCAGGGAGCAAAAGCACAATCAGCTCCACATATATAAGAACCCAAGGAACTATGCACACCACACTGGAGCTACCAGTGATAAGTTGAAGGCAGAAAGCTTTAAAAATTCGGTTTAGTGGCTACAAGGGAGGGAGTTTGAATTCATCAGTTTGAATATATCTAAGAAACCAATGTTTTTGACTACACTCGTCACCTAGGCACTCAGCAATTACTATGAATTCAGACAACTTTGATAGTAATGCAATAATGCAATCTCTTTCTATTAGCATGAACATCTCTAGGGAACTTATTGGCAATGCAGACTCGAGGTCCCACCCGAGAATCTGCATTTTACCAAAGTCCCCAGGTGGTCCATATGCTCATGGATATTTAAGAAACACTGATACAGAACAGTGGTTGTTCAGTTGCCCAGCCATGTCCGACTCTTCATGACCCCATGGACCGCAGTACGCCAGGCCTCCCTGTCCCTCACCATCTACTGGAGTTTGTCCAAGTTCATGTCCATTGCATCAGTGATGCCATCCAGCCATCTCATCCTCTGACGCCCTCTTATCCTTCTATGAACAGTGATTACCAATCCTAGATGTGCATTTGAATGACTTAGGGAGGCTCTCAAAACTGTGTCTATCCAGGCCCCAGCTTAAATTAATGAAAGCAGTCTTTGGGAGGGGGACTTAGTCACCCCTGTGTTTTAAAAGCTCCCCAGGTATCTCTGATGAGCAGCTAGTTTTGAAAGCTGCTGCCAAGATATGTAAAATAAGGAGCAGGGCTGTTTTTCAGGGTATCATTCTCTCTCTCTCAGTCTCTCTCTCTCTCCATGAAATATTGGCATCACAAGTATGCTAATTAAACTCACAATTAAAATTTAAAGTCCTTTTCCATAGGCAGCCACATGGGCATGACATGGACCCATGTCCCTGTCCATCACCTCTTCAGCCCTCTTCAATAGATAGAGCCAAAAAAAACTATTGTCTCTACCCAGAATGCTCTGTGTGACCTTGAATGAGTCACCCTGTCTGAGCCTTAGCTTAGTCTTCTTTCAAGTGAATATAATCTTATAGAGTCTTTTTGCCTCTCAAGATGACTATATGATAAAAGGGAATAAGATGAGCAACTGGCCTGGTTCAGCACTCATATCCCAGAATACCTCTCAGTCACGGATGAAAGAGGGTGGTTGGTCACTGAGGGGGAACCAACGTGAATCACTAAGACAGACCCAGAGAGCATTGCCAATGTAAGATTGGACCTGGCTATCAAGACAGAACTTGCTAAGGAAAAATTAAAATTGTCAAGCTGATCTGAGATGCAAAGAGTGCAAATGGGGAACCTAGCAATTGCTCTTGAACCAGGAGAGCCCCTAAGAAAGAGGAAACTGTATTTGCGAGTCTTGTTAAAATCTGATAAGCCATGTCAGTTGTTATAGACTCAAATCCAGCCTACACAGCAAAGACCAGGAATTAAAGGGTATAAGCTCCTGGCTGATAGGAATGTTAATGATAGAAAGCATCCCCTGTAGCCTGAAGCACCATTAGTAGGAAACTGTAAAGCATTTAGAAAAAGCAGACTTTCCTGGTGATCCAGTGGTTAAGACTCTGCACTCCCAATTCAGGGGGCACTGGTTTGACCCCTGGTCAAGTAACTAAGATCCTGCATGCAGCAAGGCACAGCCAGAAAAAAGAAAAGCATTAAGAAAAACCCATAGAAAAAAATTTTCCAGTCTTGCAGAAAAAGAAGTCATAAGCTTCACATTTGTTTCAAGCATGCCTTCAAGGATCATGATCTGAAAAGTACAGCCTACTCCCTGAGCTGCTAGGGGTGGTGGTGGTGATGGAGCGTGTGCCTACCAGAGGCGGTGGATCCTCACAACTCCAAAGAAACGGTGTCTTTAGGTGAATCATTATTACAATGAACCACTTTATGGGTTTCCACCAAGACCTACTGAAGAAATCTCTCACGGCCAGCTCTACAAAGAATTCTCATGACCCAGTGGCACTGCTAGGAGCATAGTTTTTCATTGTATCCCTGAGAATAAATCAGGCCTTGACTTGAAAAGCAGAAATCCTGGCCTTGCTATGACTATTGCAGTAGCCTCCCAGCTCATCTCCTGAGTTTACTCCTGCCTCCCTTTATTCTCTGATCTTTGAGTCCAGGTGACACATCACCACTCTGCTGCCAGAAACTCTTCAGTGGCCACACATTGCCCTCAAGACAAAGACCAAAACTCTGAACAAGGCCCACAGGGCTCTGTGTGAACTGGTCTTTATCTTCCTTCCCAGCCATGTCTCTTACCTTCCTCTCCCATGTACTTGCCATGGTTGCTCAGACACAGAAATCAGTCAGCTCCCTCTTCAACTGTTCAGGGAAGCTCCCATTGCCTGCCTAACCCCACCAAAGCTCGATCTCTAATACATATTATTACAACACTGTTCCTTCCCTTCTGGGATGTCCCAGTTGATAATTACACATTGTATGTGAAGATTCGATTAATGTTTCTCTTTCTATGGACTATGGGCTATAGTAGCACAAAATTGGTGTTTTCTCTCCCTCTTGAACTGTGGTGTTGGAGAAGACTCTTGAGAGTCCCTTGGACTGCAAGGAGATCCAGCCAGTCCATTCTGAAGGAGATCAGCCCTGGGATTTCTTTGGAGGGAATGACGCTGAAGCTGAAACTCCAGTACTTTGGCCACCTCATGCGAAGAGCTGACTCATTGGAAAAGACTCTGATGCTAGGAGGGATTGGGGGCAGGAGGAGAAGGGGATGACAGAGGATGAGATGGCTGGATGGCATCACTGACTCGATGGATGTGAGTCTGAGTGAACTCCGGGAGTTTGTGATGGACAGGGAGGCCTGGCATGCTGCGATTCATGGGGTTTCAAAGAGTCGGACACGACTGAGTGACTGAACTGAACTGAACTGAACTCCCTCTTGTATGCCAGATCTGTAGCAACATAATGGCACATAGTAAGCACTCCAGAAACATTTGTCAAAGTAAGGGAGGAAAATAAGAAAGGGGAGAAGGAGAGGCAGAGGGAGAAAGTTAGGGGTGTTGATATTTTTATCTTTTGTAGGGAAAATGTACTTTAATAAAAAAAAAAAAAACTATGCATTGTCTAGAGCAGGGATGGGCAAACTATTCCCATAAAGGCCAAATAGTAAATATCTTCAGCTTTGCTGGCCATGGAGTCTCTGTGACAACTACTTAACTCTGCCATTGAAGTATGAAGGCAACCATGGGCAATCCATAAATGAATGTGCTATGTACTAATAAAACTTTGTGGACGCTGAACTCTCGATTATCTAGAGATAGACACAGAGGAGAAATACAAGCAGTTCAAACGTTTTGCCCATTTTTGTTGGGTTATCTTATTTTTGAGTTTTAGGCTTCTTTATATGTCCTGGATACAAGTCCCTCATCATATATATGACTTGCAAATATTTTTCCCCATTCTGTGGCTTGTCTTTTCATTCTCTAATAGTGTCTTTCAAAGAACAGAAGTTTTTAATTCTGATTAAGTGCTGCTGTTGCTGCTAAGTCACTTCAGTCGTGTCTGACTCTGTGCGACCCAAGAGACGGCAGCCCACCAGGCTGCCCCGTCCCTGGGATTCTCCAGGCAAGAACACTGGATTGGGGTGCCATTGCCTTCTCCGGATTAAGTGCAAGACTTAGTATAAATACACAGTAATCATGATACTGATACTGGTATCAACATAAATAGATTAATAGAACAAAACAGAGTCCATAAATAGACTCACACGTGTACGGACAACTGCTTTTAACAAAGGTGCCAAGGGTATTCTTCTGCTGAAATAATCATATATCCATATGCAAACACTGAACTTCAACCCATAATATGCTCCATATGCAAAAATTAACTGAAAATAGATCATAGACCTAAATGTAAAACCTGAAATTCTAAAACTTCTAAAAAAAAACAGAACAAAATATTTGTGTCCTTAGGTAAGGCAGATTTTCTACAGACAACACTAAAAGTACAAGCCACACAAAAAAAAGATAAATTAGTTTCCAATCTTTAATATTACAAAAAAAACCACTGCAGTGCACAACCTTGAATATATGCCACTCTACATATGTGCAATAATATCTAAGGGAGAAATTGCAAGAATTCCAACCAGGCTGAAGTCAAGTATTGAATGACAGCAAGCTAGAGACTGTTCTTCCAGATGAGCTCTTGATGTTGGGGTATCCTATGTGTTGGTTGAATATAAAACAATATGGTTTAACAATCAGCCAAGTCGATCATAGGGATTCATAATTTTTTATGAACATTAATTAATGTGACTAGAAGGCCAAGGGACCACCCAAAAGCAGGGCCAACATTCTTCTTGAGGAATAATATTGGGTCACCACTAGCTCACAGAGAGTAGACAGAAAGGTCCCAAATTCTAGACTACGATAAATTAATCCTGAATAAGTTTAAAGCATGTAACCAAACACTTCCTTGGCTTTAACAAAAGTTCTGAACTATTTAATATGAATGTTTAAGATTGAGCAGCATCATTTCCTACAATAACTTTCAAAATAAATTGGTTTTGAAATGTATGCCCAGAGATCTGAGTAAGCTGATATGCAACATAGGCTTGCTACCTACAAATTATTAAAATATTGGTTAAAATGCTACCCTAAATGATCATTTTGTTTTAAAAGAGTCACCTGTAGTTCTTTGGCTTATTGATAATTAGACAGTATGGCTAAGAATTTATCAAAGCCACTTTATGATACTAAATCCAGGGGAATACTTTTCTTTTTCTTCTTTCCTGTCATGGTCCATGATAGTTAAGAATAAGAAAAAGAGATGTATCTTTTATTTTTTAAGTTTATTGGTTAGTGGATTTTTGTGTAAGATTTTCATGTGAATTGCAGAAAATTTTCTAAATAAGAATAAGAAAAAATTGAAAAGGAAAATGGAAATGAAAAGAAAGCTGGGGTAGTGATATTCATATTCAACAAAATAGTCTTTCAAAGACTATAACAAAAGACAAGGGCATTTCATTATAATAAAGGGGTCAATCCAAGAAAAGGCTATAACATTCGTAAATATTTATGTACCCAACATAGGAGCACCTAAATATATAAAGCAAATAGGAGCAGACATAAAAAATTCACTGTAATACAATAATAATACAGGACTCTTAATACCTTACTTACATCAGTGGACAAATCATCCAGACAGAAAATCAATAAGGAAAAATTGGCCCTTAACAACACATTAGGCCAAATGGACTTAATAATATGAAGAACAATTTACAATAAGCATATCTTACTTTAATAATCAGAAATCTCATTTCAAACATTAAGGTTATCTTTTCACAAAGGACAGAGAGGCAAAGATGGAAGGCAAGAAGAGAAACAGATACAAAACTACCCCGGAAGTGATAATAGCAACTGTTGGCTAGACCTGGACTGTCATCTTTCTCTTGTTAAAATTAAAATATTCATAAATATCCAAAGGACTTGTACCAACAACTCATGTTTTTAGTTGAATTAACATTGAATAAAAGTTCATTCCCACTTCCCAAAATAATTTTAAAAAACATTAAACCATTGATTGTTTTCACAATTCCAAAACATAAAATCTATATATAGAGTTGTTTAAAAGAATACTAGAAGCACAATAGGGCATGTTTTAGGAACTACTCCTCAGTTCTGCCTGTGTGACTTCTCTGTCTTGTGCTGAAATCACCAGGAAGACTCTTATGTCAACTCAGGACCCAGGACCTATTAGGTTTTTAATTTTAAAACACCTGTATGGAAAAAATAAAATAAAATAAAATTCAAGCACCTTAATTAAGATTACATTTTCAAAACTCCCTTGTTGGTTTTCCATTTAAGGGCCTTGTGAAATTATTTTGAGTCATGTACAAAATGAAAAGAACTAGGAGGCTAATTAGCATAAAATTCCACTTTCTCTCTAGGGTGAATACAAGGTGACTTGTTTTAAAGTAACTCTAAAGAAGGCCATCCAGTGTTAAACCGCCTATCTTTATGAGATCATTTTATTTACGAAAGATGTTTTATAAAATAATCATAAAAAGATGGTACCTAGGGAAATGATATTGTATCTGTGTTATTTTTTTTTTTAATTTGAAAATGAGCAAACTCATTTCAATTACTTTGGAGTAGAAATGCATTGAAATTATATTCATGTAAGTTTGACTTTAAAACCATGCAAATATTCTGTAAAGCAAAATTAAATCTAAAAGCAATTCCTAAAATATTCAAAAGTAAAATTACACAAGTCAACATAACCATATATTTGCTGCTGCTAAGTCGCTTCAGTCGTGTTCGACTCTGTGCGACCCCACAGACGGCAGCCCACGAGGCTCCCCCGTCCCTGGGATTCTCCAGGCAAGAACACTGGAGTGGGTTGCCATTTCCTTCTCCAATGCATGAAAGTGAAAAGTGAAAAGTGAAAGTGAAGTCGCTCAGTCGTGTCCGACCCTCAGCGACCCCATGGACTGCAGCCTACCAGGCTCCTCCGTCCATAGGATTTTCCAGGCAAGAGTACTATCTAGCTGTGTCATAACTAGGCAAAGAGAAACTATTCCAAGTGATTTTAAAACAACAGTTTGACTCCCTCATCCTTGGTGAGATATGGCCTAATGACAAAAAAAAAAAAGTTAAATTTGAATTTCAGATAAGCAACGAAGCATTTTCTTAGTAGAAGTAAATTCCAAATATTGGAAGGTACATACTCAAACTACTACGGGTACTTATTTTTTAAAAGTATTCATTGTTCCTTTAGTTTCTGATTTAACTGGGTGGTGGTGGTGGTGTTGTTTTCAATTTGGAAACCTTCCATTGGGGAAAACTAGATAAAGAATAAAAGAAACTTCACTCTTTCATTTTTTCAACCTTCTATGAATCTATAATGATTTCAAAATGATTTCTTTAATTGAGAGAATAGAGTTTGAAGAGTAGTCGTTTCACGAAATGGGACTCTCAATCATCTCAAACTACCTATAGCTGAAGAAGAAAAATGATACCTAGCATATTTTTGTAATAGTAAATGCAAAGAGTCAGTAGTCCTGAGGTAAGACCTGACATGAAATGATTTAATATAAGGGCAAGATGAACTTAACAAACTGTTCTTTACAAATGAAATGCTAGAAAGTGGGAAGAGAAATGGACAGGAAGACGTTTCTCTGTCCATGGTACTGGACTGACAATGAAGAGATTCTATTTCAATCCAATACAGATGTATCTTAATTTAAATCACAGCTTGGATCATTGTAAAAAGCATGACTTGATCATTTTTTCCTTTAAAAATCCTTCTGCAGACCTGGAGTTGCATAAAAGGCAATAACAGCAGAAAGAATTTTAAAATGAGAGTTGGGAATGTAAGAAAATCTCTTCCAGAAAAACAAACATTGTTTCTTATCATTGATATAATTTTTTTCTTCAATTGAGGAATTGTTTTTACAGAATATCAAGCTGTTTACTCTGAGTCATTTCAACACCAATCTGAAGTGGGGAAATAAAAATAGCAGTGCCCTCCTTCCTAATCTCAGCCACATTTTCAATTAGGGGGAAAAATTGAAGAATCAACTTTCTTTTTCCCAGCTTTGGGGGAGGGAAGTAAGGTAAGGAGAGAGTACTATGAGAGTGGACAAAAATATCACAGCACCAGAACACATGGTGAGTGGGTAGAGTGGGAGAACACTACAGAAATGGATATGCATGACCTCACCATGAGCATCCCTAAAATATCCTGTAAAGATGGAAGGATTAACAGCTTATTCAACACTGTGTGTACAGATGCACAGAGCAGACCAAGAGCTCAATAATCATTCCTTGCCTGACAGATTTTTCATTGAAAACTGGTGCTTAAAACTCAAAATAGTTTTGCTCAGATAATTAAATGTTTTAAAAGTATATTTTCCACTTAGCAACATGCTTTAAGCAAGTTTCTCCTCTTAAAACCAGTGTAACTAAATCCTCTACCCAATATACGGGTACTACTTTTCAGAGAATCACCAGAAAGGGGAAGTCAAAGGTTTTCGTGGTTAACATTGAACAAAAATTTCAACCATAAAAGATTATCTAGTGCCTGCTTTCTGCTTAGCACTGAGATAGATAGTAGGAATTTATAAAGATGAAATAATACACAAACTCACCTACAACAAGCTTATATCCAATTTGGAAAGAAGACAAAAATCATGCAAAAGTGAAAACTTCATTTAAGAACTTTAAGGATTTGAAAGTTGACATCTTAATAAATATTTGCTTCACACTTCCTAGCTTACAGAGTACTTCCACATATTCTACCATCTGATATGCACAATAGCCCTGTGAGGTAAGAGGTTTTGTTAAGCCCCTGAAATCTACAGGAATTCAGCTTTGGAGAAGAAGCCAAAATATTCCTAAATAATTCTTCAAGTGGTATTAATTGATTTGATCTAGGGACTCACAGAGCCATGGAAAGTAATTGACCTCCTTGGAGGCATATTCATATCTCCAACAATACACTGCCCAATCTCTGATACCAAGTTGACGCTCAATAAATGCCACTGAAGACAAGCTGCATTAATAATAAATGTCACATTTGAGAAAATTATGAGAACAGCATATTCCTCAGTGTGGTATCTATCTGTGCTTGACTCAGTGAGCAGTTTATATTGAATTAAGTTAAACTGGTAGGAGACTGACCCTAATAATAGAGTGCTTACCACATGCCAGATACTGTTCTAAGTCTTCTGTACGTATTATCTCATCTTAACCTCATGACAATATTTTTAGTTATAAGCTGCTATTACGCCTATTTTTCAGAAAAAGTAAAGTGACCTCAGGCAAGTTAAGTAACTTATCCAAAGCAATACAGGTATTAAGAGCTTGTGATCATTTCATTATTCACCTAGTAGACCATAAAGCTAATAATCACTTTAGAAATTTGGTGAGAGATATTGCCTCAGGATGAAATGGTCAGAATACATACTATGCCAGAAAAAAAAATAGAAAACAGGCCATCAAATTAGCTGTCAAATTTGATAAAGTGAGAAACAGGCCCTCCAGGACAGTAAAGAAGAATGATCAAATTCACAGATAGAAAAATCAAGCAAGGGAAGTATATTTGTTAAGGTCAGTAACATCAGCAACTGTTAACAACCAGACCCCAAAACCTCAATGGCTTAGTAAGTTTATTTCTTGTTCATGTGAAGCCCAAAGAGTATATTCCTAGGTGTAAAATTGCCTTCCATATGGTCTTCTGATACCCAGACTCCTTCCATCTTGTGGCTTTACCAGCTTCAAAATCTTGGTGTTTACTGCGGGGTCCTCTGCACCTTGCTGGGAGGCAAGGGAAGAGAAAGCATGGAGAGGCATTCTAGAAATGTATATACAGAAAGCCTGGAAGTTGCTCACTTCACTTCTACATTTATTCCACTGGCCTAAACTCAATGCTATGGCCACATATAACTGCAAGTGAAGCTTAGAAATGTAATCTAGCAGTGTACCTGGAAAGAAGAGAAAGCATGGTAATCTAAACTAAAGGATGCAAAATGGGCCTTCTTCCACGTTCCATAGAAAGCTCTTATTCTTACTGTTCTGGTCTAGTCTTAGGTGTCATTTATCACTGACCATAATGGTGAGAGTTGACTGAAAGGGTAGTAATCAAACATAATACCTACCCTACAGTTAGCAACCACCTACAGTCTGTTCCCTGAATATCTATTTTCCTCCAAAATTGTGTTCTCATTTGGGAAAATGTGACTTCTTTCTGCAACATAATGGACATACAAATGTTACCTAGTCAAGGGAACTCTGCCCAAAACCCAAGAGGAAAAAAGCTGGAAGAGGAAAGGTTATGAGTACATGGAAACTAACCACATGAAAGAGAATTTCATTTAAATTAATGAAGTGAAAGTGTTAGTCCCTCAGTCATATCCAACTCTTTCCAACCTCACGGACTGTAGCCCACCAGGCTCTTCTGTCCATGGGATTTTTCAGGCAAGAATACTGGAGTGGGTTGCCATTTCCTAATCCAGGGGATCTTCCTGACCCAGGGATCGAATGCATGTCTCCTGCATTGTAGGCAGATTCTTTACTGTCTGAGCCACCAGGGAAGCCCAAAATTAATTGAAGAACTAAAAGACAATCAAGAATGTTTGTAATAGGTATAGCGTGAGTGCGTGCTGAGTCACTTAAGTCGTGTCTGACTCTTTGCAACCATATGGACTGTAGCCCACCAGGCTCCTCTGTCCATAGGATTCTTGAGGCAAGAAACTGGAGTGGGTTGCCATGCCCTCCTCCAGATGTTCTTCCCAGCCCAGGGATCAAACCCACATCTCTTAGTCTCCCGCTGTGGGACACAGGTTCTTTACCATTAGCGCCACCTTGGAAACCCCAGTCTGTGCCAAATGTGTACATAGCACATACAGAGTGCTGTTCACATACAGAGAACATGCCAAAATATTTTATTCAATGGATAAGTGGGGAAAATTTGCAAAGAGAAAGAGGACAGAGAGTTAAAGATTCACCTGTCACCCTAAAAATAAGGTAATGAGAGATTCTAATACAAATATGATTGACCAAGACACTGGATTTAGTATTATATGACAAATATAGCTCGAGTGGGGAATATAAATTCTTCCCCTTTACCATATCATTACCCATTCCCAAGGATTGCTCAAGGTATCACAACAAACTTCGAAAAGATCACAACACTAAGTCTGGGAAAGCCAAAACTGATGTCTTAATTTGTTTACCTCATTTCTTCCCATCTCATTCACTCTTTCACAATGTGGCTTCTCTACTCACCACATCATGGAAGCCACTTCATTCAGTTCACAAGTGAACTCCATCTTGCCAGATCCAGTGGTCACCTCTCTATCCTCAAGCTTAGTATCTTCTGAGTGACAACACAACTGATCACTTCCTTCTTGTTGAACTAACTTCCTTTCTCAGTTTCAGGGACATCACACTTACCCTGATTGGTCCCTCCGTTGCCAACTCATCTCCAAATGTTTATAAGCCCCAGATACCTCTTCTCTGTCTTACCTTGATGGACTCATGCAGTCTCATAGCTTTAAATACCATTGATATTCAATATGCCCAAACTGTATTTTCTGCTGCTATGACATCTTCCCTGGGAAGTCAGGCAGACTGCTCTAGAAATTCCTCTGAATTAGTTACTTAGACCAAAGACTCATAGACCCCCTCCCTTCACAAAATCCATTTCTGTATCTGACTTTCTCATTTTGGTAGATGGCACTAGCAATCACCTAATTGGTCAAGCCCAACCCTGGGATCACCCAAGTTTCCTTGTTCTTCTTCAACCCCCACAACCAATCTGACAGCTTGTCCTTCCAACTCTACCTCTAAAACACCCCAAATCTGTCCTCTGGCACAGTTTTCCCCTGGTTCATGCCACCAGCACCCTCACCACCAACATCTCCTAGCAGATCTCCCTGCTCTTGCCCCTTTCTAATTTCCACTCAGAAGGCAGAGTGATCTTTAAACCGTAAATCAGATAATGTCATTACCCCCATTTAAAAGCCCCTCATGACTTCCCATTGTTCTTAAAATCCAAGCTCCTAAGCATCACTGAAAAGAGCATCTACCTTCCTAAACTCATCTCATGAAACTTTTCCCCACCTCACTGTGTTCCGACCACACTAGCCTTCCTTATATTCCTCAGCCAGATCAATTCTCCAAACTAGCCACGTTTTCCAAACTAGCTCCTATTGCATTCTATCTCGTTACCCTGCTTATTTCAGTGCTTCAACAACCTGAACTGTCTAATGTACATGTTGGTTTCCTTGTTTATTATTTGTCTCTTTCACTATAAGAGCAGAAGCTATAGAGTTACTGCTATAACTTTAGTATCCAGCCCTGATAGCTTATTGAAGTGATCCTCAGTAAGAAGCTGTTAAATGAATGATTCAAAATAAGTAGCAATTTGAACACAATGAGAATGGAAGAAATGTAGGTCTCCTTGGCCACCTGAATCTTCCACCAGTACTGTCTTTTGACCAAGGTTTGAAATCTGCTGAAATCTCATGAGGGAGAGAACTCTGAACTGCTGTCAGGAAGTGGTGATCCAAATAAAAGTTTAAATTGAGCTATTCTGGTGTGAAGGAGGGTCATCAGAGAAAAGAGTATGGAGTCAGGAAATTGTTGATATGTGCCACTGGGGCTCAGAGAAGCCAGAGCGGGTGAGGCATGGAAATCACAAAGTAAAAGTTTTAGAACCACCACTCTTGGCTTTCACTTCCCAGCCCACAATAACCACCAAAGTGCAGTCTTTCTATTTCCAGGGTTCTATTTCTAGGCTGTAAGAATGGAGCAAATTTTAGAGTATTACAGACTTTCACAGGAAAAAGAAAAGATTACCTAAAAATATTTTCACCTTTGCCAAGAACTGCTTCCAAACACAAACCTTAGCTTGTCACACCTGCCCCATTTCCCCCCTTTTCCCTTCTTCACTACTACCTCTTCCCTCATTGCACCAGGCACATCTGGTACCACAAGAATTAGCTAACATGTCCCAAGTAATTTGAGCTCTTCAAGCGGAAACTGTTCCAGAAATAAAAATAAAGTGCTAAACAGTTACAAGTCGTTTCTACCAGAATTATTGTTGAGATTTTCTATTTTTCTATTTTTAAGTTGTCACCCTTATGTTTTATGGAAGAGAATGCCAAAGCATGTGATATTTCACCATATGATTCGTTCTCAAATAAGAGACACAAAGCTAGTATTACCTGGAGCCACATTTTCTATTTTCTCTTGAAAATATGCACCAACCTAAAAGAAGAACAAAAACTTCTTCTCTGTCCAAAGAGTCTTACAAGTTAGATTCAAACTCTCTTTGGCATACAGGTTTTAGGTATTACATTTCCACTTCCATTCAGCTACCGTGTACTAAGTACCTACTGTGTGCCGGGTTCAATGTTAAATGCCTTTACACTCACTTTATTAAATCTTCATAGCCATCCTCTGAGTGGGATATTATGGCTCCATTTCAGAGGTGGAAAATTTGAAAATTAAACTATAAGTAATGACCATGTTTATAAAGGCCATGGAAGATAGGTAGATAGATATAGATAGATAGACAAAGACAGACTCTGGCAATTGTGCGCTTACAATATGTAGTGGGCAGAATAATTGCCCTCCCCCCAAATGTCCTCATGTTAATCCCCAAAATTCTGAAAGTGTTGCCTCAGTAGTAAAAGAGATTTTGCATACTTGACTAATAAAAGATAGCCTGTATCATGCAGGTGATCCCAATGTATTCATAATAGTCCTCATATAAAAGTGAGGTAGGTGAGTTTATCGAGGAGTTGTGATGATAGAAGCAGAGATGGTGGTGATAGAATTGCTGAAGGGAGCCACAAACCAAGGAATGCAGAAAGCCTCTAGAAGCTGGAAAAGGCAAGAAACAGATTAAACCTCCAGAAGGAATGCAACCATGCGAACATCTAGATTTTATCACTTGAGACTCATTCTAGACTTCTGACATCCAGAAATCTAAGGGTATAATTATGTGTTTGAAGCCACCAAGTTTTAGGTTATTTGTTGCAGCAGCAATAAGAAAAGGATACACTGTACATTCTTTCAATATCTAACACATGTTCTTAGATGTTTAACTATGGGACTGTAGGCTTCATGTGTCCTGACCATTTCCACATCTTCAGTATCTCTCACAGTACCATCTGCCTGTTCTTTGTGCTGGTGGTGATTCCTAATGATAATTCAGACCCTACAGAAAACCCAACAGCAATCCAAACCATACCTGGCATCATTCATTTTCACAGCAAGGGAAGGAAATTATGATTTAAATCAAATTAGTTGCTTTCTTTAATCACCTGTGTAAATATTTCTACTCCTTTTTCCAAAAATGGATCTCTAAAACATCAGATTATTTAACTGGAATTAGAAACTGATAGAGAGATGTCAGTAGGCCTTCCTCAAGGCTCGTCCGGATCCCTCCTCGGGTTAAGCTACATCATGAGAAGGCTACTTGCTTGGCCTACCGTCCCCTCACTCTACAACTGTCTTTATAGAATATTTTAACAGTAAACACAGGCTTTCAGTGAGGGCTAAGGAAGAGATAAATTTTTTAAATACTATTTTTAAAATAAAATGTTTAAACAAATCTTCTAATGATACTAAAAACACTTTAACACAAAGAACCCAGTGATAAATTTCTCTCAGGTGTCCTCATAAAGATATTGGTAGTTTCTCTGGAGAAGCTGAATTAGTTCTAACTAGAGAAAATGCAAGTTTGAAAGTCTGTTGGGTTTCTGTCTCTCTTTTTTTTCTCCCCTAGCCACCAGGAGACACAGAGCTAAATTTGGTATACAGAATCTATAGGTTCTTATAGCAAGGAGTTCTTGTTAGAGTTCTTCTCCTTTTCTTATTTTGAAAATTCTCTTTTTATCTTGTCATCATTTTATAATATTACCTAGCCTGTATCAAACCAGTTTTTGAAGGTTGGCAGAATATAAATGAGTCAGTATAAATATATTATACCACATTCTAACATTAATATTTATTACTGTCTTTAATGAACATGCGAGTTATTTGAAAGCCATGTTGCTCACATGCCATGAAAGAATGAACTAACAAATCCTCAGACACATCCAGGCTGGAGAGATATAGAGGGGACACATTTAACAAGATCCTAGGGTAAGCACAGAGTAAATGACTTCTACACAGTAGGAAAGACTTTGTGAGGTAACACTCAACATAGAAGATGTCCATTATCTAATGAAAACACTGATGGGCTAAAAGTATTTCTGGAGAACTGTGAAGATCCAATAAAAACAAATGGCTTGAAACAGAAATTATGTACTCTTTACTTTAAGTTGTGAACTTTGAACAATTCCAACAGGAGCTGAGAGGTCACTAGAGTTAATACCAGGCCTAGTATAAGGTACTGACCAGTCTGTGATATCATCAGACACAATAGACAAGAAAAAGAGTAATTAACCAGTTCTGTAAGAGAAGACCATCAACCAGGCAGGAAGAAGCCTGAGACATTTCAATTGGTCATCCCTATGTAAAGCTTTTACCAACTCCTGAGACAGGACAGACTGGGAGGTAACCTCAGAACCAAATCAAATTTAGATTTGAATTTGGCACCCAATTCATTTCAGTCCAAGAAATATTCATTTGATACCTCTTTAGTGCTAAATACTGCACCAGGCACTTAAAATAAAACGATGAATCATATGTGGCCTGGGCCAAAAGAAAACAAAACTCACGTTCTAGTGAGGAAGACAGACATATGAACAAATGGAAGGCTGCATGAGAGTTACAGCTAGAATATGTGTGTGTGCATGTTCAGCCACTCAATCATGTCTGACTCTTTGAGACCCCGTGGAATGTATCCCACCAGTCTCCCCTGTCCATAGGATTTTCCCAACAAGAATACTGGAGTGGGTTGCCAGTTCCTCCTCCAGGGATCTTCCCAACCCAGGGATTGAACCCATGTCTCCTGTGCCTCCTGTATTAGCAGGCGGACTCTTTACCACTGAGCCACCTGGGAAGCCCCTATAGCATGAATAGTATGTATGAAATAAGAGGCTAAACAGAGAAGGGAGTCTGAGGAAGGATACAAAATAGAACATGGGTTGTGAAAAAAGAGACCGTTTTTTCAGGCAGCGAAGGGACAGAAGAGAACGCCAGGGAGAGGACAAAATATCAGAAAAGCCATAGAAGTGTAAAATAGCATGTCTGCTTTAGAAAAAAATGCAAAAATAAAGGTGGGAATGGGTAGAATTAGGACATATTAAAGGTTTCTGAGGAGAGCAGGCATGATTAGATTTTTACTTTTAAAAGTTTCCTCTGGAGCAATAGCTGCCTAGTTGTTTCAAACCAACAACCCTGCTGACAACAATTAGAAAAGCTTGAACAAATGATTAAAAAAAAAAACAAAAACCTTAGCTTGAATGAATCAAAGAACTACCAAGGCAGTGAGAATTTTCAGAATCAAATTTCAGAAGAAGATGGAAACCAAGACTCTCGAGACAGACATTTCAGAATACTTTTCCCATCGGGATGACTGCCAATTACAAAAGTGAAAGCAGCAGCTGAGAGGCTGAAAAGCTAAGCATAACAGAGCATAAAGGGACACAAATTGGAGTTCAGACTGCTTAAGAGAAGGCAACCTGGTAAATATCTCAAGCCATCAAGACCACAAAGGGCTATGTTCTAGGAGGAAGGATGAACTGGAAATAAAACAGTCCTCAGAAGGATTAAAGCACAGCTTTAAGTCGTCTCAGTTTCAGACTGGTAAAAGGTAATCATCCCCAAACCTAGTTACCTAACAAATGAACAAATAAATCTGCTCTGGAGAAAGTTTGTATCATAGAGCATCAAAACAGCTATCAAATTTTGAGTGAAAATATCTGGCACTCAGTCAAAAATAATCAGACATTTAAGGAGATGAGATGTAACCAAAAACCAGAATTTTTAAAAAGACATAGAAAAAGACCCACAGGAAATCTACAGAATGGAGTTATAAAACCCAGACTTTAAATGGCCCTGATAATATGTTCAAAAAATTAAATTACAAGTGGAAAATTTTATCAAAGAACTGGAAACCAGAGATAAGACACTGTACAACACTATTCATAAATTGGACTGACTACATTATAGTTAAGAGCTTCTACATCATCAAAAGAGTGAAAAGAAATCCACATGCCAGGAGAAAATACTGTTCAACACATAGAAATGATAAAGGATTTATACCCACAGCATATGTTTTAAAGAAGAAGAAACAAGGAAGAAAAAGGGTGAGGTGGGGCAGGGGTGTTAGAGAAAGAGGGAGAGAAAGAAAGACTACCTCTTTTTAAATTTAATTATTTATCTTAATTGGACGATAATTACTTTACAATATTGTGATGGTTTTGCCATACATCACCGTGAATCGGCCATAGGTATACACGTGTCCCCACCATCCTGTACTCCCCTCCCATCTCCGTTCCCACTGTGTCCCTCTAGGGTGTCCCAGAGCACCGGCTTTGGGTTTCCCGTGTCATACATCAGATTCCTGCTGGCTATCTATTTTACATATGGTAATGTATATGTCTCTCCTGGCATATCAATAACCTCAGATATGCAGATGACACCACCCTTATAGCAGAAAGCGAAGAAGAACTAAAGAACCTCTTTATGAAAGTGAAAGAGGAGAGTGGGAAAAGTTGGCTTAAAACTCAACATTCAGAAAAGTAAGATCGTGGCATCCAGTCCCAACACTTCATGGCAAATAAATGGGGAAACAGTGACTTTATTGTTTTGGGCTCCAAAATCACTGCAGATGGTGACTGCAGCCATGAAATTAAAAGACGCTTGCTCCTTGGAAGAAAAGCTATGACCAACAGCATATTAAAAAGCAGAGACATTACTTTGCCAACAAAGGTCCATCTAGTCAAAGCTATGGTTTTTCCAGTAGTCATGTATGGACATGAGAGTTGGACTATAAAGAAAGCGGAGTGCCAAAGAATTGATGCTTTTGAACTGTGGTGTTGGAGAAGACTCTTGAGAGTCCCTTGAACTGCAAGGAGATCCAACCAGTCCATCCTAAAGGAAATCAGTCCTGAATATTCACTGGAAGGCCGGATGCTGAAGCTGAAACTCCAATACTTTGGCCACCTGATGCAAAGAACTGACTCATTTGAAAAGACCCTGATGCTGGGAAAGATTGAAGGTGGGAAGAGAAGGGGACGACAGAGGATGAGATGGTTGGATGTCATCACCAACTTAATGGACATGAGTTTGAGCAAGCTCTGGGAGTTGGTGGTGGACAGGGAGGCCTGGTGTGCTGCGGTCCATGGGGTCACAAAAAGTTGGACGTGACTGAGCAACTGAACTGAATGTATATGTTTCAATGCTATTTTCTCTCAAATCATCCCACCCTCTCCTCCCACTGAGTCCAAAAGTCTGTTCTTTATGTCTGTGTCTTATTTGCTGCCCTGCCTGTAGGATCGTCAGTATTGTCTTTCTAAATTCCATGTATATGTGTTAATATACTGTATTTGTCTTTCTCTTTCTGACTTACCTCACTCTATAATAGGCTCTAGTTTCATCCACCTCATTAGAACTGACTCAAATGAGTTCCTTTTTATAGCTGAGTAATATTCCATTGTGTATATGTACCACAACTTACTTATCCATTCATCTACCAATGTACATCTAGGTTGCTTCCATGTCCCAGCTATTGTAAATAGTGCTGTAATGAACATTGGGCTACATGTGTCTCTTTCAGTTCTAGTTTCCTCAGGGCATATGCCCAGCAGTGGGATTGCTGGATCTTATGGCAGTTCTATTCCAAGTTTTTTAAGGAATTTCCACACTGTTCTCCACAGTGGCTGTACCAGTTTGCATTCCCACCAACAGTGTAAGAGAGTTCCCTTTTCTCCACACCCTCTCCAGCATTTATTGTTTGTAGACATTTTGATGATGGCCATTCTGACCAGTGTGAGATGATGCCTTATTGTGGTTTTGATTTGCATTTCTCTAGTAATGAGTGATATTGAGCATCTTTTCATGTGTTTATTAGCCATCTATATGTCTTCTTTGGAGAAATGTCTGTTTAGTTCTTTTGCCCACTTTTTGATTGAGTTGTTCATTTTTCTAGTATTGAGCTACATGAGCTGCTTATATATTTTGGAGAGAAAGACTACTACAAATCCATTTTAAAAAGACAATCCAATGGAATATTGGCCATAAAATTTAAATGCACATTTCCAAGAGTGGATATCCAAATAATTAAGAGACATAAAAATGTACTGTATCATATTGATCACCAGGAAAATGCAAATTAAAACCACAATGGGATATGACTCCATGCCTCATAAAAGGGCTAAAATTTGACAGACAAATAACATCAAGTATTGGCAAGGATGTGAGTAACTGAAACTCTCGTGCAACGCTGGTGGGAGTGTAAATTGGAACAAGCACTTTGGGAAAGTGGTATCTGCAGTTGCTGAACGTACGTATCCCCTACAACTCAGAACTTTCACTTTTAGGTACATAACCCAAAAAAAGTGAGCATATATGTGCATGAAGAAACATCTCAAGAACATTTACAGCAGCACTGTTTTTAATAATCCCAAGCTGAAAACAATCCAAGTATTCAATGTGAGAAGGATAAATGAATTGTGGCTTACTCATGCAGTGGAATACTGGATAGCAACAGAAAAGTAATCATCTACATCTTACTTCTACACACACTGACATGGATGAATCTCACATGCATATGTCGAGTGAAAGAAACCAGACAAAATATGCATTCTTCAGTTCCATTTTTTTAAAGTTGAAAAACAGGCAAAGCAAATATATGGTTTTAAAAGTTAGGATGTGAGCTACCTTGACTGGCAATTTGCATGAAAGGCCCTTTTAGGCTGTGGGTAAAGTCTATTTTGGGATATAGTTGGTGATTACACATGGTTCTGTTTATTCTGAAAATTCATCAAGCTGTATACTTATGATTTGTGCACTTTTTAAAATGCTATATTTTAATTTTAAAAGTTAATTTCAAGAAGTACATTTCCAAGCACAGTAGCAATAAGATTAAAATAATCAACAAGTTTAGGACATTCTTGGAATTTAAAGAAGTATAAGAGGTGTCAATATTAGCATTTAATGCATAAATAAATCACTGCTTTTATGCATTTTTGCTTTCTTTTCTTTATTGATTTATGAATTTAATTTCACTTCAAGTGCTAAAGCAATTTTAAGATAGCTCCATGTTCTCAAATTTGCACCCAGGATGTTGAGCGTGAGGGCATATTAAAAACCCACAAAGAGTAGATCTGTCTAAACTTGTTGGAATTCTGAGTTTAAAGCAATTTTCTCAGAAGCCAAGCTTAAAATACTTAAGAAAGCTATTTCAACAACCCTAGGTTTGAAATTTAGATTAGGAGTGTTGAAGCACAAAATTAAAAAGTAAATAATAAATCTTTTAGACTTCTGATTCGAGATAATTGAGTGAACACAGATATTTTACCTCTCCTTCTTACAAAAACCACTGAAGAAGAAATATAAAAATAATCGTTCCACAGTCTATTGGGAGTCTGTGATGGGTGTCAGCAATAAATCAGAAAAGAAAGAAATACCTGGCAGTTATAAATTCAATTGGATCAGACTGACAGTCACACCCAAAAAGCTGGGAAGCAGAGGAAATCCTAACCTTTTACAGTACAGGCAAAAGGGAAGATTTTTCAAGGAGACTTTTCCCAGTAAAAGCTCAGTATAACAGCAAAGTTAGAGGCAGTGGGCCCAAGAGCAGTTGGCAGTGGGCATTCAGCTAAGGACAATGGCTAGGGGGAGATTGAGTTCATTTTATTCCTCTGTATCTGTCATCGTTGGTCCATGCAAGGTCCAGCTCTAGTATTTTTTTTTTTTTATTCATTTGTTTGCTTATTTGGCCACACTGTGCAGCTTGTGGGATCTTAGTTCCCCAACCAGGGATTGAACTCCAGGCCCATGGCAATGAAAGCACGGAGTCTTAACAACTGGACCGCCAAGGAATTCTTTATTATATTTATTTACCTTCATTTCTTACTCTCATTTACATACCCTGCTTAATTTTTACCCATTCAGCACTATGTTTTAAAGATATCCAAGTGACTGTGTACAAGTGGTCAGATGCTTCCAATTATGGCACAGAATGCCATGAGTTGCACCCTTGACATTTTCTTAACTCATTTCTTCAGTGGTCAGTCAGTTCAGTCGCTCAGTCATGTCCGACTCTTTGCAACCCCATGGACTGCAGCATGCAAGGCCTTCCCGTCCATCACCAACTCCCAGAGCTTGCTCAAACTCATGTCCATCGAGTCGGTGATTCCATCCAACCATCTGGATTGGAATGAAAACTGACCTTTTCCAGTCCTGTGACCACTGCCGAGTTTCCAGATTTGCTGGCATATTGAGTGCCAGAGGTACACATCTGGATTGCCCCCTACTCCCCACTACCACACATAACGTGTGATGTGTGTGTGTGTGCTCAGTCGCTCAGTCATGTCTGCCTCTTTGTGACCCCATGGACTGCAGCCCACCAACTCCTCTATCCATGGAATTTCCCAGGCAAGAATACTGAAGTGGTTTGCCATTTCCTCCTCCGGGGCATCTTCCCCACCCAGGGATCATACTCACATCTCCTGTATTGGCAGGTGGTTTCTTTAACACTGAGCCACCTGGGAAGCCATAATATGTGATGAACATCTTTGAATATGGCCACCTAGACCTCTAGGAGAATTCTCTGAGATATATAACCAAAAGTGAAATTTCTGGGTTATAATGTATACAGATGTTTTTAATTTGGCTAAAATATGCCATATTGCTCTCTAGAATGGTTGCAATAGTCTCAACCCCCACAATCCCTCCAGCAATGTATGATAATTCCTTTTTCCCCAGAGGCTTAGTTAGTGTTCCCACCCTTCAGATGTTTGCCAACCTGATAAGAGCAAAATGATATCCCTTGTTTTATTTTGCATTTCTCTGATTACTAAAGGTTTAGAACATATCTTCATATACTTGATGTAGTCATTTGCTTTCTTCTTCTATGAATTGCTACCTCTTTTTCTTTTCCTCATTTTTCTACTAGAGTATCGTCTTCTTGTTTATTTGATGGAGTTTCTTGTTAGTTGGACATTGGAAGTATTTTCTCCCAGTCTATCATCTAACTGCTTTCTTTGTTCATATTTTCTTTATTGGAGAGGATTTATTCATCTTCCCAGGTGGCTCAGTTGTTAAAGAATCTGCCTGCAATGCAGGAGACCCAGGTTCAATACCTGGATTGGGAAGATCCCCTGAAGAAGGAAATGGCAACCCACTCCAGCCTGAGAAATCCCATAGACATACCAGCCTGGTGGGCTATAGTCCAGGGGATCATAAGAGTTGGACACAACTTAGCAACTAAATTACCACCACCCTTAATTTTTATATAGTCAAGTTCCTCTTTTTCTTTTTTCTCTTCTTTCTTTTCTTTCTTTATTTTTGCTTTTTGCTTTGGAGCTTTAAGAGTCTCATTCCCTTTGGCCACAAGCAAATATCCAGCATTATCTTCTATTAATTTTATAACTTCATCTTTCACATTTAATTCTTTCATGCATCTGGAAACCACTTTTGAACATGGTTATTAAGTAGAATCCCAGTTTTCTTTTTCTCCGTAAAGTGAGTTAGTTTACTCAATACCATCTGCTAAACAATCCATCCTTTTCCATTGATTTCTAGTGCTACTTTGATCACATATTAAATTCTCATATATACAAGGTCTGTCTCTGAGTTCTCTGTTCCATTCCATTGATCTGTTTGTTCTTACACCAGTACCACATGTTTTTCTTGTTGTGGCTTTGTGCTGAATCTTAATATCTGAATAGATAAATCCCCTCTTAGTTCTTCCTTTTAAAAATTGATTTAGGTATTTGCAGAAGGTTATTCTTCCATCAGATCAGATCAGTCACTCAGTGGTGTCCGACACTTTGCGACCCCATGAATCGCAGCACGCCAGGCCTCCCTGTCCATAACCAAGTCCCGGAGTTCACCCAGACTCATGTCCATCGAGTCAGTGATGCCATCCAGCCATCCCATCCTCTGTTGTCCCCTTCTCCTCTTGCCCCCAATCCCTCCCAGCATCAGAGTCTTTTCCAATGAGTCAACTCTTCACATGAGGTGGCCAAACTACTGGAGTTTCAGCTTTAGCATCATTCCTTCCAAAGAAATCCCAGGGCTGATCTCCTTTAGAATGGACTGGTTGGATCTCCTTGCAGTCCAAGGGACTCTCAAGAGTCTTCTCCAACACCACAGTTCAAAAGCATCAATTCTTCAGCGCTCAGCCTTCTTCACAGTCCAACTCTCACATCCATACATGATTACTGGAAAAACCATAGACTTGACTAGATGGACCTTTGTTGGCAAAGTTAAGTCTCTGCTTTTGAATATGCTATCTAGGTTGGTCATAACTTTCCTTCCAAGGAGTAAGCATCTTTTAATTTCATGGCTGCAGTCACCATCTGCAGTGATTTTGGAGCCCAGAAAAATAAAGTCTGACACTGTTTCCACTGTTTCCCCATCTATTTGCCATGAAGTGGTGGGACCAGATGCCATGATCTTAGTTTTCTGAATGTTGAGCTTTAAGCCAACTTTTTCACTCTCTTATTTCACTTTCATCAAGAGGCTTTTTAGTTCCTCTTCACTTTCTGCCATAAGGGTGGTGTCATCTGCATATCTGAGGTTATTGATATTTCTCCCGGCAATCTTGATTCCAGCTTGTGTTTCTTCCAGTCCAGCGTTTCTCATGGTGTACTCTGCATATAAGTTAAATAAACAGGGTGACAATATACAGCCTTGACATACTCCTTTTCCTATTTGGAACCAGTCTGTTGTTCCATGTCCAGTTCTAACTGTTAAAAAAGTTCTTGAGTGCCTGAAAAATCTAGATTAATTCTGAATTTGAGTTACATCTAGTAATAATGAACATAAACAATCATTTCACATCAATTAAAAAATTGATTTCAATTAACTTGGAGGTGACAGAATATTTTAATAAAATCTAGTCATTCAATCTAAGATCATGGAATGTCTCCTCATTTATTCTGATCTTCTTTTCTATCCTTTAATAGAACTTTAAAACTTTTTCCCACATAGGTGTTGTATATTTGAGGTTATGTTCGTTCCTGTATGCATTAGAGCAGAAATCAGAAATTTTTTTTTTTTCTGTAAAGGGCCAGATTGTAAATATTTTAGGCTTTGCAGGTCATACAGTCTCTGTTCAAACTCAGCTCTGTCATTGTTGCATGAAAGCAGACATAGACTGTTGTATCTGTGCTTCAAAAAAAAATTTATTTACAAAAACAGGTTGTTGGCTGGATTATCCTAAAGGTCATAATTTGTCAACAGAAACTTTGCAGGTATTTATTTTTTGGTTGGTTGGTTGCATATTTTTTGTATTTTATTTTTGAGTTTTGTTTTTGCTTTCTTTCTTTCTTCTTTCTTTGCTATTATAGGGCTTCCCTGGTGGCTCAGATGGTGAAGAATCTCCCTGCAATGCAGGAGACTTGGGTTCAATCCCTGGGTTGGGAAGATCCCCCTGGAAAAGGGGATGCAACGCACTCCAGTATTCTGGCCTGGAGAATTCCATGGACTGTATATAGTCCATGGGGTCACAAAGAGTCAGACACGACTGAGTCACTTTCACTTTCACTTTGCTATTATAAGTGTTATCTTTTTAAAAACCATCATTTCTAAGCCCTTGTTGCTAGTGTACACAAATGCTATTAATTTCATAAGTTGATCTTGTGTTTGCCCAGCTTGTTCCTTGATTTTATTAGTTTTTCTGGGTAGATTTGATATCATCTACAGATAATGATAGCTTTATTACTCGCCTTCCAATTTATATAAACTTAGTTTGTTTTTCTTTCTTATAACTTTGTATGTCTCAGTACTATATTCAACAGTAGTAATGATAGAGGTATTCTTGCCTCATTCCTGATAATAAACATTTCTCCAAGATTTCTCAATTAAATGTAATATTTTCTCTAGAAATTTGATGTATAATCTTTCCCATAATAAAGAAAATTCTTTTATTCCCAATTTGTGAAGATTTAATCATAAAAAGGTCTTGATTCATTAAATCCATTTTCTGCATCTATTGAGAGAGTAATATTCTTTTCCTCCATTACAATTTTGGCATCTACATTCATACATGAGAGATCTATGAATAATATTTCTTTTTCTATATTGTCCATGTCCAGTTTTGAAAACCAGAGTTCATTAGTCTAACAACATAAAATAGACTTATTTTCTATCTTCCAGAACAACTTATCTAAGGTGAAAATTAACTATTCATTTAAGATTTGGTAGAAATTACCTGTAAAAACATATGGTCCTGGAAAGTAAAAAGGAGTTTTTAATTGTCGTGAATTTTTTTTGATACTTCCTGTCCTTTTTCATCAACTTCTTAGGTATATTTTAGCATTAAAAATTTTTTTTTTCCAGAAAAGAATCTAGTCATCTAGGTTTTTAAATTTAATTACTTAGAGTTATTCATTATGCTCATTTATTATTTTTAATCTCTATTTTATTCATAGTTTTAAAACTCCTTGACTTGAAAGGAGCTCATTTTAACATTTCTTGTTTCTTGATAAATGTATTAAAAGTTATAAATTTCCCTCTATACGAGGACATTGCTCTGTGTCCCACAAAACTTGACAAGTAGTGTTTTTATTGTAATTCACTTGAATTTTATTTTAATACTTTACTTCTTAATCAAAGGGGGTTTTAGTAGACTACTCAGTTTCTAATCTCACAGGAATTTTTAGCAATTCTTTAATTTTATGTTCTCATTGTATTATATTACTGTAGGAGACCATAGGTTTTTAATATTGATACTTTGGAATTTATTGAGGCTTCCTTTGTGGCCTATTGCATCATCAATTTTTGAAAATACACTCAAAAAGAATGTGTTGATTTGGATTTAATTAATATCTAATGGCTGCTGCTGCTGCTAAGTCGCTTCAGTCATGTCCGACTCTGTGCGACCCCATAGACGGCAGCCCACCAGGCTCCCCAGTCCCTGGGATTCTCCAGGCAAGAATACTGGAGTGGGTTGCCATTTCCTTCTCCAATGCATGAAAGTGAAAAGTGAAAGTGAAGTCTCTCAGTCGTGTCCGACTCTTAGCGATCCTATGGACTGCAGCCTCCCAGGCTCCTCCGTCCATGGGATTTTCCAGGCAAGAGTACTGGAGTGGGTTGCCATTGCCTTCTCCAATCTAATGGCTAAAGATTATTAATTTGTATATTTAGACCTCCCATGTCTCAGTTTGTTTTTTATTTCTTGATCTGTCAGTCTTAGAAAGAGGTGGATTTAAACATCTAAATAAGTTATTGTTGAATAATTAATTTTCCCCATATTATGAATAATTGCTTTATATATTTTGAAGTTACATTGTTAGATACATACATATTCATGATTACTTTTTCCTTCTGATTCTACTATACTTTTACTTGTATACAAAGACCTGTTTATCCCTTGTATTTTTGGTTTAATTCTATGTTATCAGATATTAAGATGCTATCCCAGATTCTGTCGGCCTGTATCTGTTCGTTACATCTTTTCATTCTTTTTGTTTTCCATCTTTCTGTATCCTTTTGTTTCATTTGTTGTAGGTAGATTGTATATTGTTTAATCTTATTTTTAAACTCAATTTAATGTTCTCTGGCTTTTAACAGTGAGTTTAGAATGCTTAAATTTATTACTCATATTAATTCTGCTCATATTTTATGTTAGCCATTTATTGTCTTTCTTTTCTTTTTTCCTGTTTTCCCCTTTCCTGCTTACCAATGTAAGTCAGTGTAACTGTCACACAACCCTTAATTATTTGGCCAAGCAAGTCTTAAGATGAATATAAAAGATAACTTCATGGAGTTTTTGATTCTTGACAAGGTGGAGAACTAACAGAGGTTGCTAACTCCCCTCTCTCAAAATCAACCATGGAGAAACTTCACAAGTGAGAGGAAAAGAGGGAACCAAGGAATTAACAACAATGAATAAAAAACTCTTCAGACTTTTGGGAACCCATAGGAAGTCATGAATTTGTGCCTCTAGGGATAGTGGCAGTCTGGGGCAATGGACAGACAAATACAGCAGGAATTAGATAGATGAAGGGAGAGCCTTTAAGTTCTCCTCTTACCCTTTCCCCACATTCTCTCAACATGATCATGTCCTTCACATAGAAAAGGGAGAGAGAGCCCAGAATGCCAGTGTTAGCAAGGTTCTCTCAAGGTAGCATGAAAGCATCAGCAGAAGGAGTTGATAAAGAGGTATAGTTTGTCCTCGGCCACACAGGCAGTCACTTCTCCCCTCTTACTGTCTGAATTCCCAGAGCTGATAGATTACAATTTAAGGAGACCACCACCTCACAATATGGCTTCTTCAAGTATTTATAGAAATGATTTAGAAGGATTAGAAGAGTTGCCTGTGGCATAGCAGCATGTGAAGGTGGTTTTATGGTTTGTGAGGTATTCCAGACTTGGATTAATCTACTTGTCTCTCCTTAAAAATCATCATGCGGGATATAAACAACTACAGCCTGAAATTCATCCATTCCAAAATTACATTACTAGAGAGAGTAGCTGGTACCCAAGGAACAGGACCATGCTAGCCAAAAGAATTTTATCTTTGAGTAATACAACATCTACCAAAAAAGCAAATTAAATAATGCATACCACATGAAACAGAGTTACTGAAACAGATGGCATATTAAATACCCTCAAAGAGATAAGGAAGGTTATTTGAATCACGAAGCAGTAAAAGGAAGATTTTAAAAGAACCAAGTGAAAATGTTAAGTATCAAAAATATAATCATAGCAATAAAGATCTTAATAGCTAGGACACGTATGTAGCAGAATGGACCCAGCCAAAGACCACATGACTATGCTAGAAATCTGATTGGAGTGCTTTGCCATAAAACAATAGGAAAGGATAAAAAAAACAAACTGTAAAATAAAAGCCAAGTGATACAGAGGTTTAAAGTGACAAATTATTGACAATAGGAGTCTCACAATGAAAGGGATAATGTATGTGAAAGCAGCAACTGCAGCCTGCAGGACAAATCCAGCCAGTATTTTGTCAAGTTTTACTGGAATACAACCACACCTATTAAAATTCTCTATGGCTGCTTTCATGCTACCATGGCCAATTGAGTTGTTGCTGCAGAGAACATAAGGCCTACAAAGCCTGACATATTTACTATCTGGCCCTTAACAGAAAAGTTGGCTGATCCCTGCTATAACATGTGTGGAAATAGGTGGAATGAGACAGGGTAACCATAATAGGCATTCCCATTCAGAATGAGGTAGAGTAACAAATATGTGACATTCACTGGTCCACAGCAGTCCTAAAACCCCCTGGGACCATGTGGATTGCCTGCTTCAGACAAATTCATGGTAGGGAATGGATTTCAGTCTCATCTAAATCTTAAAGGTAGCATCAACAACTCATATAATGTAGTAGTTTTTTTAAGAGACATCTCTGTGGCATCTGACTTCATAATCAAGGAAACTAGATGGTCAAATTATCTAAGTGGTTCTGAAGCTGCTACATGCTTGAATACTCAATAAGGATGATGGGTGTGAGGCAGATAAGCTTGAAAAGAGACAAGGACTAGGAAAGAGGGGGCCCTAGAAGAAAAGTATGGTAGGAAACAAAAACAGAGGCAGAATATGCAAGGGAACTAGAGGTGACTAGTTTCCTTCTCATGATATGGGGGAGGAAGTTGAAAGCAGACATGGTACCAGTAGGTTCTGGACTGCTCCATACAGGCTTTCATGAAATGTGCAGTAGATACCGTGTGGCTCTCAGAGATTATCAGGGTCAATTATCAGGGTAAATTATCCTTTATCCTGATAATTACAGGAGCCCTCTGTCCCACACCCCACCTCAAGAGCTCTTGGACATAAAGAAAAACTTGCCACCACCTCCACACTAAAACGTATGCTCTCATCTCCGTTTTTCACCTACACTATTGTTGTTAGTGGCTAAGTCATGTCCAACTCTTTGCAACCCCATGAACAGCAGCACACCAGGCTTCCCTGTCCTTCACTATCTCCCAGAGTTTGCTCAAACTCATGTCCATTGAGTTGGTGGTGCCATCCAACCATCTCAACCTCTGTCATCACCTTCTCCTCCTGCCCTCAATCTTTCCCAACCTCAGGGTCTTTCCCAATGAGTTGGCTCTTTGTATCAGGTGGCTACAGTATTGGAGCTTCAGCTTCAGCATCAGTCCTTCCAATGAATATTCAGAGTTGATTTCCTTTAGGATTGACTGGTTTGATCTCCTTGCAGTCCAAGGGACTCTCAAACATCTTCTACAGAACCACAATTTGAAAGCATCAGTTCTTTGGTGTTCAGCCTTCTTTATGGTCCAATTCTCACATCTGTACATGAGATCACCTGCATTGAGACCAACAAAACCAGAAATTCATTACTAACTCCCGAATATTCAGTCCTAGATGTCTAAACTGGTGAATTTGTCTTCTTTTTGCTTTATCTATACAATGCTCTTTAAATAACTACTCTTCATTGAATTATTTATTCAACTATTCAGAACACACAACCGCCCCATTCATAAGCATTTGAGACTACAGAGATGACAATAAGCCATCTTGAAAGATGGCTTTCAAAATTCTAGCTCCTTAAATATGTGATTCAGACTAACAATAAAATACAAAGCTCTACATTTGAGCACAAGTCTGGTAAGCTTTGGAAGTTTCAGGAAAGAGTCAAGAAACAATGAAGAACTCTCATACTTTCCTGAAAAAGAAAAAATCAATGTAAGATCAGAAGCATTTCCAAATCAGCTGAAATTTCCCTTTATTCTGATTGAAGGACCAGTTACCTTCAATCAACTTTGATGCCTTGGCACTTTCTGGGTGTGAAAAAGAGAAAGGAAATGAAAAGACAATGTCAATTAACTGCTCACACTTGCAGATGAGCTCTCACTACACTTGTAAGTCTTCTCTGTTTTCTTCTAATGGCTTCCAGAATTATTCAGACTCCTACAAGTGTGTTCAAGACTTTGGCTCTCTACAAATTATTCTCAGATCCCAAATAAAGGAAGTCCAACTTCCACAGGATTCTTGCTGAGATTAATTCTGCCTTCAAGGGGGTGCATGTGTGTGCTTTCAAGAAAGGGAAAGGGAATAGTAAATTGTGAGGGAAGTTCTGAACTCCCAAAAGCAATGTACATGAAACTAAGAAATCAATGTAGCATCCTACAGAAACGCTGGGGGTACCATTCTTTTTCTTTCTGCTGCTCTTATAAGCTGACTACAAAAGCAACCAGAATTAACTCTGAGTTTCCAAGTGGAAAAATAGTATACTGGAGAATCACAATAGCATCCCAAATTGGAATCAGTTAAATTATGGGTTTCAGAAAAACATGTTTTTGTCTGCATTTTTTTTTTCAGTGTAAGTGTTTAGTAACCTAGGGTCTGAAAGGATTCTTCCACATGTCATTTTAAAAAGAATCAACCATTTTATTTTCAGAGCCAAGTCAAAAAAAAAAGGGGGGTGGGGAGAAAAAAAAAAGATTTCAAACAATTCTTACCTATAGGTCCCCACAGTTTTGAAGTATTACTATGTGCATTATTTATGATGTAAAATTTTCCACCAAGGGCTGATTTACTTTAAGGAGGAAGATGAGTGCTTGCTCTCAGTTTAGGGTGGATTTTCGCTGCAGTTACAGCTAACGTGTGGAGATTTTGTCCTCTGGCTGAGCTGACATGCTGACTCATTTCACTAACAGTGTCTTAAGCCAGCACCATTTCCCGCTGTGACTGAGGCCCTGGAGTTGCTGTGTGTTCTCTCTCTGTGCTTCTTCCTCTCTCTCTCCAGACCCTGAAGAGCCAGAGAGAATTCACCCATGGCACAGTAAGTTAACGAGATAGTCAAGCAAAGTTCAAAGCAAGTTTTCCCACCCACAGTTGGCAGTCAGCCACTCCATTTTCTGCCAGCACTCAAAGTTGGCTTCTCAGAAAATCTATTCCAAAGCTGGCACTTTATCTCAGGAGATTTTAGTCAAAGCATTTGGCACATCAGATTGTCTAAAACACAAGGTTAAGAGCTCAAAATAGCCACTCTATTCTAAGACTGTCTTAAATTAGTGAACATAATTATTAAAAGATTCTGCTACAATTGGACATGAAAACCATACCCTTCCACGAGGTAGCGAGGCAAGACTGCTTTTCCTCCTGATAAATGAACAAGTATTTAATGAGCATGCACACTGTTTGTCCGCTGTGGGAATACAAAGAAAAATAAGACACAGGCATCCCCGTCAAAGAGCTTAAAATTTAATTAGAGAAACAAGACATAAACACATGAAAACAAAAACAGTTTACAAAATTAGAACACAAGGTTTGGACTGCAGCAACATTAATAACTCCAGATGCTCAGTGCCCAGTTTGCAGAATGTGAAAACATTACCATTAAGACATTTGTTGAAATCTAATATATACACAGAAAAGTGTGCATACCGTAATTATATAGCTCCAAGAATTTGTATCAATTGAACACACCAGGTAACCAACACCCAGATCAAGAAGAAGAGCATTACCAGCATCCTGGAAGCCCCTCCTTGGCCCCTAGTCTTCTCCAAGGGTAATCTTATCTTGACTCATATCACCATAGATTTGTTTTGCCTGTCTTGATATAAATGGGATTATGCACTTCGTATTCTTTTGTGTCTGGCTTCTTTCGCTCAACATTGTTTGAAAGAGTTACACATATGTCGTGCAGAGTTGCAGTTCATTCTCATTGCTGTAGAGTATTCCCTTTGGTATATATTACAAAATGTATTTCCCAGTTGATGGACATCTGGATATGATGAGTGGTATTATGAACATTTAAGTTCATGACTTCTGGTGAACACATGTATACCTTTCTGTTGGGACTATACCCATGTGTGGGGTTGCTGGCTTATAGGGTGGGCATATGCTCAGCTTTAGCAGATATCGCCCAACTGATTTCCAAAGCAATTGTGCCATTGACCCTACCTCCTACAGTTTACGAATGTTTGGCCACCCCACATCCTTCCCAACATATTTTCCACAGGACAAGCTATTGACAACACACCAATAGGATAGAGCATGGCTTTGAGCAGAAGCTAACGTGGATTTAAGATACAGTCTCCAGATGTGAAAGTCGCTCAGTTGTGTCCGACTCATTGTGACCTCGAGGACTATACAGTCCATGGAATTCTCCAGGCCAGAATACTGGAGTGGGTAGCCTTTCCCTTCTCCAGGGGATCTTCCCAACCCAGGAATCGAACCCAGGTCTCCTGCATTGCAGGCAGATTCTTTACCAGCTGAGCCAAGGGAAGCCCGATAGCTGAAAGATCTCTTCCTTCAAAGAGAACACCCTAGAGCTGTGAGGACTCAAGTCTGACCCCAGAAGCACAGTTCCCCTCCTTACCCCCATACCCAATCTTGTGTTGTCATGAGACACATGCACATACTCAATCTTCTCCATTACAAAATAAGTTGCCTTAGTTTTCCTAAAGCAAATAAACAAATGTACATATCCTTTAACATAGAGATCAGATTGAAGTATAAATTCTTTCTGGAAACACATCTCAACCAGTCTAATGTTTTCCTTCTTGTTTTCCCATTAATATACCAGAGAGAAAATTCTGCTCCCCATCAAAATTGGAGCCAGTGTAAATAATAAACTTGTAGAGCCATAGATTAAGTAGTCAAATGTCTACATATAATATTGTACTTTTTAATCAATATTTTTATTGATTGAATAAAATAAGTTAGTGTTGTGTTAATTTCTGCTGTATAGCAAAATGAGTCAGTTACATATATATTCAGTTATACATATAATATACATGTATATTATATGTATATGTACTTTCTTTTTTTAAGGGGCTTCCCTCATAGCTCAGTTGGTAAAGAATCCTCCTGCAATGCAGGAGAACCCGGTTCAATTCCTGGGTCGGGAAGATCCACTGCAGAAGAGATAGGCTACCCACTCCAGTATTCTTGGGCTTCCCTTGTGGTTCAGCTGGTAAAGAATCCACCTGCAATGTAGGAGACCTGGGTTCAATCCCTGGATTGGGAAGATCCCCAGGAGAAGGGAAAGGGTACCCACTCCAGTATTCTGGCCTGCAGAATTCCATGGACTGTATAGTCCTTGGGGTCACAAAGAGTCAGACACAACTGAGTGACTTTCACATCTGAAAGCTGTGCCTCAAATCCCTGTCCATGGGGTCGCAAAGAGTCAGGCTTTTTTTAAAATTTTTCTTTTCTGTTATGGTTTATCATAGGATAGTAAATATAGCTCTCTGGGCTATGTAGTAGAACCTTATTGTTTATCCGTTCCATACATACAAGCTTACATCTGCTAACCTCAACCTCCCACTCCATCCCTCCCTCAACCACCTTCCCCTTGGCAACCACAGTCTGTCCTCTGTGTCCATGATTCTGTTTCATAGGTAAGTTCACTTGTATCTTGTTTCAGATTCCACATCAAGGTCATATCATATGGTATTTGTCTTTCTTTTCCTGACTTACTGTCTTTAGGTCCATCCATGGAGAAGGCAACGGCACCTCACTCCAGTACTCTTGCCTGGAAAATCCCATGGATGGAGGAGCCTGGTGGGCTACAATCCATGGGGTCACTAAGAGTCGGACACGACTGAGCGACTTCACTTTCACTTTTCACTTTCATGCATTGGAGAAGGAAATGGCAAGCCACTCCAGTGTTCTTGCCTGGAGAATCCCAGGGACAGAGGAGCCTGGTGGTCTGCCGTCTATGGGGTCGCACAGGGTCGGACACGACTGAAGCGATTTAGCAGCAGTAGCATGTTGCTGCAACTGGGATTATTTTGCTCTTTTTTGTGATAGAGTAGTATTCCATTGTAAATGTGTACCACATCTTCTTTATCCATGCACCCATCAGTGGACATTTAAATTGTTTCCATGTCTTGGCTGTTATGAATAGTGTTGCTATGAACATAGGGGTGCATGCATATTTTCAAATTATACTTTTGTCTGGGTATATGCCCATAAGTGGGATTGCTGGATCATATGGTAATTGTATTTGTAGTTTCCTGAGGAACATCCATACTGTTTTCAACTGTGACTGCACTAACTTACTATAATATTGTACTTTTAAATTTTCACACATGTGTATAATATCACAAATTAAATAAAGCCATGTATTGTTAAAATAGTGCTTTTTTCCAAAGTCATGGGTCAGGAAACATTTTTTTAAATTCATTTTGGACAGGTTTCTATAGCTATGCCTCAATATCTTCATGGTCACTATAGTTATTTTTAACAGCATCAGTTTCAATTCATTCTGAGCTCTTGACATACAGCATCTTTTGATTTCATATATGATGAGAGTGTTGGGAATTCTATCTGAAATTAAAGCATTCCTTTGCACATTTAAAGAAAATTTATGTTATGAGTATTATAATCACCATCCTCTTCAATGGAGCATCTTAATATATTGCTCTATAAAGCAATGCCTAAAAGATTTGTTTACAATATCAAATAATACAGTGGAGTCATGATCCCAGTTATAATTACTAAATCTATTATATTCCTTTTTTTTCATTTTACCTAATCTGTAAAGTTACCTGTATAAACTTCCCAAATTAATATTGATTCAGGTTGTTTTAATGTTCCTCCCCAAATGGTACTTTTCATTCAAACAAAATTAATCAGACTTTACAAAGACTCAAATGGATGGCAATTCCCACTTTCCTGGAGAGAACTTCACCTCTGAGTTTGCTCTCCCTGGCTAAATCAGAATCCACGATGTTACTGAACCACACTTTTTTAAAAAAATTAACTTTTCACTTAAATTTGTCTTTACCCTCTCTACTGCCCCAAACTCTCCCCCATCTCTAGAACTAACATCTGTATATTTGGCTCTTTGCACAGACACCCTTCTCAACCTTAAAGTCATTGTCTAGATACCAAAGAAATAACAAAAATAATAGTAGAGATTCACACTTACACCCACATGTTAGGCATCATGCCATACCCTGTAATCCTTGCAAAAGTAATGCACTAAATTACTATCTCCATTTTATTTAACTTCAGAAAAATTAAGTAATTTGTCCAAGGCCATAGGCCTATTACATTGTATGTATTAACTAGATCTGTCTGATTCCAAAGCTTATATTCTAAACCCTATCATCTTCTGCAGTTGCATTTTTAGACAAGATACTGTGATGATAACACATTAAATTCATTCTATAAGCCAAAGTGTGCAGAATACATCACAGATTGAAGTGCAGATTATGGGAGACAGTTTTCCACAAAGGAAGTACTCTATGTCTTGCTAATTCTGTACTCAGTGAGATACAGACAGATTTCCAGAGCCTGGACACTGTGAGCAGGCCAAACTTATGTTTCTCCTGAGCAGTGAGCCTATCATGGCCCCAAGATAATTTTGGAAAATCCACATCTAAAGTGTGAGCTATGTGTGCACAATGGCTAAGCACTTATACAGAACTTCTGGAGGCTTCTGTTCAAAGAGCCAGAGTTCCTAATGAAACAGCATTTGAAGAACTTAAGAAAAGCAGAAAGTTAGAAAAAGGATGCCCTTCTAAATCTGTTGCGTCTCCTCATCAGAACTCCTAAAATCTAGAAAGGAAAGGCTAAGAGGCATATGGGGTTGAAGTGAAGAGCAAAGGCTTTAGAGTTAGAAACTTGACCCTGCCACTGACTGCCCAGCACTGTACACAACACTTATCTTCTTTTTCAAGTCTGTAAGATGTAAAATAACAACTATAATATAATAATACATTCATATAGGAGTCACGAGGGGCAAATTCACCTATGCCTGTAAAATACAGGAATTTTATTTTTATGTGCATGTGGGAAATCATTTAAAAAATGATGAGATGATGATGATGATTTCAATTCTATTTTATAAACATCTTCAACCCAAGCTTAAGTGACTGGAGTATCCCTTCTCACTGCATTTAAAGTATCTAGTGTTTGCCCAGGAAAATGGGGGGAGGGGGGAAGAAACTTAGGGAATGTGAGGGCAGAGCATCCCCATTTTTTCACCATACTCCTTGTTTCTGAGTTTGTTTTGCCACACAGTAACACTCCTCTCAGCCCACTCAATGCCAAGACTCACATCACCATCTGAAGTAACATCTTCAAGATGAAAGGAAAAACAGATAAAAGGATGCCAGTGATGTCTCAATTCAAGCCATGGGAAATATAGCTAAATTTGTCATTCTTCCCATCCCATGTGAACAAAACTGCCTTGTACCTGCCACACAGTAGCTCTATAACTAGTACACGGGTTGGGAAAAAGAACATCTGATTTTAATTCTTAATCATCTTGAATGATGCTAGACCTATTTTTGCCAGCTTTTTACAACTTTCTATTATGGAAATTTTAAAATCAACAAAGTTAAAAGGGACTCCCCTTGTACCCATAACCCAGTTGAAAAAGTTATCAATTCATGGCCAAGTGTATTTCTTACATGCTCCTATCCACTTCCCCCCTCCTTTTACTTTATTTTGAAACGAATCCTAGATCTCAAATCATTTTAACCTTAGGTATTTCAGCAGGTGACTCTAAATAGTGATTCTTTTCTAAGGCATAACCATATTATTATCATTCCCACCAAAAAGTTAATAATTACTCCTTAATAACATTAAATATGCAATAAGTGTTCAAATTCCCCTAATCTCATACTCTTTACACTTTGTGTTAGAATCAAAATAAGGTCCAAATTTTGCAATTAGTAAATTAGTAGATGTCTCTTAAGACTCTCTCAGTTTTACATTTGAAAGCACTCTCTCTCATTCTCTCTCATTTTCCAATGCAGTTTGGCCATTGAGAAAAGCTTGTTCCTTGCCCTTAAAGCCTGACAGTCTAGATTTTGCTAATTGCATCCCTATGGTATCGTTTAATATGATCCTCTGTTCCCTATAATTGATAGCTTAGTCTAGACGCTTGATCAGATTCTAGTTTGGTATTTTAACAAGAAAAACTTTATATACGGTATTTTGCACTTTCCCAAGGAGGCATATAGTATCTAGTTGCATCTCTTTTTAATGTGGTATCCATTGATGATCATTGTCCAGATTCAGTTTCTTTTTAAAATAAGCTTTAACTATAGTTTATTCCAATATTTTTTATAAACTAGATTTGACTTGATTAGGTGCTAGTCATCTGGGCAGAGATCTAGCCATTTTAGAAAAGAGATTTATCTCATTCTTCTTTATGCCCTCAGTGGTGAGAGCATGATGCCTGTGACATCACAGGCACTCCAAAACTGTTAACCAAATTAAATTGGAAAACCAATATTTCCTCTAAAATATAATTTATGCAAAGAGGTGCATGCTTTTTCCCTCTCATCTTATAGAGTCAAGTTCTTATAGAGTCAAGGACCTCACCACTACCCTAACACCTAGGCTGCCTATTCCTTCTAATTTAGTCATCAAATTCTCCTCACACACATAAAGAAGAAATTGCTATGCCTGGAATTGAGTGGCTGCAAAGGCTAACATTAGTTTTAATTCTTCCATCACATCTGCTTAAATTTCCTCATTAAGACTTCAGGTACAATTTTCTCTATAGCATTACCTGGGCTGTGTATGCAAATTATATCCCTGCTTACACAATTGAGCATTTAGAGCATGAATATATTTTCTTCCCTGCTGTGATAAGGAACAAAAGGAAATTTGGTTCGCACAAAGTAGGAAACACCTTTCAATTGTCTTATTCTACTTTTTAAACGATTCATTGTAACAGTACCTGGCAGGACTCGTGGCCCTGGGGGTTAATGATCCACCTTTGCCACACCCCAGGCTCTCTCTTGATCTTTTGACAGACTTAGAAAATAGGACCAAAGCAGCATTAAGCAGAGGTCTCCATAGAGGCTTGTTCGACATATAGAAATGATCCTCATGCATAGTTTCTAGTTTTGGTTCAGCTGTGGCCCTTCACTGTCAGAAGTCTTTGGAGAAGCTGTTTACCTCCACTCTGTCCCCTTCTCCCATTTCACAGCCTCTTCAGCCTCCTGCAATCCCATTTTTATACCTACCTCTCTCTAGCAACTGTTTTTGGTGGCCAACATAGCAAACCAAATCAACTTTCCTCAGTTCTCATCTCGCATGATGGTTTTGTGGGTTTCATGTTGTTGAGCAGCTCTTCCTTTTGAAACACCTCTCTCAACATCTGTCTACACACTGATTCCCCTTCTACTTCTCACACTTCTCTTCATTCTCACTTGCTGTTTTCTCTTCCCTTATTAACCTTTAAAATACTGAATTTTCCTATTGCTTTTACTGACGACAAATTCTTTTCTTATCCTTTTGCAATATTTCATTAGGTAGTCTTCTTCCAAAACTTGATCTGTCCTTGTCTGGAAGTTCATGTTAGCACAAGTCTGTGTACTCAATGTACAATGAGGCCAAACAAATGGAAACATCAGAGTTTGGAGCAAAGAAAGTTTATAGCAGGGCCATGCAAAGAGACAGGTGGTTCATGCTCTAAAACACTCTGAGCTCCCTGAAGGGTTTAGTCAAAACATTTTTTTAAATTTTATTTATATTTGATTTACAATGTTGTGTTAGTTTCTGCTGTACAGCAAATTGAATCAGTTATACATATACATGTGCCCCCTCTGTTTTGGGTTTCCTTCCCATTTAGGTCACCACAGAGCATTGAATAGACTTCCCTGCGCAGCAGGTTCTCATTAGTTATCTATTTTATACATGGTACTGTATGTATGCCAATCCCAATCTCCCAATTCATCCCTCCCTTACTTCCTCCCCTCATTATCCATGTTTGTTCTTAATACCTGTATCTCTATTTCTGCTTTGCAAATAAGTTCAATTGTACCATTTTTCTAGATTCCACATATAAGCAATATGATATGATCATTTGTTTCTTCTCTTTCTGACTTACTTCACTCTATCTAACAGTCTCTAGGTCTATCCATGTCTCTGCAAATGGCACTATTTCATTCCCTTTTATGGCAGAATAATATTTCATTGTATACGTTCACCACATCTTCTTTATTCCTCTGTTAATAGACATCTAGGTTGCTTCCGTGTCTTGGCTACTGTAAATAATGCTGCAATGAACATTGGGGTACATGCATCTTTTTGAATTACGGTTTTCTCCAGGTATATCCCCAGGAGTGGAACTGCTGGGTCGTATGGTAGCTCTACGTTTAGTTTTTTGAGGAACCTTCATCCTGTTATTCTTAGTGTCTGCACCAATTTACATTCCCACCAACAGTGTAGGAGGGTTCCCTTTTTTCCTTATCCTTTCCAGCATTTATTGTTTGTAGATTCTTTGATGAGGGCCATTCTGAAAGGTGTGAGGTGATACCTCATTGTAGTTTTGATTTGCATTTCTCTAATAATGTGTGATGTTGAGCATCTTTTCATGTGTTTGTTGGCCATCTGTTTGTCTTCTTTGCAGAAATGTCAGCAAAATATTTTTAAAACCCAGGTGACAGAGCAGGGTTGCAGGGTACATGATCAACTTGTGCACAATTCACTGATTAGCTGATGGTGAGGTAGGAGGGTGATGTCACAGGGGTTAGCATTACCAATCCTTAGGCTCCAGGAGGCCTGGGGCTATGTGCTCATGGTCATCAACTAGTTAACATCTTCCATTTGATGGGGAATTTTCACATTTGCAAAACAACTCAGAAAATTTGCATCAAATTTCGTCATCTAGGTACTTCAGAGAGGAACTGAAGCAGAGGATGTCGGGGAAGGGCCTGTTCCCGGAAGGCCCATAGGGTCCTGCTGGGTTACATTCAAACTCACATCTCTGGTTGCACACTGGCAGAGCTGCAAAGGAATGTGCAATCGGCACGTATCCAAATAAAGTTCTTAGCTCTTCCGCATCTATTTCTTGCCCTCTGTCACTGCCTTTCACAAATCTGTAGAAACTTCAACCCCTCCATAGTATCCTTTACTCTGTCTTCTTCCCATTCTCCACATCTAACTGGTCAGCGGATTTTTTTTTTTTTTTTACTTAGTACACCAGAGGTCTACTACAAAAGCGTCATCCCTTCTGCCCTTTGGCTCTACTTTGCCTAGTTTATATCCCAACCTCCTTGCACCTAAGCCTTCACAGTGGCCTTCTAAATGTGTGCCAGTCTGTGCCTCTCTGCAGCCGTCATTCACACCACTGCCACATTTATTCATACCTTCCTGAGAGGCACATTGGCTTCCACTGGCTGCCAATGCCCTTCATGACATGGACCCAATTTCTCTTTCTAGCCCTGTAAGTCAAAGAGTCTCTGGGGCTTCCAGAAGCAGAGGAAATTTGCAGAAAGCTAGAACTCCTATCAGAGGAAAGCAAGCAGAAGGGCATGCTTGAGTGGGGAAGCAACGGAAACCAAAGCACTGACATTGAAAACATTGTTTTATTAAAGGGAAGCCAAAGGAGAGATAAGCTAATTGGCAAGGAAGGCTGCTGTCATGTAGAGAGAGATATGGTCCAATCAATAGGATGGAGAAAAATCATTAGCAAGAGTCTTATAATCAGACATGAATTTAATAACAAAGTTATGTTCATTGCCATGTATATTACCTATCGCTGCATACAACTAACTGCTCCAAACCTAATATTCTACAGCAGACCCAATAAAATACTCACAAGTTTGTTAAGTGTTCTTATTTCTATTGTAGGCTGTCAATCCCAATTGTTAACAACTCCATTAAATATAAAACTTCCTTTCCAAGCTACTTGCAAACATGTTACATAAATGCTGCATATTTCCCCCTTACCTCTTTCCAGCTTCTCCAGCTTCTAAAAATAACACCTCAGATGCTGCTTTGTTCACTGTTCTAGCTCCCACTTGCACACCTATCATGTTCAGAGCCCAACTGGGACACATCGCTCTCATTGGCATTTCTTTTTTGTGTCTCCATTCTTCCTGCTCATATAGCATTTTTTTTTAATTTTTTTGAAATTCATTTTTTTTAAAAATGAAGTTTAATGCTACTGAGGAAATTATGCTCTGCCATGGGAATGAAAAAGCTACAAGTCATTTTTCTCTTCTGATTGCCCTAGCAGCCCCAGAAGATATCCTTTGTGGCCAATATAAGAGGTCTCTTATGTACATTAGGAAAGTAATAAGGACAATAATAGTCAATGACTGACAATATTTATTTAAAAGCTTAGACTATGAGCCAGACACTGTGCCAGGCACTTCATATGTATAATCATTCAATCATCACATCACTCCAATAACTAGGTTTATTACACCTTTTTCAGATAAGCAAATCAAAACTGGGAGGGTTTAAAAAACTTGACCCAAGGTCACAAATCTCTGTGGCAGGACCCACTTTCAGACCTAAATCCACATGGTACCATAAGTCATGTTCTGCATGCAGATAATCACATATAAATTTTGAAATAGAAGCCTGTGTCCAGTATCTTAGGTTGGGTTCTCCCAAAGCAGGCCCAGAAACAAAGAGGCCCAGTCCTCTACACACACCAGGAGACGAGGCAAGAAGTGATACAGGGGAGGGAAGAAAGCCAATAAAGAACGTGCATCCTCTGAGGAACTCTGGAAGCCAGCCTACAGCACTAGAGCATGCCTCAGAGTCCATCCAACCAGTAGACAAGGAAACTGAGAAAGTTCTCCAGCAACTCCTACGTCTGTTATTGGTTGAGAGCTATGTTGGAGGCAGTAGAAGCTTGCTCTGAGCACAGACTGAGCACACTCCCCAATCAGAAAAAGACCTCAGACACAGAATCCCAGACATTCAATAGAAAGCAGCCTGCAGCAAGTCGAGTTGAGCTCTGAGGGGTGCAGCCAGGGCACCAGGAGTATCTGCTCTATACACAGATGGCCTGGGAACTCAAAAAGGAAAGACAGAAAACCCCAGTCCCTGGGCACACACACACTGCTTCACACACCAGCCTCTGGACTCAGCTTAGCAGCTGGGATTTCTCAGCACTCTCTTTCACCTTCTTTCTTTAATAATGCTCTCTTTGCTATCTCTAGCTGAGCAGTATGAACTGTCAAGGAGTCACAGGAATGACTGTGAGGCTGCTACCACGGAAAACAGCAGGGACCCCAACCTACCCTTCCACCACTGCACACCAGGACTGTCTTCTCTCCAGCATTCCCCTCCATTGTGGAAATCAGTACCTTCCATGATAAAAGATTTCTCACATGTCTCCTTAGGCTGCAAAGACTGAATACTCTAATAGCCCCCAAAGTCCAACTTTTGGAGACCAAGATGAGGTCATTTTGAAAGACAGGATCCCATTTCTGGAAAAAAAAAAAAAAAAGACCTGCCTTAAATTTATTTTTTTAATGTATCTTATTGAAGTGTAGTTGATTTTCAATGTCTTAGGTTCTGGTGTACAGCAAAGTGAATCACTCATACATATATATAATAGTTTGCATTTGCTAAATCCCAAATTGCCAATCCAGCCCTTCCTTGCTCCCCCTTGTGAAAGTCACTCAGTCGTGTCCAACTCTTTGCAACCCCACTGTAGCTCACCAGGCTCCTCTGTCCATGGGGAATTCTCCAGGCAAGAATACTGGAGTAGGTTGCAATGCCCTCCTCCAGCGGATCTTCCCAACCCAGGGATGGAACCCAGGTCTCCCACATTGCAAGCGAATTCTTTACCATCTGAGCCACCAGGGAAGCCTGTTGGCCTTCCTTAAATTTCTTCATTCAAGATTATATAATTCTAAAGTTTATAAGTTTAAACCTAACCAAGAGAGCTACATATTGCATAGTTCTTTGGGGTTAAATAACTCTCTAAATAATTTTATCAGTTGGGCATTTTAGTAGTAATGACAATATTAATACAGTTGATGGTTCTTTATGTGCCCAGCCATCTGGTTAACCCATTATTTCCAATTATAACCATAAGAGATTCTTGCAGTTTAAAAATCAAAAACCTGTGGGTGTGTTCACAGGCACTTCCAGAGCACCCATTCCTATGTGCCCCAAGCTTTATAGGCTTTAGATACCAAACACACAGAGGAATGAAAAGTGGCTCAGTTAGATTATAATAGTGAGGTCTGGGAGAGAGGGCTCTAGGCTGGCCCAAGCAGGGGAGATTAAAATCCATCTTATTCTCTTTCTTGCATGTCCCAAATTAGTGTAACATCCACTTGCATAATTTTCCTCAAACTTTCCTTCCAACATTTTTCATCCTCTCATCACTTTGCTCCCTTCCCAGAAAAAGAAGAAAAAGATCAGAGTCCAGCTGGTTAAACAACTTGTTCAAGGGCACATGACAAAGGCAGATTCAGGGTCCAAACCAAAGTTTTTTTTTCCTTGCCGTCACAGTGCTTTTGTAGCATTCCCCAGGGTCGATCGCCATTAAAACACTAAAGAAATGATTGCTAAGAAATGAGCTATTTTCATAAATAAGAAATATAGAGTACTTCAGAAAGCTTGAAATATTATAATATCCTGCAAAATGCTTGATTTATTCATGAATGCTGCTATATTCTCCATGAGGACTCAAATTAACAATGTCATCTACGTTTGTTCTTGGAAGAAGAAAAACTTGTTAGAATGCAAAGAATTCTGAGATCATCTAATCATGGGCTCCCAGACCTAAGGCCCAGAGAAGTTAAGTAACTAAAAGAGGCTCAGCTAGCTAGTTAGCCCTCTGCTCCGGTTAGATCCAGGGTTTCCCAACTTCAAGTCTGTAGCTTTGCCATCCACCCCACCAAACTGCTTCTTTTCATTCAAACTGCCCCCTTGGACAATTGTAGATGGTCACAGTTTTTAGCACTGATGCAAATTTTGATCAATTCCACTGCCTCACATTTCTAACCATTCTCAGAAACGTTTATCCCACAGGCATCTAAGATAGTGCTGTAATAACAGGATTTTTTTAAATGTCTTTTCTCAGAAAGAAATAACCAGCCAGAGCTCCAGGCTTCTGCTTCATCGTTATATAATACTTGTCTGGGACTGCAAATCACTTGCAAAAGGACAAGGCCTGGAGGAGGCGAGGGTGGGTGTGAATCTTTTGTGGTTTCTTGAGTAACGTGAGACGATCTGTCATTTGAGAGAGGCCGGAGCCTGTGCTCTCACATCCCTACGCGATCAGGCTCTTTTCTGTCATCTTTGGAAACAGTTTCTGAGGCTGTCACTGAATTGGGGTGGAATACAACAGTTGCAGACAGAGCTGCTTTTCTCTCTTCCCTTCCACCCAAGTAAGAGAACAGGCTAATAATAAACCAAAGTTCTAGAACTTGCTTTTGAACTGAAAATACCTCCGAAGAAAACCTGTTTCTTCCATCCTGCAAATGGAAGGAGACGCGATCAGAGCAGGGAACTGGCGTATTTTCTGTGAAAGTCCGCCCTCTAGTGATGTATTTCGGTAACGACTGGCTCTCGGGAGAAGTAAACAAAATTACCATACCAAAAAGAATTTTTTATGGGGGAGGGAGACCTATAGCGAACTCATTAATGTTCAACTTTACAGTCCTAAGTTAGCGGTTATGGAGGATCCACTGAGAGATTTGCACAAGGGAAATTCAAAACACTTCTGTTACTTGGGGAGCTCTCCAAATACCTTGTTGCCGGGCGTATTTATAGAGAAGTGAAAATACAGCAACTCCGAAGGGGCAACGGTGGAAAGATTTTGGTTATTTGCATTAAACCCTCAGCAAAATAGTCGGAAGCAGTGTGAGGTCGCTTCAGATGGGCAGATGGACAAGAATACCAGAGCAAGTAGAAATACTTTTTACAAAATGTTTTGACTAAAAACGAATGAAGTTTTTTTTTTTAACACAGTACAATAAGCTGTGCCTTCAGTGGAAAACCCTCCACTGATGACTCTTGTCTTTCTACTCTTTTGCCTCCTTGTAAAAGCCCAGCAAGCTGCTGCTTATCTTTACTTCAGTATTTAGATTGAAAGGGCAGTGAGAGAAAGCCTTTATTAAGCATTCCACTCAGCCATATTCCATTCCGTGGTTCCTGCTTACATTTGATAAGGAACGAATTCCAATGATCTACGGTTAGCTGCTAGTAGCGAGAGAATTTTTCCCTCATAATTCCCTTCCCTGCTTCTCCTTTTTCACTCTGCTCACCCTCCCACACCTAATTCAGACCCCCTAAACTGCCTCCATTATTCATCCCAATCATTCCTCACCAAGCCATGCACAGTCATCCACGTTTATTTCCTTAAAGATTCTCAGTTTAACCTCTTGGTGCCTGAGTCTAGCACTCACTGGGACTGAGCACAAGTTTTCCAGTACCCACTCTTGAGCCGATTGAACGGGAGCCCATCAACAAACAGACTACGTTACATAAGCCAAGATCCAGGCTAGCTATGATCATACCACCACAGCTTCACCCACGTGCTTGGAGAATCTCCACCAGCCCCTGGTGAGAAGCAAACCCAGACGTCTGTAGCTGTGTGTACATTTTGTGCCAGGCAGCAAGCACTGGGGTATAGAATAGACTCTCTGCATTTGTGTATTCTGAAATGGAAATACTTAGCAGAATTCATGTTGCCCCAAGGGGAATACAGAAACATGCTTTCCTTTTAAATTCCTTCAGCTCTTTATTAAGAATAGCAGTGTGCGGGGGGCGGCTTTAGCTCATTTGCCTTACTACCTGGTCAGCATGGGTTTCGTGACTAGGGTGAACAGAGCAGCCGTGATTCCTTCTTCCTGCTCCTTGCCTGAGCTTTCTCAGTTGGCTGCTCTGTAAGAAGAAAAGAGGGCATCACGAGAAATTGAATACCCTCTGTGATAACCTGAATCATAGCTGCTCAGGTTCCAAACCCCATTTAAAGAAGTCTAAATCTGAGACGGAGATTCGCTTTGAGAAACGAGCAGGCAAGTAAAACCTCTCTCCACTTGGACAGAGATTGTCATTAGAAAAAGGAGACTGGAATTGTAGTCATTTTTCATACTGCGTGATTTCAGTTGATTCTAAGTAGGTCGTTGCACTTCGCCTCTGCTCCTCTGTTCAGCTGATGCTCATTCAGATATGGGCAGATGACAGCAATGATTGAGCATTGCAAGTGGAAATAATATTTTCCTACCAAGATACCATACACACATTTAGTATGCAAGAAAATTCCCTTCTAACATTTTTGAGATCAAATTTATATTATATGGATATTCTCTCATTGTTATAGGTTTAACATTACATTGTAGAAGGGAGATCATTAGAATTCTAAAAGGGAGAGCAAAGAAGGAGGAGATGGAGAATAGAAAATGGAAAGGGGGAGAAAAGAAAAGAAGAAAGTGAAAGGGTCCCGGAATATTTAAAGGTATGAAAGAGAGCAAGTCTCACTCTAAGAGTGACGATCAGTTCATTGTTGCTAATTCGAGAAAACTAATGGCTTCTGAAAGCTCATCAGACTCTAAGGTTAGAGGTATCCCAGCTATACACAGCCCCCTCCCCACTGAGAATCATTACTGACAACAATGCAATAATAATACTGAGAGTGATATAGTGGGAAACGTCACTGATATGAGAAGTTATACATGAGAATCACATGGAGGGAGAAAGAATAGGCTGAGGACCCTGGAAATAAGCAAGGGAGAAAGAAATGAATTCCTTCACTGCAAATGAAAGACACCAAAAACACATTTGAAGGTAAGCTATAGAAACTCTCAAAGAGGAAAGTAAACCCAGAAATTAAGTCATTGAATACCTACAATACCCCCATTCCAAACAATATAGGAAAACAACAACTCCTTGTTAATAAGTGAAGAGGAGTGTGTCATTCTCAGGGACAATTGGTCACTATGTGGCAGTCACTCTGCAGAGAGCTGGAGTCTACATTTTTCCCACGACTGTCAGAGATTATTGTTATGTAAATGTGGGTGGGTGACGACTAGTTTTGGGTTCAGTGAGGATATTTTAAGCATTTTTGGATTAATAATTTCTAAATTCTTCAACAAAGGCTTTCCAAAACCTAAAGTCTGAATTGTCTTCAATTACAAAGTTCTGAACTTCTTTATGAGTTGCCTTTCTTCTAGCTTTTGTTGTTGATGATGGTGGTGGTGGTACAGGTGGTATTTTGTTGTGACAACGATGAAGTTGTACAAATAAGACGATGAGGTTGTACAAATAAAGGAGACAAAAGGGATAGGTCTTTTACACTGCAGCAGTTTCTGGTAAGAATTGATTCTTATGAAGGGTTTTGCTGCCATCTAGTGGCTATTATGTAGAACTGCCTTATTCTGACGTAAAATTCATTGAACTAGATTTTTTAATGCACCTACACTATGCCGAAAGTTAGTCATTTAAAACACTAATACTACATGGGAAAATTATTTGGAAAAGAATGAATATATGTACTTGTATAGCTGAACCACTTTGCTGTACACATGAAACTAACACAACATTGTAAATCAACTGTACCTCAATATAAAATAAAAAATAATAAAAAACAAAAGCAGTTTTAATAAAAGTAGATTTAAAAAAATACTCATACTACTGTTTTTAAAATACTGCTAATGATTATTTACCCTGCCACTGATATGTCCCTAGTATACTGGAAGAATCAGCTAGTTTGATGTAAACTAAACCAAGAATAATAGAGAGTCGGACACAACTGAGCAACTGGGCACACTCACACACACGATGCTGACTACATGTCAGACAGCCACCTAAGTGCTTTACATGTTTTAACTCACCTAATAGTCTCAATAACCCTTTAAGGTACTATTTTTAGCCTCATTTAAAGAGGGAGCTAAGGCTCAGAAGGATTATATAATTCCCCTAGAGTCACACAGAGTAAATGCTGGAGCCAGGCTGTGAACCAGGCCAACTGGCTGGAGTTCTACTATGGTAGAGTCGTATGACAAGTATAATCAAAGGAATATATAGTAATTTTAGGAAATAAGTCATGGCAAGAATTTGGAGTAGGGGAGAGATCTAAAATATATTTAGGGGATAGATTTAATAGGACTTGGTGGACAATTGGATGAGGAGCAAAGGAGGAAGGAAGTTGTTAGTTTCTGGGTAAGCAAAATGGGAGATGGTAATCAATCAAGAAAGTACATTTTGAAGTAAGCATAAATGGGAGGAGAATGGGTGAAGGTCAGACTCTCATTTCTTGTGTAAAGGCTTAGAAGTGATGAGAAGTAAACTATTTCAATGAAAACTTTTAACATTAGGAAAAGATCTCTGCATGATTAGGCAAACTATTCCTTAATATTGTGAATCATTGACTTGAGGAAGGCATATAAGATTATACTAATCTAATAGGACTTTGTAACACCTTTGATATTTCTGAAATGGAAAATGTTTACCATGAGGTATACCTATATCTAAATGTTCAAATGTTTTACTATAGAGTATACCAAAAGTGTGTAATGTGGGGTCCCCTATATGTTCTCATGAAATTTTTCACAGTTCTATTAAAGCTGGAGAGGACTTGGAGTTCATGTATTCCAACCCCCTCATTTTGCAAATATAGAAAGCTATGTCAAGGGAAATTAATATTTTTGAGCACCTACATTATAATAAGGAACTGAAGGAGTCATTCTGTGGGATTAAAAGAAGTGTAATACAGAGATCTTATTCTCAAGTTTATGCGTTAGTTGGAGAGATGACAATATAGTGTACAAAACAGTTTTTCTTCTGATCTGCTCAGAATCCATTCCCTTCTTTTGGTCACAGCACCATATATTTCTTTGGGGAAGCCACTCCTCCACTCTGAGTGATTTATCTGGAGCGGACATCACCCCTGGTTCCAAGTGATACAACCTAGCCAATAAAACTAGTAGCCTGTTTCCATGGTGATTAGTTGATCCAGGGATGGGCTCATTGCATAGCCCAGTCAATAAAAGAAAATGAATGATTTTTAACACTTTTTCGAAAAAATGCGCTCTTTCCACTCACTGAGGTTGCCAAACTGAAAGGAAGTCAGTCTAGAACTGCTGGAGGCAACCATGTGAAGAGTATCCTGAGAACAAGGCTGCCAGTGGAAAGAAGACCAAGAGAAAAAAAGACTTTGAAAGTTGCTGGCCATGTCTCATTCTCTAAATCAAATGACCCTAGAAGTTTCCAGATTCAGCATCCTCTTTACCATGAGTTCTCCATTCCTGAGGTCTTTATTTTAATCATCCACATGCTTAACAGAATTCTCTTTCTGAGAAGTTACATTCCTTGATTCTCATGTCTCCCTGTTGCCTTTTTAATTGAATGATTGGTTAGCTGGGTATAATACTCTTGAGTCCCATTTTCTTTCCCACCTGAATTTGCAGATATTATTCCATTGCTTTCTGACATTAAATGTGGCTTAGGACTGCCAGATAAAATACAGGATGCCCAGTGAATTTTAAATTTCAGATGAATGATGAATGTTTTTAGTATAGGGCTGTTCCAAATGTTGCATCTAAATTTTAAAATTTAACTGGGGAGCCTATATTTTTGTTTGCTGCACTGAGAAACCTTAATAATGCTTTGGAAAAGTTACAGGAAAGTCTAATTACTCTTCCACCTCCTTACCCTGTAGATGACTTGCTTTTCTATTTTCTAATTACCTGCACACCAAAATTTCTTTTTTAAAGTTGAAGGTCAATAATGAATATAATTTGTTTTCTTTCTTTTTTCCATGGTACAAAGGATACATTTTTGATATTAATATTTCCTTTTACCTTCATTTCAGTAACACAGTTGTCTACTATGTTGGATTACCTATTTTCCATTTCATCTTTCCTATTTACCTTTTTGCCTCCACATATATGTACTAAGACTATCTCAAATATTTTCCTATGCCTATTTTCAACCTTAAAATAGTCTTCTCCTTGCTGTCTCAAATTAATTTTTTAAAGTGTAATGGTAAACAAATTTCTTAACCTCTGAAGTCTCCCTTTTCTCACTTTGTTGTTTTATCATCTGTCTACTACTACTTGTTTTATTGAATTTATATTCTTACAAAGTCTTTTGTAATTTGTATTACACAAATTATGTGTATAAGGATAAATCTTATTCTTTCGATTCTAGAAAAAGGCCTTCTGTCTTTTGTTTATTTATTCATTTATTACTGTTCATTTGCTTAAACCTACCATTCTATTATTGATTGATCTTCTATTATTCTTCTATTATTGATTTATCTGTCTGTCTCTCTAGCCATTATTTACCTGTGATACAGTTCCGTTCCCTGACATTTTATTTCATCTTGCTAATGCTGAATGTGAGCAGCTTTGTGCAAATCTGTCTGCTCAGAAATTGTATGGGTAAATTTTAATTGATACTTTTCACACTTTATACAGGGTAAGTCTGTCCTTCTCCCTGTTGGAGAGCTGGATATTACATTCTTTTGTGTAGGTGGAAGCCATGTAAAGAAGGCAAGGGAGATAATTCCCTGGGAACTGAGATCACCCCTTGCTAGGGAATCTGAAATCCGCTTTTTCCTCTGAGGCCTTATTAAATTTCCAAGCTGGAATCCATTTTACCATCATGTTTGAAAGGAATTTAGAGGTAACAAAGCCTTCTATACTTTGGGGAATTAATATAAGGAGATAACATAAAGCCCTTTTTTTTTGCAAAAGAAAAAAAAAAGTGTTATAAACTGCTTAGCACCAGTCTAATACTGGCACAACTACAAGTTTCATGGAATTTGTTTCTCTTTCATTCAGATTTCAACCTGAAATCTTTTGAAATATACCTCTGTGTGGATGGAGGGAAGGCAAGGGGCAGAGTGACTTCAAGACCCCTCCATTTTAAGTAGGTGCGTGCTCACTGGAAGGAGGCTGGTCAAGCTGGAGTGTTGTGTGTCAAAAGGACCATAATATCAGTATAACAGACATTATGTGTCTGCTTTGTTTTAAAACCATGTTTATTTTACGTGATTTTTACTGCATTTCATATGTGGCTTTAGGGATAGGCCCTAACATTCATAATCAGCCTTTATGTCTCTACTTCTCTACACAAGCTCTCCATTTCAGCCAAAGTGACCAACTCATTATGACCTAGTTTTTAATTTAGTCTCTGAAATTTGGCTTCTGTAATGCTACTCCTCTGAAATACCTTCTTTCACCCATTCTTACACAACCTTTAAGATTCAGTTAAAAGTCCTCCTCCTTCACAATGCTTCCTCTGATTGTGCCAGTCTAAAGTGATTGCTCCCACACCCCCAGAATGTGTCACTCTCTGAGTAAATTCTTCAGCTCTATCTTCCATTTCAGTAGTTCACTCTTTAGCTCTGTCTAATCTATGATTTATCTACTGACTTTGTGTTTTAATGGCTATTTTTTTTTTTCATTTCAAAGAAAATCAGTTCGTTCTTTTTCAAGCCTGCTTGGTCTTTTTGGTGGTACTTTGGTATTTATCATACTGTGTCATGTGTGTGTGCGTAGTCTCTCAGTCACGTCAGTCAAACTTCCTAGCACAAGCACATATTTAACAATCTCATCATCTAAAAGACTTGAGGGCCTGATCTAACTGTTGGTTGTGTTGGCTACCAGTGTATCTTAAAAAGAATGGTTTTTTCAGATGGTAAGCTCATGTTTAGTGAGGCTTTATCTGCAGGAATCTTTTGTGGTCTGGGTTGAGGGTGTGACTGACACTCCAGACAAGATTGGTGTTTACTTCTACCAGGGGAATCCCTGGATGGAGACTACTTTTTCTGTTCATTTCATGGATTGGAGTATACTGGATTGTAAAGGGAGTAGATATATGAACAGAAATACAACCAAGTGCAAGATTTAGGTTCCAACTTTTCGAGTGAAGGACCTGGGGAACAGGGTGGTTGTCTTGCCGGCAGTAGGTAGATTTTGCTTCTGTTCCACCCTTTCACTGTGGCATAGCTTATGACCTAATCCCCTTGGTTACAGAAATGAGCAAAAGCCACCATTCCCAAACCCTGAGCAGCAAGAGCTCGAACTTCCCCCTCTTTCAACTCTCCTCTTCCAGTTTTCCTCTACATTTTTGGTTTTTGAGGGGAATTCCTTTAGTTTCCTCTTATCTCAGCTTTGTATAAAAAGGATGTTTATTATGTTTCATTAATTATTTCTTGGTGTTTTGTGTTGGAATGATTAATATTACCTAATACACTACTTTAGAAGAAATGAAAAGTTACAATTGGTTCAATAATTAATCACAGAGAGCCTTGTGACAGATCCCCTATTGTTGTCTTGATCTATTATTTAAATCTTAAGGAATTTCTCACACATTCTCTGCTCAAATAAATTACCAAAAAAAAAAAAAAGAAAGAAACCAGAAATTGTATCTCACAGCCCTTTTGGTTTATGATAGTGTTTTGCCTAGCATGGATCCAGGTTGATTAATAGAAAATAAATTGGTTGAGAATGCTTAGTTGAACACAACTAGTCAGAGATACAAATCTGAATATTCCAAGTTTTTTTTCAAATATTGATACACCATTAATACAGAACTATTTATAGAAAATGGAGATAGAATGTTGAGCAAGCAGATGTGGTATCTTCCCTTATAGAGATTCCAGCACAGGGTAGATTTACGGTCCTTTAATTGTTTTAAAGCATATGTATCCATTTCTTCTCCAGAAGTTTGTGTCTTCTCACACACACACTAATTTTTTTGTTTTTTATTTATAATTCATTCTTGTCCACTTATTCCAGCTATGCCAGTTTGCAAATGCTTTAATAAATTGTTACATCTGCCTCTAGCTCTAAATGAATCATCTATAAGCAAATTAGTATAAGAATTAACATTTACAATATTCAGTTCATGTATTTATAATTTCTGTGCAACCTAGAATAATTGCACAAATTTTAAACACAGTCATAAGAGTTAATTTTGTCTACCTTCTCATTAACCTTTTCATCCTTTTAATTTTCAAGCATCACCATTAACCTAATTTATTTAACGTGTTTTTACTCTCTTTGCATAAACACTTATTTTTTAAGTATTCCTAGCTGAATTTGGTGTTTCGTGGTCAGCATTCGTACAGTGTCTGCTGTCAGGATTGAAGCTGTAATGCAAAGCATGTGCAACCACAATGTGAATGCAAGGACAAGCTTAAGGTTGCTTACACTGCTGGCCTGAAGGCAAATCGATCTGATGTTTGCCTTGCTGCTAGACAGGAGACAGAAATCTCTTTCTGGATTTTAAGAAAGAAAAACTGTATCTAAACATTGATCTTTATATGGTTTTCATGGGCTTTGGGCCATCATTAATCAATGCAGCTAGTTATAGTTTGAGGTCAATGACAAATAAACCTCAATTTTCTCTGATGGAAGGCCACTTTTCCAGCTGACAGCTGATACCTCTACACACAGGCTCTCAAAGAATTAGAAATTTAAAAAATGAATAGAGTGAAAATTACCCTAATTCTAAAGAAATGAACAAAAAATTTTAAAGGCACGGGAAAAGGTTGCAAAAATCATCCCAGATTACTCAAAAATGTTCAGTAAGTGAAAATCAATTATTGGGAATAATTATTTCAACAATTTGTGTTCAAAAAATCATCTGGGACTCCCTAATAACAGTTAGCATTTATGAGCTGCCCATCCCACATACTCTTTTTATGACAGGCCTTTGACACTCCTCTCATAGAAAGGCAGGGAATCCATGTCCCCTTCCTTTGAATCTGGGCAGGCTTAGTATTACGGTAGAAGTGATGCTGTGTGACCACTGAGGCTAAGTAATGAACACTGATGCAGCTTCTACCTGATTCTCTTGAGTTGCTCGTGCTGTGAGGAGACCCAGACTAGCTTACTCAGAGAGACCACCTGCAGAAGCCAAGTGTAGATGTTCTAGCTGATCACCTGGGTGAGGTCCCGCCAAAGCCAGCAGGAACCACCAAACACTATAAAGGAAGATGCCCCAAAGTGATTCCAGACCCTAGCTGTGGAATCAATCCCAACCTTTGAGTGTTCCAGCTGAGGTCCCAGATATTGTGGTACCATCTCTGCTGTGCCCTATCTGAATTCCCGACCACCAAATCCATGAACATCATAAAACGGTTGTTTTAGACCACTATGTTTGAGGTGGTTTGTTATGCATTGGTAGATAACCAGAACATAGCCTTCGTCAATATGGTCCAAAAGGATGGTGAAGAAGAGAAATCCTCTCACAAGAGAATATCAAGCAGTTCATCTCTCTACCTACTTTGTGTGGAAAGGGAGATGGCCTGAGGTCAGAATCTACACAAATGCCTTGGCACTGAGTAAAGACCTGAATAACTAACTGCACATGACTTAAGTGTTAAGTCTCTCAGTTGTGTCCAGCTCTTTGCGACCCCATGGACTGGAGCCTTCCAGGCTCCTCTGTGCATGGAATTCTCCAGGCAAGAATACTGGTGTGGGTTGCCATTCCCTTCTCCAGGGAATCCTCCTGACCCAGGGATTGAACCGGGGTCTTCCACATTGCAGGCAGATTCTTCACCATCTGAGCCAACTGGGAAGTCCTAAAGGACCTAAAAGACATGACCCAAAGGAAACACAATTGGAAGATTGGTGACAAGGATTGGGAAAAGGCTGTGTGGGTGAATTTCTATGAGTGGACTAGGAGACTGAGAATATTTCTATCCAGTGTGAATGGCCACCAGAAAGCCCCACAGCCTTGTTTATCCAATGTCGTCAGCTAGACTTTATTCCCAGCCCAGAGCTTGCTCAGAGGACTCAGGTTGGTCAGGATGAAGCCTATGCCTGGGGAAGAGAACAAGCCTGTTCTTGCTTTAACAAGGCTAAATGCTCTATTTTCCAGAAATCTTCTTGTTTTGAAGCCCACAAGTCTTGCTTCTTTTTTAAGGAATTGATTGTTCCCTGAAGAAAAGAAACTCTGCCAATTATATTTAGTTTGAACCAACTGAAATTGCTATTTTTCTAAGTCAAAATGGTTGAATGTTAGCAATGTCATGTGGCTCAAACTAATATTCCAGAGATTATTTTGTTGAGGGTGGATAAGTAGACTATCTGATTTTTTTAAAAAGGCAATTTATTGGTCTTTATGCATACTGCCCAAGATCAGTTCAAGAGCTGTATCAGTGGAGAAGTTATCTTGTGTCTTTATTCTGTGATATAATCTTCTTAGTTATATAAAAATGCTGACTGTAATGTCAGTCAAACAATGCTTCGTGAAAGCTTAGTAATGTAGGAGGATTGAGAAAAATGAAGGGAGAAGGAGGATGAAATGACTGGTAGAATTAAAAGGGAATCAGCTTCTGCCATCATAAAAGACACACCTGACTGCTTTACTAAATTTGAAGACGATGAAGTACAGAAGAAGCACTTACCTGTCTGAGTCATGGGTAAGACGGAAGACAGTAATTGCACTGTTCTTTACTTCTTTCCTGAAATTTGCCTCTGAAGATAATGGGAAGTTTATTAGAAGCAGATAACGTTTCTTCCAGAAGAAGTCATCTGGAAATAAAGGAAAACATGAAATGTCTCAAGCACAACATGCTTTGCTGTGTCTTGCCCAAGAAAAGCCTTAAGAACGTGCCAAGCAGTATCTCACTTCGTTATGCCAGGCACCCAGCAAAATGCACTTGGAAAAAATACACTCAGAGGAGGACGCACAGTCACACCACATCATCTTTATTTCTCTTTCTCATTCACCCACAACATTCAAATTCAAATAGTATTTGTTGGCAGCTGTCCTAGACTCTTTGGGGGGCATCAGTGAACACAGCACACAAAGTGGGAGCTCCTCGGGAACGGGCTTTGCAGAATTAGGGGTGGGGAGAGCGAGCTAGAGAACAAAATCATGACTAGAATACAGAAGTAAATTTATAACATGGGTTAAAAGGTCATCTGAGCTATGCAGGAAAAAAAAAAGAACAGAAGAGCAAGAGAGGGTTCAGGAACACACAGACCTGAGTGCAGAGGGCAGGTTGCAGTTTTAAATCAGGTGGTCACAGTGGAGCTCATTGAAAAGGTGAGATGTGAGCAAAGATGTGAAAAAGGTGAGCATTAGCCAAGTGGATCTGGGGCAAGGCTGTTCCAGGGAAAAGGAATAGCTGGTGCACAGGCCCTGAGACAAGAGGGCCTTTCTTGTGTGGGCTGTGAATAGTAGGGAGTCCCGTAGGGCTGGAGTGGAGAGAGCAAGACGAATAGGACAGGTAATCAGAGGAAATGGGAAGCCTTACTACTCAGAGCAGGGATCCAAAGACCAGCAGCACCCAGCTTCTCCTGGGAGTTGGTTAGAAATGCAGAGTCTCAGGCCCCACCCAGACCTACTGTGTCAGAGTCTGCATTTTAATAAGATCCCTGGGTAACTCGTATCATACGAAAACTTGAGAAGCGGCGATGTCAAGTCTGAAAGGCCCTTGTTCGCACTTGAATTTTGACTGTGAGAGAGATGGGAGTCATTGCAGAGTTGTGAGCACAGGAGCCCCAAGCTCTACCTTCCGTTTCAAAGGATCACTGTGGCCCGTCCCATTGGGAAGAGCTTCTAGGATCAAAGCAGAGGGAACAATCAGGAGGAGATCACCATGATCCAGGGGGAAGATGTGGAGTGGGATCCAGAGCCCCAAGCAGATTGCCTGATCCTGCTCCCTCTCCAACCCATCTCCTTCTCTCCAGCTCCCCTTCCTCAGCTTTGATTCAGACACACAGGTCAGTTAGACATGGAAGGGTTAGAAGATGCTTTGGAAGAAAGTCACCTTTCCAATCAACTCCCTTAAAGAGGGCCCTGGGTGCTCTGGGAGCAAACACGGGTGGCCTAACCAAGTCCCATCATAGCCAGAAGAGTCTTCACAAGTAGATGCTTGGGCTGAGCTTAGGAGAAGTGAGAATTAAACTAGAAGGTGTGGGGAGAGGAGGGAAATAACATCCCGGGAAGAAACAGCAACGTATGTGAAGACACAGATGTGAGGAACTGTCTGACACACCTTGCCTGAGCAGAGTAGGGGGCTGCGGGGACTGGTGGGAAATAAGACTAGAGGACTAATCAGATCCCAAAGTGCCTCGTGCACTGCAGTGAGAAGTTTGAAATATCTAGAAAGCTCTGAAGACATAATGTCAGATTTCAAGGCGGGAGTACATTGTACATTTTAGAAAGAGCATTTAGGAAGCAATGCAGAGGATAGATAAACTGGGGATGAGCCTAGAAGCAGGAATAATAGTGCTCAGTCGATAAAGGATGAGCATCATTCATCCCAGGACACAAAGCCCAGGCTTAGGGATCTGAAATGCCTGAGCCAGACCCGGCTGCCAGCTCCAAACTTTATAATCTCAGCAAGTTCCCGAACTTCTCAAACTTCAGTTTTTCTTCCATGAGATTAGGTATCCCTCATTTCCATGATGATATCTCAGGCTACTGTTGGATCAAATGAGATACTATATATAAAGCCCTTGGCATGCAGTAGATATTAAACAAGTTGCCTTATAAAAGCAGCCCAAGAGATCCTAATTTGCAGCCAAGGACAAACCACCAATGGAGTCCAGCTACTTCATTTCTGTGTGAAAACACAAAAGCACACGGAAGAGAAATTATTTGTTCAAGGACACACTCCTAGCCAGGAAAATGTCAGGAGTTGAGTCCAGCATATTTTGACATTGGTGTCGTCTCTCTCAGCCACATGTCTAAGATGTGGATAATGACAACAGGCTCTACCTCATAGGGTTGTCGAAAGGATGAAATTGATTCAGGCACACAGAACACTCAGCACAGTTCCAGGCACCATCTGAAGCATTAGTGAAATGTTGGCTATTGTTATTAGTTATGTTCCAACTTATGGACCAGCATTCTTTCCAAATCTCTCCCACTTTGTATAAGCCTCTCATGAATTTTAATTGTTGTTTGTCTCATCCCTCATGGCTGCACTCACGGGAATAGATTTTTAGATATTGAACTGAAAGAAAAAATTAACAAGCTGACTAGTTCTAATTCTTCCTGCCGGCTGATGATACCCAGAGTTTTAATCAAATGAACCAAATATAACTGTGTACCAAACATCCGTGCTCATGCACAGGCCTGGCCAGGTGCTGTTTGTGCTGTCACTGGGTTTTTTATGTCACCATTTCCTGTGTGTAATCAGTAATCGACACCAAAGCTCTAACAAAATGACCGGTTTTAGAGTGCCATTAGCTGTCTCCCTGGGTTTGGCTGTAAATGTAACATAAGTAGGATCTTTAATACATCAATTTCTTATTGCAGGCATGTGTATCTTCCTGAAGTAAAACGCTCTGGGAGGAGCTGAGTGGGTGAGTATTTTGGCTTGTTTTTCAGCTACAAGATGACTTTGATGTTCTTCTACTATTACCTGAAATGTGTGTGCTGTTGCAGAAAGCATCCTTCTCAAGGGAAGGACATGGGTATTGCTGGAGCTCAAGGACTGTTTTTGTTATGTGTACAAATGAGGCAAGAGGTTTGTAAATGTGCTTCTTACAGAAAGCTGCCCTGGTAGTACATCTAAATATCCTAACCCTTAATTAACTACTATAGACCATCTTTTGCCTCTTTCGTGTAGAGCACAGAGCTTTCAGATTTGAGCAATTAGAGAAAATGTTTTCTTTGGCATATATAAAAGTTATAATTGCCACTAGAAGCAAGGTAGCTCTATAATTGCCAGAGCCAAGACAACAAGATGTTTCCAAAGGTGCTTTAATTAGAGTTTTTTCCATGTTCCATCTTATCATGAAATTGAAAATACCAACCATGAAAACTCTGTGGATAAGCTTACTTTTTATTTTGTTACATACTTCTGTAGAGATTCTTGTGTTTTTTTTAGAATTGTATATTCAATAGAATTGTAGATTCAAGAAATGTAAACTTGTTAATTTGGATGACCATGAGGAAAAGTGACTTAATTAAGGAACAAATCAATAAAAACATTTCAAGGGTTATCATGGGTTTCTGATTAAACAAATTTTGAAGTCTATAAAAAAAGTCACTATAGATAATTTATCAGTTGGAACTTGTACAAGGTTTGGGATTTCAAGCTTAACCCGTCTCTCTGGACAAGTAAGCTAATTTTGTGTTTCCTAGTACATGGGGTGAGATGGGAGGGAATGCAGTGCAAAACCAGTACTTCATTGCTCTTTTACAAGACACATTTACTTGAACACGGAAATTTTTAGTTTCAACCACTGTGACCCTCCTGGAAAGTAGGAAGAACTTAGAATAAGCATCTGGAAGAAATGAGTACCTTGCAGCTGATGTCATCCAAAACTCATTCTTAATTTTAACATCATGAAAGTATGCCTTACAAATTTCCCATGTTCTCAGAAATTGTAAATGTGATAAAGTGCCTTGTTGGCTCTAATTTCTCATCCCTACCTGTATCATACAATTTTGTCATGTAACTTTGGAGATCCTTCTTAAAGGCAGAGTTTTTATTGCTACCCTTTGTCTTTGAGCTAGGCCATGTGATATCCTTTGGTCAAGCGAATGTGGGTACAAGGGTAGAATGACCATCAAAGCCTTGGCCTTAGAGGTTTGCATGTTTCTGCTTACTCTCTTGTGGCTCTGCCATCACATTAGAAGATCATGCCTGAGGATCAGAGACATGTGGACTTGAGCCTCCCACCCAGAGCCCAGCCTAGACCAGCCAGTCCTAGGCAACCACATACTTGCGAGCAATTAGAAATAAGTGCTGTTTAAACTACCAACATTTGGGGTGGTTTGTGATGCAGGAGTAGTTAACTCACATGATCCCATAACCAGTGACTGACTTGAGCTTCTCTAGGTTGTGACCTATAAATACATATACTGGTTGAGTTTCTATAATAGAGAAGTTATTATCCAACTCTAATCTCCAGGAAAGATTATTTCTCTATGATATGAATACATCAAAAAATAAGTTGTCATCGATCAATTCTGGGCTCTGTGCTCTGCTGGGTTCTGATACACAGGATCAGTTCAGTTCAGTTCAGTCACTCAGTTGTGTCCAACTCTGCGACCCCATGAACTGCAGCACACCAGGCTTCCCTGTCCATCACCAATTCCCAGAGCTTGCTCAAACTCATGATATACAGGATGGAATACACAAAAGTGGTCCCCAAAGTCTCAGACATAGGTATATGCTTTCTAGTAACTGAAAAACTGGAACCATAACTGCAAAGGTCATTCAGACTGGAGGCTGTAAAACCTTCTTTTTTCAGGGTTCCATTTCCTATAGCCAGGTATTGTAATATCGTGGCCTGTGTTTGAACACTGAAACCAGTGTGGCAAGCACTGTCTCTTGCCTGATTCAGTAAAGGTTCAAGAGTACCTCTTGTCCTGATTTTCTGGAATTTCCCAGGCAAGAATACTGGAGCGAGTTGCCATTTCCTCCTCCAGGGGATCTTCCCCACCCAGCGATCACACCCATCTCTCTTGCATCTCCTGCACTGGCAGGAGGATTATTTACCAACTGCGTCACCTGGGAAGTCTGATTTTCTGTAGCGATGACTAGTTAAGTTAGGTGTGTGACCCATGGAGGAATGGGAAATTCTCATAGGCCACAAGCCTTTCAGTATACACAGATGTGTAAGAGAGGCTGGCCTAACGTGTGGTCGGACGGTGGGCAGGAAGTAGAACTTGGATTTACTCACCATTAGAATAGAAAGACGATCCCTGAGAACAGGGCCACTGGGCAGAGGTAGGAGGGCTGGACTGTGATAAAGAGGAGAGCAAGGGGGAAGGAAGAAGATGGGTAGAACGCCGAGCTAGAATCTGACACCACTCTTTCCCAAAGGACCTGATGTTAGTTATTTTTGCTTGTTTGGATGTGTTTTAGCACCGCATGGGATACAGAACCTTGGGGGACTTTCAGTTTTGCGGTCTTGGGTGTTCTTTGTTCTGCGCTTCCTTTTCTCTGACATCAAGAATGAGGACCATTTGGGGACAAGATTGGTCCTCTAGTTTGGAAGTGATATCTTTCTCTGCCCATGAAGCCTCCACATTTGTCAAAGGACTCATGCATCCTTTGGGCATGTGGAAGCAATTGTCTCATTCAGGAGACAATTGGAAGCTGAGTTCTCTGAGAGCAAGGACGTTGCTTGTTGAGTCCTTCTCTTGGATCTTGGCCCCTAGGTTCTGCTATGCCACACCAAAGGAAGCTCTTGGACTCTCTGCCTCCCTCCTCTCAACCCACGCAGGGCATTCTGACCCATCTAGATATCAGCAGGGGATGACTCATCAGTGGGTTGCCTCTGAGTCATGGCTTGGGCCTGATGTGGAAAGGCAGAGTGAATGCAGCACTTGAAAATTAATGTGAATTGGTATTCATTTGGGATTTGTACTTAATATTAATGTAAATTGACTCAATGTTAGTCCTCCTTTTAGTTTAATAAGAATAATGATGGCAAGATATTCAAAGTCGTTCTGATGACTTCATTCCTGATTCGGAATCAGGCTGAATATCCATCATTTTTGATATTGAACCCTAATATCAAAGTAACTGCTGATATCAAATGATGACTGAGTTGATGAGACTCCATAATTATTTTTTATTAAAGTATAGTTGATTTATAGTGCTGTTAATTTCAGGTGTACAGCAAAGTGATTCAGTTTTATATATATATATATATATTCTTTTCAGCTTCTTTTCCATTATAGATAATCACAAGATATTGAATATAGTTCCCTGTGCTATACAGTAGGTCCTTGCTGTTAATTTTATATATAGTAGTGTGTATATGTTAAACCCTAACTCCTATTAATAATTTAGCCTTCCCCCCTTTGCCCCTTTGCTAACCATGAGTTTGTTTTCTATATCTATGAATCTATTTCTGTTTTATAAATTAGTTGATTTGTATCATTATTTTTAGATTCCACATATAGGTGATATCCTATGGTATTAGTATTTCTCTTTCTGACTTACTTCACTTAGTATGATATTCTCAATTCCATCTATGTTCCTGCAAATGACATTATTTCATTCTTTTTATGGCTGAATAATATTCCATTGTGTATATATACCACATCTTCTTTATACATTCATCTGTTGGTAGATATTTATGTTGCTTCCATGTCCTGGGTGTTGTCAATAATGCTGTTATGAACATTGGGATGCATATATCATTTCAAATTAGTGTTTCCTCTGAATATATACCCAGGAAGGGGATTGCTGGATCATATGGCAACTCTATTTTTAGTTTTTAGAGGAACCACTCTACTGTTCTCCATAGGTGAGTCCATAATTCTTGATACAAAATAACTTCAAAATCAGTGCAATTGACCATTTTCCTTTGGAGAGAGGAGCAGATTTTCCCATGCGATCAGCATCTTGAACTGTTGCTGTTGTTGTTCACTCACTCAGTCGTGCCCAACTCTTTGTGACCCCACGGACTGCAACACGCCAGGCTTCCCTGTCCTTCACCATGTCCCAGAGCTTTCTCAAACTCATGTCCATTGAGTTGGTGAAGCCATCCAACCATCTCATCCTCTGTTATGAACATCCTCAACCTTCTCCTCCTGCCTTCAATCTTTCTCAGCATCAGGGTCTCTTCCAATGAGTTGGCTCTTCGCATCAGGTGGCCAAAGTATTGGAGCTTCAGCCTCACCATCAGTCCTTCCAATGAATATTCAGGATTTATTTTCTTTAGGACTGACTGGTTTGACCTCCTTGCAGTCCAAGGAACTCTCAAGAGTCTTCTCCAACATTGCAACTCAAAAGCATCAATTATTTGGCATTTAGCCTATTGATGGTCCAACTCTCACATCCATACATGACTACTGGAAAAACCATAGCTTTGACTACACATGGTGTGATCACTCACCTAGAGCCAGATATCTTGGAGTGTAAAGTCAAGTGGGCCTTAGGAAGCATTACTATGAACAAAGCTAGTGGAGGTGATGGAATTCCAGCTGAGCTATTTCAAATCCTAAAAGATGATGCTGTTAAAGTGCTGCACTCAGAACTGTTGCTAGTTTTGTTCTATTGATAATTCTGATTAATCTCTGTCATTCTGCTTATTTGTCAGCTACTCTCCTATTCCCCAACATGGACCATAAACCATTTAAGATGACAAAATAATAATTTTGTCCTATGAACAGCTAAGTAGCCAACTCTTTAAGTTGTTATATTTCTTTCCTTTCTGGATTATATCCCTTCTTGAAGCTCTGAAGTCACTTTATCTAAGTTATTAATTTTCTTTAATTCTCTCAACAACCCCCCTCTTTCCATCCCTCTTTCTCACATAAGGAATTTGAGTCAACCTTTCAGAGAGAGCCAGTAAGTGGACAGCAGTGATACAGTTATAAAGTCATGGAGCCAGACTTTGAACCCAGGCAGAATGACTCAAAAGTCCTATCTCTTAGCCTTTATGTTACTAACCTCACCAGATGCCTGAGTCTAAATTATCTATTCCCATATCCTAGCCAACATTTGCAAA